>NC_092019.1:17241327-18441327 GCF_042242105.1 Pempheris klunzingeri | reverse complement strand
GCGGCATCAGTGAAGGCACAGCGCAAGTTGACTGTCTGGCCGGGATACGACAACACCTCCGGCTCCACCTTCACCCGCTGACCTGACGCTCCTAGGATGAACACAGAAAGAGAAAGAGAAATATTAATGTTGGCCGTTTCCATCCCTCCCAAACTAGGAGAAGGCACAAAGAGAGGGAGCAGAGGAATCATGCAGGTACAAAGCCTCCTGATGATAAATGAGGACAGTGTGGAAGTGTCTGGTACAACAGAGGACAGCATTAGTGAACCCCGGCAAGTAGGCCAAGAGTCTGGTATCTCTACATGACTGTGCGTGTGTGGATGGAGTGAGTAAAAAAAAGGAGATGTGTGCTGAAAAGAGAGGAAAGCCAGTTCTCTTTTGCACATAAGTCATAAATCATCTGGATGGGTTATGCTTTTTCTATAGCCTGCCATTTGCTGTGCCGACACATTCCTGTGTAACAGCAAAGAGTCAAAATAAATACGCTTTTCTTGGTACGTTGTGTCAGTGGGCATGTGAGAAACAGTAAGAGCGAGGGAGCTTTAGAATGACAATCTGTGCGTGTGTGTGTGTATGTGTGTGTAATCCAGGTCTCTGTGAAAATGTAATTACTTGTATGAGTAAGCGCGCATTAGTGTATGTCAGCAAGATGGCACCTGTTTTAAGTAAGAGTGGATTACCTGCAGATACACAACTTTAAATGTCTGCAGCCAGGGCTGAATGTGTGAATGCATGTGTGCTCACAATGTGTTTACCAGCAAACTACACACATACAACAGCACTAGTGAAACACAATTTCCCCTAAAGACAAACAATTACTTGCAGAACTAGTTCCACCAGTTTGTGCTGAGCCAAAGCTATTGTGTTGAAACTAATATGATCTGGAGGGCTGATGGAACAAACACAAACACACACACACACACACTCGAAACCCACAGGGTAGGAGATAAGAGGAAAGGGCAGTGCTGTCTTTCTCTTTTGACGAGCAATAAACACCACACCTTCTCTTCTCTAGGGAGATATGAGATATCAATACTGAGGAAGAGAAGAGCGAGGAAAGAGCGAAAGACTGAGTGGGAAAGTGGAGGAAAACAAGCCTTTCCTAGAATAACACCAGCTCTCCCAGGACCAGCCCAATTTACAACCACAAAACAACCCCCTTGTAGCCACAGAGGAACCTCTGGACAACCACTAAGCAGCCCGTGGGAGCAGCAGAGAGCCTTATTGGGCTGAGAAGAGGAACAGCTCGACCTTTTTTTCCCTCTTTTGGACACATTTGCACAGAAATGCTCGTGTACAAGCACACAAAAGCATGTGCACAACGCACACATTCATACACACATACGTCTCATGATGGCTATATTGTCCGGCTTCTGGTCTGTGGTCTTTCAAATATCTGGAGCATTTATTGAAGATCTACGTCAATCCACCTAAACTAGTCTGACCAACAACAGGTTTGCTTTGGAAACTGGGCTCTGCTAACCAAAGCACAGCAAGAGGAAAAAAAAAAAAAAAAAAAAGGGATGACGGGTTTATTGAAGCCCTCCATTACTAGTCTTGAATGGCGTGTATGGACCAAGTCAGCTTGACATGTCAGAGGTCATTAAACAATGCAGCACTGCAGATAAGTTACTCCGCCTCAGGTTTCTCTTGCGTGCAGATGTGCAAACTCACACACAAATACATGCACATCTACTGTGTCTACACATAATGTGGGGGCAGAGCCAAACTGGACCTGTTGTCTGTCATTCAGAGGCAATAATAGGAGAGCCAATACAGGTCAGCTCCTGCCAGAGCTCAGATGAGAGAGACACACTGGCCTTATGAGACTCTATACAGCCCCAGGGAAATGATTACACACAAGACATACAAAGACTTGCACGTCCTCATTCTCCATGACACTCCCCAAACCCCAGTCTTGAAGACTCAGCGAGACTCTGTGTCATTAGAACAGCAGACTGAAGAAAAAGTCGCTGTGTGCATGTGTGTGCATGTACATGGACACAACAGACTTCTGGTGAGGCTGAGGCGAGGCAGCATTTGAAATAGTAATTGTCAGTATAAATATTTAGAGAGCACTGGTCCTATTAAACAGAAGAGAGAAGGAGAGAGATAGGAACTAAGGGAATTAGAGAATAAAAGACGGTTCAAGGGTAAGGCTGAGAAGAAAGAAGGAGCGACAGAGATGGAGGGGGAGAGAGAGAGAGGGTTGGAGGGGAGGAGGGTTGGGAACAGAAGCCTTGTGTCGCCGCTGCTCTACTTTACAGTAGCTCTGCTGCCTGCAGGTGACATACAAGAAACGCCACCAAACCAAACACACATGAACAAGCAAAAGCATGCACACACAAGTGGCCCTCTTCAACATCCTCAAGTAGTCGGATGTCACCATCCTAAGTACTGTCACCTATTATTATGTCTTTAACACCCACATGATGTGCGTGCACACACACACAAATTATGCTGATGGTGCTGCGACAGCCCTGCCATATCAAGAATGTCCTCTCTGATCCCCTGCCTGGTCACGCTGACATTTCCATATTTCCCACCATTCGTCTGTGAAGAGGAAAATGAATCAGGAAGGAAGGAGGAAGGGAAGTGTGCTAGGAGGATGGAAGGATGAAAGGAGGAGATAGGGACAGCCTGGGAATGCCAAAGTGACGGAGAATGAGAGTGGAGGAGGGTGGAGATGGGTGGGGGTGGGGCTGCAAGGAAAGTGGGGATGAAAGTGTGTGAGAACTCGGTGCCAGGAATAGAGAATGAAAGAGGGAGCGAAAAGAGAAAGAGGTGAGAGAAGAGAAGCGAGGAGGAGGATCTCGAAGGGGAGACGATGTGAGCTACAAACAAGGTTAATAGGAGACAGCTGAGGGACAAAAGAGAGAGACGTTTAGAAGAGAGAAACAAGAGGAGTGAGAGGGGAAGTAGGTGAAAAAGAGACCGAGAGAGATGTGTTGGGAGGAACTAAAAATGGAGAGGTGGGGGTGGCACAGGTAGGGAGAAACAGAGCGAGAAGAGGCACAGGAGGGGAGAAGAGCGGGAGGTGTAGAGCCGTGAGAGGCAGGATAGACGCCGCACCTGACCTTGTGAGAAACACCGTGGTTGTGAATAGAGAGAGCGAGAGAGGGGGAGAAAAAAGAAAACAACAGAAAAACAGAGTGAATGAGCCAGAGGAAGCCAGAGAGCAAGTTTAAAAAAAAAATACTGAAAATCCTCATTTTCTCTGCAGCCCATTTGAGCCAGCCGTGGCTTATAAAATGAACATACGCTTATCAGCCTGTGTCCGCTTGCCTCGCTGCTTGGCTGGCTGACTCTGATGCCTAATGGCATTCATGTCCTCTCCCTGATCCCCACTATAGTGGAGGAAAGCACAACGTCAGGGGGACAGGGAGAGCAGGCCATCACCTAAAATATCTAATGGCCTTCAGAGCTCACCGACTCTGCCATTTCATCAAGCTAGTGGCTATGCACTGTCAAGTGGGCTAGAATGAAGTGTTACCATTCTCCATGTTCTTAAAGATTGCTTCCCAGCACACAATGCGCGCATGGGTGTGTGTGTGTGTGTATATATATATATATATATATATATATATATATATATATATATATATGTCTATGTATGTGTGTGTGTGTGTGTGAGTGTGAGTGTGTGTGTGTGTGAGTGAGAGAGAGAGAGAGAGAGACCGAGAGCGCATGACAGATAGAAAACATGTGGGTGTGTTTTCTTTTGGCCCTTCTAGTGTTCTGCTGTCTCAGTAAGCATTTGGGGCTTTCATTATTCTTCCAGGTCTGTGCGAATTCCTCAATTTCCATTATTCTCTTGTTATTGTTCTTGTCGTTATTGCTGTGCCCACCCTCTCCACTCTTGAAGAATAATAGCTTTGATGCAGGTAGCATGGAGTGCAGGGTGGAGCGCCACAGTTCTGTCCTGATGGAATCTGCCTTTGCCTCTCTGACTTTCCTTCATCAAACACCAGCTTTTTCTTACAGGGGAATTAGAACGATTCCCAGGCCACTTCTCAAAGCTGATGACTTCACCTGAGCGTTGGACCCAAGGGTAGCACTTGTGATATAAGGAAATTAGTATTTTGGTCAGACTTCACAGTACAAACAATGTCTGAGTGGTGTATAACCTCCTCTGCAGTCTTGGTGGCTTAATGGTTGTCTGCCTACAAGCAATTTAATGTAAGCAATGATGTACACCACTTACATTTACAAACAACTCCGGTCCTCTTTGGGTTGGTGCTGAGGCATGAATCATCATTGAGCTTGATGCCAAACAAATAAAAAATGTCCATTAAAAACGGTACGGGGATGTTTAGATCTTGTTGTTACAAAGGCCAGGCTTCACATAACTTATTAAAAACATCTCTTGAAACTGTTCAGTTATGCATATTGAGGGCTCATCAGCTTTCAGCCTACAACACATGGTGTACCTTGGACCACAAGATGCTAGAAAATTCTTCACTCATAATAGATGGTATGTTCAAGTGTCCAAGTTATTACTTATTCACCTCTATATTTAACAGGAACCAAGGGACACTGTGGGTTGCAGTCGACCCTGAACAAGAACCTGAGTGTTGAACAATGGTAAAGGATGATCTATCATATCATGCACAATTTTTCATTGTCCAAGTGTCTAGGTTTTGTTCTCAGTTCCATTCAACAGTGTCTCTTGTGTTTGTGCACTGGCCTTGGATAGAAGTGGTTTCTAAATGAAAGCTCTGCCAACCACCAGCTTTGTGAGGCTCCCGATGTGTAATTTTGTTTTTTTGAGACGCTGGCACAGAGTCGCCGATTCAGTTCCACGATTATTACTGGGGTTGTAGTTTTGTACAGTGCAGCTTGTGAGCACTGGGACAGTGACACATTTTTCTGTTGTTTTGGCTCTGCACTCCAGAAAATGAACTTGAAATGAAACAATATCTGAGATTAAAGTGCTGACTTTCAGCTTTGAGTGTGTTTGAGAGTGTTTACTTCCACACTGTTGTGGGAGTCATTGCCCTTTTTGTGCAAAGACCTCAATTTTTTGAACAATAAGTATGAGTGTCCAAATCTTACATAACTAACCCGTTTATCCCTGAAGAAGTGCAACAGCTTGTGGCCACGGGTCCTCCTCACTAAATCTTCAATACTGTTCCCTTTATCACTTTAGATGGTCTAATATTACAGTTTTTGTGCACCTGCAAACTATTAATCTCTCTTGAACTCAGTAAGCTCCTTTGTGCAGCTTTGAAAACTCATAAACAGAGTCGGTCAAACATGCATTAAAGCTGACACATGCTGTCCAACTTTCTAGTTTAAATGGCCGCCTGGGTAGCTGCCCTTCTAACTGTGACTTCAGTGTGATGTTGCCATTATTGTGTCCAAACTAAAGCCGTGACACCGCTATGGCAGCCTGTCATGTCCAAACTGCTGCTGGTGTGCACTAATAGCCGTTATCAGCTGGAGTCTGGAAGAGCACCAACCTGAACCTGCTGTCTGCTGCTGCTGCTGCTGCTGCTGCTGCTACCCGACACTGTTGCAGCACTGGATCCTCTGACCTTCACACTCACACACACAAATGCAGGCACACACACAGCCATACAAGCCAACAATGAGCACACACTGCGCATGTGCACACTCACATTTAGATGTGGATACTTTGGTATGCAGGGAGCAGAGTGGGAATGCAGCTTAGCTTTGACAGGCGAGGCAGTTTGACAAGCCAAGAATAAAACTAGGAAATGAAGACTTGAGATGTGTCTCGTCTTCTCATTGACCTTTCCACTGGGCTCTCTATAAGGGGCCAATCGATAGCACATGGGAAGGCTACATTTAGAAGTAGCTACTGCTCATTATGGACTTCTCCAATGACATTCTATTATAATACTTTCAAGTTGTGAGTTTTACTAGAGGGAGCAATCCAGTCGAAAGCACCTTGATTTAATAAAGAAGTACATTTCAAAGACTTGAAGCCTTTGCATGAGGTCTGCTCTCAAAAATCACCACAGATGTTCAATCAGCTTCGAAATGTAACAAAGACAAACTGTTGTGAAAAGGGTTTGGGTGTTACAGTGAAGTTGCATGCAGGAGACAGGAGGTAAAAAACCAACCCCTCTGATGCAACAGGAGCAGAGGAGAAAAAAAAAGGTGCAAGAAGAAGGGGGTGCTACATTTTACTTTGTTCACAGTGACATGATGAAATATTTGATAACTGACTCTGAACACAGAGTGTGGAAAGAGAGGGGGATTCAGACACACAGATAGAAACGAGGGAAGAAGGCAGAAACGCATGAGATGTAACAGAAGGGGAGCGAAGGAGAAATAGGGGTTTGGAGGGAGGGACACAGGGAGACATGAACAGGCTTCAAAGTGCCAAGGAGAAATGAACAGCTGGAGGAGAAATCTGTACAGGGAGGTGTGTGTGTGTGTGTATGTGTATGTGTGTGTGTGTGTGTGTGTCTGTGTGTGTACACACATGCATCTGTATACTGATGCATATTCCTATTTAGTTGCCTGTTTATAACAAACATGCCCTAGGACTCTAGCGAATATCATTTGCAAAAATAAGCATTTGCCAATTCAATTACGTGTATCATCTTAATGAAAAAAGGCCCAGCAGGGAAGTTTAAAAACCCCTTAAAATACAGTTTCGTACTCTCAAAACTCTGTGTACTTCAGCTTGAAATGCCAAAGCCATCCAAAGCTTGGCCATGACCTTAGACCTGCCGTGAGACTACGTCTATACAGTATGCATGAGTTCGAGAGCAAGAGGAAACTGGGAGATTCCGTTGTGAATTCCTCTACTTCGACAACCATTTAACTGCAGGGGCTCTGACATGAAATTACATACACAAAAGCCTATGCATACATGTCTCTGTGGACATCTCTCACCCTCTATCTTCCATTCTCAGTTATGTACATAACACAAACCGAATATTTCAGGTCTCGCAAGCTCTGGCGGTCAAACAGGTCTGAAATGGGAATCGTGTTTGTTTGAGTGAAATTGGAAAAACAGGAGTGATCCGTCAAACATACACAGCGGTTTCTTTTGTTTTACTACAGCTTATCGCACCTTGCAACAGGATGAAACTACAACTAACAACATACACAACACGCTTAATCATTTAGGTTCTGCCCAGTGTGAGGAAATTCATGCATAAGAGATAAAAATGATTTGAAAAGTGGTCAAAATTTTGAGTGTGTGGTCGCGGAGAGACGAGACGCATTGCCACATGCACAACTGCGAGGTAAAGCATAACCACATTTAGATGGCAGGAACACACACGATCGCACACACACACACGGGGTGGAAAGGCACTCTTCTCCGCCCAGTGAATAATTCATCCCTGGGTAAGAACGAATGCAGTGTGCTCTCCTCCTCCTCCTCTCATCTCTTCATTATTGATAAACACCAACATCTACACTGTACCTGACCCAGGAGAGACGGGAAGGAGAGAGCGAACGAGGGAAGGAGATAGACGGTGTAAGAGAAAGGAGTGGGGTAAAGAAATACAGCAAGTGTGTAAAGTAGAGGTGTATAAAGCACAAAAAAGAAAATGACCAAGGCTGTTAGGTGCAAACATGGTTTTACTATGCTGCATGTTTTCATCCGGGTCTGGGCCCGTTTAGGGTCAGTAAAGTCTCTCTCGTAACATACAGTTTACTGTGGACAGAAAGGACACAGCTCTCCTGAGCCAAACAAATAACTGCTGCCTCTATACTGCCTTGCTACTGCTATCGCTCCTACCCACTGAATAAGTGACTGAATAACTTACTGGCTGGATGGCTGACAGACACCCAGCTCCCCTGCGGCTCCTGGCTCTGCTTTGTCTGCTCGGGCCTTGCGCATCATTCTACCTCCACTGCTCTAGCGTTCTCTCAGCATCGCTCACTTTCTTTTTTTTCCCCCCTCTGTGCCATAGCCCTGTCCTGTCTTTTCATTTCGGAATAAATCCTTTTCATCCCTCTGGCTCATTCTGCTCTTCCTTGAATACTTTTTTTTTTTTTCTTTTTTGGTCTGTCTTCTTCATTCTAGCCTTGTGTGCCATCGCTCCTCATGGTAATTGTACTGGGCATGTTATTTTAGCCTTGCATGTAATTTTGGGTTTTACTACCGGGTGACCATACTGACAGATCTGCAGTCACTGTGCAAGCACAGAATGTAAATCTGTGGTTTTAGGAAAACATTTCTCACACAGGTCTAGGGTCAGCGTCTGGGAAATATCTTGATCTATTCTACATTATGCATGCTGAGGCCTTGCACCTCTTTATCAGGTCTAGCAGTAAGCTCACTAAAAAAATTCTCCAGACATCACTCTCTGAATGACTTTGGAGGTGTGTGTGTGTGTGTGTGTGTGTGTGCGCGTGTGTGTGCATATCCAGAGTCTGGCGGCATCTCACTTCTGAAATAGCCATGAATTAAAGGATCAGGCTAAGTCAGAAGTGCACAGCTGGAGAAAAGTGCCAGGTACTTCTACAAATGTCCAAGAACTGAGTATGTATGTCTGCATCCATCTCTTCATCCATCACTCCGGGTATGTTTGTGTGTATACATCCGTCCCTCGCTATGTCAGTTGTTAACATAATGTGATTATGCGTCCTATTTTCGCCTCCCTAACAACACTTGGATGTGAGAGTCTACCGAGGTGTCAGAGAGGATATTTCAGGCTGGGTGTGATCCTTTCCCCGAATTAAAAACCGAGCCGCCTGTTAAAGTGAGAGGGATTCCATGACAACCTCGCCCCCGGATGCAAACACAGCTGTGTTTTCCAGGTTTTTTTGTCACCGACGTTCACCTTTACTTCACCTTGGGGGGGCTTCATGTCCCAGCTGCTCTTCCCACAGTGTCAGGGCTGCCACTCAGACCGCTACTGACGAGCCCATTGGTCAACAATGTTGTCAACATGCAGCTCATTCATAGTTGAGGGGGTGAGAGACCAATCCAATTTACACTGCACATTAAAGGATTAAAATGCAGTACGGTGATATGAGGGAGACAGCTATTAGCACAGTCAATCTGTCAGGATCACACAGCATGTTACCAAATCAATGCCGGCCATATGGAAGACAGAAGGTCAGGCACCACAAGCAAACAAACAAGGAGGTGCGTACCAATATTATGATAAACTGTGATAAACTATGATGACTGTGTCCATCACAACACCCAGCACAAACCAGCTGGATTCAATTACAGATGGCAAGTGTGTGTAGGAGCACAGTAAAGAAGTCTGCAGGGAACGATTTGAGAGGACAGACAAGTTATGATCCAAAATACGAACGCCCACCGCTTCTACTCTTGCAAAAGTATTGCTAACACAAGAGAAAAAAAGTTATGATTCATTATGATAATGACTCATATTACTAGACACTGCAATAAATTTGCTCAAATGTCAGAGATTAGTCCACCTGAATTTCAAGACTACAATGAGGGCATGCAACGCGTTTTTAAATTAGTTCTCCAGCAACAATTAGTAAACATCGGGCAGGTAGGATTCAGATATGCAAAACAGAACAAAAAGATAGGAGCGGAGGAGAATAGATGACTGAAGTAATTAAAAGCAGGTAGAAACCATGCTTTGTTTATCAGAACAGCTGCAATGTTTGAGTCAGATTTTCCTTCCCGCAGGTCTGCAGTGAGTTGTGAGGGCGGAGGTGAACAGCCCATTGTCTTCAGGTCTCAATAGGAGGCAGGTAAGATGAAACTCTGCACTTCAACACATACCTCCTATCAGTTCTCCCATAAAGGAGGAGGGGAAAGGTGATACCGTGGAGGGAGGGGATGAAAAAACAGGATAGAAAGGAAAAGAGAAAGAAGCTCCTGACTGTAGTTTCTATGTAATAAAATGGAGCAGCCGAGTAATAAACAGGGACGCATGAGGTTGTGCTCAGTGTGGTTCCGTGGCCTCCCCGCTCCCCTTCCCCTCCTTTTGTACTGAATGTTAAGATCAACTAAGATTAGTCTCTGAAGGACAGTCACTATGACAACTTGCCTTGGGAACATCGTGTATTGTTTTGATGTTGATGGATGGATGGACAGACGGATGAATGAACAACTAATAGACAGACAGACGCACAGCTCAAGGAGACAGATCAAAGAGGAGGGCGCGTAACCTGATATTTCCTCTCAAGTCAATCTGTTGAATAAAATCAAAACATAATGAAAAAGGTGTGGCTGGCTGCGTGACCACAGACAATGTAAAATAATAAACGAGGATATCTAAGAGGACATCTAGACCTTTACAGTACAAAACATAAACTTTACTTATCCATAAAATGGCAACTGTACATGACAACTCAACACAAAAAACTAATATAAAAGGAAATCAGACAAGACAGTTAAAAGCTTTGCAATAAATGAAAAACGAAAACAACATGCCAGAGGAGATAAAGGCCTAAGAAAATAAATATTCTAAAAAGCAGGCAAAGCAAAACAACACACCGATAGCAACAGCAAAAATGGGTGGTGTTAAGTGGCTCAGTATGTGGACAATTTTTCTTGCAATTTGCTAGTCACAAAAGGAAGTCAAGTGCCTGTGTTTCATTCCAATAAACTTTAAAAAAAGTGTGAACAATGCTCAGGCTGTTTGTGTCCTTTAGCAATAAGCCATGGAACCTGCAGATAAAGGAAAAAGGTCAAAAGACTCGATAAAAGATTGCTAAAATTGAGAATAACTGCATCGACTCTTTCAGTGAAGACAGTCTTTGCTGGCAACATTTCACAACCATTATTATGTTAATGCTTACTTGACTAATTTGTTGATACGTTCAGTGTTCTCACACTATATAATGCTGTGTTGCTTATTTACCAAGCTCACATGCCCTTTCTTCTAGCTTTTTGAATATGAGGATTCAGTGTTTTCTTTTTTCTTATTATAAATTGGATATCTTTGTGTTTTGGACTGAAATTGCAATTTGAATATGTCACCTTTGGCTCTGGGAACTATTAATGGGCTATTTTTACCATCCGAATAAATGTCCAACTGTTAAAACAATAATAAAAATAACAGTTTAGCTTCAGCCCTGTCAATCTAAAAAACAACAATGCTCAATGGTCGTGGTTCAAGATTACAGCTTCAGCAGTTTGCAAAAGGTGCATACATTTCAGTATGCATGATGAAAATTAAAGGAGGCCAATGTCATTCATAGGAAACCTCTGCTACGTCACTTAAAAGAATAAATAGAATGCATTTATGAAACAATGAGGTTAATTAATGAGGTTAATTAAAATCAAAACCTAATCAAAAACCAATCGTTCTATTTAAAAACACCGCTGCATATTAAGAGCAAAATGTCTGCAATCATTAACTTCTCTCGATTTTATTGAGGGTGAACAGCTTGGCGTGCTCAACACCTTTACCTGTCTGAGAGGCAGTGGATTCAGTTTTCCCCTCAATAACAGTACGAACCCTGGTTTTAGCCTGTAATGGCTCAGCAGTCACAATGATGCTACAATTGATCCGACCCTCAGAAGATTGAAGTCACTTCCGACCGATCATGAGGAGAACCCCACACAAACACACACACCCACACCCACACCCCCCCACACACACACAAACACACACACCCACACCCACACCCACACCCAAACACACACGAGTTGCTGGAGCCGTCCCCTGTCAGGTTGTCATTACACTGGGTTGGAGCCGCCTTTGTTTACCATCTACCCCCTGAAGGCAGAGTGACAGATAAAGGATTGAAAAGTGAGGGATAGATAGATGGAGGTATGAACAGACAGAGATGGCCCTGCCATGCTCCACTGGCCAGCTTCAAGGACAGACAGGCCCTTCAATATCACAGCCTCTGTGTAATTAGACAGTGCTCTGTCACGCTCCAAAGAATTGCTCCTATTTGTGTCATATTAAACGCAGCATGGATATCCCCCACTGCGCTTTGCCATTGAGACCTAATGCAAAAGGGGAGCAAAGGGGGATTTGTACAAATTTAATTACATTCATAATTCGCTCATCTTTAGTTGTAATCACTTGGGGTTAAGTTAAGTAAATCCACTTCTTAGCTAGCCACCCATGCCCTGTGTTGCCATAGTAAGCACAGTAACGTCAGGCTTGTCAGGGAATTTTATTGACAGACTGAAACTCTCTTAGTGAAAGTAAACATAGTTCTTGGTATGCACTAGTGAAATATTAACAGCTGCACTCTTTCCACTGAAGTGCTGCATGCTTTGGTTTGGAGCACTGCAGCTCGCATGTGTTTGTTTGTGTTTGTGTTTGTGTATGTGTGTGTGTGGCTGTCTGCTGGTGTATGATACTGTCTCTGAGGCCACCTGCAGTGTCTCCAAAAGGCAGGGAAAAATCTGCTGCTGTGTACATCTTTGTGTGTCTGTTTTTGAGTCTTTGTGGGTCTGCCTGTGTGTGTGTATGGTGTACCTCACAGCCAAATCGCGGCACAGGCAGGCAGCCTTTTCGACAGAGAGGGAGAAAGAGTGGAGCAGATCAAACACAAGCCAACTAATCACAGACGCCGGCTAATTAGCGCAGTCCTCAAAGGGGAACCAGGAATGAGTGATGATTCCCCCATATGAATTTCCCAATGACGCTGTGCCGTATGCCACCATGAATACTCAGCAGTCACAGAGAGGAGAAACCGGAGAGAGGGTAAAGTGCAAAGAGAGCCACCAGTGATCTGGCCTTGTTGTAATCTTATCATCTGAGAGCACAGGGGCAAAGTGGCGTTCGATATCTCTTATCAGTGTCATAGTCATGTGCGTAGGACACACAAAAACACCAACGCAGCCACAACCTCACGCACACGCACACACAAAAAACTTTTATCTCAACATCCTCAAATTAGATTGCATGTAACGTTTCCCATTAAGGGATTTCTGGAGCGATTAAATCCCGTGTGCGGAGATATTCCAGCCTCCAGAGTGGAGCACAGGTTGATATTCCTGTGTGCAGGCTCTGAGTGCTGATTAGCAGGCGGATCTGCCACGCTGATCCCTGATTTCCACAAGATCAGAGGCCGGGCTGCGAGCATAGCAGCGGCAGCGGCTGTGGCAGCCAATTACAGATGTGCCATGCACACGCATGCTGATGCATACACATTCACACATGTGACCTGCCACACGCAAGCAACCACGCGCCTGTCCAGAAACGGATTTCTCCAGGCTGAAGTCATCAAAGTGACGTGAAGCCCCCCCCCCACCCTCCTCCTCCAACTCCTCTCCCTTTTCTCTTCTCATCTCAGACAAGAGGGCACCTGTCAGAGGATGCTCAGTTCACCAGCCAGCCAATCCTCCCAGAGATGGAGACAGTGAGGGAACAAATGAACACAGAGAGAGCCAATAAAGACTCTAATATGTCTATCCTAAGACGCGCAGGCCACTGATGGGAGTTAGCCTAAATAAAACCCACTTCATCATTCTTCAAGTGTCCAAGTCCCATTTCGTCTCTATACATCTTCACATCAAGCTAAACATAGATATTCTAATTCTAGCTTTGGGCCTGGCTTTGAACAGCGTTGTGTCATTGGGTGATAAACAACCACACACTCATTCACATTTCTCTCATTTCGCCAGATTTATAGTGGAACAATACCCTCCCTCTGCCCTTTGCAACACTGCCATCAATGGCCAGCATTTGTTTCACATGATTACAGTGTGACAGTTGATGTTCATGTGAGATTTCGGCCTTATTGTTATACAAAAATCCTCAGATGCTTTGAAAAATATACAGCCTCCACAGGGAGGCTGGAAAGTGAAACAAATTGGTGAGGCTGGTCAGAGAAGACAGACATCAGATGTGACACTAACATATCAAATTAAACCCGCCAAGTTACAGTGGAGAACAAAAACACATGTAGATAAATAACATCATAAGAGTCATTGGAGGGGGAGGCAGAGAGAGATATGCAAGGGGGGGAGGGAGGGTGATGCTGCAGAGCAACAGCTGCTGAGCATCACATCTGCTCCAAGTGGAGTCATCAGCAAACAGACAGACTGGAACCGACCCACTGAGGCAAGCCCCAGGGAGAGCGAGGGATGGACAGAGGAAGAGTGGAACGGGGGGGAGGGAGGGGGTAAGGCGAGGCAACGAGAGGATGAGATGAGAAGGATACAATTAAAGAGATGGAGGGTAGAAAAAGATGAGAAGTGCACAGAGCTGCTGCAACCTGTTACCCTTTTCCCCAAATGGAGGTAATGGAGTAGGGTGGGGCAGGTTGGTAGATGATTTTGCAGAGCTCAAGAAACTCAAATCGCATGTTGTCCCCTTCTTTCTCCGCCTTTACTCGCCCCCTTTTCAACCCTTCCCTGACATCCTTCCTCATCTCTCTCTCACTCACTCTCTCTCGCCTTCTTTTTCTTCAGCGAGACTGACAGAACAAGAGAAGCCTGTGAGAGTAAAGATGAAAGGCCTGTGAGGGAGGTGTGTGTGTGTTGAGGGTGTGTGTGTGTGTGTGTGTGTGTGTGTGTTGTGTGTGAGATGAATGAATGACCCCTCTTTATCCCTCATCCCCCGCTGGAGCCGTCCTGCCCAAACACAATAACCCAAAAAAAAAACACACATACAACACTACAGGAGCAGTGTGGAGGTCACGCTGTGGCATGCATGTTTGGCGTGTACATGTGGCTCACGTGCTCATTCTTACTCACACCATGTTCCCACAGTAGAAAATGAGACACATCAAACATTGCTCTAACAAGGCTGCCTCAGCATGAATATCATCTGATGCCAAGCTTGACATCCTGTAGTGTACACCTTCGGCCTGTGGAGAGGCACCCTAAGGAGAGGTGGGGACCCTGAGAAGTACACATTGTTCATTCATGATAGCAGCCACTGGCAGTGAGAGCAACCCCGTAGCAGAGTAAGCGATGTCATTTGGCAGCAAATGAAGGGGAAAGAGCAAAGCAGTTTATGCTAGCGTCTCTCCGAGGTCTCACAGCTAGCTCTAACATTAAGTTAGCCTGGGCGCAGGACAAAGCTCAGTTTGTGTTCACGTCTCTGCATGGTGGAATAAACATAGCTGCTGCTTCACAGTTCCCTATAGCTCGCCATCTCTCTCCCTCTTATCTCTCCCTCCTCCGCTGTCACCCCCGCTGACTAAGAGAACAATCTACCAACGCAGCATGCCCTTCCAAAATATTTACTCACTCAGAATTGGCTGAATACAAAGGCCATTCTCTTACTCTCTCTGATGTCTAACATTCAAACAAACCAAGCACCCACATGCTCTCGCTGACCGCACCTGCTCTGGTTCACACGTTTCTCCTCTCTCTACACCATGCACGCCCGCACACACTTGTTTGATGTGGGGATTCCTCCCTTCTTAAACCTTCCATCTGGTTCATGCCTTTGACTGATCTCAAAGTTGGTGAAGAAAAACAGGTACAGCAGCTACAGCAATCACCTCACCTTGCCTGCTGCAGGGTGTGTATCTGCTGCTAACATCCTTGCACACATCCCTCTGATTCAATACCCCTGACACCGGTTTAACACCTTTTCCTGTGCAGCTTGTGCCCTTCTTTCCTCTTTTCCTCTCCGTTCCTGTCTCTCGCCTATCTCAATCTGTCACCTTACATTCCCCCCCTCTGTCCTCCTTAATCTTTTTCTCTTTGCATTTTTCTCTTTGCAGCTTTTCCGACTAATCCAACATGTTCTGTTTTTAGCAAGCAAACCAAAATATAAGTTAATTAACAATCAAGCGCTGAAATCAGCTTGCAGTGTAAAAAAAGCTCTGGCATTTCCGGGCTCCTCATTCATTAACACATGTTTGAAAACCAAGTCTAAATGAAATGATCAGAGATGATGAACTGCAAACAAAGACTCCGAATTATTCCTGTGATATGATTGCATGTCACGTTTGTTTTTAATGTGTTGCACTTATTATTTTTTAACTAGGCGCTCAAAATAGATGCAAATTAATGGGGAGATAGGACAAAGCCTGGGTGCCCAGGGTAATGGCACGTCCCCAGGGTGCCTGCTGTTTTGGGGTGATTGTTCATGAACTCCTATGGGGGCGTGCATGCTAATAAATAATAATGCTCTATCAAAGTGAAATCTTGCAGAAAGTTATCAGTCTTGTAGCTCTACAGTATCGTTGACTACTTTCCAGCCTTCCCATCCTCCTCTCTGATAGGGAATGTGGCTCCATGGGCTGCACCTGTGTCTCATTACCACCACTGATGGTTCACTAACAGGCTTCTCTCTCCTCTCGCCATTGCTCCCTCACTCTTTTCCTCCCTTTAGCTACTGCCAACATACATTTACCTCTAACAGCATGGCCTGCACTCGCCCCTTTCTCTTGCTCATCCCACTGCATGCCATTCACATGATCTCTGCAGCTCCCTTTCTCCTGCCGGTTTTACCATTACAGACTCAACACAAGTGGGATTTGGGGTTTGATCTAATGATTTTGTGCTAGACTGACTCACACCTCCAATTTGTCAAGAGATTCTCTGAGCAGCCTTGAACAAGACATCTCCACTTTTTAGCAGTTGTATATCGGGTACCCCTGGGATCTGCAGTGCTGTAACTAACGATTACTTTCAATATCAATTCAACTATTGGTTAATCTTGATTAATCAATTCATTACTCTGCCTACAAAATGTCAAGAAATAGTGAAAACTATCATAATTTCCTCAAGCCAGGCGATGTCTTAAAATTGCTTGTATTGTACCAACAGCCCAAAATCCAAAGACATTAAGTTTACTTTAACATAAACACACGGGAAAGCAAAAAATCTTTACAATTACAAAGCAAGACCTCGAAAATGTTTTGCTTTGCATTTTTGCTTGAAATATACCAATCATTTCAGCTCTAGATATTTCTGGCACTTGCAGTGCATACTGATATAACACAGACATCTCACAGCTTAGTGCATGGCTGGTCTTGTTACTTCCCCAGCACAAAGAAATAGACTAAGAAAGAATGCGTAGTGCCACTGCTTTGCTAAAGATTATCAAAGCATCAAGTGTTCACTGGCTCAATTTGAGATAACCATGCATGAAACATACAGAAGCAAAATCGAATAGCACTTAAGTTCACTTCTTTGGCAGTTTATCACCTCAGCCACAGTACTGCTGTAATATTTCATGTTCTGTAACATCGCCGGCTACAGACCCACTGTGCTGACCTGTACTCGGTGCCATGGTGTGTAGCACTGTAGGCTGCTGGACTCCACGCTCCTCACTGGTACTATTGACTCATGCGCAGTGATACTGTACAACTACCAGCCAGGCAAAATCATTTCAAACTGTTCTCACACTGTATTCAAGATGTTTCACAGTTTGCGATGTGTGTCTGTCATAGCCAGTCACATATCTTCCATTTTCATTTCTCACCAAGTTTTCTTAAAAACATCTATCAATTATTCTTAGAGTGATGAAAAAGTCTCCAAAATAATATTCAAATCTATGCATTATACATTTGAACATGAGAACTAATAAAAATGTAAATGTATTTAGCTGGAATCCAATCAAAGTGTCATGTTTAAATCTACTCAGGCTTGGAACTCTCCTAGAGACAGAGCCTAATATTGAATTAAATATGTAATCACAGTAGCCCAACTATGATATCATAACCTGTCTGATGTCTGATTCTTTTAAGGCCAATTAACCCTAGAGTCAGCATTATATCAAGACCAAAGTGCATTCATTATACTTGACAAATGAATGCAATTGCATTGGAGATTCTACAAGTCTTAAAACGTACTACGGGGGGAAGAAAAAGACAGTCGAACATTAGCCTTGATGACTTCATAGATAAGTTGCTCCAGAATGTGATGGCTTCCCAAGATGAGCGGAGAGGAGTGTAGGGAGTGAGTGGCTATAAGCATTAGAAGATCATGGACAGGCTCCCTCCTACACTGTGCATATTAATTCTTCTAATGCAGCTAAGCTCAGCTTGTCACACGTTGGCACTGCATAATTATGTCATCTACAAGAGACAAGCTTTATAAAAAAGGGCAGATGTGCCGTGCAGCGGCGGCTCTGTGGATGGACAGGTTCTATGTTGTAAAATGTCAATATATGTCTAAAAAATTATTTACTTTTAGCTTAAAAAAGACCTTTAAGGCCACATTATGGAAATCATGTTAGATCTGTGGGAACCAGAGGACATCAGTGGTGAGAAGAATGAGCTCTCTGAGGTGAATATCTTCATTTAGCTGGCAAGTCTTCCACCAAAGGACCTTTCTACAATAACGAACCAGCCAATTCTTTAAGTAGCATCCTGACTGACAGGAGCGTCCATCAAACTCCCAGGTCCCCTCACCCATGGCCTCCCTCCAATCCATCAATCCAACCTGACAGGCTTACCTCCATCCTTCTCTATGTAAATAAACAACGAAGAAGAGGGGGAGGAGCAGAGAGCAGGGGGAGGGGGAGGAAATCAAAGTAGGACAGTCAAACCTGGGCCAAGCAGGCCGAGTCAAGTTCAGAGAGGAAAAGGAAGAGCAAGGGGAGTCAGTTGCAAGACGAAAAAGAGGAGGGGGAGAGGGGCAGGAAGCAAGCTCACAATGGGCTGAGGTGATGAGGGGAGAGACAGGCGAAAAAGAGTCATCTGGAAGGAATGAAGAGGAGAGATAAATTGAAGGAGAGGAAGGGAACTGACTGGCACAGGGATGACCGCCAAATGAGTGGACACAGGAGAGGGAGTCATGTAAAAGAATGCTGAGGAGGCCGGCATGGAGGAAAACATCTATGGAGGACATCAATAATCTATACCAGATAAAGCAATTCTGTGTAAGCAAAGATGAAAATGCAAAGTGAGACAGTGGAGGAAAAAGAGAGAGGAAGAGAGACAAAACAAATGAACAAGGGAAAGTTGGTAGGTGGAGCCTGAGGGACTTCTATTTAAAACTAGAACAATTGAGAACACTTGTGTTAGTTTACACAAGCAGAGGAACTACATCCCCTTCCTCTATACCCCCGCTCCCCCCCACCCCCTGCCCCCTTCCCGAGGCTGTGTCTATTTAAATGTGTGTTTAAACGGCGAGTGCTACTGCTCTAATCACGGCTGGCATCACAGCACATTCCCTCTCTTCCTCTCCCTCGCTACCTTTCCCCCCCAGCATGCAGCCTTCTTCTGTCGCTCAGGCCCTGCGCACACTCGACACACACACTCATGCGTGCACCCTGCATGACTGTGCCGTGCCAGAGATAAATTCATGAATCACTGGTGCACGAATCAGCCGCAAGCTTGTTGCAAGAGGAGGAAAGTGGGAGAGGGGAAAAGGACAGAAGTAAGCGGTAAAAGTGTTTCCTTTAAAAGCTTTTAAAAGGGAGGAGGGTTCGGGAGATGGCTCCCAGCAATCTGAGGGAGCGAGCACACACCTGACGGCCTCTGTGACAACTACTAGTCAGCAGAGAAGATACCGTTTCTCTTGCTCTCTCAGCCCCCTTTCTTCTCTTCTCTCATTCCCTCCCAGCTTTTCCTAAAGAGGCCAAGATAGAAAGCCAAAACAGCAAGCAGCCAAGTAACGCATAAGTGTGTGATGCATGCATGCCTACTGCATAGGAACTGACATACATAATACTTTCTGCACACAAATGCCCCTTGAGGTGCGAATCAAAGCCTTGTGTACCTAGAAAACCTGTTAAAAAGACTCCACAGTGGCCCATCCACACAACATCAAAAACACCCTCCATCAGCCTCCATCTCAAGAGAAACTATCCAATCATCTCTTGTTACAGAGCCACTTTCCCTCTAGGGCTACTACTCAAAGGCAGGTCTGTCCATTGATACAGGTGTGGTGCACAGGGAGGAAAGGGAAGGGGGAGGGAGGACAATAGATGGCCTTTTCAATAGTCTCCCTTGGCTCACCTGGATTAGTGGGTAGAGTCTGAGGAGAGGAAGGAGGAGGAGGGTCTCTAAGCTTGGGCTGAGAACAATAGTGTCTGTGTTTTCTGCAACACCAAGTGCATCATTCTGTCCAGCGGCAGCCAGCTGACTGCCTGGACGAAAAAACAACATCTCAAGGTTGCCGCTGTTGTTAAATACTGAATTCTTCTTGTGCAACTGCGTGTTAAAAATACATTTATCACAACTACTGTAAATATTACGATTATGTGTATTATTCATTTAAGCTCTTCTACATTTTAAAGTGTTAAAGGGGGTATATTATGCAAAATGCACTTGTTACTGTCCTTTCAACATAATTGTGTGTCCACACACCCTCACACTACCCTCCATCTTGCTTTGTTTAGTTTTGGCCCCGCTTGTGATGTCACATGCAGGGCTCTGTTGATCATATGACCTTCTTTAGCATTAGTATGTTGCTCGGCAGATGTGTTTCCTCTTTGGAGACAACAGAGCTGATGCAAGTGTCGTTGGGCGGTGCTTGCCCAGGGAGCTGACCAATCAGATCAGAATGGGTTTTCTCGGGTTTTCTGGGAGGGGACTTTAAAAGAGTCAAGAGCTAAAACACAGCGCTCAAAGACCGTGAAAAGAAAAGTATGCAATATTCACGGTATGAAAAAAAATAATGCCTTTTTGAACATTACAGACGATAGAACCATACAAATAATCCAAGTTTATATGTACATTTTCATCAAGGTGGTTATGGACACAAATGGACAATTATTTGCTAATCCGGCAACCTTCTTGTTTGTTGCTTTTGTTTTTTGTTTCTTTTATATCAATCAGATAAACTCATATAGTGATCGTATGCATAAATATATAATCATATTCAATATGTATATATCATTTTTCATACACCAAAGAAGGAAAAAAAAATCAATATTAACCGTCACAAAGCTAGTTTTCTGTTATGGTATTGGATTGTGCTACTTTAAACGTTGGGAATTAACTCTTCAAATGTAATCCTCTTTCAACTTCAGTGTGAGATTCTTGTTAGATGAGTCAAGCTATATTACTGGCCTAGTCACTGCCGGCGGGGGAGATGAGTGTGTGACAGCATCTAGCAGCAGGGGAGTGGACATTGTCAGCCTGATCCCAGCACTGCACGACAGGTTAGCCCTGCTGAAATGAAATGAACTCCTGCATCTGTTTCCATTTCCCCGTCTTACCTTTCATGCTTAAGTCACTCGCTTACTTGACTTTGTTCTGTCACTTCGCCTCTCCTGTCCTCTGTGCAGTAATCAAGTGATTCAACCATCAAATCAGCATCCCTGAGAACTGTGTGAATGTGTGCGCAACATATATACCGGTTGTGGTTTGTGTGTGTGTGTTTGTGGTTGTGGTGAGGAAGTGGTGGTGATGAGTGTCGTTCTGCAGCCTGGGCGAGGGAGACGGGGGAAGAGGAGGGTGAGATAATCGAAGGAGGGGTGAGGTAGGGTGACACACTGTAAAAGTGTCACAGCAACTTAACCTTCAAAAAATGCCCACCAGGGTGGAGTGGGAGGAGGTGTTCTTGGCCATTAGAAGAGAGAGAGACAGACAGACAGACAGACAGAGAGACGGAGAGAGAGAGACAGAGAGAGGAGGAAAAGTGTGTGAGAGAATGACTGATGTGTAGAAGAAGGAAAAAAAACAGAAGACCTCGTTAGGGGGAGGTAAGAATGTACAGATGCCTGCAATACAAATGTCTGCGGGGAGGGCGGCGGTTGTTAAGGAGGTATGGGAGGAAAAAAAGAGCGAGAGACAGAGGGAGCAAATTAAAGTAGGAAAGGGGAAAGTAGCATAGGCAGTTTGGATAGGCTTAAAGACAAACTCTGGGGCTGACATAGGTGGAAGAGACAACTAGGGAATTGGACGATGGGACAGGGAGTGGAGAAAAGCTGCAGAAAAGAATAGAGAGAGGGGAAGAGATTAAGGGAAAAGAGAGAGTAAGAGGATAGAGGAAAGCAACAGACATTCCAATTACCGAAGCAGAAACGAGGGATTGATGACTAAGAACGAAGGAAAGGAGAACAAAGAACTGGACGAGAGGAGGAAAAGAGATACAGTAAGAGACAGCAGTTTACTGAGCAGATGGATCAATTATGCGGACCAAATTACAGAGAGAAGGAAGTTGGAGCATTAGGAGAGGACGTAAACAGAGAAAGACAGAGAGGGCAGATAAAGAATAAATCAAGATGGAGGAGTAGAAGTAAAGACACGAATGTGACATGGGGGAGAGTGGCTGATTAGAGAGCAGGCAATCAGTTCAACAGATGAATGAGACAAACGGCTCCAACTGAGCAGGACCTGCTCTCCCTAAGGAGCCACACCAAACAAACCCTGGCACACCCTGTTGACAAAACACAGGCCTGATAACTGAATAAACCTGCTGCCTCTATTTGACCTTAATGTCCTGTTTGCTTCAGGGGAGGATTTAAATGCTCCTGCCATTTCAAAGCTCTGGGGACCAATGACAACTGTGTTGCTTGTTTATCAGCGGAGCACGGCGACACGTTTTTTTTAAACCAACAAGTGAAACAATAGATAGCGTTGATATCAGAGGCGAGATAGAGTTGTACTTTCACAGCAACACTGCTCGTGTTGTGAAACACAAGAACACTCTCCACATGATTTTATGAAAAATAAACTTGTAGTGCGTTATCTATCTCATTGTATTAATTCCTCTTATCTCATACTTCTAAGATTATATCCGTATAAGAATACTATATTTTCTTCATATTACAAGTGTGTAATTTTACCCTGGTCCTGAGATAAGTCTGCTGGGATCCGAAGGGAAGCTGACTGGATTGAAAGCAGTTGGTGTGAAGAAGGTTTTTGGGGAGCATGACTCTATATCCAGCTCCAACAGCCCTGACAAGACCCTGTCACACCAAATTCAATTTCCTCCTGTAGCCAGCCTGTCCAGTGCCCCTGATAAGTGTGAATTTGACGTGACCTTGTCAAAGTCAGATGTGATGAAGATGCAGCACGTCGGTGTCTGTGTCTGTGTGTATTAATAGAGGAGCAAAGGTGTGCAGATAGGTAGCAAAATGGACAAAACGGCCACAAGGCTGTTGCCAAAAGGAGCACTATGTGTGAAAAGAGATGCAGAAGAGGTAGTAAAGGCAAAATCAGCTCCATGTATTTCACAAACCAGGGGCAGAGAGGACATGGGGAGGGATTAGCAGAGGCGGAGGGGAGAGAGAGATGTTTCATGGCGCTGTCATGCCGACAGAGCAAGCCCTAAATGTTTTCAATATCACATAAGGGCACTGCATCATCCACCATTCAATACCGGATCAATAACGCAAACCACCTTCCACCTCGCAAACTGCATTTAGACACATTAAGGTGACTGCTAATGAGCTGCCGTGCACATGGATATGTGTGCGTATATGTGGGGACACGCTGAGGAGGACACAGTCAAGGGCCTCGGTCAGATCTGCTGAGTGCACTACGGGGAGGATTTCAGAAATAAAAGAATGTGACAAAGACAGAAGAAAGAGGAGAGAGATGACAGGGAGAGAGTATAGGCCAGGTAACAATAATAAAAAGAGAAAGGGTAGTGCAGGCAGTTCTTTTCTGTCCACAACGGAGGGCTCGTTGGCTGTTAATATGTGTCTCATGCTTTAAGAGAGGGAGGAGAAAAAGAAGGGAGGGAGGTGCGACTAAATTACAAATGAGCTGATAATTCTTGGCCTCCCTGGTTCACTCCCTCAGTTTTCTGAAATCCTCCTCCATCCCCTCTGCCAAGATGTGGCGGTGTGGAATTTGAAAATGTCGACATCCTAGGCCCCCACTCACCAATCTGCTCCTCCTTCGCTGCTCCTCTACGGTGATTTTACTACAGCGGGGTCACATAGACACCCTTCTCCCAGGTCTAGTTAATTAAGGGGATCTTATTTTAAAGAGTTTGGCTGCTTTTCAGTGGATCTTCAATTGGAATTAGCGCTCATTCTCCACATTGGCTGAGCTGGAATGGGTTTGACCTGCATCTCCCAAATACCATCAGGGGTTTGTTAGACATAAGGAAATGCAGATTTGGCAGAAGGTATCTTGACTAATGGTGTGGAAATGTGTGTTTGACTGAAAAAGAAAAGTAAGCCACATGCCTTATAGCATTTATACACATGATAAGCTGCTGGCATGCTACTCCTGCAAATAGTACGGTCTCAAAACTCCCCATTATATAGAAAGACGTGGGTGGTTGAAGTACATTATGGAATGGTCTCTTAAAATGAACTCCTACCAGTGTGTGAGCTAATGTACACAGATATGATGTAGATAGCAGTTTAACCCAACATCTCTGCCAAGAATGTCATCGACCACAACACAGTTGTGTTTTTGGGAACCCTTCGGCTGCCCCTATTCATATTAATGGCATTTGGCATTCCTTCTAAGACGAGGATTTCTGCTTATTTTCCTTTGGATCAGATGGGACTGACTCCAGCAGTCTGGCAACCCTGGGAGTCAGACACAAACATCCCTGTGGGGGGCTCTCAGTGTGACCTCAACACAGGCCGCAATCCATCCAGCCTGAACACATAGGCGGAGAGCAAAAAGGGAGGCTTCAGCGCAGAGATGGAGCAGTCAAAGCGCTCCTGGTTCTGGCTCTCTTGTTTCAGGAAAGCCACTATCATTACGTACTACAAGTTGGAGGAAAATTGTCCTTAAAGAGAGTCAGCTAAATGAGCAGGGAGCGATAAAAAAGAACGTCCTCAGATCTGATGTCTGTGGAAGATAACAGGGTTGCTGATGAGGATGATACACCACACTTCCTGACAGAAACAGTAACACACGCATGCACTGTCATTCTGCGACGCGACCGCTCCTCCCTATTATTGGAATCTCATCTGACTTACAGCGCAGCCTCAGGTTACTGCCCTTATTCATCACCAGCTGTGTGTGTGTGTGTGTGTGTGTGTGATCATTTTGTGGTTCCAAACCGCGACGGAAAATACAACAAGACTCAGTGACTTGTGCTCATCAACCTCCCTCTCTTCAGATCCCTCCGTCCCCTCTGATAATATTTGCCAAGTCAACAATACCTGATGGATTCTCTGTGTTTCTGGTCAGTGGTAATGAAAAGTCCACAGGGCAAAGTCATTCCACTGAAACTCATTTATCAAAATATCTGTATATCTAAAGCCCGGTAAGATGTTGAGGACCAACATTATTTTAATCAATATAGCTTCCATATAAAACGTTTTTAAAATTGAAAAGTGCCTGCTGCTGAAATGTTTTCGATACATCTATGAAAAAGCTTCCCATCCATCCCTAGTTTATTGGTGGATAAGAGGTACTTCATTTCTAGGCAGCCATTAAATACTACCACCAAGCTTTCCATAGCATACCTAGTGAGACAACAATAGAAATCTGTCCAAATCATTAAGCTCATTTGGTGAAATGCCAAATATCTGCTCCAGTCTCTACAATGTAGTTTATATAAAATTAATGGGACGACATTTGCCACACAACATTGCTTGGTATCACTCTCACATCTCCATTAAGCTGTAAATTCAAGCACACTTTTATGCCTGAATCAACGAAACCTTAATGGTGATTATAAGCGGGAGGAGGAGGTTATTGATGGGTCACTTAAACAGGAAGTCCCTTAGTAAGTGTGCGTGTACATAATGGCGTGTGCCACGACCAGAATGATACTTTCTTACACACACACACACACACACCTGACCTTTTCAAAATCCTTCTGACATTTACAGGGCCGGTGCGAAGGGGCAAGGACAGCTCATTTACATAATGATAGGACCTAACTACGACAGCTATTAACACAAAAACCAAACCAAGACCGGAGCCCCTCGTTCCACTGGGACTAATGAGATACTAAGGACTTATTTTTTCCATCTTTTATTAGGGAGGGAAAAAAAACAAACTCCAGTCACGATCCATCAACTACATTCCTCTTAATAGACAGAGTGTAATGCTCTTTCTCTGTTGTAATGATGGATGGTCGCCGGCTTGGCAGGACTACACTGTTAACACTGAATCTCCATGTGGAGGGAAAAAGTTACACACTCACAGTTTGAGCTATTGCACAAGTTGGGACAAGGCTTCATCAGAGTAAGAGATTATCTAACTGCATGTGTGTTTGTGGGAAGGCAGGGTGTTGAGAAAATGCTGAAAGTTTTCCAGTATTTCTCATTACTTTATTAGCTGGTATGACTATGCAAGAGAAAAAATATATACCATTTCAGAGCAGTTCTGGCTGACAAGAAATTCAACAGCCATGGAGACAGACCGTGGTGAGGTCACATGCAGTTTATTTTCTTGTCTGTTTGCAGGTTGTTCCCGTCATAAACAGCACGGCCTTCGGTCCAAAGAGAGGGTGGGAGACGCGCGAGGGAGGCCATTCGAACAAACCAATGACTACAGTCACTCAAACAAAAATGCTGGACAGGAGAGAATGAGAGATGGCTGAAAATAAAAAAGAAAAAAAGAACAAGGCCCCTGTATGTACTTGGACAGGAGTGGGGGAGGGAGCGATGGCGGGAGAGAGGAAGGTTTCAAGTGGTGGTGGAAAAGAGGGGAGGTGGGGCGTCGCCTGTCTTAATCAGTCACTGCCGTTTAGTTTTCAAGCCAATCCTGGAACTCAGCTACAACCCTGCACACTGCAGCAGGCCGCCGAAAAGACACCTGTTTCCTTGAAACTAAGGAGAGCCATCAAGAGTAGTTTCGTATCTGAATTGGCTTGGCTGGAGGGTTTCAGGTACACAAAGACAAACATTGGATTATTTGTGAACAGAGAAGGAAGCAGCCTCCTCCCCCGGTCCTGACCCTGCATGCCCACCAGTTTCTCAGCCAGCCAGCCAGCCAGCCGGCCGGCCAGCCAGCCACCCCCTGCATGCACACAGCTTACTCAGCCATAAAGACAATGCCGCCATAGCCTCATACCCCTCACCCCACACGCCCCCGCACATAAGCCCCCCCTCCTCTTCCAATAAAAACATCTCCATGGTAATGGGCCAAGCCTTTCTGACCCACATCCACGGTCCCTCTCAACCTTGACTTGGGGGGTGGGGGTGGTATTATAACTTAATTTCAGAGCTTAAACTGGACTCCAACCTGCTGGCTTCTATTAAGTTTTATATATGTGTGTAACTACAGGAGCATACCTTAATTAAGCCGCCATTAAACCCAATATTGAATTTTTATACTACAGCCAAGCCATATTAAACTGAAAACGTTGCAGAGAATTAAATCACTTTTCTAACTCAGAGACCCAGGATGGAAGGTGGAGGTAAGTGGTTGCTGTCACAGCTTGAGAGGAAATGGGAAATGCAAAGGAGACAAGTGAAAAGTTTCTGCTCCACAGTGGCAGCTTAAGTTGCAGAGCTTAACTACTACCCAAAAGGAGGTCAGGGGTTCACTTTGAATAAATGACTTAAATGAAAGAAAACTAAAAGCAGTGTTTTTGCTTGTTCTGGTTAAGCCTTGCCTTTTTCCTCGCTCATAAATATGTAAAACCTTTTGTTTTGTTTTCCCCCACTTTTCTCCCTCCCCTAAGAGCACTTCATGTTCTGTAAAATGAAATTAGACAAAAAAAAAAAAAGGTCCACTGCATGAATAAGTGAAGAGAGTAACTGTGCTCATGATTTGTGATTAAAACAACACTGCAATCAACTGCATTACTGTACACTACTGAAAATGTATACTGTAGCTGTGCCAGGACGTTAGATCGAGTCCTACATTCTTGCCCCAATTACAGCACAAAACAAATAGCTGGCCTAGCCGGGAAGCAGGGGAAAATGTTGAACTGGTTTCATGCCACACACATTCATATGTTAATGGGTTAACTGCATGCCAGGAATGTTTTCTCTCATTTTAGGCACACTCACTGAGGCAGTGGTACCTGAAGGCTACCTATGCTCAACTGATCTGGAAAACACCTGAATAATTAAGCTGTATAAACAGGTTGCCAGAGAGGCAGGAGTGACCTGTAACCTTGTTTAAAGTCACAGAAACTAACTTAACAATGGAGGCCTACATGGGAGTGGTTCAGATAATGGAAACCTGAAAGAAGTTACAACTAAAAAAATAAAGCCAGCATAGATTTAACGATTTATCATGAGTGCAAATGGTTGGTTTTCAGCTGCCCCCCTCTCTATTAATCTCAGTGTACATTAAGAGCAGCCCTATTTTCCTCAACTGAAGTGTAACTAATAGAGGATGATGTGCGGACAGAGGGAAGAAAAGGAGCAGGGGGGACGTGGAGGAGGCTTTAGGGGAAAGAGTAGGCTACCAAGGACAGACTGAACAGTGACTCAGTTTTAAAAGACAAGATGCCGGCATCTACCTGTGAAAAACACCTTGCTCCACAGAGAGCCACACCTATCCAAACGTACCAAACGTACCAAACGCACTGAGTCACCGACCGAAACTCGGGTCAAAGACCAGGTTCATGACCGGAAACACGCAAAAGATGAGCAAAAAACAAAGAGCTGGTATTTGAACTAGATAATTTCACCTGACTGTAATAAAAATTCGTGGAAATGTTGAGTTTTAAAGCTGAAAACGTCGCCTAGGAAGCGAGTGAGAGAGTCACCTGGCGGATTTTCTGCTCCTGTCAACGCCCCGGGTCCTGACAGGTGGTGGCCAGGTTTTTAAATTTATCTCCTCTTCAATTATTAACCAGAAGAAATGAAAGGCAGCCTACTGCTGACAATGAGCCGGACACTCAAGTTTTCACAAGTGAGCATTTCTTACCGTGTTCAACTAGTATCGACGCGACCAAGCAGAACAGTCCGATCATTTTTGAGCAGTCATGCCAATTTCGGGCGTCATGTCTCGCCATGGTTGATCACCGTCCTCTTTATGACACCAGGCGCGCAGTCTCTCCGAAACAAACGCACAGCTGAATCAGCGCCGTCAGATGCGGGTCAGTTTCTGCGTAAAATCTCTCTCAATCAAGGTAGAACAAACTTGTTCGTCTGCAGGACAGACCAGGGGTCCGACAGAGCTTCTTGTGGCTGTCCCTCACTGCGCCTTTAAGACAGAGTCTGCTGGGAAGATGACTGAGAAATCCTTGTGAATTGCGTCCCGGCGGCGCACAGGTGAATATTTCCCCCCCAGCTGGTGCTCTGGATGTAATGAGGTGCTGCCGCGCTCTCTCTCCTCTCCAACAACTAGTTCCTCCGAGTGCGTGCGTGCGCGCGGCTGTCCGACCGTGTGTGACTGACTGGGTGATGTCATCAGGCTGAGAGGCGTCACAGCCCTGCTTCCCCAAAACCAATTAGGACCGCCGATGACAGGAGGGGGGGGGGGGGGGGGGGGGGGCGTGGGAGCAACTTGTTGAACCTGCCAGAAGCGCCTTTCCTTGAAAATGCATCTAGCTCCTAGATGCGTGTGAACGCGGCAGGTTTTTACTTTGATTTCTGCCATACATGAGAAAAGCAAATGATCCTGAAGCAGGAGCCATATCCAGGAATATCCTTTTCAAGCTCCAACAGCTAAGAAGCTTTGTTTAAAGACACCCATTGTTACCTCAAAGTGATCTTGCTTGCTCTAAATGCACACAGTTGAATTGCCTCTAAGTTGTTCAGGTGTTATCTACAGAAAAGCAGAATCAAGCTCAAGAAAAACACGACATAAAGTTGATACAGTGTGTTCAAGTCAGACAGTTTCGATGTAGTGGTGAGGTGCGTGGAAACAGATGATACTTACGCCCTCTGCTGTTTGTTTCTTTGCACACAGCTGAGATTAGCTCATGTAAACTCCAGCACAGCAGATGCCAAGATCAATAAACATTCATTAATGAACGGCAAAATACAAATCCAGTGGCAGTCAGCAAAATCAAATCAAGAGGAAACAGCTTCTCATGTATCTATTTGCAGACTCTAGCAGACTCTCTGTTGATGAGATTTTTTTTCCCTCCACAGAATAACTTCCAATTCATTTTGGCCTATTTTCCTCTGGTGCAGGGTGCATACTAGCATAGAGGCATTATCTGGTTTAGGTCTAATCCCTATACCCAAGTGTTTTACAGCCAATGTAATTACATCTTCATAAGTCCCACAGTTTAAACTGTGCTGCTTTGGTTCCTTCTGCACTGTTCCATTTCCACGTTGTGCCACCCTCTTATTTTCAGGCCATATTTTATCTCTGAGGTGCAAATTCTAAAGACACAGATGATGATCAGAAGTCAAACGATGCTCTGCACACCAGAAAAACAAATGAAATATGTTGAAATATGCTCCACTTTTTGAGATTGATGTCTTCCAAGAAACAGGGGGGGGGGTCGTTTTCTTTCCACTGCTTGCCTACTGTAAACCCAGAGACTGTGAAAGCATCTGCCATGCAAACAAAGCAGCTGTGTTTTTTAAATATCAACTGTAGTTGCCATATTGTAATTTTCATTTTTCTTTTGGCCCTGTAGCTGCACACTCAGAGAAAGTGTGCAGGGACCACCCATACGCCCGCTGCTACCACTAACTCATACGTATTTGTGGCAGAATAAGGAGATTCAGAGAAAGTGGCCACCAAATTGAGGATTTCAATCCCTCTCCTCCCCATACTCATCCATTTTTCATACCCTTACCTAATTGACCTTCACACCTTCCACTCTCTAGCTACCACCCACTTTACTAATACAGTAGCCGACTTCACCCCTTTCTTCTAGCCATCGGACACCCCCTTACACCTTCCCTGTATTTGCATGTCACTTTCCTCTCTTTCCTCCTCTTGCCTCTCTCTCTCTCTCTCTGTCTCTCTCCATCTCGTGTCATTCAATTTCCTTTGTCCACTCGTCCTTCACTCCTTGCTGCTATTCATGCCGCCCTCCATCCTCATGCTCTCCGGGGGTCTGTGGCAGTGATAATGAAGCGCGTAGTTAACAGATATTAGCTCATTGGCAGTGGATTCATTAGACGGAGCCAAGGCTTATGGTGATTATTTATCCATAGAGGAGGGGCCACAGGATCAGTACCACGCTCTGTGTCAGCAGCCACGGGCTTCTTTGAAGTCACACAGTCTGTGTTCCCTTTGCAACATCCTCTCACACTTCTGCTCTCCCTGGGTTTTTCTCATTCTGTCTGAGCACCTCTCCCACCACATTTCTCCCTATTGCTGCGCTCACATTTTTTTTCTCTTTTCCTGTCATTAGACACCCACAATACATATCTGTTTTCTCTCGCTCTCCTTCTCTTTCACTATCTCTCTTCACCGCCCCCATTCACCCAATGGTAATTATGGAAAAATCTGTAATAGTGCTTAGAGGAACTGATAATACCTTTAGCTTAATTAAAGACATTTATGGGATGTAAAGACATATAGCCTAGGGGTTGCTGTTCACCCACACTAACCCAAACTCTTTATTTCCTGCTTTTTCATCTCCATCAGTCCCTCGCTTTCTGCTATTCTTATCATTTTCTCTGTTTCACACACACACACATTGTGATACACACAAGTACATGCTCATTCCTTTTGTCAAACTGAATGTTAGGGTCAGAAGTTTTTAAACTAATTGCCCACAAGTTCAGTTCTGAAGTGTTGTAAAACATTATAGGCCTACTTTATGGTGTAAGGCTTGTGTGGGGTTATGGTAGGGGAGACCGGGGTGAGTTAAGCCAGTTTTTGAAGTGGGAGCATGACAGTAACGTCTCCAACTAAAACATGTTCATATATATCAGGATGTGGCGCATCCCTTGGAATATTAACTTTGGATATTAAAAAAAAAAAACAGTTCACAAAATACTTTCCAAATGAAAGTGGTGTCTTGGCTCAACCTGGCTCAACCCCAGATTATGTTGATGTAAAACTGAACATTTTCACCTCATATGGCCTCATGCTAGAGAGACATTCAGTACCAAGTGGCTTCTTAAACCTTTTATTGTCTAAAAGTTTTATTTAAAGATAGTGTTTACAAATTGAAAGGCAAATTTTCATCAACAAGATTTATTTAAACATTTCAGAACAAAACAAAGTTCAAAATGAACAAATCTACTGCTCACTTTAAGCCCACTATTTCAACGTTTGTGCTAAGATGAGCTAACCGGCTAATGGTGATGTGAACAGGAAGTGCAATGATGTCATGGGGCCAATACATTTATCTATGTGTACACTGAGTTATGACTCTGAGAAGAACAGTTTAGAGCTAATGTCATGTTAACAATATAGCCTCATATTGTAACTTCCTAAAGCACGAATACCTGATTTTTTTTTCCAAACTTGTCATTGTTTAGAAACAAGAAGCATGGCTCCTTCAGCATACAAAAAACTTTGAATGGCGAAAAGCCAATTTTTTAAAAACTTAAATGTGCCTACCACTTTCCATTGGCCTCTCTCCATCACAGGCTGAGTAAAATGAAAAAAAGTGTGGTGGTCACATGACCAATTTTGTCTATGGTTGCCTAGAAACAAGGGGTGGCTCAACTTCTCCACAGGCTCAAATTACCCTGTTGTCCCCTAATGCCAGTACATGTAGTTTATCAGCCTCAAACACAAACGCATGATGGCAATATTGACAGTCTGTTCCTGTTGATTATCCCAGTGTTGGTCGTGCCACATCCTGTTGGCCTGAAATGTGCACCACAAACTTGTTAACATGTCAGTCAGGGACACCAGTAATATTGCAGGAAAGTGAGCAATACTCTGTGTTCTGAAGCGTGCTTAGAAAGGTCACATTGTTGGAGAGACAACTGGTGCAGTGAGAGGGTTTTTTCTGTTCTTTCATTGAGTGATGGAGTCTGGTTTTCTCACCTTTATTCTTGTTTCTTCCTCTGCGGTATATTCCTCTCGCTTTGGCATCACAGGTATGAAATACTTAATGTGATCTTTAAACATTTTTACTGCGTTTGACACAGATCTTGCTGATAAGGCAGCCTACATTTCGTAGCTATTGTTGAGTGCAAAAATGAACAAACCTGTTTCCATAAAGGTAAACAGAGATCCTTGATCACACAGTTTGAGAAGTTTAGGTATGTTACATAAAGTTTAGGAGAAGAAAAGGACAACATATGATTTCTTGCCATTTTTGTTGTCTTCGTATATCATTATGGTACATTTCATTTGCTTTAATCTGACCCTGATAGGCTCACATTTTTTCAAGTCTGTCCTAAAACAACAATCACATGCCCACACATACACTGGCAGTAATTCTTCCCCCTGCCCATACTGGCTGTGAAGGGATTCCTTTCCTAAAATGATTGCAATATAAGACAAAATCCACAGAGCATTCTTGGTGTAAAAATGCATTTTAAGTGCATTTAAAGCTCATGTTATAGTAATAGTTAGTAGTTTGTGTTAAATACTAGTGGTTAAGTTGCAGCCTTTTTAGGACAAAACATCCATATGTTCAGCTCAGCAAAGAAATACTGTCTAGCTAAACAGAAAGAGGAATTTTGGCACTAAAAAGAATGTAACTTTGGGAAATACACTTTAGATTCGACTAACTCCATCTGCTCGTGCTTCATATCAGCTTCAGCAAAACCCTAGAACTAATTTTGTTTTGGTCCCCCATCAATTATATTGAAATTGCTTTAAGAAGGGATCTCTTTTTAGCCAATATAAACAGAAAGAACAATTACAGGGACCAACAACTCTTCAATGTATATATGAGCAGGTGAGTATTTTTTAAGACGGGCTTGAAAGCATGTGTGCCTTTAAATATTCTAGGACAATAAAATTGCATAGTTTGAAATCATTCTTAAAGGCTGAATAATTCCTGTGCTCCAAAGCCTGAGTGTTTGTCCTCTCACCCTTAGAGTGGGATGATGTTGTTGTGGCCAGAGAGGGCATGCCTCTCACCTTGTCCTGTAATGATACAACCTTGAGGGGGGCTGTGGCCATTACCTGGATGGTGAAGTCACTTGGTGCGGATGAATGGAAACTGGTTCTCTCAGCCAACGAAAGGAAAGAGTTCTCTGGTGGCGCCTCGAAGGCATCCATGCGATTGACTGACCCTAACTTTCAAGACACCAAGGTTTTCTCTCTGTTCTTTATTCCCAAAATGGAGGACAGCGGTCTCTACTCATGCTTGATAAAGCAGGACGAGAGGATACTGAAGGAGAGGACTATCCTCTTAGCGATCCTCACAGGTAGAAAAATCAACAGATTATATGTGAGATTCACACACCACTCCATAAAAGTGTCTTGGCTCCATATATCACAGATTTTCTGCTTTTCAGTTTGAGTAAAACATATAGTGTAGATAAATATTTATATATTATCTATTTAGATATTTAAGTACCTTAGTCATTTTTAATTTTAGCGATGTGTACGTACTTTGTATCGTTAACATGTTTCCATTTATTTTTTACTCTTTTATCTCTCTTTTCTCTTGATATATGCCTTTTTATAAAATGTTACATTACTAATAATTCATTATTTGCTTGATTGCCAAATTAATGCGAGTCTAAGAGAGGAAAATTACCTTTTGCCACAGCCACACTTATTTATATTTCCTGCAGTGATGAAAAGTAACAAAAGCACATTTACTCAGTGCACATATACAACAATAAAATGTTTATGTGTTATTTCATCATTGATAACAATCCAATTATAGATATTTTAATCTAAGACTCTTAAAGTGGATATTCTACATAAGAGGTACTTTTTTACTTTGACTTATTTTTGATATTTTACATACATACTCGCGTAAAATACTGAATGTTGGACTTTTACGTGTAATTAATATATTTACATTGTGGCATTTTGCCTAAATACATCCTCCACCCCTGATTTCCTCTGTCTTCCCTCATCTGTAGTCACTGTTTACCCGCCTGCACCCATTCCTCAGCAGAGCACCCTGCGGCTGATTGCCAGGGTAAATCCTGACTTTGCCATCACCAAGATCACCTGGGCATCACCTGACGGTCAGTCCATGAAGACTGAAAAAAACGCAAACAAAGGCACCGTGGCCAAACTGCCTCTTGTCCAGAGCAGTGACAGCGGGGCCTATGTCTGTATGGTTCGCCCCACGGGTAACAGCAGCAAGGCTCTTTTTGCCTTCAATGTGAACATGACTGTTGATGGTAAGAGCACTGAAAAGCATTGAAGAATAGAATAGATGCGTTGCTGCTGTTGTTGATGGCATGAGCAGGCATCAGAGCAAGAAACTCAAGTAGCAGCATTATTTATTTAAGCATCCTGTAGCTACAGTCTTGAAAACATTTACTTTTATAGACCAGTTTCAAAAGATTACTATAGATTTGCACCAAAATTTGCCCAGTCTTCCTGTGAATATTATAGTTGCTATTTATGTATTATTAATTATTTTGTCTTTTCTCCCCTTTCTCTCCACAGCTGACAAAGTGATCTCATTCACCAACGTAACACATGGTGAGTGACTTTGTAACACAAGCAGTCTGAAAGTCCTGTGTCAGCAGCTGGCTAATCAGGCAGAGCAGAATGCAAGACCAACAGAAGAAGTAACTCTCAGCATATAAGAGCGTAATCCCTATTGTTGTAGGAAATTTCCCCCCATCTCAATTTCCCCACTCTCTTACTATTCTGTTTACCCTCCCCTCTTTACCTCACTCCTCATTTGCCCCCTTTTTGTTCTGACTTCCCTGTTAATATGTCTGCTTGTGCTATTATGTCTTCATATCTATCTTTTTTGACTATTTTTATCGTTTTAGCATTCTGGTTTCTCTTGTCTTTCCTCTTACCTCCTTGCTTGCAGGCCCTATGATCACCACTGCCACTCAGGTTCAGGCATCCTTCACCCTGACCTGTCCTGGTGTCCAGGGGGACTACGTCATTCTGCACTGGCAACCTCCAGACAACAGGAGGCAGAACAATATGAAGCTTTTGTACCGGTACGACCGCTGGAGGGGTTCCACCTTGTTGAATGAGCAAAACAAGAAAATCCAGCTTGCTGGCCCACCCTACAGCGCAGAGGCCGGGAGCTTCTCCTTCCTACTCAACCCTTTGTTGAAAGATGGCGGCCTCTACATCTGTGACGTGTTCCTCGATGACAACGCCTACAGCCAGAGGACCACGCTCAGTGTGTTGAAAGGTACAGATCAGGGTCAGGAGGAGGAGAAAGACAAGGAGTAGGTGGATTGGGTGGAATAAAACATAGGGCGGGGATGGATTTATGAGACAGGTGGTGACACTTTTATAATAAGCTTGTGTATTTGTGTGATATAACATGACATTTTGTGGATGCTGTTATGCAAAGCACCTGTGATGAAAGGGATAAATAAACAGATGCATGACAAATTAAAGAAAAAAAACCAACATAAAACATCTTAGTAAGATGCTGGATGACTAGGAGCCACCAGAACAGCTTTTTTGGTCCTTGGCATAGATTCTCCACTGGAGAATTGAACACCAATTTTTTGATCACCCAAATGATATTCACTTAGTGTCACTGAGAAAATACTACATAGATCTGGTGGTCATAACATACGACTAACAGGATTATGATACTCAAATCATCAAGTGAGCCCTCAGTGAGCTGGTTGGAGCCACCTGCATTTGCCATGTTGCTCCACCTATTCATTCTTGTTTTAGCGATAATTTGTCACTGGTCTGTAGTGAATCTAAAAGAATACCTTGACATTTAAAGAAATATGTTAATTTGCTTTCCTGCAGAGAGTTGGATTAGCAGACTGATATCACTTTGATGTCTGTGCTTTAAAGTTGTATTTCTAATCAGTGCACAATTAGACATGTAAAAACAACACTTTGTGGTTTTTCAGGGTGGTTACTTCGTGGAACTATTTTCTCGATGAACAAGCATAGACTGTATGCGAATAGTTTACATTTTCCACTCCACACTTCTGTGCAGCATATCCGCTGGTTGCCTGGCAACGTCAATGTGACAACAAGACTAGGGGAAGTCACTTTACCCTCCTGCTGTTCACCTAGACAAACCACTAAAACCACACCTTGTGGTTTTTGTAGTTCTGTTCATGCATGACCTGAACAAATGAGATTTTGATTAGTGACCTTCACACACTTCTATACTCAACAGAGCTAGGCTAGGTGTTTCTGCCTGCTTTCAGTCTTTATGCTAAGCTAAACTAATTGCCTTCTGGCTCCAGCTCCAGACTGATTATATGGACATGAGAGTGGCATCCAACTCCATAAAGAAAGGCGAATAAGCATATTGTGTTAGGCTTAAATGTCAAATTGCTCCTTAAATCTAAACAGTATATAAGACAGTGGCAAAATTAGAGGCAGAGTGACGTGTGGCCAAAGGAGCCATGTTTCTGATGTGACCAAAATTAAAAGCCACTGAACTCTTACCGCCTCCCAGTGCATTGTTCTCACAGCTCATACACTGTGGAATAAGGACGCAGATAATTTCCAACAGCTATTGCTGAAATGTCACAATATTGAATGAATACATCTACAATATCCCTCATGAAAAGGAACATTTACTTGATTCATAAATTCAAAATGAAAAAAATGAGCAGAACACCTGTTGAATTTTATGAGTGAGCCTTGGGGAGGTTTCACCCTTTTGCAGAAACACACACAACACAATTGCACCCACACACACAAAGCCCAATATACACACACATACAATGCCTTGTCATGGCAGCCTTGGAAGGCTTTACTAATCACAGTCCCACTGGCATCCATCACAGCTGCCCAGACATGACCAGCCTATCTGTCATTGTCACTGTCATCTTGCTTCACACATCTGCATCCCTCATTCATCCGCACACACACACACACACACACACACACACACACACACACACATCCACCCACACCAATCATGTGACTCATGTATTTTTACCCCACCTCATTATGAGTATCATTATGTATGATTATACCTGCTGCCCTCCCACCAAGGCTGTAGGTGGCCCACACTGATCACACTAATCAAGGCTGAAATGTGTGTGTTTTTATGCATGTGTATGTGGGGGTCTGTGGAGCTTGATTACAACCAGATGGATTCTCATTTCAGTTTGATGAGACACTAAGCATCAGTCATAGTCAACCAAAGCATTAGCAGCAAATCACTTTAATGAATATATATTATTTTGACCCCTCGCTGAATTGTTCTTTGTTTTCCATATCACTTTCCCTTTACCCCATTACTCTCTATCTGTCCTTGGCCTTTTCTATATTCACACACTACCCTTTAACTCACTTTCTCGTCCTATCTTGCTCTGCTCTCTTACCTTCTGCCTGTCTTTTTTTTATTTATTCATCCTTCCCTCACTTTCTTTTCATTTGTTTCGTCCCTCTTTAACATTTTCCCTCCCTTATGCTCCCATGCTCTTCTCCCCTCCCCCTCACTGCTCTGCATCACATCCACAGTGAAATCCAGCCGATCTGCCTCAAAACTGCAGTTGGAGTGTATGTACTCAGAACGGTCCCAGGTCCAGAGTGCTAACTGGAAATACCAGAATAAGAGTCGCCGGCTGCCCTTGTCAAGTGGCAGTCCTGGCAGCATCACGACCGTTGTGCCCATGCCCATCACCTCGGAGACAGCTGGGAACTACACCTGCACCCTGCAGCTGAAAAATGGGCAGACCATCTGGGCAACGCAAACTGTCACAATGCCCCATGAAGGTGGGAAGGATGGCATGATAGACTGGTCTGTTTTCTAATTTTCTTTATCAACACAGATAATATTACCAGCACACGAGTCCTGGCAGACTTTCTGTCAAATCAGTGGAGATAATGAACCATGAATGTGGATGATTCTCAGATATGTGTGCCATGAAGCAGTCTGCGGAGCATTCAAGCCAACCTCAGGTCAATTAATCTGCCAGAAAACCCGTATTTTACAGAGGAAAATACTCCTGACAGATACCATATGTTATGCTTTCTTAATGTGGTTAAAGAGGTCACAGGTCGGCACTTCTGTGTAACAAGATGCTGTGATTTGCAGATAATATCCAGCGGAATAGTTCTCTCCATTTACGTGCCCTTTTTCCATAAAAAGAACCCACCACAGTTTTAATACTCTGCTAAGCTTATTCCTCTATAAAATATAAAGGCTATCGTTTTTCTCATCACACTCTCCCAGCTGATATGCGAATATAAGAAGACAGGACCTTAGGACATCTCTCCCCTCAAAAACTAAATTATTCAGGCTTATTGTATTGGTGGCTGTGGGGGAGCACAGGAGGACGTGACAGCTGAATGGATCCCTTAGCAGAGATGAGTTCACTCCCTGAACCCCAATACATCACTTGGGCAGAGGGGCCCAGAGCTCATCATGATGCACACTGATGGTATGGCTATAAGAGTAATGGACATGGAGGAAAGACAGAGAGTGTGATAAGGACAAGGAGAGAGAGTCGAGACTGGGTGCAACATAGTGTTGTCCAGTGTGTAATAAAGAATTTAGGATGGGCAAAAAGAGAAGTTCAAATAATGTGAGTGTTTGATGACTTACATTTACACTGTTGAAAATATTACATAGCTGAAACATTCTTGGTTATTAATGAATAGTCTGCCAATAAGCATTGACAGTTTTACGGTTTATAAATAGTTGTTCTGGGTGCCATCCAGAGACGCTGGGATTTTGCACAGAGTTAGCTCTAAGAATGAACTGAAACAACATTTAAGTTTGCTGGGAATAACCAAACAACCAATATAATGTCATATATATACCTACATCCTGAGGATATTTAATGTGCTGTAAGCCAGAAGCAAAAAAAAAACATAATCGAATTCCTTTCACTGGTGACAGAGTTCAGAGAATGCAAAATTGAAGCAATCATTGCGTTCTGCAGAACATAAAATACTTCAAATGTCAGGGATGTTCGGCATTCATTTGCTATCCTGAGTTGGCTCATCATTTGCAAAGCATTCAAGCAGTTCTTTGGTCTGCCTCCTATCAGCTGCCCTCCTCAACAATCGCACCAATATAATTCACCTCCTACCTCATTTGAGATGAAATAGGCGAGGCAGGGAGGAAGTGCCAATAGAGGAAAGGAAATGGTGAGATAGAGGAAGATGAGAGAGATGTGGAGAGAGACACAGAAACAGAGAAAGAAGAGATGTGGTAGTGAGAAACTGGGAACATTTATGCCTCACTTCACTGCACTCAATTACCATAAATCGTGCGTTAAAGCTGGCATGGAGAACAGTGCAGGTCAATCTTGGGGTCAGCACTCACCACAATATTCCATTAGCAACTCTCTACACATACTCACCAATCAATTACACCTCACACTGCACATAATGATTGATTATTTTTGAAGCTGGCTAAAAGCTGTGACACCAGGGCTAAGGTGAAACCTGAGGGCCAATTCTTTAACAAACAAAATTTGTGGAACGTTGATGAGGTGTCTGAGTGCACTAGTTTTGCCTGATTTCTGTCCGTCAGATAATCTCAAATGCCACAGGCAAAACGGTATTAATAGTTTAGAATTGATTATGATACCATAAAAAGTCTACTTTAGTAGCTCTGTAGTTACATGTGGTTTATTAGACTTCTCCTTTGTAATCCAAAGATATCTGATGGATCTGATAGCTTTGTGCTCCATGAACAGTGAGCAGGCAGCGACCGAACACTTGTTCAAGTATACCAAATTACAGCAGTCTCTGTGGAAACAAGTACCTCCCTTCTGCTCCTTGTGTCGCCCTGTGGCTGTGCTTTGCAAGACTGATGTCATCCTCATTATGCAAACTAACCTGACAAGTCTGATACTGCGCGTGAGTTCTTCCCACAAAATTTGACTAGTGCTACAGTGAGCAAATGGTTTGCTTATGTAATGTATGTGATAATCATGCCTACGCTTTCCGTCCATCTGTTTTCTGATGCTGCATTGACAGAGTTTGTGTTAAGATCAGATGTCAGGGGAGTGTGCATGGAAAAGCCTCTCTTAACTTTACCTACATTACATACACATTTAGATAATGATATAGAGAATAAACAGGATTTGTAAAAAGTTGAATCAAACTGCTCGTTATGGAGGTTTCATGCTGAGGTTTTACTGATGATGTGACAGCATCTGGTCTCTCTGATACCGGTGCTTTTCTTCTTCTCGTCCACATTTCAAATTGACAGCATTTACTGTCCAGACTGAGTGTCTGTCAGATCGATGTCTACTGAGCTGTCATACAGACTATTCACTCTGTCTGACAGAGCCTGGATTTCCTTGCCTTCTTCCACTGCACCTATTGTCTGTGACTGACAGCAGCATGATGCAAATGCGTGTAACATGTTGAGAGAATCGTAACTGCAACATGTCCTTAAATTCATAGCCTGTAGTGTGCACGTAAAGAGGAGGTTGACCCCACTTGACTTGAACAAAATAGCGAACTGAAGAACAAACAGCAATAACTTCTATTCATGCCATTCAGCGATGCACACTCATAGCTCTACAAGTTTTATATTAGCACTGTTCTTTGAAATGTTCGTGCTTTTTTTGTCTCCCTCTCACTTTTTTTTTTCCTTTTGTAGAGCCCCCCTTCCCGTTCCCTTCTCTCTCTGCTTTATTACTCCTGGTGCCCCTGGTTGCTGTGGCTGTCGGTGTGTTGCTATGGAGACAGAAACACATCTCTGAACGCGGTAAGGCTTCCGGCGTTTTCTTTTTTGACAGTTTTCCATGTTCCGTCCATCTTCGGCCCCTGTCGGCTGCCACTGAGTGATGTGGGACGTGACATCCTCTGGGGTTGTTGTAATGAATCTGCCCCCACCTCCTCCCTCCCTGCGTGTTTGTATGTGTGTGTGTCTGTCTGTGTGTGTCTGTGTGTGTGTGTGTGTGTGTGTGTGTGTGTGTGTATTGGTAACTCTCTCTCTGTACTCAGGTATTGAACAGTCTCTGTCTGTCCACTCGGGAGAAGCAGAGAACATCTATGAGGATCCTGAGGACATCAGACAGGTGATGAATTCAGACATTTTCAATGACTAAATAGCCTCTGATGATTTTTTCCACCTCATTTTGCTCTCACTTTCACCCCCCCCCCTCTCTTCTCCTTTTGCTCCTCTCACCCTCCCATCCCCTTTTCTGTCTAGTCTCTATTGTACATTTTTTCTTCACTTTCATCCTCTGTTTCTATTTTCTTGCTGTTCCTCCCTCTCTGTCACTTGTTCATTAAACCTGTTTTCTCCGCTCTCCTCTCCTCCTCTCCCAATAGGCTCCTCCCCAGGGCTCAGTCTACATGGTGAGTTATTGTGTCGTCCCCTGCGCGCACACAGAGGTGTGTTGCATATGAGGGTGTGAGGAGTTGCGTTACACACATCCACCAATGCATACAGTCTCTCACTCTCTCTCAATTGATATCTCCCTAAGCTGTCAGTTCTGTCTTCCCTCACACTTGCATTCCTCTCCTCCAATCTGTCAGCCCTCTCTCAGATAAAACCATTACCTATCAACTGTCACCCTTACATTAGTGATATTAACAAATCAATCTCATTACACAGGGTGCAGAGGGACATAAATCTGGCCTCAGTAGCGCGGATTTCACTCTTTATCATCCTCTTCACTGTCCCACTCTTTCCCTGTCTCCCTTCCCCCTTTTCTTCTTCATGCCAGGATTTGAAGCCTAGAGGAGAGGATGATGTCTATAAGGAACTGGAGCAGTAAGCAAAAAGCCTTTGCATCACCTGTGTGCGCCTTTGTATGCTGAACTGTATGTGTGTGTCTATGTGTGTTTGCACTGTCACTCATGTGCCCCTCACATTCTTCTCACACTCACCAATCACGCTGGCCTGAACATCACTCTGACACTGTGGCATAATATCACGCCATGCGCTGACAGGCAGCGCTCCTTCACCCATGTGTTGTTGTTGCGTGGGCTGTCTGTGTTTGTGTTTAAGGAAGAATAAAAGAGACTGGGGGACGGGAGATTTTTTGTGCGAGTTTGTCTTTGTGCTCTGTTTTCAGATTCGAACAGTGTCAGACCTGATCACCTACCCACATCTCATCCTCATCCAGCTGTCATATCCGCTCAGTTCCCAGCTGCAGCAGAAGGCCTTTATAAACAAAAGTAACAACTGAATGTCACACTTAGGATGCGAAGAGAACTTCAATGCTTCAGGGAAATACAACGCAATTGCTTGAATGTTTATGCATTGCATTGCTCTTTATAAGTAGGCCTACCTTATTACTCATTTACTGAGCCGGAAGGGGAAAAGGGAGGGGGACATTTTTTCGCATGAGGCTCTAAACCTTGTCCCAAATGTGAGGAAGTTACATTATCTCATACACTGGTTTCCTTAACACTTTTTCTCAAGCATTTGGCTTTATACCAGTTGTCTTGTACTTGTATATATACCTGTATTTAAATAAAGACATTTTTAAATAAATATTGTTGTCTGCAGTTTTGCTTATCTCCAATACATGTTTTCCAACAACTTTCTAAGCGCTTTCGCGTTTGAGAGTTCTGGTCAGTGCAGGCTTCCGTAGTCCTCGCAGTGGAAGAATGGCCGGCTGGATGTTCCTCCGCTGTATTTTAGGGCCGCATTTACAGCGAGTTCACCGTTCACCGGACCAGTCTCGACCTGAAGGCAGGGCGGGGAGGAGGGTAGGGATACCGTTCATGTTTTGTATTTGTTTGAGTACAGCCGCCTGCGAAAACTGAGCAGTATTTCATCTCTTAGCATTGGTGTAGCTCCGGCTGCATCCGGAAGTGTCAGGTGTTGTGTTATTGAAACCCCGCTGTCACAGCACAGCCGGGCTGTAATGTCAAATGAATGAAACGACAGACGCACATCAAGTGTCTCTTCATGTTCAGCTCGTCAACGTTTTCCCCTCCAGTCCAACTGTAGCTTAATGAACTGCTTTACTCGATGACATTAAACTGGTTATGCTAGCTAACGCTAAGTGGGAAGCAAGTGGGAGGAAACTTTGCCAAGATGGGAAAGAAACGACAGAAGCTCAAAAGAAAACTAATAATAACAATAAGCATAATCTTGTGTGTTAACTTTAACAGAGCCACAGTAAAGACGTAATGGAGTTGTGATATGTTTTAAGCCGTCTCTTAAAATGGCTACAGACAGCTAGCTAACGTTAGCAACCGTGCTCATGACATGAATAACAACTCCTCCCACTGTTAGCAGGGATGGACCTACCAACCCAGGAGTCTGGAGAAACACACTGACAGCATCCTTGGTTGGGTCAGTATGGTTTTATGGTTGATAATACTGTGTGGAAAGGATTTCTAATTGTGTAAAGTAACATTTGTGTTTTCCCCCTCCAGGCCGCAGCCCTGTGGTCTCTGTCCTACTACAGCTCCCCCCTTCTCCTCTGCTATCTGTACAGGAAAGGTAGGTTGTGTTAATTATGTTTAGGAGGAAACAGGAAGATTTATCTCCATCATTTACTGCAGTTATGATCACAGTTTATTACAAATATTAGTCGTCTTATTGATTAGACTATCACGTCTCTGTATATAACAGCTAACATTGGCTGGTTCCATCCACTCCAATTACTTTTCTCTACTTTATATACGTTAATTGTAAATGTTTGGGTTTTGAAATGTTGCTTGGTGTGAATGAGACATTTAAGGATTTCATCATGTGCTCTGTAATGTTTTGATAGATTGATAGATAGACCACACATATATACTGTTGATTGTAGCCTTTGTTGTGGTTTATAAACACAGGAGTTCATGGTCATGGGCTGGTTGATGATTCAGTATCATCATTCATTGAATTTCAGTTACATAAGATCAGGATGTTATCTTGTTATCTCTCTGCAAAACTCTGCAAAACAGTGAAGATAACCCCAGTTTAGTTGTTGTATTTGTCATTTTGCATACATTTGGTTCATTATGATGTTAGATACTGTTTATTTGTATTCCCTGTAAAGGGGAAAATATCTAGATTATTATCATGATACTGATGTCAACCTCATTGCCCAGTCTTATTTCCATGTTAACAGTCCCTGTTGTGGAAGAATAGTACATTGTAACAACACAGTGAGTTTAGTAAAAGTCTTTCTGAGAAAGTTTGGCAGTAACATATATCAAAATATGTATTTTTTTTTTGGATGACATTTCTCTTTCCATTAAGGACCAAAAAACTGCCACTTGTTATGGGTGGAGGGGGGGGGGGGCTGGATCTTATACAAGTTGGATTAATATAAGAAGCAGCGACTGAATTATCCAGCAAGACTGTGCATCAATAGGAATTAATTGCTTGAGGTTCTGTGCCATTCCTTAGTGTATAATTGAGTTTCTGATATTGATTTAGGCATTCAGTTGTTGTCAGACTGTGAATCTTTGCATTGGTGCCCGTTAATGAGGCAAAGGAAAAGAGGGGTTTATGTGGATGTCTGCGTCACTGCTGCTTTGTGTATTTTTAGGTTACATCTGCAGCAGTAAGCTGGTTCCAGTGGGCCAGTATGTGGGAACAGTACTGGTGTGTCTTCTAGGAGTGGCCTGTCTTAGAGGTGAGGCTGCAGATTTCAACTGACCAGCATCCAGACAATGACCTATTCAATTCATTCATCTTTAGATATCACAACATATGCTCTATATGCTGCATGCCAATAAGATATAATTAACATTGAGATCGTTGCACAAGGTCTACACCTACAAAGCATACTAAATGCACCCTTGAGGCATTGCAGCAGAATGATTGTGTGTCTCTTCTGCACTCCACTTATATCTCTCTCTGTTTTTGCTGTCTTCCTGCCTCCCTTCCCTCTGTCCTTTGCTCCCCAAGGATGGGGGAGATGGAAAAACTCAGAGTATCTTCAGTTTATCTCCATTCTTGAAGAAACTAAGAAGAATCACACACCAGCAAACAAGGTGAGGTCATTGTAAGCCGATACAGGTACTGAACATCAGGGTTTGATGTTGGTATTTGTGCTCTTATGTTTTGGGGAACAATGAGACAAAATAATAATTACAAATGTGTTTGTAGGTATCCATATCAGTACATCAGAACTTGCCTTAAGGGATAACTTCTTTTGTTGTTTGTGCTTTCCATGTAGAAAAAAGTGAGGTGCTATGACTTTGACTTCTACAACTGGCCTGCAGATTTCAGCTGGACAGAAGTCAGCAATCCGTACGTTGTTAGTCTTCTATTTTATTGCCATGTTATCAACATTTGAAATAGCCACGTGGTCACTGCAATTCTATTCCCATCAGGGTCAGTTCATTATAAATGCACGCACTCAGAGCACTTTGAATTCTATTTCATTTTAAACCTCCGACTCTTTGTGTGACAGGAAACTTTCCAAGGCTGGTGTTTCTCTGTTAAAGCCAGAGCCTAGATTAAGAGGAGCAGCAGACAGTGTCCTTAACTCTGTGCGCACTCTACCATGCCACGTCATCAGGTAAATGAAATGTATGCTACACGAATAAAAGAAAAAAAAAAAAAATGAAGGCTCTGCATGACTGCAGGATGATACTGCACATTTGTAACTAGAATCACAGTATGGGGATAGGTCCAGTCTGCTTTATAGTAGGTTTGCATCTTACTTCACCCAAAGTCAGTCTCATTTATCCAGGAAAAGATAAAGAATTTGCCCAGTGTTGCTACAGTGTCGTCATGTCTATTTTCTTCCTCTCCAGTTTTCTGATTGCCCATTCATTTGGGAGGAGGATGTTGTATCCTGGCTCTGTAGGTTTACTGCAGAAAGCCATGAGGCCCATGCTCCTGCAAGGCCAAGCTAAGTTAATAGAAGAGGTAAACACACACACACACACACACACACACACACACACACACACACACACACGCACACACATACACTCTTTCTACAGTCACTTCCAATTCCAATCACCATTTTCTGTCAATTTCCCTCCATTTGTCACAGTTTGACGGCCAAAGGAACAAGCTTGTGGCTTGTGACGGTAATGAGATCGACACAATGTTTGTGGATCGAAGGAGAGATGGGGGACAGACTGGCCAGACCCTGGTAAATGTCTGCAGTGATGTGTTGTTTTTGTGCCTTGGGCTTGTCCAACAAGGTCCAACAAAATTTGTTACACACAGCTACATTACAGCTGGTTCTTGAATTCTGCCACAGGTCATCTGCTGTGAGGGGAACGCAGGCTTCTATGAGGTGGGCTGCATGAACACACCACTGGAGGGTGAGGAATCCTCTGCTTCACCAGAGTCAAGATATTTTAATATGCTATTTACATATTTTGTAGAAAAGCACATAAAGTGCTGAATACATACAATAATACATAAGTCTGAAACAGTTTTATTTCAATCTTAGATAAATCTTGTGTTTGTGCACTGTAGGGGGCTACTCTGTTCTGGGCTGGAACCACCCTGGCTTTGGAGGCAGTACGGTAAGCAGTGTTGTCAGATTTGGTACCACATTTAATCTTCAAACCAGCGTCAGTTTACAGTGTATGTATATGCTTCACATAGCCCAAACAAACAACACGGTGGAAAACAAAGGCATGTTGAAAATCTGGTTTCATTTGGACTGTATTACACAAGAGGGCAAGTACACTCCCATGGTCGATACTGTCAGTGGAGTGGAATAAAACGTAAATCTGTCTGGAAGTGCATGGTTTTGTTGGTGGGTTGAGTGTTACTGTTATGTTTAATAATGCATGGATATTGCTTTTTTTTTTTTTTTTACTTGTACCTTTCTGCCAGGGAGTGCCATTCCCCCAGAACGAGGCCAACGCCATGGATGTAGTAATCCAGTTTGCAATGCACAGGCTGGGCTTCCAGCTCAGCGACATTGTCATATATGCCTGGTCCATCGGAGGATTCACAGGTACATGGCAACAAGAACAACAGATGATGAGGACTTTTTAAAGCTATCAATTTGAGTCATGTTATTAAGTGCTTCCTGGTTCTGGTTCTCTTCATTTTGTGTCCGTCCATTTCCTTTCTTAGCCAGTTGGGCCGTGATGTCATACCCAGAGATCCAGTCAGTAGTGTTGGACGCCTCCTTCGACGACCTCCTGCCTCTGGCCCTCAAGGTCATGCCTGACAGCTGGAGTGAGTCCAAGAGGTTAACAGTCACCAACTTATTGTTTTCAGCAGGTAGCTTTCTTTTAGTAACCGAAACATCTTTGCTCTCTCATAGGACCGCTGGTACAACACACAGTTAGGCAGTATATGAACCTCAACAACGCTGAGCAGCTTCTCAAGTGAGTGGGACAGTCTAAGTATAGTCACACTAATCACAAAAGTCAAAGTCTGCATCACTGTACATTACCCAACATACTGGTGTGTAATTGTGAAACAATTTTTATTTGTTGGTGTAGCTCACAGTGACGTGACTGATGATTAACACAACCCCTTTTGTTCCTCCAGATATCAGGGGCCAGTCCTGCTGATCAGGAGAACCAGAGATGAGATCATCACCACAACGCAAGTCCCCACAGTGTCCTTTGAAATATCTCATTATTTAGTAAAGCAGATTTGCTTTCCATGGGGTACATGCATAATTTTAGCAAAAAGCTTTTTGGTTGAAATGGGATGTTGGACGGGGTCATAATAATGGTTCAGTTACATTGTGGTTGATACTTGAAAAAAGGTTTGCACCTGATGTCAGACTGATACAAATAAGATCCTCCAAAATGAAAACAAAAACTACAACTGCTATTTTCTTCTGTCAAATAGACAGTAGACACACAATAGATGCTTGCCAATTGAAATCCCACAAAGATTCAAACATTACAGCAATAGTTTTATAATATTCTAACGTAACTAAGACACATTCACAACAGAAAGCTATCCAGCATTAGACTCATCTACTGGTTACAAAACAGTCATTTTCAACATGTTGAGGATGAAGTGCTTTGCATGTTGATGTAGAGGCAGGAGGAAGCATCCATTTGCCTAGTCAGCGGCGTGGTCGCAAGGCTACTGACACTATATGATATTAAGTTGTACACTCTATTACAGGGGTCCAGAGGACATCATGTCTAACAGAGGCAACGACCTCCTGCTCAAACTGCTACAATTCAGGTCGGTTTTCTGATATTCAAACATCTAAGCTTAGTATTTTCTTTGCTGGATATGCTCAGTGTATTTGACACGAGTGGTGATGTCATTTTCCTGCCCAGGTACCCAAAAATAATGACAGATGAAGGCATTAGAGTTGTCAGGCAATGGCTGGGATCCTCCAATCACTTAGAAGAAGGTAAGGCTGCCCGTGTGTTCATGCCACTATTTGACTATGTTGGTCACTGTAAATTGTTAAGTTTCTTCCGTCTATCTTTTAGCATTTGAACACTCGTGTAGTAAGTTGGTATTATAACAGCAGTGTAAAATGCCAGCTCACTCTTGCTCTGCAGCATCCGTGTACAGTGGCTACGAGGTGGACGATGACTGGTGCGTGTCTGTGCTGCAGTCGTATCAGGCAGACAGAGATGTTTTGTTTCCATGGAGTGTTGGTAAGCCCCGGGCCCTTTTCACATTTACCTAAGCAAATAAAGGGCACACAGTACTACCTTACGGACATGCATGTATCCCCTCACTGACATGCTCTCGCTCTTAATGTTGCCAGGTGAGGATATGACTCTTGAGGGAAGGCGGCAGCTGGCACTTTTCTTGGTAAGAAAACAAACGATTATCCATGCACTCATTGTGTGCAGTTGTTTATCCTGTCTGGCTTAAAGGGTAGCCACCTGTTGTCTTTGTCTCATCTCCCCAAGTTGGGTTACAAAGTCTAATTTCCCTTTTTCCCAATAAGCCCTGTTTTCTTGATTAAGGTTCACTTACCACCCCGCCCCCTTACACTGCAAAAAAAAACCACACATCACAGCTATTCAGACATCATTACCACTGAGGAACACGTTTCTGGTCTCCATAGTAACCAACTCACCTGTGCTCTCAGGTTGACTGGTGTAATGTATTTCACCACGCTCAGCTTATTGAAGTCATTTAACATCAAACAAGAGGAGTGCCATCAATTACAGCTAATGCTATGCTTTTCCTCCCTTGGTAATGCCTTCTGAATTAGGCTTTATTCACCTCCCATGTAAGCCCTTAAGAGATGGGAGAGATTTGTGTGGCGCTGAGCCAGACAAACCAAAGCTAATATAATCAAGTTCTGCACTTTTTGTTCATTGCCCTCCCACACTTCTCATTCTCCATTCCTCCTCCAACCCTGCAATCTTTTCTTTTTTCCAGGCACGGAAGTATATGCGAAACTTTGAAACAACACACTGCACTCCTCTCCCCGCCTCTGAGTTCCACTCACCCTGGAGACTGTAACAAACGAACGAACAAACGATGGATGAGGGGAAGTGAGCAGCAGAGGGTTTGGATGGCCTGTGGTCAGAGCGTGCTCCTGGCATGGTGTGAATGTATTACTGTGATTTTGTTCTAGATTTTTTCCAAGACAGATTTGATGTCATCGGGATGATGTCTCCCCCCCCCTCCCCCCCTTTAAAATGTAGTACATCTTTTCTTTTAAGGGTTAGCATTTAGTCATACTTTTAAATTTTTCATCTCTTAAAAAAAAGAATTAAAGGAAAAAAGGATGCATTCCGTGTGAATGCACAAGCCATCTCTCACTCCTTCCATTGTTCCTTTCTGGCTGTACTTGTTGAGTATTATAAAAAGAAATATGTTGCTCCAGTTTAAGAATAAAATTCTTGATGGTGTCAGGTGAGAGGAGTTTTAGTCTTTAAAAATGCAGCCAAAGTGTTTAAGCTTTTCAGGTTTATTTCTCCTCTCTGGACTCCTTACGAACAAACCTGTATCCTACAATGAGGCTCTTATATGTCCTATTACATATGCTAAATAAAATGTTTGACATAAGGGACTGAACTCAGTTGCTCATTACTTATTACAAGTGTTCAACAAATTGCAAAGATATTTTAGATTGGATTAATAGATTACCTCGGAACAATGCACTGAAGACAATTATCTTTCATAAGAGCTTTATTGAATTCCCTCCATATTACAATCAACTTGGAAATACACTGACATGAAAAAAACTGGAAATAAATCCTGATTTACATATTGCCAATGGGAAAGTTACATCATTTTCCTGAAGTTGTCCATGGCTTCTTTCACTTTTTCAAGCTCAGTCTGGCTCTGTCGTAGCTGCAGAGAAAAGGAAGTAATTATTTACCAAGAATTCACATGTCATACACCCCAAAGAAACCCTAGAAGTTTATTCTTTCCCCCCCTCACCTTCTCGGCATCCTGCTCCTGCACCTTCATGGGCACCTTCTCCTTGTAGTGACCCTTTGTCATCTTCTCTCTCAGTTTCTCCATCTGTTTCTCCAAGTCACCTTTCTTTGTGATTAGTTTAGCCACTTCCTTCTCCACATCAATGAGACCCTGGGGAATTCAAAGATCATGTTATTTCAGGTCAGTAAAGGAGGAGCAGAGGAAATACTCAAAGGAACAACTCAAATTTTAAGTGGAGGAGACCTCGTTTCAACTGTAAACCTGGCATATATTGATACATTCATGATGAAGTCAAGTAGTCAACTTGTCAATTTCAGAGAAGCAGTGAATTTAACTGATTTGTAACTTTAAGAACAAGTCGTATGTGGCAAACATTATCCGATCTTGTGTCTAATGAGGCCCAAACTAAACCAGAACTAATGTATTTACACATAAGGTCTGGAGTAGAGGGATGAAATGAACAAAATTAACCGCACTCACCTTAAGCATGAGGTTGACAGTACATCTGTCGGAGGCGATGGCCACAGCACAGCCTTCTGGGACGGGCTGGCTGGATGTCAGAGGGATGACCGCCTGAGAATAAGACAAGGTCTGAATCTGCAGAGTGTGCTTCTCCACCAGGGACACAGTCGCAGAGTCTATGCACTGGAGGTAACCTGGAAGAGAAACCGATCATTATGGATCGTTTATGTACGTGTCACATGACCAGACTTAAAAGAAAAGTCAACCTGAGTATTATTCTTATACTTTTTACAGTCATTAAAAGTGAACTAGAAGTACAGTAGAAGTAGAAGTACAAATTAGAATAAAATCTTGTAAAGTACAAGTACATAAAACTGTGCTAGGAACAGTACTTCAGTAAATGTACTTAAGAGTAATTACTTTTCATTGCCTATCAAATTCATAAGAAGTGTGAGCCTACTTCAGTGTTTCAGTGAAGTTCAATTTCTAATTGAGATGATTAAAATTAATCTTGGTGTAAGGCCAATGATTCATGTTAGAGGAATTTTTATAATTTAGTTATAAAAGTGTGCGCGCCATCTTACAGTCCGCTCTGGTCTTGGTCAGGTTGTAGTCGGCCCTCAGTGACCGGATCGTCTTAACGACAGTCATTACGAACTCCATGTCACGGTCGACCTCCTCATCGTGCCAGCAGAACTGTAACAAATCATCGAAAAACTTGTGGCTCACAAAGACAGAAGGAGAGCATCGCTAAAAACATGACCTTCAGTGACCATTCTTTAAAATAAGTGTTCACCGTCTCACAACATGATGAGCTGCAACTTGAAAACAAAAGTTTTTCTTCACTTCTGACCTGCACAGGCATCTGTACATCAGTGAGCCTTCTAACATCCCTCATTCACCCTTTCATTATCTCACCTCCTCGGTCTCGGGGTAGGATGTGACACTGATGCTGGCAGGATCACTCTGAGGTCGTCGTCGTGGCAACCTCTGATAGAGTTCCTCAGAGACGAAGGGCATCATAGGAGACAGAAGGCGCAGACCGACTTCTAAACAGGTGTAAAGGGTCTGTCTGCACACCAGGGCCTGTCTCTGGCTGGTGCTGTCTTCCTCTGCTTTACTGAAAACTGGTTTCACACTTTCCTGGAGGACAAGAGTGGAAGGGAAGAGATGTGGAGAATGTAGTGGAGTTTGTTACGGTCCTGAGTGTGCAGCCTTCTGCATAAACATTAGCTTTTTACATGCCCACGTATTATCCATTTGAAGTGAATTGGACCTGGGCTTCTCCATGGTCTCAAGGTTCCTTACCAGGTAAACATCACAGAGCTCATACAGCCAGAAGTTGTAGATGGCGGTGGTGATGGCTGGGAACTCGTAGGCCTTGAAGCCGGCATCACAGAGACCAACAGCGGCACACAGTCGAGACAGAATCCATCTGTCTGACACGCTCTCTTCTCCACACAACTGAGAGGAGCGAGTGAGGTGTAAAGAGGAAACATTCAGATTCAGTTAAGCCAACTCCTGCACTGGGAGCCTCCTGAATGTCAATGTGTACCAGTTCATGAATACAAAGCAGAGCCACGTATGAGCAAACTAAACCCCCAGACAAATGATGGAATTAAAAGCCTGTTTTACTAAACATTTACTTGGTAAAAATTTTGTACGTACATCCCTGGATGAATATAAATAAGTAACGAGCAGTTGTTGTTTGTGTCCTGTACCTTCTCTTCTCCCTGGGTCTCACCTGGGCTTTTTCTGATGGCACAAAGTTGTCTCCCAGCGTCTTCATGGCAAACTTCACAGCGTTCCACAGCTTGTTGCAGAAGTGACGGTAGCCCAGGATGCGGTTGACATCTAAGTTGATATCCCTACCTGGAAGACCATTTCAGCACATTCAAACAGATTGGTTTTGTATAATAACTGACCTTCTACTGGCAGGATTGTAATGTCATTTTTCATTGTTTTGATATACATTATGAAGTCAAGGATGCAGGCTGTTGGCCAATGGAGGCACAATAAGAATAGAAGAAGAAGAATAAACAATAAAGATCCATGTCTGACCCATGATTAGTGTCACCAATTCATTATCCAACAGAATGTGAAATTTGGTCAATCTCCTCATCTGTGACCAGAAGTGTTGTTCTGCATAAGTGCAGAGCATTTTGACATGACAGTGCAGGTGAAATTAGACCTTTGGGATATAAATACGCTCCATAATTCAATCCTATTTGACATTTGTGTGAAATGCTGTGATAAATTTGAAGAAATTCTTCTTTCACAGCGTTCCCAAGATATCGGGTTCATAAGAATGGGATGGGCAGATGGACGGATAGAAGAACAGAAGAACGGAAGTACGGACAGACAACCCGAGAACACAATGCTTCCGGCCACGGCTGTCGCTGGCTTGGAGAAATAACAGAAAAGACTAATGAGTTCACCTTGGCTAGTGTAGGCACATAGGGCAAACCGGAGAGCATCTGTGCCACACTCTGGGATGCCATTTGGGTAGTCTGACTTCTGGCCCTGCTTTGCCTTCTCCACCTCCAGTGGATCCAAGTTGCTGTCCATCAACTGGGCGTGAAGACCCTAGGGGGTAGAGGGATGGGGAATAAGGAAGGATGTCACCACTGAAAAACAAAACAATGTGTTCTACAATTTTCTCTTTTCTCGAGGCTGAAAACTCCTTTTAACTGCTTGATGTTTTAATTGTGCCAGGTAGGAAAACATTCTGGGTGAAGTCAGTTCACTATAAGTCCTTCAGTGCCCTCTAGAGGACAGGTCAGCTTCTGCTGGCTGAGCTGTTTCTCCCAGCTGGTGAAGAGATTGATGGCCTCAATAAAAGCTTGCTGGAAATGGAAATGGCTGATTAATATAGCTTACATAAGAATATGAGCCTCAGGGGAGCAATGAGCACGTGGTGACCATGTAAAACACAACCCAAATGGGAGAAAGGAACGACTTTATGTGAGTGTGTATCTGAACATGCATCAAAGCGTCATTAGGCGTTACCTCTAGGGAAATCCCTGTAATGACGTCCAGAGGGTCAATGACGTTGCCTAGAGACTTGCTCATCTTCCTTCCGTGGGCGTCCCTCACCACCGCATGGAGATAAACCTGTTAAAAAAAAAAAAAAAAAAAATCATTAAAATCATGCCGTGCAGCCAACACTAAAATCAGTTGTTTTATGTTTCAGTTTTGGCAGTTTTGATTGGTCTCACCTCTTTGAAGGGCAGCTTTCCAGTCAGTTTGAGGCCCATCATCACCATACGAGCAACCCAGAAGAACAGGATGTCATGGCCGGTCTCCAGCAAGGTACCAGGGTAGAACACATTCAGGTCCTGGGTCTGAAGGAAAACCGCAGATAGCAAAATAAGATTTATGATGGAAATACATTAACCCACTGAGGAAAGAAAGCAACACTGTTTCAGTTTTATTTTGTTATGATTTTGTTTTATTATGAACACTTTAAGGAGGTACTGTCACAAGCATTAATACAGTAAAAGTGTAGATTAGTGTTTCTGCTACAGAAGATATTCTTACTATACAGCAAAAAAGTGCCAGTAGAAAGGTGGGTGACCCCAGTCTTTCACCTCATTAGGCCATCCAAAGATGGAGAAAGGGAAAATGCCAGACGAGAACCAAGTGTCCAGAACATCCCCATCTGAAACACAGAAACAAGGGTTATCTAATCTCTATGAATATGGAGTACAATTAACTGAATTAGGTGAATATGTGTTGTACCAACACATGAACCTATTACAATAAACTTTGCAGTAATTGTGGTAATTAGACTGGTACATTAAAATCTCACCCTGTCTGAGGGTAATTTTGTCAGCAGACACATTGAAGCGCTTTGCTGCCTTCTCTCTGGCCTCCTGCTCTGAATTCCCACTCACCCAGTAATGACCATCCATGTCCTGGAGGGGGGAAAAACAGAAAAGGGGCAAATAAATATAAGAAACAGGCAAAGAGATACAGAATAATGTACCTTTTATCTGTCATCTGAAAGCCTTCAAACCTTGACATCATCTTACCTCCCCTGGTTGCACAGAGGGATCATTGACAGTGACGAAGTAAGCAGGAATACGGTGACCCCACCACAGCTGCCGAGAGATACACCAGTCCCTGAGAGGAAGATGGATGGATGAAATCTCTAAAGGGACTCACTACTCTCTAGAACTGGAATAATTGAAATGATTGACAGAAAACTTAATTTACAACTACTTTACTAATCAATATTCTCTGGTTCCAGGTTCCCAATTATGATTTGCCCCTTCTTTGTCTTATGTGGTAGTAAATTAAATATTTGTGCATTTGGATTCTTGATCTGGCAAAAAAAACTTTTGAAGACACCACTTTTTAAGGAGCAAAATTTGTATCAAATCATTTTGAAAAAAGTAACCTGCGGATTAATTGATAATTAATATGACCCTTAGTTGCAGCCCTATTATTGTGAAATTCTTTAAAAGAATATTAGCATTATTTCTTGTATGTCTACATTTAATAGAAAATGCTTAACTGTACTTCTGTCAGAAAGGCCAAAAGCACAAATGATGTATGTATTAAAATCAACACTTCTATTTTAAAGTATAAACAACAAGTATAAAACAGAAGAAACACACTGAAAAAAAACTGATAATTACCTGATGTTGTCCATCCAGTTAAACCACGTCTTGAGGTGGTGATCAGGGATGATTTTGAGTCGTCCCTCTCTGACGGCGTCTGCGGCCTGCTTGCCCATGTCTGCGCAGTTCACATACCACTGTGGCTTCAGCAGCGGCTCCACAATGTCCTTGGAACGACTGATAAGGTAGATACACAATGAGGCTTAAAAGGATGATCCTGAATAGGATGAGAAGATGGAGAGAATACAAACAACATGTGGTCCACTTATAAAACCATGAGCCTCAGTGTACCTGCACACTGGGACAACCATTGGGTTGTCTTTGATCTCTTTAAACTGGCCCCTGTCCTTGAGAGCCTGAAGCACTGCCTTCCTGGCCTCAAAACGCTTCATGCCCTGTGGGGAAAGACAGAATAGTTAAAAAAGAAAAATCAAGAAATAAAACTACTACAGCTAGCCCAAAAAAAAAAAAAAAAAAAGCAGCCTGACTTTTAGTGTCACGGTGAAATGCACACACTGCAGGGGGGAGGACGATAATGAGACACTATACCAGGAAGGGAGGAGGCACGTTAATGAGCAGGCCATTCTCATCCAAGATGTTGATGAAGGCCAGATTGTGTCTCTCTCCAACCTCGTAGTCATTATGGTCATGGGCTGGGGTGATTTTGACAGCGCCTGAACAGAAAATGGTGCAGAGGAAATGAGGAGAAAAAAAAAAAAAGCTAGTCGTAACAAGGAGAGCGGCCTGGCTTAACGACTTGTTATGATTACTTGTTCTCAGCAGAGCGCAGACGACAGGCTAATAGCCTCTTCCTGTGACCATGCCTACCTGTTCCAAAGCTCATGTCCACAAAGTCATCGAAGACGATCGGCATCTTGCGGTCACAGAAGGGGTGCAGCACCATTTTACCCTTCAGATGCTGATATCTGGAGTCCTCAGGATGGACAGCCACAGCAGTGTCTCCCAACATAGTTTCAATACGAGTTGTTGCCACGATCACTTCCTCGTCTGAGGAGCAGACAGAGAAAGAGAAGTGTATAATTCAGTATTACCCAAGTAGTAACAGGGTGTCTTTGTTCAAAATATTCTGCTCTCTCTAAGCTCACGCACCTGATCCGTCCACCTTATAGGCAAAAGATACCAGCACTCCAAACTCCACTTTCTCTTTGTAACCAGGCACAGGCAACAGGGTCCTGCCAGTGAGCTCCTTCTTATCCACCTGCAAACCAGCCAGAGGACTTAATCAAGAGAGCACAGCATGGCCAGTACTGGCAAATAGGTTTCTGTCTGTCACCATCACGGCCTTATAACAGGGTGTTAAAAAGTAGGACTGCGTGCAGCTTGAATGTATTTGATATCATTTGCTATGGATACCAAGATTACACATTTTCCAGAACCTTCATTTTCTGAGTAGAATCCAATTATTCTTCTCACTTTTATCCTCCCCCAAGGATTATACCTTACTTTAAGGATTATTTTTGGGCACTTTGCCTTTAATTGGCAGTATGCAGTCGAGAACCAGACTGGACGTGTGGAGAAATAGACCGATGACGAGGGAAGAGGACGTGTGACAAATGGTCCCAGCTGGACTCAAACCAGGGATGCTACGGCTTAATGTGGGACACGTTTTAGCCGCTAAGCCACAGTGATGCCCCCAAAATTTATTTTGTTAAGTAACAAAGTTCTGAAAGTGTTTAATTTTGTTTAGATGAAATACAGTGTACATTTGACAAAATTAGAAATTAAATCTGGAAACAGCCAATGAAAGAATAAGTAAATGGGCCTGAGAATCTAAACCAAGACAACTTCACATTTGAATAAATCTGTGCTTCAAAGTTTTGTAGCCATTTTAAACATTTTGGCGTACCAGTATCAGTCAAAGCTTTTCACACACACACACAAATTTTGTATTTTTGGTTGAATCTCAATCAATGCACCGACTGCAAAACCCTGAATTCAATAATTACGAAGAGAATAGAAACAAGTGGACCATTTTTGTGATTTACTCTGATATTTATCACTCTAAGATTGCCTTCCTTATCAATACTTGCCTCTATGTCAGAGATAGCAGAGTTGAGGTGGCAGGACCAGTTGACCAGCCTCTTGCTCCTATAGATCACACCCTCGTCGTGCATGCGGATAAAGGCCTCTTGAACTGCATAGGAAAGTTTCTGCACAGAGAAACAGGTACAGACGTGACAATGAGAAATGTTTCTTCGAAATCTATTACAATTATTTCTGGGATTTTAGAAAACCCACAGGGTCCATTGTGAAGCAGGCTCTGTCCCAGTCCAGGGAAGAGCCCAGCTTTTTCAGCTGGTGGTAGATTCGGTCTCCCTTCCTAAACAGACAAAGGGGCCAAGTTATTACTGTGTCCTTTCTGCAGTATTTATCCCAGTTCAAATCTCTTTCCACCACCTCCTTTACTCACTCATTCTTCCATTTCCAGACTTCCTGGATGAAGTTTTCTCTGCCCAGATCGTGACGGCTCATGCCCCTCTCTCTCATCAGTTTTTTTTCCACCACCACCTGGGTGGCGATACCAGCGTGATCACAGCCCGGGTTCCACAAGGTGGTCTCGCCTCGCATCCTGTGCCTGGACGGAGAGAGGAAAGCAAATCAATTGAAACTCATGGCTTCCAGATCCCAACAAGTGAGATTTAAGACAGAAATCCCATTATGAAACAAAAAAGTATAACTTTTGATATCAGGCTACTGGAAAGTCTAGCTGCAGTTACCATCGGGTCAGGCAATCCTGAATGGCGTTGGTGAGGGCGTGGCCCAGGTGAAGAGACCCAGTCACATTAGGTGGAGGGATACACATCATGAAGATGCCGCGAGGGTTCTTGTCACTAATACTCTTCCTCTGTAGAATGCAGTGACGGAGACAGACATTTTATTGCAGACCAAAGGGAGTAATAAAAAAAATGTAGCAATTTCTGTGGTGTTAGCGCAGCGTGACGAGGACTTCCTTACCCCATACTCAGGCTTGAAGAATCCCTGCTTCTCCCACCATGAATACCAAGCAGCCTCCACATACTGAGGACTGTAGGAGTCAGGAAGCGGACTGATGACATCTGACCCGAGAAAAGAAACAGAAAAAGGGTTTACATATGGACCTGAAGCTAATCACAATAAAATATGATCAAACTATTCATGTTATAGAGGGGATGCACTGCGGTCACTTTTTTACATAACATAGTCCTCCTCACCACCACTAAGGGGGAAAACAAGCCTGCTATTAGTGAACAAAAAGTAAAAGGACGTATAAATGGACCTCGACCACGGGAAAGTAAGGTTCCTCTGTACAAACCCTGCAGTCCAAACACTCACTTATCTCATGTGGACCCCTTCTGTTACAAGAGAGAAAATACTCCTACTGACACTGGTCACTCACCTTTCTTCTCCCCAGGCGGAGTGGGGATACTGTATGTGATCACTCCCAATTCTTTCTTCTCAGGTTTGGCCTTTTTCTAAAACAGAAAAAAGCTGTTGACATAGACCATATTTATGTTTTTCAAAGCTGCACCTACGTGTTACTAGAAATTCTACTTGTAGAAGTTAAGTATCCATACCTCTGTCGGTGGTTGTGTCTTTTTCTTTGCCTCCATATCCGTCTTCTGCTGGAACTTTTCCAGCTTTTCTCTCTTCTTAGCTTCCTTCTTCAGCTGGGCTTCTGTCTTTGGTGGGCCTGAAGGAGAGAACATTATCAACATCAAAACACAGTTGACATATAAAAGAAATGTTCATGAATTTTGGCGCAGGACTTCCTTACCATTAGCTGTCGCATCGGCAGAATCAACAGCAGCGCTGCCATTAGCAGCTTTAGCATTTGCAGCAGCATTTGTCTTCGGTGTAACTGGCACCATCTTCTCACAAAGGGTGATCTTTCCCAACACCTTCAGGAACTGTGGCTGATTTATGCAGGTTGTAAACCACCTGGTAACGTTGGTCAAGACCTTCCTGTCCGATGGCTCCAACACCTAAAATGACAAGTATGATCAGACTACACCTCCGTACTGAATGAAAGGAAATATGCTGAGATATAATCAGCAAGTGGAAAAACCTGTTAGACAACTAAGTGTTGCGTACATATTTAAAAGGCAGAAGAACAGCTGTAGCAACAGCCATATCAGCCAGGGTCATGCTCTCCCCCACCAAGAAGGTTCTCGGTTCCAGTGCCTGATCGAGGACCTTCAGAACACGGATCAACTCCGCACGGGAGCTCTGCTGCAGCTGAGAACGCACAACAAGTCGTGTGAGAGTGAAACTTCACCAGAATAAATCACACATGTCCAAGTAGGCATTTGAATAGTCACATCACCTTCTCATCCACTCCCATCACCCCCATCAGTGGGAAGACCACTGCACAGGACACCGTGGTGACTTCGTTGTCTGCAAAGCTGAGCCACTGCCACACCTGGCTCTGCTGCTTTGTATCTACACCAGCCCTCTTCGCCTGGAAGGCCAGGTACCAGGCCACTGCACTGGCCCCGCTCAGGACGGAGTCACCTTCCCCAGCGCCCAGCACCAGGGTGGGTCTGGAGCGGGCATTCAGGTTTGCAGGAGGGTCCTCTGTGAGGGTCCTCGGGCGGGAGGATGGGCAAAACTCTGCAGCTATGAGAGCCAGAAGGCTCCTGAAGTCATCAGGGTGAGGGGACACGTAGAGGGTGGCCATCCCTAGCAGAGACACAAAATACATTACAAACTGGTTTGGGATTGAACTGCTTGGTAAACAAGTGTGCTAATAAAAACAGCCTGTGCCTGCCGAACAATGGTGCACTGGGTGTGTTTCAGGTCATGCCAGGTGAACAGTGTCACTCCAAACTGACATCTATGGTACTGTGGAGTGCCAGCTTTGTAAACAACTGGTTTAAACGCATTTAAGAAAACAATTTTAGTATATACACGTTTATAGATGTATACTGGCCTAACGTTATATTGTCGTTTCAAAGTGTCAGACCTGTTGTGCTGTTGTCTGTTTATCTGTTCCACGTTCTGCAAGGCTGATATGCGCCACCTGTCAAAGGCTGACAAAAAGTCGTGAAACGAGCTCGTTAGCGTTAGCAAATCAAACTACAACAGCAGTTTATATAAATACCCGCTGAGCCTGACGCGCGTTTTCGTGCGAAGCCATTGTTTTAAACTCGTTTCAAAGTCAGCCTTTAAAAAACCTGTGGCTTGTTATTGAAAATGTATGTAAGAAGTCAGCCATACCTTTGAATGAAACAGAAAGAGACGTCAGCTTAAGTTAGCACACACCGTTCAGCCACATGAGCCCTCTCCGCCTCTCTGCCGTCTGATGCAACGAGTTCCGGGTTTAATTCGCCGCTTCCGGCACAAAACGGAAGTCAGTGAGATGCCTTATTTCTTAACAATGCTAAAAAATAAACAGCAGTAAGAAAAAAAACTGTGGTAGAGAAAGTATACAGGTCACTAAAACAGTAAAAGAAAGCAATGCATAATTAACAAAACTTAAATAATCAAATATCACAGTTCAAGTACTGAAGTATACTCATAAAAACGTGTTCAAAGTACAATAACCCATTATGTATATCATGCAATAATGTAAACACTATTGTTGGATTATTATTAACCATTATTGCATTAACATAAAACCATAATTTTAGTATTGTGGCTTGTTGACATGGTGCCACCTTTAACTACCTCATACAGTGTCAGGTAGTCCTATCAATGACAATATGTCCTGTATCATAAACTGATTGTGTTTTGCATGTAAAATCTTAATCTGTAAAGTAACTAGAAACTACAGCTGGCTGATAAATGTAGTGAAGTAAGAAGGACAATATTTCACAATGAAAAGTAGTAGAGATGAAGATGAAAGAAAATGGACAAGTTATTCTAAATTGTTCTGAAGTGTAGTGCTATGTATTCATGTTACATATTTGGAAGATTGTGATTTCATAAATGTAAAGACATCTATGTATGCAAATATTGTTGTTATTATTATACTATTGTGTTACGATGACCACTGAAAGAAAAGGAAAGAATAAATGTTGTTCTGTGCTGTTTTGGTGTTGGAAACATCGAACAAACAAGTACAATAAGCCAGCATTCTCCTTTTATTCAAATGTACATGTAAGCAACATTCATCATAACAATTATCATACAAGAATTATTTTTGAATAATTACATCCCATAGCTTTGTGCACAGTGTTTTTATATCACAGTTGAGTCACTTATCCCTGCTCTAAAATACAACAGATAATTCGGACAGCCAGGCACAGTGAAGTGTGAGTGAAATTATGTAAATTCAGTGTAATTCAGTAAATCATATTTAGTGAATTACAGTCCTTTAACAACTAAGGCATGTCAAATGACATCAAGTTCAAATAGATTCCCCTTTTTCACACTGTTATGTGCTACAGAAAATTACAAACCAAAGCAGGAGAAACATTTGGTAAAGTTTCTTATTAACAGCATCAAGTGGAGTCTGAACTTTTCCTCCATTTTTCACTCTGACTCCTGGCCAACAGTCTCTCTCACCGCACCAACAACCATATCCACCAACCCCATTATTATACCCCCTCCCAGCCTGAACACATTACCCACCCCATTTCCACTTCTGCACACCAGCCTCCCCAACCCTCCACCCACAGCTGTCGCCTGACCCCCCATCTCTGAAATTACTGTTCCCACATACCCCTCGCTCTGCTCCCAAAGCCGCCCTCCAAAGAACTTGGTCACCCACCAACCATTATCAAACGCATCACCAAATATCCCCACTGTATCTCCTGCCAGGGTCCCCATGCCCGTGACCCCAGTGTGGCAGCTGCTCAGCAGGGCACCCAGCATGGAGGAGGCGCAGTAGTGGACGCTGAAGAGGCAGGTTTCCCCGATCCCCAGCAGCATCTCTGCAGCTGAGCCCATCCCAGAGAAGAAGTCAGAGATCAAGAGGTGGAACAGGGAGAAGGTATCTCCTGGCAGGGCAGACAGAACTCCGATGTCCTCCTGAAGAACATATGTCACCTGAGTCAAGATAAGACAAACATGTCACTTTTAAGGTGAGATAAAAATGTGTGAATGATGGAATGACAGAATGGCCCGAGGTATGGATGGATGCATGGAGTTAACACCTCCTACTATAGGCACACCTCATTCCAGTCTCTGGGAGGAGTAAATTGGAAACTGAAGATTTATTAAAAGACTCTCAAACTGCACATGTTAAAATGCAGTTGTGTCAAACTGACAACACTTAACTAGTATTTCAACGTTTTAATTCATATGGTGTTATCTTAAGAGACTAAAACAAACAAGTGATGATTAGTGATATTTTTGCTGCTGTCTTAGTATTGTTGCATGTGTTTTGGTTTTTTTCCCTTTGTCAAACTTGTTAAACCTCTTTAAACATTCATATTGTAAAAAAAAATAAAGATCAATATCCAAATTATCCAGTACTTTGTAGTTTCTTAAGTACTTTTTGCCTGTAACCAGTCAAATTAAAGGGGAACTCTGCCAATTTTAAACATGATCAAGTTAACTGTGATGAGGGGTACAACTCAACCTGTGAAAATATTCTGCACGTCTTCTGTTGCTCTGAAAGTCTGGCAAAATAATGACAATCATAACGACATCAGCTTGCAATCTACATATTTTTAACAGGAAGCTTGTGTTACACACTGGCCGGGTGTGGCAGGCTCTATGCTTTAGCATTTTGGGTGTGTAGGATTGAGTATTTCTGGAGCTCGACCTAAATAAAGTCCCTCACAAGAGACAGAAGAGTCCCCTATGAGCCTTATTATAACACTAAGGATGATACTAAATTGCTGGAGAAGCCCCTGAAGCTTAAATTAAAAAAAAAAGTATAAAAGAAGGCTCAGTGACTTGTCTCACCTGTCCAGGTAACTGTGTGATTGTGGAAAACACAGGCCGCAGTGGAGCTTTAAGGATGGACATGGTGGTGGAAAGAAGGTAGACCAGTGTACTGCTGGAATTTGTGTCTGTCTCTTGTTCATCCACAGTTTCATAGTCAGCTGAGGACTCAGGAGACTCTGATCTGTCAGCCCCTGAATGCGTCACACCGTGCTGCTCTTCACTGCCATCCTCTGATGTCGCTGCATCTGCTGAAGTTTCCTGTGTGACGTCGGCAACATCAGCCTCCTGTACCTGAGCAGCTATTGGAGCCTCTCTGCTTTCCTTAATTTCCTCATTTGAATCTTGGCTGGTGGTGTCTGAACCAACCTCCTCTCCTTCAGTGACTCGACCAGCGATATTTGAATTCACATCTTGAGCTCCTGTGTTTTCACCAGTTAGATCAGCATGCAGCTTTTCTATATTTCCAGGGAGCCCCTCACTGTGAAGACCCAGACTGATTCCAACAGTCCCTTCATCTGCTCCTCCACAGCCCTCTGAGAACAGCTCTTCAACTCCAAGCATCTCCTCCAGCTCCTCTACACTTACTTGCTTCTCCCCTTCCCCTGTCTCTCCGATTAACCCCACACTGAAGCCACTTTTCCCCTCTGGGACAGCGCAGCAAAATGCAGACCACAGCGGTTTCATCTGACACTCCTCGTCTCCATCCTCAGCAGCCCCGAGACCTCCCACTCCAGTCAGGATGTAGAGATCACCCCCTAAGGTGCTGCACTGGGGAAAGATGCTTGACTGAACCATTGTTGTGACTGTTGAGTCCCAGTTTTGAAGCAGGGAGTCTGTGGGCGAGATGGGATGAGATGGATCCCCACCTCCTCTGAGAAGGGCTGGCACTGCTACTTTAATGCTGTCCTCTTCTTTCTCTGTCTGGCAGGAAAATAATCAAAACCAAGTGTTATATAAGTACATTAGAATCTATGCAGTTACACTAGTTATAACCTACATTTACACCTTCTTTTGTCATATGAAATTAGCCTCTATAACATTTGAAACATGTTTAATTTTAAGATTGACAAATATCATTTCTCAAACAAAAACCCAGCTTTATGGGTGGTTGTTGGCCACTTATAAAATGTTCTTATCTGTTTTCACTAGCTGTCTAATCCATTTTCAAATTCAGGGACTTGGAGTACATTTCCAGAACTGACTGTTTACAATATTTAGCACGATGGCCGAAAAGGTATTCAGATCTGTTATTCAAGTAAAAGTACCAATGCAACAGCCAAACATTCCACAAAATGTACTCAAGTATCAAAAGTTCTCGTTCTGCACCCCTGTGACTGATGTTTTATTATATACAAAAGTGCATTAGATGCAGTTAAAGGCAGGGTCTGCAATTTATTTTAGAAGCACTTTTTGTTATATTGGTTGAAATTCTCATTACAGCCAGACAGCGATCAATAAATGAAATAGCTCGACAGAAAAAGAAAAAGAAAGAAACCTGATGTCTGTGGCTGCCACACGCATAGATATAGAAAAACAGATTTGCGTACATTCATGTTACATGTGTTTGCGCGGCCGCCATATTGGGTGGGTAAGGGTCCGCTAGTTAACTGTTTTGAGAGATGCAAGCTTCACTACAAAATTGACTGGTTTGTTATAAATGTGAGAAATCTGAAGTGATAATGGTTATATGATGAAATTAAATTCAGTCATTCAGGGCATATCTCATAAGCCCTATGCAAAAACATTGACCCTCTGAATAGCCACAGCAGCAGCCGATGAAGTATCTATGTTTCTATATCTATAGTCACAGGCCTGTAATAAACCTGGCTGTCTACATAGGTAGGCCTACTTGCGCACGTTGCAAGTGCACCCATCGTGCATGACTATTCGCACAAGAAAGTGCCTGTCCATTAGTGAGCTAACAGCACAAAGCACACATTGCAAAAATAATTATGTATTTGTCAGACTGAAAAATGAAGAGAGGCTGTCAGTCAGCAGTTCTGTATGGAATGAATGAGGGACCTGGAGGTGGCTTGTTACTGCTCCGCGTTCATGTGTTGTGGGCGAGTGTCTTTAGAAACCTGAGGGGAGGGGTGGGATAATTTCACTTGCATACTTTCAAAATCTAGCTAGTCCTGCTAGTTTCTCAAACATTGCCTTTAACAGTTGAAGCAGGTCACGGTGGTACTGATTTTAACACTTTAGTTGTTAGTTTAGTCCAGCACCATTGCATTAGAGACATGATAAATCTGAGGTGTCGTTAGATTATTAAAAAAACGATTGTCATACAATTTTGTATTTATTTTTGCCTTTTGTGTAACATTGGATGGTCTTCCTGTTTAGAGAAGATATGTCATTTTGGTGGAGCTGCGAACAGCTTGTGAAACATCATGGGAACCAATTTCCCAATCCAAAAAATGTTTTAATTCTGCATTTTATTTCACTAGTTTATCATATTTTTTATGTAACATCTCAATCTGAAAAGTAACTAGTAACTGTATGTGTCAGATAAACATAGTGGAGTAATAAGTGCAATGTTTTCATGTAAAATGTAGTGGGGTAGAAGTAAAAACAGAATGGAAATGTACAAAAGCAAGTACCGTCAGAGCTGTCCTTGAATGCAGAACTTGAAAAAATCTATCATATATTGATACTTTCCTGTCAACGAATTACTTGATGATTTGCTTGCATGTTTAATCACCAATCTGTGATTTTTTTTTTAGTATACTTGATTTTCCAAATTACATGATTCAAAAACATAGTGCATAGCTGCATCCTTACCACAAGCCCTTCCCCCTCCTCTCCCTCTCTCTCCTTCCATCCATGGCTGAGACGGAAGGCAGAGTAGACAGCTGTGTCACAGGTCGGTTTGGACAGAGTGGCAAACGCCTCTCCCCCGGGCAGTCTGTGGCAGAGAGGGCGCAGCAGCGGCCCTGCAGAGGGTCCCTGAGGAGGCGTCTGTCTGTAGAAGCAGTGGCTGCAGAGGCTGAAGCCTGGCTCCGAGTTGTCCTCAGCTGGAAGAGACGGGCCTGGGCCCAGCACTGCCAGCAGCCAGACAGCCGCAGCAGCTGCTCTGACAGCAGCAGGAGACAGCATGATGGTGGTGAGCTCAGCAAATCCCCCCTCTCTCTCACACACACTCACACAGAGCGAGAGGGAGAGGCTTATAAATTATCCAGTGTTTTCCGTATATAGATGGAAAAGATAAGGTGGCCAGGGTTGGCCGCTGATGGCTTGTTGTTACTCTCGCTCGCTCCTTGTTCTCTCCTCCTGTTTGTCTCCAACCATGTCTGTCTTCTTTTAATGTCAGCTGAGAGTAGGAATCTGTGTTGCAGACACAATCTTGCTTACTCCTTCATTTCCCTTTCCCTGACAGCCTCGCCCCCCCCCTCTGTCAGTTCCACCCTCTGACTCTCCCTCTGGCTGTACCTCCACTTCACCCCTCCCTCTTACACTCTCTATGGTTACACCTTTAACTCCCATTGCTGTTAGGTACACAAGCCAAGCCCACACCCATTAAATGCTGTCAATTACCTGTAAGGCTGCATTCCCAAACCATGGTCGTCGTACAAGGCTAGTCCTTTCACTGACACACACTCCTTGCCCATTATTCTTGGCAAAGCACATTCTTGATAGTGCTACATCTAAACAAACTGTTTCTTTGAATTGCTTCCATATCAAGCAGGACATCTCACTTGGAACTGTGAGCAGGTAAAATGTGAGCAACTGAGCTCTAAATTTAACTATGTCTCTTCATGAAATCCTCATTAAAGCTTAATCCTGACAGTGTCAAAGTCACGGATCACTGTCTCATCCAGAGTGCAGCAATTATTGAAATCTAACTTCCCATACACAACACACTCCCTCTCATGGCTTTCAGACTGCAGCTTGCTTTCCTTAATATGAGAAACGCGCCTGCTGAGACATGATGCTGGCATCAACTGTTCTTTACAAAATCATTATGTAGCATTAACAGCAATTGGTACTTAATGTCATAACCCAGCTCTGTGCATGTGCAAGACTGAAGAGGAAAAATATCTAGCACTCCTTTTGACATCTAGAAGATGTGGAATCCAGCCAGGCTGCCTTCACATTGCTTAAGTTATGGCCAACATGAGCCAAATGTACCCCTGGGCTTCTGTCAAGAGTGGTATCAGGATTTCTTTGCACAGAGGTCAAGCAAGCAAGGAAAAACATGTGCAATGACCAACATGAACTGAGTTTACACAAGCTTCCCTTGTTCATAGCTTTAGTATAGGGAATTTTGTCAGTGCACCCGCCCCTATACAATCAGTGCAGACACAGACTATAGCATACCTCAGTGACTGACTGTAGCTCTGGAATGACAGTTTAAGGGTGTGATGTTTTGGGTGGGGCATCAAATCATACTATAAGATGTGTTTGATATTTCTAGACTAACACACAACAGCATTAACCAATAGTTTTAGGTAAGTTAGACTCTGTAGTATGTTGGCTGCAGATTCTGTATGATATATGACAAACAAACAGTTAATAAAACAGTTTGATAGGTGCAAAAACATATATATCGCCTGTAACATAAACTGTCTCTGATTTTTGACAAGTTCTTAAAAAACAAATACTGACAGATGTCAAATTTGCCTGTAACAAGCAAAGAAGATGTAACGTTTGAAACGTCTATGTTGTACTAAAACAGCTTTAATGGACTACAGTTTTTATAAAATACAAATTCCAACATGGTTAAACAATGCAAACCAAATGAACAAACTCTCTCTGTGTGGACACACCTAGTTGTATTCACAGTTTGTAGATTACTAGACTGTTCAGACCAAAATAATCAGCAGGCAGCTTGAAACGGCATAAAAGACATTTAAAGTATTTAAAGATCCCTGTGGCTGTGGATTCTTCTGAAAAGCTTTGCAAACTGTAGTTTTGTCATATATTTATATATTGAAAAAACACATTTATCTGGGAGATCTTTTTTACAGTCACACTGCAATTAAGAAAAAGTCCACCTGGGGGAGCTTGGTTCTCCTTTTGAAAACATGGAGTGGGCGACTGAATACACAAATGACATGCAGTCAAAGTCTTTCACTGTCGCACATACAGATGTAGAACCCTTCCATCCTTTGCTTCTAAATACATCTAAACACACACTAAGGCTTACTCATTAGGGATGTCAATGACTAGTTCAGCCTCGTCTCCTTCCCCTCTGTCTTCATCTCCTCTGTCGCTGTCTCCATCACTCTCCCCCTCCTCCTCAGCTGCATCTCCACTCAGCATCTGTCGGGGAACCCAGCTGAAGGGACCACTGGCTGCCGGAGGCGCTGCCATTGGGGCAACAACCTGACAGGAATTCAGAATAAAAATGTTGGGAATGACAAAGGGAGATGTGGAGATATGATAAAGAAATGAGATGGATGGATGGATGGATGCATCTAAGATGCACAGAGCGTGCAGCATATACATGAACTTACAGACACACTGAGGGTCATTTCAGCCAAATTTAAAATGGTGTAGGGGACTGAATATTTTACAACATCAGTGTCATGAAATGTCATTATTACAAACTATTCTGAGTAAAAAATTTTTAAAAACTCTCATGGGAAACAGCAACAAAGTACAGTTAGCCAATACAGAGTTTTTGAATTCTCTAAGGAGAACATAACAGTAGACACATATTACTTCTTTGTACTGATGCATTTATAGCGTGACAAAAATATAACCATCTGCATATATCCCACTGGGACACTGAATATAAAAGGTACATTCATATACTGTGCAGGATGTGAGAGGTAAGCAATATATATGCAATATCATCATTCTTATTATTATCTCTGTGCATTCATCTTAATTTTCCTTTTTCCTCTCTCACCTTCCCCGTAGTCTCTTTCTTGTTTTTAGGCATCTTTGTTTTTCTCTCTTTCTTCATTCGCTCAGCTGGGGGAGCCAAATACTCTGGTGGGAAGGGCATCTGCCCGACACACACGCAGGCCCCAAATTGCCAAATGACCACACAAACACACATGCACACAGGCACAGGCAATTTACAAGACAGGCACACACACAAAAAACAAAAACATACACAGAAGAATGAACAATGCAAGGACAAGTGAGGCCATTATAAGAATCAAGCAAAAAAACAAAAGGAAGAGATAAAACAGACTTATGAATAAAATGACAAAACAATCCAATTAAATAAAAAAAATAAATAATGCAAAGTCGAAACAGGGATTATGCTTGCTGATGAGATGACTGTGGCAGCAATGTTACTGTTATTGGCCGCACTACGATATAAGAAAGGGCGATGGAAACTTACAGTGTTGAGGTAGGGTCCAGAGCCTGATGACTGCAGGGGGTTTACACCAGGACGGGACAGCAGGGAGAGATGAGGGGAGGATGATGAAGGAAGACATGCCCCAGGGCTACTTCTTCGCCTGAAAAGAATACATGAGAAGTTAGGAAAAACTCATTGTGTGGGTTATGACGTCAAGAGCGTTCAGAGCGGAAAATGTTTTGTCCACATTGGACCATTTGTTTTGGCCTTCAGTCCTCACTAATCCAGCATTATTGGTCGGGGAAAATCTTTGGAGAGCTTTTGGAAAACGACGATGACAGGTCAGTCATGGTTAGTGAGGAAAGAGGACAAAAGAATAGCACACGATTCTAGCATCCAAAAGGGGGAGAAGTCAGGGGTGAAAGACAAAGTGCTGACCTACTCTGTGTATTAAAGGTCCCATAATGCTCATACTTGCATGTGGGGGTCCTATGACAACATTAAAGAGTTTGGTCTAGACTTGCTCTTTATGGAAAGCGTCTTATGGTAACATTTGTTATGAATTGGTGCTATATAAATAAAGATTGTTTGAATAGGTTCACATGGTTTAATGTTCAAAAAATAAATTTTCATTAAAAATAATTTTTTTCTCATAACCAGACATGGCTGCTACAGCTTTTTTCAGCCTCGTTCTGCCTGCTCTGTTTTAGAGGAGCAGAACAACCTGCAAACTTTGATCTCACCTTCAACATCTTTGTGTTAGCAAGAGCTGGCATTGGTGCTCTAACGAAAGATGGAGCAGGAGACAAAATGAGTGGAGGGTCTTTTTTGAGAGTTTTGCGGTCTCTGGGCAGACTGGGGACACGGATTTATGTTGAAAAGACATTAAAATGGCATTTTTCATAATATGGGACCTTTAACTGATGTAATTGCTGAAGAGTTACCGTCAGCCAGAGGATCTAACTTCTTAATTTTATGTTAAAATGTCCAACTTACTTCTTTGCTCCATCTCGCTCTCTTTCCCTCTCCCTGGGACCTTCTCCTTCGCTATTTTCTGAGGAAACTGTTGCATCGGAGTCTGCGACAGAAGGCAAGAGAAAGTGAACCAACAGTACAGAAGATAACTAACACTTCATCCATAACAAACACATGTACATGTAATAACTACCTGAGGAGTCTTCATCTACCCTCTCATACTGGAGCAGCCTGTCCAGAAGGAAGCTAGAAAACAGGTGAGTTGACATTAGGTTGGTAACTGCATCCACACAGTACTGTTTCACATCCACACAATTTAATGTGCACACAATGTTAACTCACCTTTTGTCCCTGGAAACTTTGAGAAGTTTTCTCTGTGCTCTCCTCAGCTCCTCCTGAAAACACTCCTGTTCCTGTTAAAGGAGACACACATGCGTGAGTAAAATACCCAGACTATTATTACTTAAGATCGCTCGTTCAAACACAACATGTCTGTACTCACGTAAACCAGAAATTTTAATTTTCGTTTGAGATTTTTGTATTTCCGCTTGTAGTCGACTTCGACGTCGGCTTGGCCGTTCATTTCTGAAATACAGCACGCAGAAGATGTATCACCGAAACCTAAGTAGTTATCTACTGAAGGTCATGTTAGTGACTCAGGCTGTCTCTGAAGCCACACAGCGCTACTGCGGGGTCTGATAAAACTGAATAAATTACTGTTTGCTAAGCTAGGCTACTTGGAAACGTTAGCTTAAACAGCTAGCTCGCTAAAGATACAGAGCTGCTGGTCTCACAGCCCTCTGGAAACATATACCAAGATTTATTCAAAATGTTCACGCATGATTTCGATGTATTTCGAGTCTGTTTTTATCGTCGAAGCCCGCTGATACCTCTTGTCTGACTCTGTCTGTGCGACATGCTCTTGTTTACCTTCGTGACGTTGTTTTCCTGCGTCGGGATGGGCGGGGCTTTCTTCTTCTTCTTCTCTTTGGGGGTTTTAACAGTGTTTCAAGGTTTATTACCGCCACCTCCTGCTTCGGAGCGTGAGCTAGAGACGCAATACTACTAACCAGTAATGTTTGTGTGATAAAATCAGACAGGGGCAGTGATGTTTTACATTAAGATCCCAAATTCCAGCCTTCCTGAGATCCTCTTGCATACATTGTGTCTCTAGTTCATACCTCACGCATCCCATCTGACGATGCTCACATAATCCAGTTGAATTTTTTTCCTATTATCTCCAGCCTACTCACCTCCCTTCAGACCAACATGTGCAGGAACCCAACAAACACAACAGACATATCAGCTGGAACTTTCAGGCTCTTGAGAAGAGAGATCAACGTGTTTCCTGGTTTATTGTCCTCTAACCAAGGCAGAGCCAAGAGTAGCCTACTGCCAGCACCTCCACCGAGTAGACTTCCAGATCATTTTGTACACTCTTTACTACAATAACTTTTCTTTCTGAAACAGAAAAAGTTTGATGTTTCTGATATTTCAAACCATCTCAGTATATGTTTGTACATTTTTGGAGTCATGCTCTCTTACATGAACTAAAATGGCTGTCAACAGATCAAATTTCCATCTTTCTGACTTTTTCAGCTCCAGCAAGTTCATGTCTGTCTTGTTGTTAAGCGTGTCCATGACTCACAGCCTCTGGAATAACTAGGCTATCGTTGGACTCAACTTGATCATTAAAAAAACCACAAGTTTTCTGCTATATCTGCTATACCAACCTACACAAAGCATGCTATTTGTCCTCTGCCTTGCTCTCAGCACTCTCACTGTTGTTCATCATGTCCTTTGAGGTTAGTCCAATAGTTTGTCATTAACTGCTGACTTTAAATATCTAATGGCAGCTTTCCCACCACGACTTGGCTGGGATGTTCAATATAAATACATGAACTCAGAAAGCATTTATTGAAATCAAAAGCAAACATGTCTACACTTATTTGAGGTGTTTGTTTTCTATATCCATTCCATATACTTTGTACTGTTATGTGCTTGTGTTTGTGCCTTATCTAGCTGTAGCACTCTAACATAGTTATATTTCTGTGTGTCATTATAAAAAGTCTGTGAACATCCTGTGAATGTGAGAAATCTAATAGCCAACACTGATTTACTGTCAGGATTTACTACACATGCTTCAATGGCTCCATGCAATGGGCCTTTGTTTTTATTGAATCATCCTGTCAGTGTCCCCTCCACCTGCCGCATACTATACTGCACTTTTAGTACACAGAGTTTGCAGCTCAACCTCAGTTCAGCACAGTAGCTTGCCAGGACCCAGCACCATGAATTATAGATGAGGAACATTTGCAGAGATGAGTAATGCTGCTTCAGTGCACATACCCAAAGCCAGCCCCCCCCCCCCTCCCTGTGTGTGTGTGTATGTGTTTGTCTGTGTGTGACGGTAATGGTGGGAGGAGAAGGAGACAGGCAGACACAAAGAAAGCAGTAGAGTTATAAAAAGTTTCCATAAGTGGACAGACCTGAGGCAGATCGTGGCTGGTCAGTGGGATGTAGATATTTACTCCACACTCCACAAGAGAGTACAAATGCTGACAGCACAAGTAGAAACACTGCCCCCACCCCCCCACCAGACAGTATGAAACCCAGCGGGGTACGAATAGCTTAACAGCATCTTTTAATGCAACAAACAAAGAAAGCAGTGTAATAGCTCACTGGATCCTCCAACCTGGCAAAAATAAACATGAATTTTCCCTTCCAGGCAAAACAACTGCTGATATGAAACATAATATCTAACTGACTGGCTGCCTCTCTCCTCTGCCAGATTCTTCTTTGTTCCCAAAGACACTGGCAGACAGAAATAGACTCTTATGCGTCTGCTGCCATAAATCGCTGCTGCCAGCCATCCAGCCAGCCAGCAAGCCCTCCTGGCAGCTCCAGTCATCTGCTTCCCTTTCACTCCTCCTTTCTCTCCTCTACCGTTAATGGGTTCATTTATTCTCAAGTCTGGCTGTGGACACTGAGCCGTGCTTGTCAATACGTTTTCTCTTGTTAATTTCTTGCTTGGATGTATGTCCTTGTTGCTCTATTGATATGACCGTAATGTGACTGTTGTTTTCATCATGCTGGCATGTGTGTTTTTCCCTCTATCCCTCTCTGAGACCTCATGTCCTCCCATTTGTCCCTCCCTCTTACTCCCCCATCACTTTTATTGCACTTTCCCCATTTCTGTTTTGTCCAATTTGCAGAACTGGAATGTACCAAAACCACGCCAAAGACACCAACAACAACTGCAACAAAAGCCTCCTCCGTGATCACAAGGTAAGATTCTTGTTTTATGGTTTTCACCTGCTGCTGCATTTAGAGCAGCTGACATGATAGGACAACGACTGCATGACTGTATTCATTTGACACTTCTACTATTTTGTAGGCAATAAAGTCTATTTTTAGGATATTAACGCTGTAACGTTTCTGCTCCATGTGTATATTTTTCTCGAATTCTCTGTCTCCTGTGTGTCACAGGAAAAGCTTATTCAGGCTATTAAAAGAATCAAGCACGAGGTAGATGAGTGCAGAGAAGCAGAGAGAGAGACGTTCATACAATCAGTGGAAGTAGAGGTACTGTTGTTACATTATTAGTCCTTATCCTCATAGACTCTTTTCATACACAGTTCCAGTTCAACACAAATGAGCGCATTTTCATAACAATTCTGCTGAAGGCAGTTTTGAGTATGATTGTACCCAAACGCTTTTTAGTGTTTTAGTCACACTTAAGCTGAACTGATGATTATCTATGTTCTCCTTTTCCGTCTTTCAGGACAGTTTTGATGCCTTGGAACGAGAAATCAGAGCCGAGTTTCAGAACCTCCATCGTTTCCTGGATGACGAGGAGTTTAAGAACCTGGAGCGGCTGAGGAGGGAGAGGCAGAAACAACTGAAACAGCTGAAGGAAAGAGAGAAGAAAATAGCAGAGCAAGGGAGAGACCTGGAGACAGCGATCACAGTACTCAACGGCAAACTGACTGAGGAGGACAGTCCCAAACTGCTCAAAGTGAGGAAGCCTTTTCACTAAAAAAAGACTGAATCAATGCACAGAGATTACAGAAGTCTATTGGCTTGAATATACTGTGCTGTATGAAAAAATGGGGTAGCGATGTGAATTAGGAGGGTGAGCTAATGTGTGAGTGGGGACAGACGAGAGGGTGGAGAATAATTTGGACTCCCTCCATAAAACATTCTGGAAGCTTCTGTGCAGAGCAGCAGAGGCACACGTGGGTTTATCCAGGGTCATTGTGAGCATTCCTCTGGGCCTGGGACAAAATGTTACTTAGCTTACTTGTGACTCATTAAAATAACTGTCTATAATTGTTCCTCCTGTTTGGACTCTTTTGAGTTCAGAGCTGCTGTGAAACAATGTGACTCTGCAGGTTTGCATCAAACGGACCAGATCCCGGCACTGCAGTGCAACCCTGTGAGCTGTTGTCCAGTTCGTTGGCACTCATTTGATCAATTGTAGTCATTGATTGACTAAACAGTTGACTTGCTTGGTTTTGCAGGTCAAAATCAATTTCTCATTTAAAAGTGAAAGGACAAAAGGCAGCGTACGCATTTTAGGAATGCGCAGAACAAGGCTGGCTGATGTGACAGCGTGTATTTGGAGTCCAAACAAAGATAACTGTTTGTGATGATGATACGTTTCCCACTGGTGTCACAGCCAGTCATTTTAAAGTGCTGTACACTATTATTTTAACCAATTAAACCACCTTTGCTAAATGGTATCTCTCATTGCAGGAAATTCAGGATCTCATAAAAAGGCAGGTTTCCTCAAAGTGTGTTTTCATCTAACTAACTGTTACACATCTCATTAATCTCGTGTGTGTGCACGCTTGGCATTCCCTCTCATCCCCACTGTGGTATGTCTGCCAGGAAGTCACGCTATCCTTCATCATTCAGGCCTCCCCTGTTTTGTCCAAGCAGGTCTCAGGTCAGCTTTGTTCTTCCAGCGGAGGTGGACTCTGAGGTGCGCTCTGGCCAGTTCGTGGGGCCCATACAGTACAGGATATGGAAGCACATGAAAAGCTGCCTTTACCCAAGTATGTTCATATATGACATATGATGAAACAAGTACAGAACAATAACAAAACTCACCTTCGTTAATCTCTGTTTGTCTATAGATATCACATCAGCGACCTTTGACCCGGAAACAGCCCACCCTAATCTGTCCCTGTCCGAGTCTTGCACCTCCGTGTGGTTTGAGGAGGATAAGGACACAAAGGATTGCCAGGCCAACCCACGGCGGTTCCACTATTATTACTGTGTGTTGGGCCATCAGTGCTTCACCACAGGCCGGCACTACTGGGAGGTGGAGGTGGGAGGTAAGACAGCATGGAGGTTGGGCGTGGCACAAGAAGATGTCCCAAGAGGACAGATGGCTGCTACTGGCACCTCCAGTGGCCTCTGGACCCTGGCGCTGAAGGGCGGCTCTGTCCTTGCCTGCACCGACCCAAAGCCCACCAAGGTCACCGTATCTGTCCGTCTCGTCCGCATCGGTGTGTTCTTAGACTGCGGAAAGGAGGAGGTGTCTTTCTACAATGCTGTTACCATGGCACCAATCTACACCTTTACTATGGGGACAGTCGTGGGTCCTCTGTTCCCCTTTTTTAATCCATGTGACTCAGATGATGGGAAGAATACAGCAGCAATTAAGATCTTTAATCCTTCACTATGATAAGGGACTGTTCCCAGCCTAAATGAGCAACACAGCAGAGATTTTATGTCAGTAGAAATAATATTACATTTAGAGCTGTCTTGATGATTTTGATGATCCATTAATAGTATGAGTAATTTTTCAAGTAAAAAGCCAAACATTTGCTGGTTCCACCTTATCGAATGTAAGGATTTGGTGTTTGTTTGACTCATGTGAAAAAAAACCCAGAATATTTTGTAGTTTGAAGCTGTTGTGGACAAAACAAGTCATTTGAATACATCTCCTTGGAGTTTGAAACTGTGGAAATTGTAATAGACTTATGTCACTATTTTCAAAGACAAAATGATTAATTAGTTGTGAAAGTAATCGACAGATTTATCTACAATGAAAATAATTGTTAGTTGCAGCCCTAATTACATGAAATAATAAAAAGTGAAAGTCTACATGTAAATTGCATAAAACACAACTGTTACTGTAACCACAAATTATTTTGCTGTTTGTAATGCATATGTTCTTCTTTTACTGTTACTATTTAAATACTTAAGAGTTTTGGGGAAATAAACATGTTGAAATGTGATTCTTTGAACCTCCATAAGAGTTTAGGAAAACAAAGCATTTGGATGGTCATAAATTTGCAGCCACCTGGAGCGTCGGTTTCTTTAACAGGTGTTAAAGAGCATTATGATGTTACCTTTGGCCTGTTTATAAATATCTCTGTTGTGCCTGCTCTGCTATGATGTGACCAGGCGAGGTCATGGAAGCTGAAAACAAGGCAGTAGGGTTTGTGGCAGGAAAGGCCCGAGGGGTGAGAAAGTGGTGTGTGACGCTCAGAACAAATGATGGCTGACATTGAGTGAGACGTCTGACTGAGATGGAAGGGACAGCTCCGAGACAGAACTGTCCTTCTACAAGTTGGCTGCTGCAAGAATAGGATAACAAAGACATCAGGACAGTAAATGTCATAATCACTTGTTTATTCTTAGTATTCCTTTAGACATGAAATAAAGAAAAAAACAAAACTATTTTCTTTACAAAACATCTGTGTGTAGTATTGTGCAAAAAGGGAGTACAGAGAGAACATGTGGGACGTCACACCACACCAAGGCCAGAACAGCAGAAGTAAACAGAGAGGATCAGGGCAGAGACAACTCACATAGTGCAAGAAGAGCCAGTGGTATTAAAAGTAGTGGTTTCCATTAGTGGGTTATCAGAAGTAGGTGTGAAACCAGAATCCCTCTGGCACCAGTTCGATGTACAACTCCTATCCCACTAGACTGAGCCGTCTTTGAGATGCTGGTAATGTGTAAACCAAAGGCTCGTCCTACCCACTACACACAATCTGCCTCTCTCACATCCCTACTCACTGAGTGGCTTGGTAATACAATCACTGACGATATGCAGGAGTGGTGGCGGTGCACGAAAATGCTGTCTTAGCAGTCTCTCATCAATTGCTTACCACAACGTAACCCTGAAGGTTACGCACAGAAAGCTTTGTCATTCATCTGGTGCTATTACGAACCCACTCACACAGTCCAAACTGTGCCGCATACTTGATTAATGAAGCGGAAAACACCCTCACTTACAAATAGACCAACTCAGCATTCTTTATGCTACCAAGAATCATCTGGAAAACCAGGAAGTCAGACTTTCATAATCGCGTTCATCATTTTCATACAATATGTCATGAACTATTCCTACACATTAGCAGATCATAGGCCAGCCAGTGGTATCACTTTGTTCAGTCAGGTGTGCAAAAAGCTTTTGACATCTGTGAATTCCCTACCTATTGAGAAAAAGGTGCCATTAGGAGTGTCAGCTAATGACAGAATACAGGCCAACTATCCAATATACATTTTAGGCACTAAACAAAGACGAGAGTCACTCAAATACCTCAAGGTTACAATATCTTTTACAATATTTGTGGCTTCAAACACATTCACACTCATGACATAAGCACAGCATTTGTTTTCTTTACATTGCACGACGATTTAAGCAGGCACATGAATACCTTACTCACAACAGATGGAGAAGCACACATAGAGTAGATAGCACAGTAGGCAGTGCAAACCGCCGATGCATAGACCCAGCACACACAGATACTCAGTCATAAATCATTCATAATGAACATATGTGCATCATAGACATACACACTTAAACACAGAACCCTCGAACACACAATGATGGCAACATTAACACGTCACTCCTCTGGTCACATACACACAGACACAACTGTAGGACAATAAAAGCCTGTTTTTCAGGACATGTCGTGGGCATGCTGCAGTCAGTGCTTTAAGTGACATAGGTTACACATTTTGATACAACATGTAAATACTGTGAGAGATACTGTCTGCTGTCAGGCTGGAATGGCAATGACAGCAGATAATTGATCTACAAAGATCTAATATAGTCTTGATGGATTTTTACAATATTTGGTTTTCAATTAGTTCAAGATATTAGTGAATATTAATGTTAATAGTATATAGTACTGTATGCGTATATATTTCATATTCAGGATTTAAGGTTGGTGAGAAATTTAAATTTGTTATCTTTAATTATTAAGTATAATACAACAACCATCCTATACACTAAAAACATTCAGCCTTAACAGGCATACACATGCAATATTTACAAGGCTGGAATGTGTGTGTCTGTGTGTATATGTGTATATGTATAAAGATAATTTTTAGTATTGCCAGAATGGGTTTGTGGTTCCTTCACAGATCCAGGCTAGAACTGAGGCATATCCAGTGTTTTACATGTTTTACATTAGAATGCCTTTGTCCATGTGAGGAACATCTGATACTGTTTGTCCATTTAACACCAAGGCCCCTTGATTTAATTTTTTTGTTTGTTTTAGTTTATATTTATTGATCTTAGTATCAAATCTGACATCTAAACCGGTCTTGTCATATGGCTTTTTTTTTTAAATGCTGACATATTGCCTGACATTAATCTACTTGTAAGAAAAGTCTATTAGTCAGGAAAGCTACCAAGAAAGGCCAGTTGGTTGTAGATGGATCTGTCTCTTACAATTTTCCTACATTTCCTGGATTTTTGATACATAAAATTTCATCACTTGATTGAATTTTCATGGCTGTTATTTTGTGCTTCTTCCAAAAAAACCCCAAAATGCTTTTTGTTGATTTCAGTGCACCAAACCCGGGCGGTCATTGGTTTTCCAGTGGTCAGTTAAAACATGAGGTAGAGACATGCATTTTGTAACACTTAAATGTATCTGCACACCTCCTCATCATACAAGAGTTTCAGCTACGATTAAATTGTGTTGACTGAATATCTACATACTGCATCTCCAAAGTCACATAGAGCAGCTCATGAAGAGACGACCTTGTTTGTTCATAAACGCCTCATAGCAGTATTTTGGAGCCATTAAACATGCTAGGCATAAGTATCTAAGCTGTTACCAAATTTTAGAGGGACAAAGACACAGGAACTACTCTCTGTCATTGTCAACACAACCAAATACTTAAGGAAACTATTTAGCTTGAATAAATCAAAGCTGTGTACTTAAGTACTTAAAAATGATGCCCACAAGGGGAGGATCGAGGAAGGCCTGAAAGTAGACAAGCAGGGAGGGAAGGATGATGAAAGAAACAAAAAACAAAGTAAGCATGTTCTAACTATATGAACTTACCAGACACTTTCATTCAGTATTTCACCCTAATGTACAGACAGGAATGTAGTGGTCCCATTAAGTGCCTGGAGTTGCTGCTGGCATGAGCTTCATATTTAACTGTAGGAGTAACAGGATATTTATAGAGCCACAGGGAAATCCAGATCAAAGACAGTAAAGTGGTTGATCCAGACGTGAGGGATCAGGCTGAAAAACACATTTTAATCATTTGAGATATCCACTGGGAGTCTGAATCTAAACCTCAGAGTCTATAAATAGTGGGATTAGTATTATTAGTATATTTTCTTGTGTGGTTAAAGTTATGCAAAACTCTTTTATCTATATGTGATAACGTGTTGCGGATGTATCTGAAGCCAGAGGACTGGCACAAGTGTATAACATCCACATTTTAGCTATTTACAAAATGCCACCGACAGAGTTTCGTTTGTGCGATCAAAAGAGGTTTCTCTTTTCATGATGCCCAATCAAGAGACTGTGATCACACACTTTAGAAGGTTTCTGATGCCAATTTCATGAAAATTTCATGCAGTTTGTCTCTTTTATTCACATGCTGATAGAGGAGCAAGCATTTAGATGGGAAACGACGGTTAGTTAAGGTTAAACAAGGAATTCTAGTACGTTGTAAAGTTGTAAACCTCTCTGGCCACTTCAGTATGTTTAAAAAATCCTTATGTGGAGTTAACGTTTTAAGTGTAAACTCTGCAAAGCATTTCATTTGCAGTCTGACAGTTTAACTGTGAAGTGTCCAAAAAATTAGGCTGCAAGGTGTATACAACTAAAATGTTTAACAGTCAACAAACTGCATTTGTTGTGTGAAGTTTTTCTGAATCAAAAAGTCTCAAATGTAAAGTGTTAGTTTTAGACAAGTGAGACACCATTATCAAAGTAAAACTGTGTTCAGGCATTAGACATGTTAAACCGAAATCCTTGCCCCAGTTTCAGTGGTTTCTTCATTATTTGGTAGGGGGTGTGCGATTGTCTACAGTGGTGGTACATGGGGGAAATCTGTCAGGCTTCCCTTTGATTTTTTGCAGGGGCATTTCTCAGGTGGTGGTGGTCGAATCCTCAGCCACAGTGCCGTCTTTGCTGGCCTCCAGTGTGCCACCGCTAGATTTCAACTCCACTTCAGGGGTTTTAAGAGGCGCTGCTTTTGGAGCTCCGATAATTTCAGCGTGATCTGGACTTGGTTTGGAATCTGGGCCTGGCTCAGATGTACCGTTGGTAATAGGTTCTGGTGTGGTAGGTTTGGGGGGCTCAGGCGTTGGAGTCAGGGCACTCTTACTCTCAGGTGTTGGAGTGGTGGCTTTAGGAGTAGCTGGTTTAGGCTCCGGGCTTGGGCTGGGTAGAGGCTTCGGATCAGCTGGACTCAGAGCAGCCTTGGGTTCAGGACTCGGGGTTGGGCTGAGTTTAACATCTGCTGGTTTGGACACGTCTAACTTTACTTCAACTGGCTGATCAGGGGTTTTCTTGGTCTCGGGTGCTGGGGAGGCTTCAGTTTCAGCCACTGGACTGGACTTAATTTCAATAGCTGGTGGAGCACTTGGTTTGGATTCAGCAGCAGATGGTGGACTTGGCTGGGTTTCGGGGACAACAGAGACAGGTACAGCCACAGACTCGGACATTTGATCAGGGGCATCGGTGTCAGTGTCCAGTGGGAGGGCAGTGTTAAAGCCAACGCCAGAGTCACTGGTCTCTAGGTTCCCGACCCCAACCTCTTTAGAGGAAACCTCCAGACCCTGAGATCAGACAGACAAGGTCAAACAAGTTTATTTGTATGGTGCCTTTCAACAAGAAGATGATTTAAAGTGCTTTACAGAGGACATAAAAAGATGTTAAGAGAAGATATTACAGGCACACAAAGCACAATAACGGGAAGATATGAATAGGATTTTAAAAGAGTTAAATAAAATGCAGCATAATAATAATAAGCTAAAATTCAATAAAATTGGAGAACCAAAGTCAGAGCGCGGCTATAGCACAGTGCAGGATAAGAATCAGCAGTCCCAAATTGAATATAATAAAAGACAGTGGCAAATTAAATGAACCGAGGGTTGAAAAAGACCTCAGGTTTTCTGGGAGTTTGTTCCAGATATGTGGTGCATAAAAACTGAATGCTGCTTCGCCATGTTTAGTTTTGAGTCTGGGAACAGTAAGAAGACCTGTCCCAGAAGACCTGAGAGATCTACAGCGGCACATCAGAGAAGTATTTTGGCCCTAAAAACCATTCCGTGCTTTATAAACCAACAGTAATATTATAAAATCAATTCTCTGTCACACAGGAAGCCACTGCAAAGATCTGAGACCTGGACTGATGTGATCCACTTTGTTCATCTTAGTGAGGACTCTAGCAGCAGCGTTCTGAATACACTGCAGCGGTCTGAACGCAGAAAACAGCATAACAACATGACATTATTAAAACCTCTCAAAGACCCAGTTTTAAGAGAGAAATGCCACATATGCTTACTTTAATGTCTACCTCAGTGCTCTGAGATTTCTCTGTATTGTCGGCCTGGGAATGCTTGGATTCCTCACTGAGTTTGGTGATGTTCTTCACCACCTGCGAAGATGCCAGATCATTATATCAGGATACACATCTTCATCATCATCATCATTGTCATCATCATCCATTGTATGTTGTACATTTGACCCTCAAACCTGTCTGAAGGCCTCTCCCTCATCTTCACTGCCAGCTTTCTGGGCAATCTTCTCCAGGGCAGCAGCCCTCTTGGCCCTTTTCTTCACTTTGATCAGGCAGGACAGCAGACAAACCAGCAGAAGGAAAACCAGCAGGCCCAACAGGGCAATGATGGCCACATACAGTGACTCCAGCTTGTAGGCTGCATGGAGGCATGGGGGGGGGGAGAAAGACAGGAGTGGGAGAGTGAATAATTCAACTGACCTTCCATTGACGTATTGAAATTCCAGTGCATGAATACAGCATACAAAAGAAAGGGAATATTCTTTCATTTTCAATTTCTGAAGCATTCCTTCTCTGCCCCATCCCCATCCTTACGTTGCACTCCCAGGTGGACGCTGGACACAGTGAACCCCAGTATGTCAGTGATTTTGAACTGGCCTGCATCTGCACTCTTGACCTGATCCAGAAAAAACAATGAACCCTCCAAAGAGAGACGGTCCTCGAGATTCAGCTCCGTTTGGGCCTGAACAAAAAGATACATTTTTACTGCTGACTTAAAAAACTAAACAGCAAAGATGCAATAAAGAAAATAACGTAAAAATATTTGGCATATGAATGTTTGTGCATTTTGCCTTACATGATAATGGACACCTATATAGAATTCATACCACAGGAAGGATGTTAATAATTAACCCTCTAACCATTAACGAGAACAAGTGAACTCAAATGAGTGGAGGCTGAATCCCACACTTATTCAAACATTGTGGGATAGGCTCAGGAGAGTGGAGGTGGATCTGTGGATCTGTGGATCTGTGGATCGTCTGTGCTTTTGCCTTGGTTGCCCTGATTTTTGCCACATTCAGTAGGATTGTGCTGCCTGAGTAACCATGGCAACTCTCACCCAGCTGGACAGCTCAATCCTAAACTAAACGGTTAATTATCAACATCCCTATACCACACTATACTATGTTTATATACTGTGTCTATACTGTGTATTTTGCAAATGGGAATGTCTGTATTGTATCCATAGAGAATGTACAGGATGTACTAAGCAGTGTAGGTATGTAGTGTACTAATGTTTTTGTGTGTATATGTCAGTCTGGGTGGACTTCAGACAAGGAAACGCTGGTATAAGTTTTGTAGCTGAACACGAAACCTATTATTTACTGACTACATTATATGTTCATATACAATATATATACCAATATATATGCACATTTTATAATACATATACAGTACATAATTCTTCCCTTTTGATAACATTTTCATATTATTTTTTTCTATCGCGAAAAGGCTCCAGTTACATTTGTAAATTCTCCCTTGTCCAGCAGCAGACGGGGTCTGGGGTCATTATCGGGGCTGTAGTAGAGGTGGACCAAGGAGCTGTTGAGTATCAGGTTGATCTTCAGTCTTTTACCGTATGGCAGGGTCACAAAGTTTTGGTGCTCTGAGGCATATACAGACAAAGGAGAAGGGAGGACACGCAATAAATACATCGCAGATCTGCTTACGGGCCCATGGATCATCTAAAATGCATTAGCCTGCAAGAGTCCATTAACGTTTAGGTCTTTAAAAAGCCATTATGGCAGACAAGAGGAGTGTTATAACTAGAGAGGAAACAACAACATCCTGATGGAATGTGCTGGTCGTTTAAAACAGTTCAAGCATGCAAGAGAAAAAAAACATATACTCTGTCTCCATTGTTGTGCTCTCACCTCTGACGTTGAGACACACTTTCTTTTGGATGTCACCTTTGGCATCCCTGATAGTGTAGCTACCCTCATCTGCGCCCGTGACGGCACTGAGGGTGACGTGGCGCTCATTGACGCTGATTCGACCCTGGTAGCCTTCTCTGGACATCCCTGTACTGGTCAGCAGCACCAGAGCTGGTCTGCAGGAGGGGAAGGCAAAGAGGATGAACTTTCCACAACCCTTTTTTGGTAAGTCTGAGACATGCTGTCACAGTACATGAACATCATGGTGGGAAAATGTCATTACAGATTCTCGGGGGTTAAAATATCAGTGCAATTTTGCTGACTCTACCTAGACGTCTGGTTAGCCTCCACTGCACTGGGCCTGTACTCCAGGGTGATGGGAGGAGTCACCCCTGACAGCGGGATATGGTAATTGTCTCCATATTTAATGACCTGTTCGTTGGAGCAGTCTAGAAGGTAAAAGCAGGGTGGTAAACAATTTGTTCTTGAGTAAAAGGAAACAGCAAGGTTAATTACAGTGGGCAGGAAATTGCCTGACATTTAAGTAGAAAGGAGTGAAGGAAGGAGATAGCATCTTTTTCTCAACGTGAGGGGGAAAAATGATATAGAGTATAAATAGAGTAATAGAGTTAAAGTGAGAGAAAGGACACATAGTGTTAGGAAGTGAGGAGGGGGGATAAGGCTTGACAGGCGTGCCGAAAAGGGGGACAGATTGCAGGAATCCCAAGCAGTGATCCAAAAATACCAGGGTAGCTGATGAAAGGTTAGAGACACAAACCAAATAGAACAGGAAAGACAAGATAAAGACAGGAAAACAGCAGGGAGGGAAGGAGAGAGGAGTGGGTTGGTGGTTAAAGAGCTGCATAATTACTGCCTGGCAGCTCCCGCACACACCGCTCACACGCACACACACACCTGTTCATCACCTCACAGTACATTACTCCCTCCATATGGCACATCTTCTGCCTATTGCTACGCTACCGTCGCCTTTATCCATGCTGGGTTTGAGCCCATTCCTCCCTCTGTGTGTTACACTCACTCCATCCTTCTCACTTCCCTTCATCTGTGAGTGTGTTTATGTGTCTGTGTGTTTAATCCCATCACAGTTACTAGTCAGAATCAACACTGCTGAAACTTGTCCCGCTCTGAGGACAAACAGGATGTGTAACTGAGAGGTTTATTTGGCTGCTGGTTGTATGATTATAGCAGGAGAAATAGCAGCTCCTACACTACCCTGACTCTCACTCCAGATCAGATGTAAGAGGCTTATTTTTCATCCTAAGGGTTGTGGCTCTGATGTCATCCAGTGGTGGAGGAAGTACTCAGATCTGTTACTTAAGTTCAAGTAACGATAGCACAATGTGAAAGCACTCAATTACAAATAAAAGTATTACTTTATTAATGAAAGTACAAAAGTGTTATCAGCACTTTTAGAATCAAAAGTACTAAAGTATTAAATATGTTATTGGGATAATAAACATATGCATTAATGTGTACATAGGATTTTACAATTGTACTTTGTCACAGTTTATCAAATGGGTTTATCAAATGTATATACTGTTAGGTAATTCCTCACATTATTTGTGGTGAAATCTGAAAAATGAGTAACTGAAGCTGTCAAATAAATGTAGTGATGACAATTTTAGTAATCCAATAATAAATCAAGCCCAAACTCACAGGTTCCAGCTTCTTATAGGTACATTTTTGCTTGGTTCTTGAGTCCTTTATGACAGTAAACTAAATACTTTTTGATTTAAAGCAGGGAATTGGTGTTTCCAAAAGATGTTTCTGCAAATTTGTGAAGGAGATTTTACAGACTCAACGCTAAATGGACTAATCAATAATGAAAATAATCCTGAGTTGCAGCCCAATTTGTTCTACATTGTTCTACTGTACTTCTTTAAATAGACAACTATTTTGGCTCTAAAAAGTTATTGTGATGGGCTGTTTTGTATTTCAAGTGCAATTTATAGTTGCATTAATGAATAAAAACACTACTGCATCTATAGTTTATTATGCGGACTATTAACATGTTCATTTAGTATCATAGATTACCAATGAACTGATACTAACTTTTGTTTTGTTTTGAACTGAAACTCCAGTTCTGCCTCTGAGAGTGTGATATGTTGATCCTATGCTTTATTACCATTCCTAATGCATCATGCACACAGGCCATCTTGTACCTCGGACTATAAGCGTAAGGCGTCTGACGTCCTCTGGCTTCTCTGGATTCTTCACAGTGTACACGCCCTCGTCTCCCTCAACCACAGCGTCTATAATGAGGTGGCTGAGATGGCGGTTGAGTTTGGCCCGACTGTTGACCACGACGCCGCCCCGCATCAGGGTCACATCTGCTGACCGCAGAGAAGAATTGTTCCGAAACGTGACCTCCAACTCGAGCGAAGGCAGCAGGATGTGGAAATCCTCTCCGTGGAACAAAGTCATTGAGTCCTCTTCAGCTTTATCATACGTTGGAAAGAGGAAGAAGGAAGCATCAGCAAACACATAAGTGATAAGTGATGCACTCAGATTTATCTATGATGCACTAACCCTTACCTTTCATGGGGGCAGAAAGAACTGTAAAAAAAAAAGAAAATACAAATGGGATGTCAGTATGACTCTTCTCTTTTCATTAGTTAAACTGCAAAGCAGTGTCAGAGCCCTTTTATTCTCTATTAATACAAATCAGTGTTTTTGTTTTTCTACCTTTAAACATGTTCTTCTGGATTACTAAACATACTGTCGCTAAAACAAATCGAGTGTTCCAGATTGAAGAAACCATAAACTACTCAATAAAACAGTGTTTTCTGATTAATCAGAGTGTAGCCTGATCAGCTGATCTCCAAAAGACTGCACACTGACACTAGTGGACACAATTTCCATATTTCCAGATCACTGCTACAGGGAACAGCATCACTGATTTTTTGCTAACATACCTGTGGTGAGCAGGAAGCTGAATGAGAGCACAATGACTGCCGCCATCCTGGCTGATTCTTTTGCAACTAGAAGGAAAAAGAAGATTTATGTGTTCATGTAAATTCAAACATTGTCATATTTTTACATACGCATATCATTGTATTTTACCCTGTTTGGTGCCCTTTGTTGTCCTCTCTTTGATATATTTATAGGTTCTGAATCAGTAAGGAGGGGTTATCAGAGGACATAACAAATATCAGAGGAGGTGACAGATATTGCTTGACCCTGCTGCTCTTATTCACAGTGAAACTGGTGTATGACATCATCCCTGGATGATATGACCCTGTGATGACTGAAGCATCTACCGAGACACACACACACACACACACACACACACACACTCACACACACACTCACTCACTCACTCACTCACTCACTCACACACACACACACACACACACACACACACACACACACACACACACACACACACACTGAACTTCACACTGTCTTAGATACTGAAAGTGTGGCTTGGCATTCCTTAAGTGCTCTGCAAGCAGGCAGTCAACTCTAATTTAAAGGGACAGTTTGTCTTTATACTACAAGTAACATCATTTGGAATACATTGACCATTGATATTCGTTTCCATATTGGCTGTAAATACAATAACAACCTTCTGGCTCAAGTCCTAGATTCAGATCACCCTCAAAATGTAATCAGTTGCTCCACAGATCAAGGCTGACATGTGCACCAAATACATTGGAAATTTTTTCATTGGTTATGGAGATTTCCTGCTAATGCACACACAACTTCCCAACAGGGGCAAAACTAAGCTCATCGTCAAAAATCTCTGAGAAAACAGAAAAATTATTAACAGAAAACAGTCAGCAGCCAATAAAGAGTATACTGACACGCTGATCTGAGGTGCTCCTTCATTCAGTGATATCAGTGACAGTGACCTGAGTTGTAAAATGCTCCTCACAGTATAAACCTTTTGTGACAAAGATTCAAGAGGGGCCTGAATCTCTTTTGCAGCAGGAAAATACACTTTTGCTTAAAAAAAGGGCCGTGCTTAAACAGGTGAGAATTATACATCCAGAAAGGACAGAGGAATGAGGCAAAATATCACTTCCACAAGACTCTGAAAGTGCCTCTGAAGAATCTGGATTAATTGCAGCAGAGGGAATATTGATGATGAGAACAGCTCCATTCTGCGCTGAGACATCAGAAGCAACGCATTAAGGGACTGGAGCAAAAGAAATGTTCCTGTGGTGTTCATTTTAAAAGCCCAGGAGGAAACACCTGCAGTGTTCACAGTCCAACAGTGCAGCAGCTAAGTAGCATGCAGTCAAGGTTATCTATGTGCCACAAAAGCGTCCTTATAAAGTGAAAGCATGTATGACCTCATGATAATTTTATGACTGTGGTTCATTATTCATACAAAACAGTGTTTTTAAACTTGCATATCTTTGAGGCTAACATTGACTTCCTCTCTTTCTGTCTTTCTTTCTTTTTTTCTTTCTTTCTTTCGTTCCTCTTATCCTGTATGTTCTTTCAGCTGCATTGAGAATTCAATTAGGCTATCTAATCACACTAGAAATCTAAAAAACGTCCCCTGAAGATCTGCAGACAATCTGAGAGTCCCTGTAAATTCAATTTATCTGCCATTGCCTGATGGTTATTATTGAACTTCAGACATAAAAAAAGAGCCGGTGGTGCATCTTTTGTGGAGAAAGCCAATGTCAGTGTCATTATAGCATAATAGAATATCAAGAGTGGATTTATCCGTCAAAGTTAGTGTTACTTGAAGGCCATACCAACAGGCATTTACGCCTTAAAGAGGCCCCTCCCTTATAAATGTATGTGCATGTTTACTAGGGCCATCTGGCTTTGGATCACTGTCAGGGATTGTCTATTGATTATGTGCCTGAATTTAAACACAGAATAATTCATGAATCTCAAGATAATTCAAATCGTGGGAGCTGAGTAACGACTTCCCTGAGTTTCCAACAGGAAACGTCTAGAACGAGAAAAGCTGAAGGGACAAACTATTTTCCACAAGACCCTATGATGTTTTCTGAGAGGAGAATCGTGATTAATTTGCAACACTGAGGGGATTATGACGATGTGAACCGCCTTCTGCTACACTGAGGCAACACATCAAGAGAGTCTGTGCAGAAGATATTTTGCTGCTTTTTCATTTACAGAGCCCATGAGGGGACTGGAAGGGAACACCTGCAGTGCTCACAGTCACACTTTGCAGCAGCAATAAACATGCAGTAAAGATTAAAGTGTCTCATTGTGGCGCAGGAGGCATCGTATGACATCTCATTCCTGCTGGAAATGACGAAGCATTAAGCCATCTTCACACTGTGTGTAAGCCTATGTGTGCACTTTCTCTATGTCTTTGTGTAATATCAACATGTTTTTAAAGAGAGGCCCTTTACTCTTGTTGTTTACTGGATATAATTAACATTTCACAGCGTCATAATCTGCCAACCAAATTTGCTGTTTCACTGAAGGCCTCATACAACCCGTGGCACTCTGCACACCACACTCTGGGCAGAAAGCCTAAAAGCCCACTGATTTTATTGTCCCTGAAACAAAATATTGAACAAAGCTGCATCACACAGAACTGTGTCTTTTGGCAAACAAACATTTAGTGTCCTTTGCAACAGTCATCTATAAGACTCAGATTACACTGTGATTTTATTATTGCAGTCCCCATCCTCGTTTCGGGAATCATTGCTATCTTCTCTGGGTTTGAACCCTCCTTTGAGGTCACTGCATCGTGCGCTGATTCTGTCCTCCAACTAAAACACTGGCTGTTGACCCCTCTAGCTGTTAGTGTTTAATTAATACAGCAATCTGAGACCAGGGCTTGGTTGGCTCTGAAGAAAGAGAATCTATTCGTCACAGCAGTAGGCCTCGTGGAGTCACTGCAGCCAATCTGGTGTTTCTACGCAAGATCGGTGAAGCTAAAAAAAAAATCTAAAATCTTCCCATTCTTCATTTTTATGTAATTGTGAGGATTTGAGGCAAAAACAAACACTACAAGGGCCGCCTCACTGAACACAAACATGCAAGCACATGAAAGCACATGGAAGCTATATTTTAAGCTTATCCACACACTGTCCTTTGGGCTGTAAAGCATGGACACAGACAGACATGCCATCTGCTATCCCTCCCTGACACTCTCTCTCTCTCTTCATTCAGCTTCACTCAGTCCTTATTTTACCTCACTGGGTTCTCCAATCTTTCCTCCTTCTTTTCTTCCATTTTCTCACTCCTGTCACAATTCTCACATCTTCAAGTGTTATTTCCTACCACCATCATGACCCTGCTCAAATCTGCCTGTCCTCCTCTGCTGCCTTCCTGAACTTCCTATGCCTCTGTTTGACAGCTCCGAATCATCTCTCTCGCTTTCTTTCCACCACATTTTGTCTCCTCAGCATGACTCCTCTCAACCAAAATCCTCCGCTCCCTATCTCGGGGCATCGCTCTCATTCCCCTTTTTCTTTTGCTCTCTGTATCTCTCTCTCTCTCTCTTTATTATGTCTCTTTCATCCTCTCCTCCTCCTTATCTTATATAATCCAAGCCAGTGCATCCCACTCTGAAATCAAAGCCTGTGCCTGTGTTCCTTCTAACTCCAAACTCCCTACTTACTGGAAGGACAGACAAGTCTTTGTCCACGGGCTTTAAAGAGGCGGAAATGCCTTCAATGACTGCAGATGTGGGGACCCTACAAAGCAACCTCTGTGTCTTTACCCTTCATCATTTCTCTTTCATTTTCATCTTACTCTTTTCCTTTGCGCAAGTGCTGAGGAGAGAGGGCTCTACATGGGGTAAAGTCCCTGTGGCGATGAGGGTGCATGCTAGAAGAGAGCGCAGACGCACATTCACAGACGCTCACTGATGCGCCTACTATACCCTCTTCCCACAGCATGAGACATTTATAAATCATGAGGCATCAAAAAGGGAGAAAAAAAAACGGATTGCTGCGCCAAGAGAGAAACATGTGAAAATGACTGAATGTTTACTTTATGTGCACCACTTTCAAACAAATATGGTGTTTGCTTTTTTTTTTTTTTTGGAAATGAGATGCATTAAAAATTCTAAAAACTTCTAATGTCCAAACTGGTAACCTCTGCATCACTACAGCCCACATCATGTCTCAGAGCAGCACAGCAGAAAGAGATGATGCGGAGAAAAGAGGCTCAACCAGCCAGAAAATCTTGTCTAGACAAAATCCAAACATATAATTTCTAAAAGTTTATCTTTGAGGAGGCCTGCAGCAGCTGACAACCTATTTTTCTCTCGCGCTGGCTGCAGTGAACTAAAGGATAAGACAGGTTTCCACCATATTGCTTGCACCTGTCAGATTAATTAAAATCAGCGGACAGGAGGGAGGAGCAGGGAGAGGGCTGGTGAAGCTGTGTGCAGTATTGACAAACACAGCTGATAAGATGAAGAATTTATCTATATATTGATAAGAATGAGTCTGTAATACAGCCGTTGCTCTGGTGTGTGCAGGCCTTCATGCAGCTCTGGCCACAGTCTGTGAGCAGCACACTGCAGGCAGAGCAACAACAGCCTGGGAGCCTTCAGGCTGGAGCCTCCTCTCAGAGAGTGAATCATTTTAAGCTTTTAAGAGTTAACTGTACAGCCTATTAGACCGTAAGACTTCCTTATAAGAAGAGTAGGTCGCTTTAGGAAACAGAGATAAGACTGGAATTAATGAAATCTACTTTTTCCCATCATAGTAATTGTAATGGTAGCAGTGGTGATAATAATAATTAGGATTTTTGACGTTTTAATTATTAAGGTGGACTAATTAGCCTGTTCTCATTTACGCTGTTTGCACAGATATAAGGCAATAAGAAACATCTGACATCATCTGACATCCCAAAAATAAAAAATAAACCTGCTTTCTATTTTTGACCATTTGAATCCCACCAGAATAAACGAAATTAGCCTTGAAATATGAATGTGAAAGCCAAGCCGGCTCAGTCAGAAAACGGGATGGACGCATTTTCACACCTTTCTTCAATGACAGGAAGATGTGCAGCCGGTGATAAACCTCACGGCTCCAAGTCTGATCGGTCACCTCCGGGCCGGGATGGCCGATCAGCGCATCAACCAAAAAACTGCAGAATTTAACCCGTCACGCACCAGTCAAATGTAGGACACACACACACACACACACACACACCCGCACATGCATGTTAGGGGAAGAAAACCTGCTCACCTTCCTCTAATTGGCCGGCTGGAGCTGCGGTGCAGTCAGAGGAGATGTCGGGATGCTTTCAGAGGTGAAAATGTGTGCGGATGCTGCCTGTTTGCTCCCTCGTCGTCTCCCTCCCTTTCAACCTCGCCCCCCTCAAGAGCAGCACTTCACGACTCGGGCTCAACATTTGGAAGATGTTCAGAATATGTCGGGCTCTGCTCTCTCTCTCGGAGACGCTCGACTCGTGTCGGGAAACACCGGCCGCCCTTCGCCCCCCCAACACCACACCTGCGGTCATCCGGCACAGGGGAGGGGGTTCATTTAATGAGATGTTAGACGGGAAAGTCGCCGCTGATTCAGCACCAAGATACGCGTTAAGCACACAGTGTGTCCAAAGTGGATCATAATGTGTTCAGAATTACATGGATTCGTTGTTTCCCATCATCACGTCAAGTTTTTCTTCATATTTTCCAGAAAATTAAATAATTTTATTGGTCGATTGGTTTGGGATTTATTTCATAGGCGTTAACTAATCTCAGAAATAAAAGTATAATCTGATCTGTACATTTCAAATAGGAATCAACCCTATAATCTAACTTTTTAATCACCGTTTAATCTTAAAATACAAACAGGTCTGTCTGGTGAAGGATGTTTATTTCAGGCCACAACTCTCACTAAGACCTAAGAGTCTCAGTAATCCTCCAGCTAAAAGATTTGAAAATACATCCCTCTCTGGTAAAAATCTATACCAGTGGCTCCCAGTCTTAAGACCTGAAAAAAATAAATAAATAATGAAAAGTAAAAATTAAAATAACGGTCTGTTTTGTGCTTGAAGGTTCATACTTGACCACAGAAAAGGCAGTTGGCACTTTCAGCCAAATATTGTGACTTTCCTTAACAGAGCAACACCTTGAAGCTTAAACACAGATGTTATTAGTATATAATAAAGTAAATTAATACTGTTGCAAAAATAAACAAGCATATACCAGTCGTTGTACATAATAGAAAAGATTTATGTATTCATTGTAATGTAGACAAGCCTCATGATTTTATCTAAATACAAACTTGGTGTTGAGATATTAGATATTCAATAGTTCTAAAATCAAACCCAGTTACAAGCTAACGAGTTTGTCTTTAAAACACTAATGACGCAGCAAGCTTACAGACTTACAGTGGGAGTTCATGTGGTCATAAAATTAACACACAACAGGTAAATGTATGGCAAGGACAAACACTTATAAGGTATTGATGTAGAAGCAGCATCAGCATTCAGGTGCCTATATCGTGTCTCTTTGCTGGAGGTAATAGGATTGGATGAAGCCTTAATGGAGTGGGTGGCGATGGTTAATGGAGACAGAAGAACAACAGGCACAGTTTCATGATTACTTCGGTCTAAAAAGCCACTGTGCACTTCTTATCAGGACAGGGAAAAAAGCTTTTTTCCATCCACAGGCCACCGTAGCTGATCGATTTCAAAACAGACTCCACTGTTTTCCCTATTCCGCCATCCAAACATGATCATATAACTCACACTTGGAGGCTGGTTACCTGCAAAACTGGCATACTGAGATGAAGCACTTAGCACACGTAGAGAGCAGTAGCAGTTTGGCTGTGTTAACTCCTGCTCTGCTTGTAATCGTTGTACAAAGACAGGAGAGGATGAGGGTGAACATGACAAGGACGGTTAAGAGGTCATTATTTCCCACCCTGCATAGCAGCAACATCACTTGTAGCTTTTGCAACTATAAATATAAGAAGTTTTTTCACATTCCTACAGTATAACCCTAGAGGTGCTAAGTCTTCTTCCTGCCCCTTCCTCTGCCTCCTGCAGGTTGTAGATTGCTTATAGGAGCGGAGAGTGCGTGGGTCTGAAAGTCGACTTTCTGCTGAAGGATCCCTGTGAGGATGAACTCAGCAGTGACGACTGGGAGAGACGCAGAGAGAGCCGGGCCAGACAGCGGCCAGTCCTCCTCGCAGGAAATCACTACTGTCTGAGGCTGAGAGGGACAACGGAAGGAGAGGGGCCGTGGTTACAGATTATTGAATCATCATTCATGTCTCATCGCAAAGTGATGTTTATATTATGTCAGGCTTTAAGTCTGACTGGTACCTTATGAGCAGAGGGCATCTTAGGGAGATAAGTTGCTCCACTGCAGGAAATTATGTCTTTCATCTGAACTGGCTCTGGCTTCACTGACTTTGTGACATGGATCCAATATCCCTACGAGAAAGAGAAAGAAGAGATGCAGTACACAATGTGGCAACACATTTTTCTTGCTTTTAAATCTCTGCAAGAATGCTTCATCAAATCAATACAACGCTCGTGGGAATTGTATTTTGTATTACACATGTATACTATTCCCTAATTTTAGCCAGTATCAGCATAATATGTGGCAGCAAGCTATCCCTTTGCAGCTTTGATGAAACAGTGCTGGGTAGGAAGAGTATACAACAGAAATGGAAACATTACTGCCTGCTTTCCTACGTCAAGTGCCCATAAAACATAACCAGTGCATTAACAATAAATGTCAAATTACTTCCCACAAGCTGCACTGTAATGGTAAACAATCCACACTGTTCTTGTAAAGATGTGAACGCGTTCCACTACAAAGAGGCTGAGCTCAAATCAAAGCTTGTGGGTAAAAAGTCAAGGATTTCATGTCCTTTTATAGGCCGAGGATGACTCTGACACAAACATTTCTGGATTCCAGGAACACTATTCCTCCCTGCCAACATTGTCCACCACCCCTGAGCTAACTGTCAAGGGAAATACCACCATAGCACTCTCAGTCAACCTCTCACTAATATAAGTGCAGATATAAATTGTATGACTGAGTTAAGAGTACCTGTAAGAGAAGCTGGCTGCTGGCAGTCCTCAGGGACTCCTGCAGGCAGAAGCTGAATTTCTTCTCCTGCTCTGGATCCTTCACAACAAAAGCGTTAGGAGGCAGGAAGCTCCCAGCCTTACCACTCTGAAACACAGAGAGACAGACAACCAGAGCAGTCAGTGTCTGTATATCTCTGTATGTCGGTGCAGTATTTGTGTACATCCACATCCATTTGTCAGGGAGAGAGAGAGAGAGAGAGACCTGGGGCCAGTTTTAACTGCTAATATAGCAACTTACCTTTTCAAGCCAGAGTGTGGTGACAATGGGGACGCCTTTAGCCACCGCGCACAGAAACTTGACAGTCCTGCGCACCTTATCGGTCACCAGGCAGTTCATGTCTGCCACACCTTTAGCCATGCTGCCTCCTAAACGAGCCAACACTCTCTCCCCGGCTTCGTCCACCACGCCTGTGAACAGTACCTGAGGGAATGACAGAAACACTGAGATGTTCAGAAGTCTCAAAATTCTGTTTTTTGCTTACTCAAAAGCCACTTTAATTCACAAGGGGCTTATTGAACAGATTTCTGTCATCCTACAAGGTTAAAAGTTGGGAAAATGGAGGCATTGAAACAATTGTAAGCAACGTATAGCATTGTTATGCATTTCATCAAGCATTCAAACATTTTGGTCCAATTTTCTGTAGTTTTTTCAAATTAAAATCTCATTCCTAATGGAAAACAAAACAGTCTGCTTAGAGGAGAACCAAGCATTTGGTGTAACCTGAGGTTTTTTACTGAATCAGTAATTATCATTGTTGTGTAATGCACCCTTAAAGTGTGTTTGTCATTAATGTCAAATTTCCATCTTGCACATAATTTCTTATGTCAAATATGACCACATGTTCACAAAGACATTCAAAACCTTGTAGGCATGGCCGGCGGCCCGTACTCGACCACTGGCTGCCGGGGAAACAGCGGAGGAGCGGGGGGTCTTTGCCACAGGCGAGGAGTCCACAGGAGCCGGTCGCTTCCGGGATACACTGCTGGTTGGAGTCTGGGGCTGTTAGATGGGAGACGTGGGGGGTGAAGAGAGAAGATCCAAAACAGTGTGAGAATCATGACAGACAAGGACGAACCATGAAACACACACGAGGAGTGTTGAGGAAGTCAAGAGAGCAAAGATCTCAAAATGAAAGAGTGGGAAGTGACTGTGTGACCATTAACCCACTTCATTCATTAGTGTATTAATGGTGAAGCAGAGCAGGTCAGACTACTCTGAGAGAGTGGGGGAGACCTACATGGTCCCTGATGTTGATTGCAGTGCATTATGATGGTTGAAAAGGCTGACTCATAAAGGGAAATGCACCAGGGCCTTTGGCCAACATAAAAGCCTTCCTTTCCAAGGACACAAGTTCCTGGACACTAATTACAAACAACTCAGCTTTCTGTTTGGCCTGACTTGAGTTCCAGCCGTAATCTATATTTGAATTTAAAAAAAAAACACCTAAGATCTTAACGTTTCCATTGCATGTTTAAAAGTGAATTGATTAAATCACCTCTGATGCCTCCACATGTGCACCCTCATCAGCAGACTTTCCATTTTCTTCCTGCTCCTCTTTCTTCTTTTTTGGGACCGCTGATGGCCGACCTCTGCCTCTCCTCTTAGCAGTCTCCTGCTCCACCGTCTCACTCTCCTCTTTAACCTCCACTTCAGTGGAGGAATCTTTTGCACTCGTCTTTGCTTGAGCGCTGGATGCTCTACCTCTTCTCTTAGCTTGGACAGGAATCTCATCTTTTGTTTCGCCTTTTGCTTCGTCCTCTGCCTCCCCTGTTGTTTGAGCTCTCTCCTTCCCTTTGGGCATTTTGGAGCTACTGCTGGGACCATCCTCTGTATTTGCCTCCAACTCCCTTTTTCTTCCTTTTCTTTTCTCTTTAGCCTCATCTCCATCACTGGCTGCAGGAGCTACTGGTGGCTCCACAGTCTCCCTCTTTGCTGCTTTTTGACCTCTGCCCCTGACATTCCTTTCAGGCAAAAGTGATTCTCCATTGGCACACCCTTCCTCCTCTTTGGAAAGGTCTTCCTTATTTGCAGCTGCAGGTTCAGAGTCATTTAGATTGGCTTGCCGTCGCCCCCTTGTGGTACTAGCCTGCTGAGTGTCAGCCTTCTCTTTATCATCTTCATGGGGAACCTCATTAGAGGTTGCTTTCCTGCCTCTGGTTGTAGGCTTGGGAGCTGAATTCTGATCACTCTGAGTAACGTCAGGAAGGACGGAGTCTGGCTTTGCCTCCGTTTTTCTCCCTCTCCCTCTTCCCCGCTGCCTGCTTCCTCTTCCTCGGCCCTGAGAGCTCAAGCTGCAATTAGAAATCTCAGAGTTAGAGAGGGAGTTGGTGGAGCTAGACCTGGAAAGGACACCCTGAGGAGGAATATCAGCAGCGTACTGCTCTGTTGGCTCCGCAGCCACCGTCCTCCTCCTGTTGCTGCCTCTGGCGATGGCTGCCTGGGGCGGCTCACTGGCCCTCTTTGCTCCTCTTCCTCGGCCTCTCCCCCTGCTCTCCTGGCTGTTAATGCTCGAAGCAGACCTCTCTGAGCTGACAGAGTTGGAAGAGTTTGAGCGAGATCTGGTTCTCCTTGCTGGGACGTCATCATTGGTTGATATGGTTGAGTCTCCTTCCGGCTGCGTTGTGCTCAAGGCAGCATTTGTTCTTCTGGGTGCTCTTCGGCCTCTCGCGGGTGCTTTGGGCTCGTTTTCCACATACTTGTTTTCTTGTTCTTTTATTTGTTTTTCTTTAGCCTCCTTTTCTTCTTTTTCTTTCTCCAATCTTTCTCTTTCTTCCCTCTCCAGTCTTGCTTGGTGTTCTTGTTCCTCCTTCCTCTCCCTCTCTTGTAGTTCCCTCTTTGCCGTCTCCAGTCTTTCCTTTTCTTGCTGTTCCTTTCTTTCCTTTTCTATTCTCTTTTTTTCCAATCTCTCCTTCTCTTGTCTTTCTGCCTCTTCACGCTCTAATCTCTCTTTTTCTTCCTTCTCCAATTGTTCTTTTTCCTTTTGTGCCCTGTCCGCTCTTTTTTTCTCTTCTTGTTCCTTTCTTTCCTTCTCTAATCTCTCTTTCTCTGCTCTCTCCTGCTCAAGTTTTAACCTTTCTGCATTCACAGCCTGTAATCTTTCCTGTTCATCCTTCTCTTTTCTTTCCCTTTCTAATTTTTCTTGTCCATTTCTTTCTGTTTCGAGCCTTTCTTCTTCATCATCATCTTTCTGTTGCCTAATAGGCTTTTTCCCTCTAGCTCGCTTAGCCTGCTCTACCTCCTCCTCTTCCTCCCTGTCACCATCATAAGGCCTTTGTTTTCCTCTCCTGCCTCTGGTAGTTGGCAGAGCTTTATTCTTACCTCTTGTCTGTCTCTTGGGAAGTTCAGAACACTCTGCCTGCTCCTCTTCGTCTCCTAATCTTGCCCTTGTCTCTCTTTTACATCTAACAGTGATGCCACTGGTTCCAGCATCAGATTGTCTCTCCTTCTCCCGCTGAGGCTGTGAGCCAGCTTTTGTTTCCAAGGGCTGAGTCTCACCAGTGGAGGCCTCAGAATATGTGAGCGATTGTGTCTCTTCATCTGGAATTTGCAGAGGCTTTGCTTTTCTTTTTCGCAGACCTGGAAGAGAGTCCTCTTCATCACTTTCCTCATCTTCACCCATGCCCACAGGCTGAGTTTCAACAGCAGAGACTTCAGAACAAGTGAGGGGCTGTGTTGCCTCATCTTCAATCTGCAATACCTTTGTTTTTCTTTTTCGGGGACGTAGAATTGAGTCCTCTTCATCACTTTCCTCATATTCACCTGTGACCAAAGGCTGAGTTTCAACAGCAGAGACTTCAGAACTAGTGAGGGGCTGTGTTTCCTCGTCTTCATGCTGCAGTACCTTTGCTTTTCTCTTTCGTGGCCCTGGAATCAAGTCTTCATCATCAGTGTTCTCATTGTCACTTGTATGCACGGGCTGAGTTTCAACAGCAAAGAGCTCAGAGTTTGTGAGAGTTTGTGTCTTCTCTTCTTCAGGTTCTAGTGGCTCTCTTTCTCTTCTTTTTCGTGGACCTGGACTTGAGTCCCCAAAGTCACTTTCCTCATTTCCACTTGTGGCTGTGGGCTGAGTTTCATCAACATTGACATGCTTGGGCTGGGTTTCAACAGGTGATAAGTCAGAGCTAGTGAGGGGCTGTGTCTGCTCCTCTTCAAGCTGCAGTGGCTTTGCTTTTCTTTTTCGTGGTCCTGGAATCAAGTCTTCATCATCAGTGTCCTCATTGTCACTTGTATGCATGGGCTGAGTTTCCGCTACGGATAGAGCTTCACTAATGTGCCTGTCCTGAGGTCGAGGTGCCTCCCCATGTTCTCCCCTCTTTTGTCTTTCATTCTGTGGTCTGGCTTTCACTTGTAGTACAGAGGAGCGAGGATTTTCTTTATCCAAACTCTCCTCCTCCTCAAAGGCAGACATTGGTTGGGTTTCAGACGTGGCAAGAGTTGATGAAGTGGGAATGTCAAAATGCTGAGTCTCAGCAGTGGCAGTGTTTTTTCGCTCATCTTCATCGGTTTCATCATCTGAATCACAGCAGGGTTCTGAAATATATGCCTGTGTTGCTTCTAGGGCCAAATTTACCTGAGCTTTCGCTTCAGACATTACTGAACATCCAGCAGGTTTCTCATCCTCTTCATAAGCCTGTGTCGCCTCCACATTTGAATCATTCTCGCCGTCTGCATTTGAGATGGCTGCATATGCTTGGGTGTCTTCCAGATTTACACCCCCCTCTACTGAGACAAAAGCTTGGGTGCTCTCCATGGCTAGAGCTTGGGCCTGAGCCTGCAGGTGGCTGCTGTCAGACAGTCCCAGCTGGAAAGACCTTCCTCTGCTGCACTGTTCGCCATTTTCATCACCAGAGGACTCAAGGCCGAAAGCCTGGGTGGGGTCCATGGTGTGGTCCTGTGGAGGGTTGCCCTGGCTGTCTCTGGTCTGAAGGACAAAGGACTGAGTCTCGGCCACGACAAAGTACTCATCCTCCTGGCTGTCTGAGCAAGAAGACACAGTTTTGGGTCTCACAGCTGGGGCTACTGCACCTGGGAGACCGAGAGGACAAAATAAAGACATTTATATGACATTGAAATAAATATTTCCTCTCTGATGCCCCCACCCTGTCTGACACAATAGTTATGTGCAATTTCACTGTGTTAAAAGTAATTTACTTACGTCTAAATGGACCTGGAGAGGGACTGAGGAAAGCCTGAGTGTCCATATCTTCTACTTCTCCTCCTGGAACAATCACAGAGTGAAAATAACAAAATTAAGCAACAATTTAAACATGCTTATGTCTCATATTACAAATTGTGTGTCAAAATAAAACAACTTATATATCATATTGCTGTTATTACAATGTATTTTTGCTCCTTCCTTGAATCTCTGTGGTACGCTACCACATCTGAGAATTTGCAATAAAATGAGACCACTGCTCATTTGTTTGTTCTGTCACTAAAATATATGATGTAACAATAACTGAATATGTAACTTGATAATTCTTTAATATTCTTTTTAATATTGGTGGTTTCTCCAAATTCAACACAAAATGACACTTGTAGTGACTACGGTAGTCTCAAAATTATTCAGCCCCCTGAATAGAAACCCTCATAAGAGCACTCATTTGCAAATCGGGTGTTGTCTCAAGCAAACCTGATGCAACTCATCAAAGGCCTCATTAGTGGTATCAGGTGTACTTGAGATAGAACACATCAAATACCCCCAACTGGCTAAGGGTTTGTTCGCACAAGAGAGGAGATCATTGCCGTGCACAAACAAGAAAAAGTATACATGCAGAAAGAGGAAGCTATCAACGGCTTTCTGAGGAGGCAGGTGGCCCAAAAACACCTGCAGCAAGACTTGGTGGCAGCAGGCACTGAGGTTTCAGTTTCTACACTAAGGCGCAAACTAAACACTAAAGGCCTCCATGCCCAAACTCCAAGACGTACACCACTACTGACCCAAAAGCACATGACAAGTCAGTTCCAATTTACTTGAAACCATATAAATTGGCCACAGAAGTTTTGGGATTCTGTTCTGTGGAGCTGTGAAACAAAACGGGAACTTTTGGGGTCTATGGATCAGCGGTATGTCTGGAGGAGGAAGAATGAGGCATACGCTGAAAAGAACACCCTGCCTACAGTGAAGCATGGCGGTGACTCAGTGATGCTCTGGGGCTGCTGTGCTTCTACTGGCACTAGAAACCTGCGGCATTTGGAGGGTAAGACAGATTCAATCAAGTATCAGGAAATCCTTGGAGAAAACATCATGCTGTCTGTGAGGAAGCTGAAGCTTGGGCATCACTGGATCTTCCAACAGGACAATGATCCCAAGCATACCTCAAGGTCAACCAAGGCTTGGCTTCAGAAAAAGTTGCCTGACTTGAATCCCTTAGAAAATCTCTGGTGCATTTGAAGAAGGCGGTTGTAGCACACAAACCCCAGAATATTAGAGAGATGGAGGCTATTGATAAGATTCCTCAATGGGGGTTGAATAATTTTGAGTGTAACTGTAGATCTACAACGATTAGTCAATTAATTAGTTAGTCAACACAAAAAAAGATTAATCTATTATGAAAATAATCTTTAGTTGGAGAATTGGTTACCTGATAACTGTACAGGAGTGGAGCAGTGCTGCAAAAGGGGAACCAGCAACCCGGGTGTATTTTCTCTGCACAGGCTCGGGATCTGGCCCTCACCTGCCTCTCCCAGATCCACGTCCGTGTCACTGTCCACTTTAAGGCCAGCTGGACTGACCCCATCCCCAACAGGGGGCAGGCTGGATTCATCCACATCTGTGTTTGCATCAGAATCTGGCTCAAGAGCTTCTGTCGTGGTACCAGGAGCAGCTGACGGTGCTGTGACAGCAACAGATATAGTAAGAGGAGAGTTGTCTTCCAAATCTGTGTCACTGTCAGACAGAATTTCCAAATCAACATGTGTGTTTGCAGTAGTGCATGGCTCTGTCACAGCAGACACCATCGGGGGTTCACTGGTGGAAGGGCCAGAAATAGCTTCATCGTCTGTGTCACTGTCTAGATGCAGGTTACGAGGAGCAGCAGGGACAGATTCAGGTCCATCTGTCCTGACATCTACTCTGGTAGCAGTTTCATCTATTTTAGAGCGCACATTATTTGTTCCACAGTCCCTTTCTTCTTCCTCGTCAACATCTGTGTCACTGTTTAGGTGGAAATCTTTCAGCTGCACTGACGAAGCAGAGTCAGCTGTGTGTCTGCTCTGACACGATGTGGGTTTTGCTTTTGTAGTAGTGCCTGATACAGCGTCATCATCATCATCAACATCTGTGTCACTGTCCATGGTGATGCCCTCTGGCTGAATAACTGAAACAACATGAGGTAGTTTGGTGTTGTCAGCAGATTTGGCAACTTTGTCTAAGGCATCATCGGCATCATCATCTTCATCAATGTCTGTATCACTGTCCATGTGAAACTGGGCAGTGTTTGGTGGCTGATCAGCCTGTTGGTTTCTAGTCAAGGTCACAGGATCCGCAGATGTCATCCCGTCCTCCTCTCCCTCCATGTCAGTGTCACTGTCCATGTTCAGTGCTGGGATTGCATCTGTGGAGACTGCTGGTGCAGATACAGGCAATTCATCTTCTCTTGTAAGACTGACATTGCTTTCCTGTTTCACTGGCACATGCTGTCCACTTTCCTCAGACTTTGTCCCTTCCAGTGCTGCTCTTTCTTCACTGTCATCCACAATCACATGTGCCTTTTTTTCCTTCAGCTGCTGTCGCCCCACATCTACGTCTGTATCCTCCTTGCTGAAGCTGACACGTCTGTGGGGCCTATTTTTAGTGGAGCAGGACGGTGTGATGGGACTTTCATCCTCGCTGTAAAACAGTGGCAAACATTGTGACCAGCATTCTAATTCAGTGCAAGAGACAGAGGGAATAAACTGAAGGTTGGTTATACCGGTGTTATGAATGTAAATTTTCTTGTAAAAATTCCAAAATAAGATATTGCTCATTTACCTTTCAGGGACAATTTTGTTTGTGGGACTCAAGAATGTTGAACAGGTGGGACTAGATTTATAAGAGTCAGAATCGGACACTGTAAAATATAATAAGGATGAATGTGTAAAACATCAGATACAAAAAACGGCTTTACATCTGTATGTATTTATATAATGTATATACCTGGAGCCTTGCGCCTTGTGTCTGCTCCTCCACCCTTTTCTCCATCTGAGTCCGAGTCAGATTCTGGAACCAGGGTCCCCTGTGGCTGGGTTGGTGTTTGCTCTAAGGACAGAAAACTGGCCCTGACAGGAGTCTTCCTTGACACCCCTGCCTTTGTACCTCCGTTGACACATTTCTTGCTGCCAGAGCTTGTGTCACCTCCCTTTTCTCCTGAGGCATCTGGCAACCTGGCCTTTACCCCTGAACCTCTCCTCACAGGAGTCCTCATGTCCCTCTGAGAGGAGACTGTGTCTACAGCACAGCTGACATAATGACATGGGATGTCCGCCACCACCAAAGTGTCACGTTCACTGAGGGCATAACGTACATTAGGAGTAAGCTTTAAGCGGCCCTTGCGGGTCCCGTTCATGCTCCCTAGGTCCCAAACTAAAGCCTCTATGTCTACTTCGCTTGGACAACCTCTTCTCCGGTAGGCAGAGATGCAGATGGTGGCATGCTGCTTGGACACTGAGGGTGCTGGGAAGGGCAGGGTGCAGGTGTTGGGGTCACGGCCCAGCACATTATCTCCCACGAAGAGGGGCAACTCTGGGTAACAGAAAGGACATTCATCATAAGAGATACAGTGGCAAGACGTGTTCATGCTAGTTAGGCAGCCTGCACATAAATTAAGAAACTATAGGAGTAAGAACAGCAGCAGCAGCCACTCACCTGTCTCTGGGATGTGTTCATTCTTTAAGATGCACAGTTTAGCTAATGGTCGCCCCCTCTCATTTTCATTCTCCTCTTCATTTTCGTCTTCATCTGAATCCAACACGGAGTCGCTGATCATCTGAGTGGCATCCATTCCTCACACCGGACCAAAGCTATGCTTTAACACAGATAAGTGTCTGTTTAGCCTGTAATATTAGTGATAGATTTAACTGGCCTTCATAACACGTTTGCGATAACCACCGGTAGTAAAAGTTGCTAGGCAACTCCATGCGGCTAACGTTAGCCTTAGTAGCTAACTGATTGTTTGTTTGGTTTTACTTTTTTGTTGGACACAACCAGTTTGCAGCAAGGGATCTAAACAGCGTTAAGCAACGCTGATACGGGTTTTATTGAACGCATATGAGCATGACTGTCAGAATCCCACTTCCGGTCAGCATCAATAAGAAAACGGAAAACGAATCGGAAGAAAACATTAACCGCTGTTTTTGGTTATCATCATGATTTCATGCTACACCAAACCTAAACTAACTACTCGTTGTATCATGTCATCTTTATGGTCATTAAGTAACAAATAATGTTCTCAGTTTAAACGTTGTTAGCTTCTACTTTTAAGAGTGACAATTTCATTGATTTTCCAAGTTATGGAAGTTTCAGCGATTACACGAGTAGCTTGACTTGAATTTCAGCCAACTGCATGGTAAAACTACGCTCATATGAAAATGTGCAAATGTGGGTGCAATAGGATTTTGTGTTGACGTGTTTTTTCTTCAACAGAAAAGGTAGTATTCTAAATACCCACCTTCACACGACTTGCCTTGCTCGATGGAGATAACTAAACATGTATACTACCGTGCATATCCTGGGAAGAAGTGCTCACGGCCTCAAAAGACGTTCTAACATGAAGCGATTGGCCAACATACCTGTCAATCATACTGTAATCTACTGCTATTGGACATTCTCAGTCTGTCTTGCTTAGAATGCCTCTGATTGGACCAAGAATCCCGGAAGCTCACACATTTTTCGCGCTGCACACGCGTATCTTAAAGGGTCCAAACAAACAAAGTCTATTGAGTGATATTTTCTATCTCCATAATGTACACAGCTTTGTATATGGTACATATATAGGGACAAAATTAAGTAGCATTGCAAGTAGCTTACTTAGTGAAGTGTGTTCAGAGATTCCACTCTTTAGCATAGTTTAGATACAGCTTCATTTTCTATTTATATATCCTTGGCACAGGGTAAGACTACTGCTCTGGTTCCCCAGAACTCCAGGGGCCACAGACAATATAACCTGACATTGGGGCCTTCAGGTGGGAACCATTTTATCATCTAAACCCTTAGGCCTTTTCTTAAAGAGGTTCCATGTCTAAGAAGGCTTAAATTAACATGCATAAATTAACACAGCCATGGGTAGTTGCTCATTTTTGCCCTGGAGTCCCCAGTGCAGGTTAAGCCCTCATGGCAATGGGCACCAGCAACAGTACTGCACAACTACAGTACTTAATGTCATTCAGTGCACCTGCATCTCTATGTGTTCTCCACAGGAATTCTAATTTAAAACCTTACAATAAACCCATAAAACTTACTGAGTCTCAAAAAAATTAAGTAGATGCTGCATTATTGGTTTGTCTGAATTTGTGTAATTATATTTTACTCAACCAACACATGCATTTCCACTTTCTTGAATTTTATAATTGGATCATCAAGGGTGCAACGCACGCGTTCTTAGGTTTGACTCATAGTTGTGGAATGTGGCTTGGCGCAGAGACTTGGTCTGACTATCATGTTGCAAAATAGTCATGTGCTAGTTACTATTCCAACAATTAGAGTGGACAACTCTGGATATTACACCTCACTAAAGAGTCATGCAATATCTGGTAACTATATTTACTGCATGTTTGCACTAGAGTTCCTTGAGTTTACTTAAGTTAATGCTCATTGAACAGACATTAAACTTACTTATCCATGCATAACAAAATTAAATGGCAGAGCTATATTTCATAGCTGCAGGAAACAGCACATGGATGCATCAGTATCCTCTTCTACAGATCCTGCTGACCTCAGAATTAACATTCATCCATCTCTGGAAATCCCCTTTGGTAATTACATGGTTTTGAAATGTGACTGAAATTGAATGGCTGAGTTGTAGTTAATGTTTCAGACAAATAAGAGTCATATAAATGAAAGCATTAACAAAAGGCAATCAGTTTTCATGTGACACTTTATTTCCAGTAAATCACAAGGTATATCTAAAGTATGCTAAAGTTTGATTCTAGCAATGCTCAGTGACTGGGTTTGTTCCTTGGTTACTTATAAGGTTGTTCCGTTTTGATTATTATTCGTTTTGGCATTGTTGTCTTGACCTTCACATCTTCATCTTCAAGCGTCGTCTTCAGCCTCCTCCTCAAATTCACCCTCTTCCTCAGCAGTGGCATCCTGGTACTGCTGGTACTCAGACACCAGATCATTCATGTTGCTCTCTGCTTCAGTGAACTCCATCTCATCCATACCTTCACCTGTGTACCAATGCAAGAAGGCCTTACGACGGAACATGGCTGTGAACTGCTCTGAGATGCGCTTGAACAGCTCCTGGATGGCTGTGCTGTTGCCGATGAAAGTGACGGCCATCTTGAGGCCACGGGGTGGAATGTCACAGACGGCGGTCTTAACGTTGTTGGGGATCCATTCGACGAAGTAGCTGCTGTTCTTGTTCTGGACGTTGAGCATCTGCTCGTCAACTTCCTTCATGGACATGCGCCCACGGAACACGGCGGCAACGGTCAGGTAGCGGCCGTGGCGTGGGTCGCATGCAGCCATCATATTCTTCGCATCAAACACCTGCTGGGTGAGCTCAGGAACTGTGAGGGCTCTGTACTGCTGGCTGCCTCTGCTGGTCAGGGGAGCGAATCCAGGCATGAAGAAGTGCAAACGGGGGAAAGGCACCATGTTGACAGCCAGTTTGCGGAGATCGGCGTTGAGCTGACCGGGGAAGCGCAGGCAGGTGGTGACCCCACTCATAGTGGCGGACACAAGGTGGTTAAGGTCTCCGTAGGTGGGTGTGGTCAGTTTCAGAGTGCGGAAGCAGATGTCGTACAGGGCCTCGTTGTCAATGCAGTAGGTTTCATCTGTGTTTTCTACAAGCTGGTGGACTGACAGGGTGGCATTGTAAGGCTCAACCACTGTGTCAGACACCTGAGGACAGAAAACACACAGAGTTCTTCAGCCTCATGATCTCAAAGGAGAAACCCTAAGGCAAGATAAACTAAAAATAAAACTCAAAATTCTCATGCTCTATCACATGGGTATGTTACCTTGGGGGAAGGCACCACACTGAAGGTGTTCATGATACGGTCGGGGTACTCCTCGCGGATCTTGCTGATGAGCAGGGTTCCCATACCGGACCCAGTTCCACCACCAAGAGAGTGGGTGAGCTGGAAGCCCTGCAGGCAGTCACAGCTCTCTGACTCTTTGCGGACCACATCCAGGACCGAGTCCACCAACTCAGCTCCTTCTGTGTAGTGACCTTTGGCCCAGTTGTTTCCTGCACCGCTCTGACCTGGAGGGGAAGGAAGGACACACTGAGCCTGTCTGTCCCCCTGTTCATAAAAGGGTTTAAATCATTAAGTAAGTTTGTTTATTTTCCTTATTCTACCCACCAAACACAAAATTATCTGGTCTGAAGATTTGCCCAAAGGGTCCAGACCTCACAGAGTCCATGGTGCCAGGCTCCAAGTCCACCAAGATGGCGCGAGGTACATATTTACCTCCTTCGCATGAAAGAGAATGAGAGAAGATGGAGGGACAGAGAGGGGGAGAAGAGGAGAGAAAACATACCTACTCAGTAAAGCAAACCACAGTCTTGGACGTTACACAGGATATGAAATGTGAGTAAATCCGCGCATAACAGGGAACCTGAGAAAGTAATAGCATGTCTTAAGTCATACTTTAGAATGAAATGGCAAAGCTTAATTTCTGTCCACATAATATACTCTATAGTTATGTTCAGATCAGCTGGCAGGAACTCTGCTAACCTGTGGCCTCGTTGTAGTAGACGCTGATCCTGTCCAGCTGCAGGTCGCTGTCTCCGTGGTAAGTCCCTGTTGGATCAATGCCGTGCTCATCGCTGATAACTTCCCAGAACTGCAGACACAAAATGGAAGGTATCACATGACAGTAAGTTGCAAAGAAAGTATGCTTCAATCTATTAGCAAAATGCGGTTTATGGGAGTGGGGACTTTAAACGAGGAAAACAGCAGTAGGATCGCATTTCTGGATTCTGATGAAAATGACAGGATTTTTCCAGTTACACCAAGCCATATCTGACCCATTTAATACAATGCAGCTGTTAATATTTCCATAGTCATCAACTGATGACTTAGCAGAATGCCGTTTCTTTAGATGTAAAATGCAAAGGAGGGAGCACAAAGGGACTACAGATCATCCCACCAGCAAAACTGGGAATAAACACCATTTGCAGGCTGTCCCACAACACTGAAGACGCTCATTGTCTTCACATTTGTATTCACATCTTGCTCACTCTTTAAAGACCACACTCAGTGTGTGTATCCATTAAATCCCAAGAGCGGGTGTGACTGCGTTGCATACACAGTCAGCCATTGCATGCAGATATTTTTGTGATATCTTCCAACTCAGGTTTTTTTTTATTGTCATACAGCCTCTGATTTTCTGCTAACAGCAGCAATAGGAGGATTTAGAGTAATCTGGATAAGCGGGCTGTATTGAAGCTCAGTACTTAAGAGATTGGGAGTCAGCTGTGGCCTAAGTATCATATCATGACATTTAAATAAGACCATGTACAACAAAAATGACCAAGTGACCTTAATATGAGGGAGATCCACGCAGGATAAAGAAAAGAACAAAGGGTAGGAATAAAAATCAAAAGAGTGAGAAAGTGACAGATATTTGACAGTGATACACCATAGATGGCTATCAGTAAGACCGAAAATAATCATGGTGAAAGAATGAGGACAATAGGCAGGAAAGCAATGCCACACCCTGACCTAATTCACCACAATGTAACCCTTCAGCAATTCTGTCAATCATATCCACTGGACATCTGAGTCAATGAGTCCTGGGGGACTGGAAACAAATGGAGATCCTCCCTGCAAGGCCACCAGTAGTTATTTTAACACCATTTTGGGCAACAAAGGAAAAAAACATACTACAGACTTTAAATAGGGAGACGTATATACATGTACTGCATTAACTCCAATTGTACATATTTGTGCATTATTTACTGTAGCTGGCATTAAAAAAATAATTTCAAAAAGTCCAATAAAAGTTTGTAATGGTAATATGCTGTGTATATATTCTGAAGAGCTACTCCCATGGCAGCAATTGCAGATTGAATGAATTGAGAGCCCAGTGACTTCACCCACTGTGCATCAGCTGTTTCCTCCATTCCTCCCCCACCCTACCCCTAATTTGGTTAGGAGAGGAAAGACATTGATTACAAAGACGGGCCCTGCTTCACAGGACATTAAAACCTCTGTCGACAGAGCATCACTGCAATAATGAATGTATCCCATGATATGTGGGCCATTGTTAATGCGGCCTCAAAAACTGTATCTGAATGCCAGGACAGCATTCCTGTGTGTGTTTGAGAGGTCTCGCTTAAACATATGCTGTCTGTAGCAAAGCATTAGTTATGAAGCAAATGAGGCAATTTAGATAATAATGGGCCAAGAAGACATGAAGTGTAGCAGACTGCAATTGTTGCTGTAAGACTGGGTGGATGATGTATTGCACTGGGGAGGCAGACTGCAGGACCCAGTTAGGAGCAGACTATAGTGTTGATATGCATTAAGATCATATATAAACTGACAAAATCAGGCACATGAGTGTATTTCATTGCAAAAAGCGCTGTTGTTGTCTCTCAGAAAGTGCATTTATCATAAAAAGGAACAATTCTTTCTTAGCCAAATGTCTATGCCACACCCTTTCCACAGCCCCCCCTGCTTCCTCACCAGCTGAAACAGCAGTCTGCATCCAGAGCCCACAGAAATAAAATCTAATCAATATGGGATATTGATCCATCTGTCATTTGGGGGGGGATAAGTAGGCCTCCCATCCCAGCTCCCACTCATTGTCTGACATAGCAGCCATATCTGCCTGTGCAAGACAAAGAAACCAGAGGAGTGCGGAGTGCACTGACTGAGGGGCTCTGACAAGTGAAGAATAGACTGATTTTTTTTTCTTCCCTTTTCGTCAGACAATGTCTTGAGGTCAGCTGGATGCTCGCAGCTGAGACGCAGACACGCCCGGTGTTGTGTGAACAAAACCCGTCGAGACACAAGAGCCCCGTTATATCGTTATTTCAGGGCGACCAAGCACGGTCCGCTGCTCCACACCCACCCACCAGTTACCGCAGTGCACAAGATTCAGACAGAAAAGCACAAAAGAAACACCAACAGTGGGGTTTAATCATCTGTGAGGGATATTTTCTGATCAATGGTGTGTTTACACGCACAAAGATGTGATATATATGAGATGAGTAGTTTTTATGAATGCACAAAGAGACAAAAGGACTCCTTTGTCTTCTCACATAATCCAACAATCAGCTGCATAAATACTTAAGAAAAATATGATAAATAAATATGTCCTGCAAAATGAGCTCGGGGCGTTTTCATCACGTAATTTCATAAAGGAATAAAGATATTCTCAGTGACTATATTTCCTTACCTTGGCACCAATCTGGTTACCGCACTGGCCGGCCTGGATGTGCACGATTTCCCTCATTGTGGATGAGAAAGTTTCACAACGGCGAGCAGGAGAGTTTGTTCACAGACGCGGAGACCGACCGCAGACTTACGGAGAAGCGCCGGACAAAGCCTTTATAATGCTGGAGCGCTTCCAGAACGAGGCTGGGGCCGGGCAGCGGGCGGGGCTACACCCGGACCCAGCTGCCGCGGACGGGGATTGGCTGAGACGACTGACCCAGGGCCGGGGTGAGGAGGATGAGGAGGGGCGCTGCTGCAGACCAGGGTGGGGAAATTGGATATAGAGATTGAGGAGACTTTCTGCAGCTGGTTTCCAGAAACACACAATAAGATGCATTGCAGTTGTCTTATCTTTCAGATATCAGAGGAGAAAAATCAGTCAGCAGTTTAAAATCACTCTCCTCACTGTAGCCTAAACACTCCCTGCAGAGCAGACAGATGGCAGAAATCACAGTTTCTTAGACAAGATGGAGTCAGTCAGCTCAAGCCCTTCCCCTCAGTGTCCCTTTGGCAGTAGGCCTGTTTCAAAACATCTGGGGTCTCATCACTAGGTCCATGTAGTGGCTCTTCTGTGGCTTTTTAAAAAAAACCCACATGATACTACATGATCCCGATAATCATTTGAGGAACTATTTTGGTCCTCAGTCTGTCTAACTGTAACAACAATGTAACGGGTAACAGCAATAAATCAGCAAAAGCAATAAGAAATAAACTGTTTGCATTGCAACTACATAATCTGACCTGTAACATCTTATGTGATGTATATACAGACCCTTTCCAAAAAATTAGAATATCATGGAAAAGTTTATTTATTTCCATAATTCCATTCAAAAAATTTAACTTTCATAGATTATAGATTCAGGGCCCACAATTTAAACTATTTCAAGTATTTATTTGTTTAATTTTACATAATTTGGGCTTCCAGCTCGTGAAACCCACGAAAACAGGAATTCAAAAAATTAGAATACTGTGGAGAAATCAGCCCAAATTTTGCGGGGCATGAATGTTTTAAACTGAGTGTCACACACTAATCATCTACTAAACTCAAAGCACCTGCACAGGTTTCCCCAGGTGTCATTAAATTGCTTCAGTTTGATTCAATTGTCTCAGTTCGGTTCAATATGGGGAAGACTGCAGACTTGACAACTGGCCAGAAGACCATCATTGATACCCTCCATAGGATGGGTAAGCCACAAAAGTTCATAGCTAAGGAGGCTGGCTGTTCACAGAGTGCTGTGTCCAAGCATATCAATGGAAAGTCTAGTGGAAGGGCAAAATGTGGCAGGAGAAGATGCACCAGCAAAAGAGATGACCGTGGGCTTCAGCGGATTATCAAACAGAGAAGATTCAAGAATCTGGCAGAGATCCAGAAAGAGTGGAATGATGCGGGAGTCACAGCTTCAAAAACCACCACATTCAGACGCATCCAGGAGGTGGGCTAGAACTGTCGGGTTCCTTGGGTCAAGCCACTTCTGAGCCTGAGCCAACGTAGGAAGCATCTCAACTGGGCCAAGGAGAAGAAGGACTGGACTGTTGGCCAGTGGTCCAAGGTCCTCTTTTCCGATGAAAGTAAAGTGTGCCTTTCATTCGGGAATCAAGGTCCAAGGGTTTGGAGGAAGACGGGTGAGGAACAGAACCTAAGCTGCTTGAGGTCCAGTGTGAAATATCCACAGTCAGTCATGATTTGGGGTGCAATGTCCAGTGCAGGTGTTGGTAAACTCTGCTTTCTTAAATCCAAGGTCACCGCAACAGTCTACCAGAATGTTTTAGAGGACTTCATGATTCCTTCTGCTGAGGATCTGTATGGAGATGCAGATTTCATCTTCCAGCAGGACCTGGCCCCTGCCCATACCGCCAGAAGCACCAAAACCTGGTTTGATGCCCATGCCATCACAGTGCTTGACTGGCCAGCCAACTCGCCGGACCTAAACCCCATTGAGAATCTATGGGGTATTATCAAGAGGAAAATGAGGGGCACCAGACCCAAAAACAAAGAAGAGCTGACAGCAAGCATCAAGGAAATCTGGGCTTCCATAACTCCTAGGCAATGCCACAGGCTGATTGTATCAATGCCACGGCGCATCGAGGCAGTGATTAAGGCAAAGGGATTCCCAACCAAGTATTGAAGATTGACATATCGTTTTGAAAATACCATATTTTGATTGATTTGATGTGATCCTAATTTCTTTCTTTTTTTTTTCTGCAAAAACTGAGAAGTAAATGGTGAAATGTACATATATAATAACCCTCCCCCCCCAGCCACAGCCCCCAGTGTTCCCATCACCACTGGCACCACTGTTGCCTTGACTACCTACATCCTTTCCAGCTCTCTTGGGTATTTTTCTAGCTTAGCGTGTTCCTTCCTCCTGATGTTGCTGTCGCTTGGGACTGCTACATGTATCACCACTGTTTGTCAATCAGCACGATGTCAGCTTGGTTAGCGATCACCAGTCTGTCGGTCTGGATCTGGAAGTCCCACAGGATCTTAGCTCGGTCTCAAACACTTTTGGGAGGTGTCTTCCATTCTGACCGTGGGACTTCCATCCCATACTCAGTACAGATGTTCCTATTTGCCAGCCACTTGGTTATGGGGTCCCATGTACGCTGTTCTTGCCAGCATGTTACACTCTATGCTATTATGTGGTGGGCTGTTTCAGGAGTATCTTTGCACAGCCTGCACCTGGGGTCCTGTCTGGTGGGGTAGGCCCCGCCTCTATTGATCTTGTACTCAGTGCATGCTCTCATGCTGCTATGATTAGTGCTTCTGTGCTCTTTTGACCCATCAAATCAAATTTTCATTTGCTGATCTAGTTTGAGCAGCTGTTCAAATTTCATTTTATTTTTATCTGGACACTTCAAAAACTTCTCGCCCATGTTGGTTTAAAAGCTGGTACAGCCTTATAATGAGGACTGGTGGATATGTATGTAATTATCTATAAAGAAGCAAGAAACTCTGTCCGAGGCGTCCCAGAGACAATGCCATACTTTAAGAGCTGGATTATTACTGATCAGCAAACAGACAGTGGTTGAAAGTAAATCAAAGATGTTAGATAACTGCAAACAAGGCCTCCTCAAGTGATGGAGGAGGTCTTGGGAAATACTGTTGAGCAAACCCCAGATGCCTTTGACTCAGCTGTTAAAAGAGAAGACAAGGAAGCGAGAAGCATCCTCGTAGACAACTCCCATCTCCTCTTTGGCCAGTTAGAGCTCTTGATCTCTGGGAGGTGCTATAGAGCGACTAGAAATATATTTAAGAAGTCCTTTATCCTAAGTGCCATCAATATCCTCAACAATCAATCAAAAAGCAGGTGATTAATTGGATCTGAGCCACAGATATTGAAATGAGCTGCTTTGAAAATATGTAATCTGACCTGTATGTGTTTTTTTTTTATTTTTTATTTTTATATTTGTCTGTTTGCTTTTTATGCTGTTGTTGCTTGTGTCTGGCGAGCAGAGGAGTAATTTTCACCGTGTTGGACAATAAAGATAAATTCTACTCTATATTCTATTCTATTGACTCAAAGACCTGGACAAAAAGAGGACAGGATTTGCAGCAGGAGCCCCCACACCTGGGGGGCTTGATGGGGCTTGATGGTTGCTGGTTGACATCTGGTGAGCAGGATGGATGAGCCAGGCTCCTGTTCCCAGCTCCCATCGGGACAGTGAGAAAAGACAGGAGCAAATCCAAAGCCCTCCATGTCTGTAAAATAATCAGATTAGAGTTTTAACAGTGGATTAAAGAGTAAGAACTAAACTCTGCTGCTGGATATGAAACCGTCTATTCAGGCCAGAATCACTTCAAATAAATGTATATTTCACTCAGCTTCATTTATTTTACTAGTAGACTGATAATGGTCATTAGGAAAAGCCTGGCATGAAAGGAAAACATGTTTAATTTTTGATTGCATTGACTGTCAGTATTGCTGAACCACTAAGTCTAATTGTATCGCAAGACTCTTTTGCAATTGTGCACATCATATCACGTCATATCTTAATATGTAGCATTTGTCATTATTCCAGTATTCAGTCCAATCCACTCATCAGTCATGTAGACACAGCCTCAGAGGCAATGCACAAAATTGCTTATATTTTTTCAAGGTTAACATTGGTGATGGATGTTAAAGTGTCATCTCAGACAGTTAATTAAATATACAGACGACTACAAAGCCACACCATAAACCCAAAAATCTGTATTCCAGACCTGTAATCTGCAAACCTGTAATGTGTTTTGTGTGGTGTGTCCTCTGCCTGTTATTGTATCCTCCAGTTTAAATCTGACATCCAATGTACAAATAAGCAAATTATCATGAAAGAATGTGGAGTCAGGCAGGGCTGCAGACTTTGCTGAGACAGCTGGCAACTGGTGCCTTGGGCAATACAAACAGACCAAGGTCAGTGGAAACAACATTTTCAAACCCCCTCAAACAGCTCCAATAAGGCATTTCTGGATTCAAAATTAATTTTGTAGTTACTGTATACACTCAGTGACCACTTTATTAGGTCGACATGGACAATCTAATGCAGCCCAGTACAACATTCTAATTCTAATTCTAATTCTAATTCTACTTTATGAAGTTTCTAATCTTCAGATTTTATTGACATTGTTGGAAATGTAAATTTAATAACATGTTTATTACTGAGGTTATTACTATGGTATTGCTACTTTTACTTAAGTATTATAATTCATTTAATTTATTCCACATTGCATTCCTATAATTTAACCTCAGCACGATCTTGTATGGCGTCTTAGATTCTTATTTTACTTTCTACTTGCATCATTTTTTTTTACATACATATTGCATGAGCATTGTTGGAGAGAGCCTGAGAATTAAGAACTTAAGTCACTTCACTGTCCCTGTGGTGCTTATGATGATTATTGAAGAGTGAACTCAAACACTTGGTGTGTGCAAGGCTGCAGCAGTGGAGGTGCAGTTGTCACTACCGACCACTAGATGGCACCACGGTTGTCATGGGGATGGGCGTGGTCAGTGCACACGTCCCTGTACAAACTGACATATTTGTCATTCCAGCCGAGGGGAAACACGGCAGCCTGTCTGACCGTAGCTACAGAAAATATAGTCCTGATTTACTCCGAAAAGGATTGTTTGTGATTTAACCGGATAGCGGTAAGCTAAACCATTTGTTACATGGTGTAGCTGCAGTCGATGGCCGTATATGTACAGGCACCGTGACGTTACCGACTCAGACCCGATTCCGCTGCCTGTTATTTAGCTAGCTAACGTTAGCATGCGAGCTAGCTGTTTCTGCCGACAGTTATTAGGTTTTATATGTGATAAACTGCATGTGGGACCTTAGTGTTTGATCACCAAGGGTTTTTGCTATTCTAACTAATGTTTGACAATATATTTCTTGATAGGTTTTTGCGCGAGGGCATCAAATTGTAGCTCGTCACACCGACCCGTCTGTTCCCGTATTGGGGCAGTTGTGGGTGGAGACATCAGGTTCACGGTGAAAATATGGAAACTTAATTAGTGAAGGGCTTTCCTTGAATGATTGACTTAGACATCTGCCATTTGTAGCCTGAGAGTTAATACCATACTCTTGACACCCAAACCGACGATGCAGTAACAAATTCTTGGGATCATAAATATGATCAAATGAATGGTCAGAAAATAGTGCTCGATGCTGCCGTAAAACGGTGTTTCATTGGCTCAGTTAAAGGGCTGTGTATTGGTCTCTGACAACACTGCACTGGAAATAAACTTGCACTTTGGTATCTAAAGTTTCATAAAACCATTGTATTATTTTTCCACAATCTTTACAATCTAAATACATCACAGTGACCGTCAAGAAAAAGTGATGCTGTCCTCTACATTACTGAAGTAATATTCATCCTTTCTGGCTCATTGATTTTTGTTTTTTTTTTACATCAGGAATCAAGATGTTTTACACATGTGGACCCAATGAGGCCATGGTGGTGTCTGGTAAGATGCTTGACTTCCCTTGCCTCTCATCTCATAGATAACTAACAGTGACAGAGGATGTTGAGAAAACCAGAATATCCCCCTTTGGGTAATAAAACACTCCAGCCTCCATGATGCTTTAATATAGTTACAGACTTTCAGGAGACCATTGTTCTATGTGACACAATAATCTTGTAATAAAAGGAGACTGTGTATGCAGTGGACCAATAAACCATGGGAGCAAATTGAACATCACATGTCTTGTGACAAGATTGTATTGAGCAACACTTATCAGTTTGGAGTAAACTAGGAATTTTCCAGCTTGTTGTAGTTTGTAGGCTCAGAGTAAATTACATTACTCATTGTTGTGAAACAGGGTTAAACTGTGTGCTGTGTCACACAGCTACTTACTCTGAGTAACTAGCTGCATGTTACTGAATGGTAGTGTAATGTTAACGTTATGTGTTCTCCCCTTTTCTCCTTCCACTCAGGCTTTGGCCGATCTCCTCCTCTAATGATTGCTGGAGGAAGAGTGTTTGTCCTCCCATGTATTCAGCAGATCCAGAGGTGATCCCATTTACAGTCTATTTCTCTCTTCTGGTTTAAGTACAAAACAGCTGCTTGATTATGTATTTGTCAACAAACAAGGGAAATGAATGTTTATAGGAGCGACATGTGCAAATGATATTTTCTCTGAATGCTGTAACCATTAGCGGACTGCTTGTCATTAGCAGCATGGAGAAGTGGTGTCTGTGCCTGATAACTGACTTAATTTCCGTTGTCTCTGTTTTTTGCTATGTACTTTTGCCATTCTTGTTCTTCATTATTATAACTCATCCATTCTACTCTTCTTTTTATTTTATGCTGTTTCATCACAGAATCACACTGAACACCTTGACTCTCAACGTCAAGAGTGACAAAGTGTACACCCGTCACGGTGTCCCTATCTCTGTCACTGGCATTGCTCAGGTATGCTGTGAGAATTGGATAACTGAAATACGATAAGACTTTTATTAAATTAACGCAGTCAAAAAGCTGTGCACGTGTCTCCCAAAAAAATACATTGATAAATGAATAAATGAAGAGTTCACAGTTCAAGGCAATATGAAAAATAGTAAATATAGAACATAAACAAGTTTTATCATTAGTCCAGTTTGAAGATTATTTACTGTTGGTAAATAAGGGAAAGGAAGATGACACTTGAAAAAGGTCTCAGACTGGATAGAAAGGGTCAATGGGGCACTCCCATAAAGAAAGTATTCACTTGCATCATTGTATTTTTGTAAAGGAAGATGCTCGCTTTGTTCAGAATAGAATGAAAAAGATAATCTGCCTTTTGCCTATTTTATTTTTTGTGCTACTGTCTTAGCTCATTAAATTGTAAACTTAAAGTTTTACTGTGAACCGGTTGCCTCGTGTTCTACTAGTCCGACTTACTATTCGCTTTTTCACATTTTCTATTTTCATCTCCCATCTTCTTCCAGGTGAAGATCCAGGGCCAAAACAAGGAGATGCTGGCCACCGCCTGCCAAATGTTTATGGGCAAGTCTGAGCCTGAGATTGCGCATATTGCACTGGAGACACTGGAGGGACACCAGAGAGCCATCATTGCTCATTTGACCGTGGAGGTTGGTGTGCAGACATTGACTAATGGATTTGCTTGTCATTTTCCTCCCAAGGCTTTATGATTCATCACTAACTGCTAAATGAATGCCCATCTAAAGCATTTAATAACTACGGTGAATATATCTCTCTTTGTGTACAGGAGATCTACCAGGACCGTAAGAAGTTCTCTGAGCAGGTGTTTAAGGTGGCCTCCTCTGACCTGGTCAACATGGGGATTGGTGTTGTCAGCTACACGCTCAAAGATGTTCATGATGATCAGGTACTTTATGTCTGTTCCGGCTCATTTTCTGCCAGTGCTAATGACAAAAATATGATGATAAAAACACCACAGCAAACACTAATTACTCAGTGTCACTGTGAGCCTGTATCTTTTTATATGAAACCTTTTAGTCTCCTATGATTTGCTCTCTTACAGTTATAATGCACTTAGGTGATTGATAATGATAATGCCTCTGACTCAACAGACCCTCAACCACTCTACAATAATTAGGTCTAAGAGCCTCAGTGGTAACCAGACTATCTCATGTTTTTGTTTGCCTAATGCATTATCTTCCTTTTTAGTGCTCAAACTGCATTGTCTCATACTTGACTGTCACTGTTTCCTATCTCCCCTCTCTCACAGGACTACCTTCACTCTCTGGGTAAAGCCAGAACAGCACAGGTGCAGAAGGATGCCAGGATCGGAGAGGCTCAGTACAAACGAGATGCTGTCATGAGGGTAAAATAAGCTCTTTTGTTCTCCCTTCATCTCTGTCATTCTGCTTATTTGCTCTTTATCTGAAAATGAGAGTAATCCATCATTTGAAAAGAAATACCGGCATTTCTCAGTTTTTGTCCTGCTACATTCCATATACAGGAGGCCAGCGCGATGCAGGAGAAGGTTTCGGCTCAGTACAAGAATGACATCGAGATGGCAAAAGCCCAGAGAGACTTCGAGCTGAAAAAGGCAGCCTATGACATTGAGGTCAACACCAAGAAGGCTGAGTCAGAAATGGCCTATCAACTTCAGGTACTGTTATCTGTTCATGGTCTGATCTGAGAGTACAGCTGTTAGGCTAGTGAAAGTTTGGCTGGTCTGGTCAGTCTGTTTGAGTTTGTATCAGTCGGACCAGTCCAGATTGTAGATAATATCTGATTACTTTTCAGTGTCTGAAGGCTGAGTAGTGCTGAACTTACCCTTTTCCTCTTCTTCCCTCGTCAGGTGGCCAAGACCAAGCAGCGCATTGAGGAGGAGAAGATGCAGGTTCAGGTGGTGGAGCGCACGCAGCAGATAACGCTGCAGGAGCAGGAGATCATCCGCAAGGAGAAGGAGCTGGAGGCCAAAATTAAGAAGCCTGCAGAAGCAGAGAAATACCGACTGGAGAGGCTGGCTGAGGCGCAGCGGTGAGTACTAGAGCATAACATGGCTGTGTTGTATAGTTCTGATGAACACATAAAAAATAAGAGAGGGGCGTCCAACACCTCATCAGCATCAAAGAAATATGAAATCACTTAAGACAGTTAACAACAGTTTGTAATGTGTCTTCACTCCTGGCAGCTTGCAGCTTATCATGGAGGCCGAGGCCGAGGCTGAGTCCATCAGGGTGAGTCCTGCTGCACGGCTCCTTTTTCTGAAATACTCCCCTTTGGATTCATTTCCACTTTTCCCTCCCTGCCTGCCAGCCACATTACATTTACCAAACAGTGTTGTGCTGCGTTCACCTGGCAGACAGACAAAACCTTCTGGTTCCAATGGATCAGCAGGACGTCACCTAATTTTACCTTCCTGCCCTCTGTCCACTAAAATGACATCAGATTTACCATCTTCCTGATTCCATGTTAATGCAGCATTACTTTTGACATTTAAAGTGTATGTGAACTTCTATTGTGATTTTAACTCTGTACATTTATGTGTATGTATGTGTGTGTGTTTCTCCGTGTAGATGAAAGGCGAGGCAGAGGCTTTTGCCCTGGAGGCTAAGGGTCGTGCCGAAGCAGAGCAGATGTCCAAGAAAGCAGATGCCTTCAAGCAGTACAAAGATGGAGCCATGGTGGACATGTTGCTGGAGAAACTGCCACTGGTCAGTTTCGCTCTCACGGATGAATGAACACATGAATATTAATGTTAGACGTGTGTGGTGAAATATATGTTTATGGAGCCTTGAAAACCTGGGTAACCATTTTGCTTTGTACAAAACAAAAGAATGTTTGCCGCCTCGTGTTTTTTATAAGTCCTTAGACTTGCTGTTGGCGTCGCAGCCAATTTCAGCGACACCTCATCAATTCCACTGCTGTTTCCTGTTCTGCAGATGGCGGAGGAGATCAGCAGGCCACTGTCTGCGGCCCAGAAGGTCACTATGGTGTCCAGCGGCGGCTCAGAGGTGGGAGCAGCCAAACTTGCCGGAGAGGTGCTTGATATCATGACCAAGCTGCCCAGCGCTGTGGAGAAACTCACCGGAATCAACATCTCCCAAGTAAGCTGGATTACGTGTGTGAAAGACGGATGATAAAGTATGAGACTGAACAACAGATAAAGGTGGTAATTGACTCCCGTTTCTCTCACCGACTTCGCAGGTTGCAGGACAGACCACCCTTGTGCATTAAGAAGAGAGGGGCAGTAGAAGTGATCAGGAGAAGTGTCACCAATATTCAGACTAGGAGTTCCACATGTTCTCTTGTGCCTATAACCACTGTAATGACTCAGCAACACCGTAGTCCTGTCTGACTGTCTGTGTGCATGCATGTGTTTCACTTGGGTGTTTCTTCTGTTGATTCCTCTTCCATCTAAATGCGATGGCAGTTATCTCTATGTGGTTTCTCTCCGTGTGCCTGGTCTGAGCTGCGGTCTGCACCACAAAAGCAGCTACGAGGGATACCATTACTGACGAAGCTACCAGGAAGAGACGAGCGCCTCGGCCCACTTTATCCAGTGATGGTCAACGTAGGAATTCCTGTCTTTGTTGTTTTATACTTGACCGTCACAGTGCATGTTTCTACTTTTCATCTTCAGCCTCATTTTCCCTACACACGGACTGGGACAATAAACATTTTTTTTTTTAACTTTTTAATGTAAAATTGCTCATGGCTGTAGTTCATCTGAAAAATTTGTCGTGCCTTTCAATTCATTAAGTGGTGCTACGCTCTTTATCACAGCATCACCTCATAGTTTTGTGTGTCGGAGTATCATTAATGTCAGTGTAGTTCTATACTATTTACGTAACACAACCTAGGTTCTTGTTTATTTTCTCTTTGTGCACTCATCAGTTATGAAGACAAAGCTGGGATGTTGTTAGTTTGCTCCATATGTCTCTTTGTACTACCTTGAATAAGTTACTGGGCCCAAAAGCATGTCAGTTGTACTGCAAGAGGAAGTTTGAAGGGAAAGAATGTGGTTGGGAACAGGCTAAAGAGGTTCCCGTTTAAAGCAATGAAAGTATGTCATGGTGGAAAAAACAATGCTGGTGTTTGATTTGCAGCAGTGTCTCCTGCAGTATTGGCTTTTTAAATATGTAGAGAGTAAAAAAAGAACCCACACTAACTAACTAACTAACTAACCTGCTGCTTTGATGTACTTGCTGCCTGGAATTTAAAGTGACATGTTAGAGATGAGTATGATTTTTGCTGTCTTTTTATTTAGTCTATTAATTTTCCATGATAATGTGATGCTGAGTATTCTGGCTGGTTTTAGCTCTTGAGGTTAAAGAAGACTTTGACAGTTCAGTACCTCTGATCGGAAGCTGATTTTTTTCCCTCTCTCTTATCAGACTCTTCACTAAGAGTCAGAAGTTTTCCAGCTGCCAAGCCTCATGCTTTTTGTTATCGCCAAGTGCCTGGTCAAAACTCAACACTGAAGTCAAACTGACTTCTTTAATTAAGCCTATTACACTTCTGTCAGGTAGTATTTCCTCATATGCAACTGCTCATAAGCCATTGGCCGTCACCGTCGACGGCTGCAGATGAAAGCCAAATCCGTCTCTACTTGTTTTGTATGTTCTGCTGACTAATCTTTTACTTACTATCCTTAGAAAATGTGCTGTTGCATGTCTAGTTGACAGTAAGCAGTTATTACATAGTGTGAAAGTTGTATACAAATTTCAAATATTCAGGATTTATCTGTAGTGAAATGTTACGTAGACAATAAAATATGTTGTAACCTCTGAAGTTTGTGATGTTTTTTTCCCCCCATCAAATGCTTCTGAAAATGCTGAAGTTTAATTTTCAAACCACATGAAGCAGACAAGAGATTAATAGTTGGACAGAAAATTAACTAACAAGTATTTTAATTACAATATCGTTCAAGGCAGTTTAAGAAAAATACTAAAAGATTACAATTCCTTCTCAAATGTGATGATTTGTTGCTTGTTTTTGTTTTATACAACTGTATGTTGAATATATTTGGGTGTTGCAATTTGAAGACGCCACTTGCAGCACAGTTTCTTTGAAAAGGTTAACTTTATTAAAACATCTACAAAAATAGACAACAATGAATTACAATGGCATCAAGGTAGCAAGCGCTCTACAGAGATACAGAAGACCCCAAATGTAACGAAGAGTTTTCCATATATTAGTAAAAGGAAATTACAATTCTGAAAATATATACATACTAATATGCTGAACTTCAAAGACACAAAAGGATGAAATCAGACACTGAGGAGTGTCGAAGTACATACAGTATATATAAAAATATGGGTTTAGTTGAACTACAGTGTATCAAAAACGAGTCAAATGGCACAACCATTCACAATCAGTAAACTTGTATTACTTGATAATCTTGATTTACAGTGCTATACAATCAGTAAGGTAGATGCATTGATTCTACCACAGTCAGCTTGGTGTACTAATGCGGGATAATGCAGAGGTCGATGTTGACATTCACACTAAAATCAGGACTCCCAGCAATCCCTATCTGAGCATTACCATAACTGTTTTTGAAATACAGCAATGCTTTTAGATGAGTGAACATGTCTCAACACACCGATAGTTGCAGAGCACGTTGTCATACATTTAAAATGAGATGAACCGATGGTGCCATTCCATTTTTTTTTTTAAATAATATTTTACATCTAATGGTTTGGCAAAGCCTTGTGGGGGATTTAAAAGGGCAGACAGACTGTTCTGAATTTTGATCCCCCTTAGCGAGTATCTGAAATTAATCTGAAAGTAAAATGCATTAGAATCCACATCGACAGGAATCATATCAGGCCCCTCATCATGGCCAGGCCTACGCATATAGGATTTAAAGTGCAGCTGGTTGTGGAATTTTACATCTATCCTTTGTGTCTGGATCACGGCCAGATACAAAAAAAAAAAATTGCAAAAATTGCCAAAACACCTGAGCTGGTGCATCTGAAGATGTCCCATCCACTGCCCCTGGAGGCAGTATTGTCTAGTTCCAGTTTGTGGATCACATCTCCGCATCTTCTGTGCCAGATTCCTCAGGTTTGAGTCCATTTGGCACCAAGGATTCAGTTCTTTTCTCTGTGGCTCAATGATGGGGTTCAAAATCTGCTTGGACTACAGTGGCAGTCTGTGGTGTGAGGGCAAACTTGACGTAATCACATTGCAGAAAGGGGGGGCTGCTGCCGTTGTTGTCTGGTCCACATCATTTCACATTAGTCCACGACAACTTTTAAGTTACAGCTGTGGATGTGGGCCACTTGTGGGAGGTTTTGGGGTTGAGAAAGAGAGTCGACAAACATGATGAGATCTCCTCGTCGGCCAAGTTAGCCAGAACGTTAAAATCTTCTCAGACTTTGAATGGATTATCATGTTTTGTGGGCTTCAGTTTGCAGTACTCTTAGTGAGTTGATTAAAATGTGTACAGTAGGCTATATATACTATAAATACTAAGACAATCCCTGTGTGTGCATTTTCATGTCTGAACAAAATGTGTGAGAGAAGATTGTGTGTCATGTACAGCGCATGTGCACCTTCACCTTTAACCCTGCGTGTAGCTTTTAAGATGTTGAAGAAACTAAAGTCATGATTGTTGATTTCCCCGCTTGCTGAGATCGTTTGTATTTTATGTCATTTAGCCTCAGTGGCTTCCTGTTCATTAACCCTACAGCACTTAATCACCAGTCACACAAACCCTTCGCGCCTGTTAAGTATCTGAAAAGACAGAAAGTTCCTATGCAGACTGCACCCACCACCGATCATTGTGAAATGTAGCTCGGACTGTTACATATCCAAAGCTGGGGGGTTAGTTTTGCCTTTGGGGTTGGGGTCAGATGTGGAAATAAACCGAGCCAGCGGTTTCTCAGCCCCATCCACCCAGAAAGTACAAATATGAAAGCGAGCAACCCCTTCTCATCCACCTCTGCTGTGCAGCGCCTCCACCACACCTTCCCACCACGGCAAGGACGCTTACACGTACGTGACGTTTCCCCTCTTTAACGTTGCCTTTCTCCTCATTGGGTTTCTCCAATTCTCTCTTTACACCATGTTCATGGCGTCCTCGGTGAGAAAGGAGTGGATGTAGGCGAAGGATGGGCGGAGCTTGCAGTCTCTGTTCCAGCAGCTCAACATGAGCTCATAGAGACCCTGAGGACACACAGCCGGCCTGCTCAGATACACCTGCAAGGAGGAGGATTAAAGGTGGGTATGATGGAGGTAGGGTGGCATCAATGAGAGCTTCAGTGCATAAATATAAATAATATATTTATACCCTTACACCTGTGTGTGTGTGTGTGTGTGTGTGTTTCTTTCTGTTGTACCTGTCTGCCCTGGTCTCTGAAGAACTCTCCAGCATTGTCGATGACTTGTTCATCTGTGAGGTTGGAGTACGGCTGCTCCTTACAAACGCTCAGCATCTCCCACAGAGTGACTCCGAATGCCCACACATCGCTGGCCGTCGTGAACTTTCCCTGAGAGCGCACAACCACACAGAAATAACACTGTCATCTCCTACATCGTCATCTCCATTATTGTCTAAGGGAGGACACATGTCATACATTTCTTCTGCGTATGAGTACATTATTGATTTTTTCATATTTCTCAGGTTTTCCAGGTTTATTCCCATGTGCATTAATCCCCAGTTGTTTATATCTTTAACTGTTTATATTTGCACTTATTATTAGCTTGTCAGTAATCTGTAAATCTTTGAATTGCACTAACCTGTACAATACAAATCAAGTTTGATTGATTAAGATATCAAAAAGGAAAAAAGAGGGTTAAGCACATTTCATCCTGGACTTTACATCTATGTGAGCCCAAAAGTTGTATTTCCTGTTACACGAAGTCACTGACTACCAGGGTTTACAGTAAACAAGTTCCTGTTGTCACAGGTACAAGTCAGCAAAAGTTTAGAGAGAGAGAAACCTCAGGTGAGCTGCTGGTGCTTTAGAGAATAGAAAAGGCATCTTTAAAAATATTCACATTAAAAAGAATAATAATAAATCTACAACATATACTGTAATGTGACCATGACACACACATTCCTGCCGTCTCACCATGAGGATACACTCCCAGGCCATCCAGCGTATTGGCAGCACAGCTCTGCCCTGGATCCTGTAGTAGTCTCCAGCATACAAGTTCCTGCTCATGCCAAAGTCAGCGATCTTGATGTGACGCTCACCACCCTGATCCTCTCCGCTCTCACCCCTCTCGCCCCCCACCAGGCAGTTACGTGTGGCCAGGTCGCGGTGCACAAAGTTGAGGGAGGAGAGGAATTTCATTCCTGACGCAATCTGGCTGGCCATGGAGATGAGGGCCGGGTAACTTGGGAGGGAATATTAAAGAACACAAAACTATGACTGTGTGTTCATTTACGTCTCTGTACATGTACGAGCGTGAGGGCACATTTCTGGTTTACCTGATGGTCGGGGTATTGTGTGAAGGCCCCGTCTTGTCCAGAAGCACTCGGTGGGACAGATACTGGTTCAAGTCTCCACATTCCATGTACTCAGTGACCATACAAAGAGGATCGCTGCTCACACACACTCCCAGCAGACGAATGATGTTTGGGTCCTTCAGGCGAGACAGGATCTTGACCTCCTTGAGGAAGTCGTTCCTACCAGGGCGAAAGGGAAGACATGCATCAGAGAGAAGACAACTGGTAGATTCAGTAAAGAAAAAAAAAAGGGTAAATAAAGAGTGAAATACGCTGATTTCTTTCTTCAATCTAACAGAATATACACTTTTTAAACATTAAAGCTTCACCAAGGAACCGTTTTGTTATCAGTGAATCAAGTGAGGTTGCCGATTCTCCTAAAAACACCCCAGTCTTCTTTTCTGTGGCTTCTCACCTCACCGATTTGTTTTGCTGGTCAATATGTTTGTGTTGCTCAATCTCTCACTAACCTCCCACATTAACCTGTGGACAGCCACTCCAAGCACACAAGCTCACACAAGCTGATTTTACCTGCCCAGCACCAAAAAGGCAGAAAGCCAAAGTAAACAAACAGCAGCGGAAAAATAAAGTCAACATCTAGAAAACCACAGAGGCAAAGATATTTTTTTTCTCAGGAGCTAAGGAACCAAATCAGGGCTACAAGGTGAGAAAATATTGCATTTGACGGGTGAAAAAAATCTCTACCCTGCGTTTTCTTAGCATATGAAGTAAAGTCAGGTAGTTGATAACCAATGCATTAGTTATAAGGAATTGAAAATCTGATGTTGCATGTGAAGGCTACGTGCTCTGGAGTCCCACTCCCACCCTTTACAGATCAAATATCACCTGAAATGTAACATTTAAGCAGAAAAATGTTATAAAAATTGTACTGAATGGTACTTTCCTATAAAATCTATTTTCAATAATTCCCTGATACTACTTGACTGCTCTGCCTTCTATATCTGGCATACACTTCTAAATATATTCAATAAACTAATAGAAGGCTGCAATTCAACAAACACATTTGAAAGTGTAGAAGAGGACATAAGATGTAAAAGCAGCAAGAAAGAATGTGAGCCCCACTGAGGCCAGGCTCAGCTGCGTGTGACGGTGCAGACCTGGCATTCTTGGAGGCGTCAGGACGCAGTATCTTCACTGCTACCAGGAGAGGGCGACCTTTTCTCACGTTGAAGGGGAACTCCAAGATGGGGAGGTCCTGAGGACTCTCGATTTCACACAGGTGCACCTTTCAAAGAAATACAAACACAGAAAGACATTGTTTAAGTGAATTCACCCCTCCACCTACACACACCCATTTTTTCAGGGCATTCCTCACCTCTCCAAACTGTCCCTCTCCCAGCTTCTCCTTGAAGATGAGACACTGGCGGGGCAGCTCTGGCAGCGGGGCGGCGTCGGCCCCAGGGCTTGAGGAGGCCAAGGCGGGCACGGCATAGGTGTTGTTTCCGCTGACACCCTGTAGGCTCACGATGTCTGCCTCAGCGTAGTGAGGAACGCTGGGAGGCAGTGGGGGAGACACGGGAGGAGACAGGGACGGGTAAGGAGGGGAGCCAGGGTAGGGAGGAGGCTCCTCCTGAGTTGGGGGGAAACCCTTCTCCATGTCCATGTCCAAACCACAGGCTGAGGGGAGCAGGAAGAGACAGACAGGGTGAATGAAATGATGAGAATCGTTTGAGAGAGGAACTGGTGATTGAAAACAGATTTGTTTTGCCGTCTGTGACAAATACTCAGACAACTTGTTTTAAGGGGATAGTCTGGATTTTGGGGAATTTCATTTGACAATAACAAAAAAACCCTTTTTGTCAAGACCCTGGCTTAAAATAGAAAAAAATGAACCTAATTCAATAAAACAGGATGACAACAAAACAAAGTTTACAAATGTTTACAGATATTCTATTTCTGAATAAGAGCAAGGTCATGTATCATCATCTGCTCAGTTTTGAATTTAAGTTTGGTGAAAACTAAAAGACCTTGGCCACAGCACAAACGTTCAGGATCTGCCTTGCAGTGCCTATAAGTGGACATCTACTGGATCCCTTAGCAGGTATCAAAATGAGGAAAATACACAACTGAACCTCTTGTGATGGATGAGTGGACTTCTTTTTTTTAGAATCAATCTTTCTATCCAGTCTTTCTGGTACTGGTTTAGACTATGTACTAAATTAAAATCTACTGCTGTAGTTGCTGATAAAACTCCTCCTAAAGGTTTAATTCAACAACTGAACATTCAACATGACTGGCTTCCAATAGTGCACACAGCTCAAAAACTTGTGGGGAGTCCTTTGTTAAAGGCCTTTGTTGAAAAAATTATACTGCAATGATAATAATTATAATATGCTTCAGTGCACACACACTGCCACAGTGCATATTTAGCAACATTGCATTTTCATGTTAACGTTAAGATTTATAATGCATCTAAAACAATATGGAGAACAAATGTTGACATCAGGTCTATAAGTGTCTGTAGACTCTTTATAGAGACGTCTATAAGTCTGAAATCCTACCTTTTATCAGTTTAGAATGACATGACATCAGAGAAACATGTTTCCTCACTACATTCAGGCAAAAATCCTCTTGTCTTAGGACAGGAATTATCTACTACAGAACCTTCAAAACTGAGGAATTTCCTTAGTTAGGAATCCTTAGTTGTGGATATGGATTTGGCATAGATCCCTTCCTAAATTCAAAATAACTGCCAAAATGACGGCACCACTGTTGTTAGGTCTGTACGGTGATGACAGAGGAGACAGAGAACAGCATAAACATCTCTTTGGCTTCTCTGCTGATGGTGGACCACTTTATATTACTGTGTCTGAAGTCCTCAAAACTCTGCATGCTGACCTAACGACATCCGTCACCTCTTGTCATTTCAAATCTTTATCTCTGTCTAATACATGGGAGGAAAACTTTCCAGTAATGTGGGGTTTCCTCTCCTCCATAATACTTCCTACTCATCAAAGCTAAAATTAAATGCCTGTCTTTTCGTGCCCATTATAGCGAGCTATAGTGAGGCAGCCATTGATATTACATTCTCATCACGGATATGGTCATGAAGGAATGACTGCTGATTGAAGACTCTAGTTTACAGTTGTAGTTAGGATATGAGCTATGAGATTAGACAGAACTCAGCCATGAGTTTAGGAATTAATTCTGTTATAGAAGCATAGGATTTTATCTGTCTTTGAAACTTCAATTAAGATAGGACAAGTAGTTCGAAAAGTTCTCTGTATTCTTGGCCCTGGACCCATAACATGTACTGCATTTGCATGTTTTCTTTAAAAATGAATTGGCTTTGTGATTCCACAGCGCCACAAGCTCAGTTCACTGTTGAACATATTAAAGACATTATCACTACAGGTCTACAGCCATGCTAGCAGCTCTGTGAGGCTAGGCCAGTCCCCCCATTTCACTGAAAACCACTGAGATCAGCCTCATGGTGGTGCTAGAGGAAACATCAAGGGATCAGTCAGGATACATCCTCTGGGAACCACAACTGTTTGTATATCATTGCTTGTGTTTAGATATTGAGATATCTCTATGGATAAGTGAAAACTTCCACCCGATGGTGCTGCTAGAGGAAAACTCAGGGAGTCATCCTTTGGGCAACACGAATTTCTACACAAATTTCACGTCAACCCATCAAGCAGGTGTCCAGGTATTTCAGGAAAGACCAAAGTGATCGACCAAAAGGCAGTTTGTCAGTCTCTCGTTAAGTTTGAAAATGTGCACAATTCCCCAAATACCAGCCTATCCCTTCAAACAGAGCATGAGTTATTTTGAATGGTGAGTGAGAGCGTGACTAATTATGTGAGTAACAGGAGCGATGATGAAGGTCAGGCACATGCAAAACAGACTAATCATATCTCTGCTGTGAGAGCACTTCTAATGCCCCAACCGCGGATAGATTGGTAGGCAGAAAGTGAGGTAGGCTGACTGTGTTGGCCCAGGCTGAGGTCTCTTACCCTGGGGCACATTCAGCCTCTTTTCCTGAGCCTGAGTGTTGCTGGGGACGACTAGGGGTCTCTGGCCTTTTCTGTGATCTGACAGGAGCAGGTGATAGGCTGGGTTGTTTAACAGCAAGGCTGGGAGGGCGCACACACACACACACACACACACACACACACACACACGGGACGGGGCAGGGTACACGCAGGAGCCGTGATATGGACCATACAGATCATACAAAGTGGCATATGACACAAAACACATATACACACACACAATTAAACACAATAACAACCATTAACATCACACTGTTAGCATATCCATAACAATACAAGGGAAGGAGCAGGCGATGCACTGACACATGGAGCACAGAACAGAGGAGCATAGCAAGAACAGGCAAAGTTAACACAACTCTGGCCACAACCAAACATAATAAAAACCAGTGGATGAAATGTTTCTGTTACTCATGTTATTTCAAACTCACACAGGCGCCTAGTAAAAACGGCATGCAGACCTCCTGTGGTGCAACGCAAGTGAAGGAATGCTTTTTCTTCTTTAACCCCTCTTTTTCTCCTCCCTCTTTTCTTTTTCTTCCCTTTTCTCAGAACAATAGCTCTTTTGTGCCCCCTCTGCGCTGTGCATCTCTTTGGAGACGCTCTTCCTCGCGGGGTGTTTGGTTTGATTTACTTTTGTTTGGTGCGGTGAAATACATCGTAATACCAGTGTTTTCTTGATATGCATGCCATGTTCTTTCTCCCGCTGCGCCTCCTTTGCAAATGAGAGTGTTTATTGGTACGATCAACAATCGGAGGTTGCAAAAGCACAAACACAGGCACGCAATCTAAGCAATCTGTGCGAACCACATACATGTTTGTAGACATTTACATTCTGTACACATGGAATGCTGCATTGTTTCACATTTTCCACTGACTCCATGCCAATTGTATGTGGTTGGCTACAGAACAATCTCTGTCATCATGTATTTATTTGGCATGTGGTATGTTTTACTGCATGCCACCATGTTGTTGCCACTCATGTTCGATGCCACGCTACTAAGCTAAATCTGATTTAGTTTTTGTCTGAAACTCTCAGCTACGACAAAAACACGGGATCCCATCATGTCTATTAAAGTTCTCCATAACTGTGTGCTCATCTGCAGTAAGCATGTTTAGGACCTACCTGTGCTGCCTCTGTGATCCCGTGGCCGCAGCAGAGCGCTGGGCTCTTGGTACTCCCCCTCTCCCTCTCTGTCATGGTCGCGGTCGTCTGGGAAAGTGTGGATGCGCTGATATCGGCTCGAGTAGCTGTGCGTGTTGTTGATGACCACGTTGTCCGAGGGGACTGACAGGTGAACCCGCAGCTCATCACTGGATAGACTACCCTGGGCCTGTGGAGGGGGGGAGAGGATTCAACTGAATGCTGGTATCTTATATTATGTCTAATCCTTTTATATCAAGTAGACTAAATACTATGACCTACACCTCATTATAACAACATAAAACAATTCAACAGCACTACAAACTACCTCTCAAGACCTCTCTGGAGCAGCAAAAACTGAACATTGTAGCCTTCAGGATGGGAGGATTTATTGCAGGATTGTTGCAGAAGACTGGTTTAGTTTTAGCTTGCTGTCCCTGATAAACTGGCAACTGGGTGTAAATGCATCATCAAATGAATCCCTAAAGCAGATGGTGATCAAACTGCGGAAACAGCCTCTAATCTTTGAACAATTACAGGTAAATGTTAAAGGATTCCCACAACACATCCAGATGGAGATCAAGTGCTTCTCTGCCAAAAGACTGGCAGACTGTTATCCCTGTCTGCTATCAATCAGTCACACTTGGTTAAAAAGGGACAGTTCAGCCTCATCAAACAAGAATTTTTCTTCTCACTTGGGGTTGTTTAATTTGTAGGAAGTAGTTATAATGAAAACTGTTAACAGCAAGATCTATGGATTGTCCACAGAAAGCGGAGAATTGTCTCTGGAAAAGTCTCCATGAAGTTGATGGAGAGTTTTTCAAAGCTTTGAGCAACAACAAACAAAATGTATCTTAGCTCTGTTCTACTAGGGAGTCAACAAATCTGAGAGACAGATGTTCCAAAGGTTTTGCTAATAAAACCCAGACTACATAGCTTAATACTACCAGGGGTAAATAAGAAAATATGTGGGTGAACTGCCCCTTTAAGGCATAGCTTAGAATTTAAACTTACAGTTTGTATGTGCACTCACCTTGCCCAGTATCTTTTTCCAGTACTGCCTCCACAGAATGACAGCTATCACCGCCAGCAGTAGAAGGATGATGCCCACCAGGCAGCCAATCAGGATAGCTGTATTACTGCTGTCATCCTTGGCTACAGGAAGTCCTGCTCTTGGAGTCTTAGCGGCAAATTCTGGGTCTAGAGAGGGAAAAATACAGCAGAAAATGTTAGGTGTTTACACGAAACCTGCTGTTATTTGTGAGCCTGATGTGATGTGCATTGATTACTCCACAACACCAACTATGTTTGTGTGTTTGAGGTAATGCACTATTCAGCCCGAGCCTAATAGCTCTTTCAGTGCAGTCACACACTCGCTGGGGTCACACACGCCATCATAGTTTCATCAGGTTTGCTAAACAACTGATGGAGACTGTCCGTGTGAGTATGCATCTAGTGTGCCCACTCAAAGCAGCGGTCTCTGAGGATCCATGTGGTATGAGAACAGAATGTGAGCGCAGTTTTGCTTCTCAACAGCTTTCTAGTCAATTATTATTCTGAATCATCCAGATATTTTTCTCGCTTGAAGGTCAAATGTGGCATGCCATTTGAAGAATGGATGAAACTATACTAGTTTAGAGTTTACACTCTGCCCAATAACACACTTAGGGCCACTTTGATAGAATAAGTCATGGTTAGAAACAAATAGCTTAGTTAAAAACACTCTACCACATATGACGTTTTAGCAAGTAAGTACACACTCACATTTACCAGTGAAAGATTTACATACCGTATTGTCCCAACAGAAAGCAACCCCTTTCTCTCTCTCTCTCCCTCGGTCACTTCAACACCATGCGGGTAATAAATAAACCCAAACAAAACCGTTCAACCACAGTCAGTAACACGGATAAAGCAGCATACATGCCACAAAAAAACCATTTCCAGCTTTTTAAAAAGGCCTGTTATTGTTTAACTGAGTAGAAAAGAGCCACTTCCCCAAGAAAACATGCAGTTTGTGAGACCGCAGGAAGCAGAGTTGTTATTGTACATAAATATAATGAACTATAGTACTGTTAGTGTTTTCCCTACAGCTGTATATCTTCAAACCCAGGGGACAGAGCCAAGTGCCAAAGCCTGCCCCTGTAATCCCGCCTCCATTATACTTCATACTCTGCTGAGCAGTTGGACAGTTTTAAGGTGCTGGAGGAAGGCCAGAGCGGATGGAGCAAGCTCCCGTCCCTCCGTTCATCCCCTTGGCCTTTGTTTTTATACTCTCTCACCTGACAGCGTCCAGTTATGAGTGGTGTCCATCATGAAGGAGGTGGTGGTGGGGGGTTCTGGAGGAGCGAGGAATGGACAAAGGAGGAATGCGTGAGAAAAGAGGTGATGAAGACTCAGAAGAGGGAGATGATGAGGAAAGGAAATCATGGATAGCAGGAAGCTGGCCCATTTTGGGTTTTCATTCAAATAAAAAAAAAGTTCACACCAACTTTTTTACAAGACAAACTGAGATGATTAAAAAAAAAATTGCGAATTAAAACTTTTGACATTTAATTTTAAGCCAGATTTCTTCTGGCCTTTAGGAACAGTGACATCAGTAAGATAAGCATCCGATGCTGACTTGAGTTCAGCAAATGTTGGCTCAAAGCCAAAGGATTATGGAGCTCGTGATAAACAGGGAGGCTGGTCAGACATGGGCCTCCTTTGGCACTGCCTGCCTTTGGCTCTGCTTTAGGCACATGGCTTAGACACACAGTCGACATGCTCACACTCATCACAACTGGAGAGGAAGAGACGGGCACAGAGACAGGAGGTGATGAGGGAGAGATCGGGGGAATGAGAGAGGGAGGAGAGGGTACTAAAGAGGAGTAAAAGAAGAAGCAGGGTGGGCGATGAAAGGAGACAACGGAGAAAGAGTGGTTGGTGGAAAGAAAGCAAATAGAAGAGGATGTGGTGAAGAAGAGCATAGGGATAAAGATGAAGAAGAGGGCAACAGCGGGACTCACCAGATGGGCCAGCTGTGGTGTTGGAGGAACTGTTGCTGGTTGTGGGAGAGGAGGAGGTGTGGCTAACAGGAGGAGGAGAGGAAGTGGTGGTGGGAATCTTGGGAAGATTAGGAGGAAATGAATCAGTCTCCGTGACATCGTCCTCATACGGCTCTAGATACCGAGGAAAGAGGAAGAGAAAGAGATTGAGATAATCAAATGAAAATGATTCATCGTAGGGTTTTCAATATGGCACAACACATTGTCTGGCTGTCCTTGGCTGTTGGGAAAGAGTGGTTGTGGTCACAGCTGGTTGTGTTTCCAGACAAACAGTATTTATCTCAAGAGATTATGTTAATTGTGTGGTTTTTGATAGGGAACTCATCCATTCCTTGTTGACTGATCTGATTGTGTGATTGTGTGTTGATAAATTGTTATCTTGGCAACCCTCATTAACTGGCCAACTAACCATCGCTTGCAGACTAGCCAACATCTGAGCGTTTAATAGTAACCTCGGTTGTTTTTGCAAAAAAATCCACCACGTTCTGACACCAGAGGACCAAATGCACGTCAGCTCTGTCATTTGGCTGAAACATTTGGAAGTTTTGCTCGTGTAGACTCCAGGTTGCAGCCCTAATACGAGCATTATGTCAGTGTCTGGACTTTGCAGACTAGTTCACCACAACTCCAGCATCCACACAGGCCAGTCTGCTTGGTGAAGTCATTTTAGCTTCCCGAGTACAATGTGATTAATGAGCACTTTGCTGATTCTCATCACGTCACAAATGACAGTGTTTTTGAACAGAGAGGACAGTTTAATTAGTCACGACAATCTCAGCAGGAGGCAGCAGAGAGGTCCACTATCTGACTTTCAATCAGGTAGGCAAAGATCCCATCTTCCCTGAAGATATTGAAAACCTACTTTCTATTCTGTTGTAAACAGAAGATGGTGAAAACAAGACAGCAGATGGAGGAACACAGATAATTTCCCAGTAAAGTAAAATAATGAGTTATTATTTATATGCTTCTAATTAATTTGTAAGTTTATCAATACCAACTGGTACAACATCCACCTTCAAGATAGGTCTATTTATTTCTAAAATGCCAGGTTTAACCTTTCTACTGATTTGGGAAGGAATTACCTCTCCTTCTAATAGTTTCTCCTCAAATTGTGTTTGGTAGAGCATGACAGCACTATTTTTTTTGTTGAATTCCTGCCAGGGTCTGGTCAGGGTCCTTGACTGGAAACTGTAAAAAATGCTGATATCTTAAATCAATGAAAAGCACACAGCAAGGACAAACTTTCTGAATGCGATTCTATCACAGTCTGGAAACAAATTGTGCTCATCATATTTATGAGTTTTGCTTCACTTGACTTTTACTTTGCGCATTTGGAATAACCAAGAATGCTGATTGGACTTAAACCCACAGTGCAACAAGCTTTTTCAGGTATCTCCCCTTGCTGTTGCTGGCTATATTTAGCTATTGTTTGGGCAAAGCCAACGCTCAGCTGGACCTCCACGACAGTGCCAGATATAGTTGCTAGGATATGTGTGACGCAAGTGCAAAGCCTGTATAGAAGAAAAGCTGCCTGTCAGAGCCAAAGAAACGCATATATCACATGTGGAAAAACTGATAACTTCAATTCTGTTTCCTACCTGAGAGGAAGGATATCTCGCTCATGAGTAGCCAGCGGTCAGCGAAGAAGAATTTGCAGCAGAGGATCTGGGCCACCCGAGCACCCAGCGGGAGGGAGATGGGTCTTGAGGAGGGGTCCTTCAGATCCTCAAGTGGTACAGGCAGAGTGAGGGCAGGAGAGGACCAAGGCTGGAGGATGCCAGGCTTAAAAAGACACTCGACCTTGCTGAAAACCCGCACGCCCTGGGTGTGGCGGTTGTTACTGTGTACCTAGAGGACGTAGACAAAGCGTGTGAGTGCAGAGAAGAGACAGATGAAGAGATGCAATGTAGTTGACAATCCTTTAACCATCTACACATCTGAATTAGCTCAACCTTTGTGCAAACAATTTGAAAAGCTCAGAGTAAACTTAATTATGCGTTATTCATAGAGAGACAGGAAGAGATTCAATTAACACACAAAATTAATGACACATTCTCATCCTGTTCAACCGTAATTGCTTTGGAGCTGAGCACGAGCACAAATGAATAAAATTAGAACGCGGGAGGGAAAATAAAGGATGGAAGAAAAGAACGTGTATGACAGAAGACCGATTGCGGAGAGCAGAGAATATATCTTTCCTGTTTTTACAAGCAGGGAAAGGCCAAAGAGAGAAGGATCCATAAAAGCTGATCTAATATAGCTGGAAGGAGGAAGAGGAGCTTGCGGAGACAAGAGAGGGATGCAGAGGAAGATTGAAGGTGTTTAAATGAGCGAGCGAGAGGTCAAAACTATAGATCTGAGAGACAGAAAACTAAGGAGAAGATAGTGGGAGATTTTTTTATTTTTATTTGCAAAGGCTGCTCTGTCAGATTAGCCATTAACCTCACACTTACTGCAAGGCCAAGCACTCTAACCTAATCCACATGTTAATGCACACACACACACACAAGGCGCAGGAAGAACAGCTGCACCAGATGCTGAGTTGACATGTAACTGATTCTATCTGGAAGGGGACAAAATGGGAGGTGGGGGTTTGTACTGTATGTTGATGGTAATGGTGTGGGTCCACTAAGTCAACAGCACCAAGTAATTCAGTACTCCTTTAGGGAATACAGCTCCAATGACGTGCACAAAGATTAATTTGAAAGTATAACACTACATTCATTATTTTTCCCTTGTTTCATCATAAATCTAACCTACATTATGAATTCCCTCTGATCATTTTCTTTAGTTTCCACGTCTTCCACATGAGCCTACAAAGAAAAGTTTTATATAAATTCCCAAATCTGGATCTTTAACAAAGGAAAACTGGAGGGTCTCCAAAGTCTGTTTAAGGTCCTGTAGGAAGTGGAGGTTATGACCAACAAAAGGTCAAAGAGCAGTGTTCCCTTCGGGAGAGTGATTAGGCGCAGGTTAAGGTACTTCAGAGACAAGTGAAGCCAGAGTTAGGTTCAGATTCCCACTCTTTATTTATTTGACCTGTGTGTCTGACATATCCGCTCTGCCAGGCTAGCATAACAGCGTATGTCAGCTGAAGTTTGTGCGGGTAAGCCACAGGGGAAAAGGCAGGAAAAACAGCATGAGCCTTGGAAAAACACTAGGAATACCACTGGGAAGGTTTTTAAAAGTTAACTGAGGAACATTAGAATAATAATAATAATAAGTGAAAGAAAAAACTGAGAGAGGGAACATCCAGAAATTTTGGATCTCAGACAAAACCAGACCTCTTAAAGATGACGTGTCATTTTATAACACTCACTGGGGATTTATACTGTTCAATATGTGCACGTACAGTAAACGGTGAATCCCATCCAAACCAACATTCCACCCATTTCCAACGAGACACAAGTTATAAATCAAATTTGGTTGCTTCATATTATAGTTGCTCCACAAACTAACCCCAAAAGCCACACAGACGCACAAACAGAGTGTGATGCAACTCAGTGGCAGCCAGAGAGCCGGGCACAGACGCACTGTCCCATGATAAACAACGGCACATTAAAACTAATTAAATGGCTGCAGAGCTGTTCCAGTCAAAATGTTGCTTTCGGGCGAGACGACAGATTAACAGAGTTATTGTTGTTGAACACATAATTCTGCCGCTGGACTTGGAGCTACAGGAATTTGTAAAGAATTCCATCAGATGCAACAGAAGAAACAATCAGCCTAATGTCCTGCCATAATCACAATGACATGCTTGAATTGTGCTAATGAGATAATTAATTAACCAAATCAATGTATTAATTACATTAATCACATAACACAGGGGAATAATTTACAGGATGTCCTCATTTGAAAACATGAAGTTACAAAAGTTAAAGAAAATCATTTCTTTAATATGCAGATTTATGCATCAAGGTGCTCCAACATCTAATCAGATCAGATCATCTCATCGGGACAGTACAGGCAGATGTATAAGGAAATTTGCATCGTGTTTTTTTAAGATAGTTTAGATTAGTTTTTGGCCTCACTGCATAGTTGGCTGTTCAGACTCACATGAAAAAAAAAATTGGGAGAGCAGAGTGTGACATGCAGCTAAAGCCAGAATCAAATCAGGGATGTTGCATTTCTAAGGTTCAATATGTGTCTTAACCACAAGGCCACAAGGTTGCCTGTGAACTGTTCTTGAGTAATTGTGCCCGAAAAATGAGCAGATTCCAATGAGATAACAACATCCTTTATGACACACAACAACACAAGAAAGACTCCGTACTGCCATCAGATCGGAAACTGGATGAGACGAGAGACTGAATGCACATAAAGCCTCTGCTTAATCTCTGGCTTGTGGATGCATCCAGCTGTAGCGCCTCATAATTCACATTAGGATATATTTCAAAAAGATGTTCTCCTTAAGAGACGGGGAACTGGAGCTTTTAGCCTCGATGACATATCTGATTTACAGGCAGCCCCATGCTGTCTGAGATTCCAGTGAGATGTCAATGTCCTCCATAACCCCTTCACACAATCCACACAAAACATCACGTGCCCCATTACACAGACACAACCTTCACAGCTTACCTGCATGTTGTGGAAGATGCGTGGTTTCTCAAAGTGGAACTCAATATCTACGCTGCCTTGCCCAAGGGCTTCCCGGCTCCAGCCAAGGTAGTCATACCCAGGCCATACCCTCAGCTCCTTAGTTTGTATGAAGTCATCTCCTCCCAGGACGCCGTCACACAGCTGACCCAGGCCACCAAACTGCATCCTGCACCCACATACGCACACACAGCAATGCAATGGGTTAACATACATACAGTGGGTACGGAAAGTATTCAGACCCCTTCACTTTTTCCACATTTTGTTATGTTACAGCCTTATTCCAAAATGGATTAAATTCTTTTTTTTCCCTCATCAATCTACACACAATACCCCATAATGACTAAGTGAAAAAAGCTTTTTAAAAATGTTTGCAAATGTATTAAAAATAAAAAACTGAAATATCACATGTACATAAGTATTCACACCCTTTGCTATGACACTCAAAACTGAGCTCAGGTGCATCCTGTTTCCACTGATCATCCTTGAGATGTTTCTACAACTTGACTGGAGTCCACCTGTGGTAAATTGGACTTGATTTGGAAAGGCACACACCTGTCTATATAAGGTCCCACAGCTGACAGTGCATGTCACAGCAGAAACCAAGCCATGAAGTCAAAGGAATTGTCTGTAGACCTCCAAGACAGGATTGTATCGAGGCACAGATCTGGGGAAGGGTACAGAAAAATGTCTGCAGCATTGAAGGTCCCGAAGAGCACAGTGGCCTCCATCATTCGTAAATGGAAGAAGTTCAGAACCACCAGGACTCTTCCAAGAGCTGGCCGCCCGTCCAAACTGAGCAATCAGGGGAGAAGGGCCTTGGTCAGGGAGGTGACCAAGAACCCGATGGTCACTCTGACAGAGCTCCAGCATTACTCTGAGGAAATGGGAGAACCTTCCAGAAGGACAACCATCTCTGCAGCACTCCACCAATCAGGCCTTTATGGTAGAGTGGCCAGACGGAAACCTCTCCTCAGTAAAAGGCACATGACAGCCCGCTGGGAGTTTGCCAAAAGGCACCTAAACGACTCTCAGACCATGAGAAACAAGATTCTCTGGTCTGATGAAACCAAGATAGAACTATTTGGCCTGAATGCCAAGCGTCACGTCTGGAGGAAACCAGGCACCGCTCATCACCTGGCAAATACCATCCCTATGGTGAAGCATGGTGGTGCTCCAGAGCGCTCAGGACCTCAGACTGGGGCGACGGTTCACCTTCCAACAGGACAATGACCCAAAGCACACAGCCAAGATAACGAAGGAGTGGCTTCGGGACAAGTCTGTGAATGTCCTTGAGTGGCCCAGCCAGAGCCCAGACTTGAACCCCATTGAACATCTCTGGAAAGACCTGAAAATAGCTGTGCAGCGACGCTCCCCATCTAACCTGACAGAGCTTGAGAGGATCTGCAGAGAAGAATGGGGAAAAACACCCCAAATGCAGGTGTGCCAAGCTTGTAGCATCATACCCAAGAAGACTTGAGGCTGTAATCGCTGCCAAAGGTGCCTCAACAAAGTACTGAATAAAGGGTGTGAATACTTATGTACATATGTTATTTCAGTTTTTTATTTTTAATACATTTGCAAAAAATTCTAAAAAACTTTTTTCACTTTGTCATTATGGGGTTTTGTGTGTAGATTGATGAGGAAAAAAAAGAATTTAATCCATTTTGGAATAAGGCTATAACATAACAAAATGTGGAAAAAGTGAAGGGGCCTGAATACTTTCCGTACCCACTGTACATACATAGATGCAGGTGCAATCATGCAGGCACACATATGATCTCACACAAACGCAGACCTCAACAGAAACAAAGCGAAGCAACAGGGTTACCAAATAGGTCCCCTCACTCCCAGCCCTCTGAGACTCTCCCTCACACATGCACGTCTGCTACAAATACATCTGGATTACATCAGAAGTGTTCGCTCACCCGCTAGCAAAACATTTCAGCCCCATTAACCGCACAGCCCATCCAAGTATGGACCCCCCCCCAATCCCTCGTTCACCCCTCCTTTGCTCCCTCCCAAAACATTATGGCCAGGAAACATGTCTCAAATCCCTGAGCAACAAAAAAAAAAAATAATGTCATTCCGTTTCGATTAGGCGGACAGCAGAATAAACTTTAAGGAAAAGAATTGGCTGAAACCCCACTTCAGATGTGATGAGCGCTGCAGGGAAGGTTTTTGCATTTCACTGATCTTGCCACATTTTACTCCACATTGTTGACCGTAACACTTGTTAATCTTTATTATAATCATGTTTGCCAAGGCAGTGTTGCAATTTACAGCCAAGGCCGCGTCCGTATACATGAAATCAGAGGGAGCAGTCTATGGGAATGTATGGAGATGAGATGCTTACTCATAAATAAATATGAAAATAAAAAAATAAGGTAAAAAAAATTGTAAAAAATAAAAAACCTTACCCTTGCTCAGTGCTCCCATCGTAGGTGGAGTCGTTTAGATAGACAGGCATGCCAGACAGGTGCATGACGTTACCAACTGGAGCCGTGTAAGCCTTCAACCCATCTGAGTGACAGAGTGACAGAAGTATGAAACAAAAAGTCCGTATTAGACGTGTGATTGAAACAAAACATGTCTTTTTTTTGTTTTCTATTTGAGAGACAGACTGCATCTTTTTTATTAAGCTTTTCATTTTCATCATGAGCAGCTACACATTTTCTGAGAGAACATTCAACAGCAATCACTGCTGCAGGGAAACGGCCACAGCTGGTTTTTAAGTAGTAAAACAAATGAAGAGGTCCACTGCTCAGCCACAATCACAATTAATTGCCGAAACTCAAGCCTCTTCGCTCCTATATACAGCTAATCAGCCCCTCCCTGGGAACAGAGCTGACGTCAGCAACACGGACTACAGTCTGTCGGGCCGGTAACCATAATAAACAATGGTTCCGATAGAATTTACAGTATTTGTTCAGTATGCTCTGTATGCACATACACGAGAGTGTGTGGATGTGCGTGTGTTTTATATACCTGTGTGAGAGTGCATGAGGGTCAAACGGGTCCAAATTGAACGTAAAACAATAACCACAGGAAGCACACTGTCATAATATATGATGTAGGATGAGATGAGAGGCCGAATGTGCGTAAAACTTGACCTTCTGAAGATTCTGCATAATCTCTGACTTGTGGATGAACTGAGCAGCACTGTCTCAGAATCCACACTAGAGCATATTTTAGAAAGACGTTTTCCCTGAAGACACAAACTGGGCTTTTAGCCTCCGTGACAGCCTTGATTTACAGTCAGCCTGGTGCTGTCTGAGGGAGGCGGATGGGGTAGAAGAGGAGGTGAGCCAGTCATAAATACTCAGTTAGTCAGTGTTGCGCTTTGGGAAACATGGAGACCAACATCATTCATCATTGAGAGACTTCTTTTATCTTGCGCAAACCCTAGCAAGGCTGTAAATGTGACGCAATGCCTCAAGCCAAAAGCAGGGGATGCATGGTGAAAACCAGCACCCGTAATCACATTCATCAGACAAATCCCCCCAATCAAATGAACACCCAAGTAACAACAAAGGCAGTGCCATTTTGTATATCTGCAGTATCTTTATCTCCACGCAAGTACTCACCCTTCCACACACAACCATAGAGTTCCACCCGAAGGCAAACGCTCATAACCCGGTCAGCCAGGGGGTAGAAGCGCACCATGCGGGCTACGATGGGAGGGCCCAAGTCTTTCAGCACAACTTCATAGGTGTTCTCATTCCCTGACACCACCTAGGGGAGAGAAGAACAAATACCCTATCACACAGTACACTGCTCCACTCCTCTGTTATCTGTAGGGTTGAATGAATCTCGCCTGAAGGCTCTGACTTATTATTCAGTGTGTGCTTCCATATTCTGTCAAGTGAAGATTAGCTCAAATGAACTAATGAACTAAACCTTCTCTTTAAAACACAAAGGTGTGAAGAAGGACTGATTTTAGAGTGTGAGCCTTGGGCAGTTTTTGTAGGAGCAGCCTTTGCCTAAAGATCTACAGTGGCTTGCAATTTTTGTATATTTGTTGTGTGGCTACGTTCTAAAATAAAAACTGAAAGGCCAAAATAAACAATAACATTGGCTGTTGGAGATCTAAAATCCCATGCTATTATGTAAAAGAGGTACAAAACACAGTGTAGTGCTTATCAAAGAAAATCTTGGACATGTTGGCACAATAAGAGGTGCCTTTTTTCGCACAAGGTAAGCCAATTATTGCATGCTGTTGAAAACCCGGGCAGTAAAAGCTGCTCCTGCCTGAACAGAAAAGTTACTAGATAAAGTTTAGCTGGAGTGATGCCAAGCTGCTCCACTTCTAATAAGATATGAATAAACGAAATGCAGATGAATAATACTGTGTAGTAACTGTGTTTAGCAGAATACTGGTCTGTTTTCTGTCACTGTTCCCTCTGTCGAATCCCCCCCAAGCTCATTTAATGACACTCAAATTGTCTCTTTCCTTCATTTAAGCACAGCAAAGAGACTCCAGCTCTGTTGTAGTTAACAAAAGGAAAAGATCCTGCTTACTTCCTGGCCCCAGCGGTCCTTCCAGGTGATCCATTTCACTCCGTCTCGGGAATAGCGGAGTCGATAACTGCGAGCAAACTCCTGGCCGTGCCCATCGGCATGACGACCCTGGGTACCAACCAGAGCCAGGAAGTGGAGTTTATGCAGGTCTATCTGCAGGAGACAGGACAAACATTATCAAAATATATGTCAAAAATACAGACAAATAGACTGAGACACATAAAGTAATACAATTGAGCTTGTTCAATTACACAGACCGCTTGTATGACTTAAACAGCAAAGATATAATGTGTTAATTAGTGAGTTTTAGAGATGCTGGTAAGCTAACCACCTTCTGTGTCATATTTAGTGGAGAGATGTGACAAGGGTATTAATCTTCTCATCTAACTCTCAGCAAGAAGCAAATAAGCGTGTTTCCCAAAATAGGCCCTACTTCAGTGCCCAACACTTAATCATAGCAGTTCTAAAAATCACTACAAAAGCAATGTCTTGAGTAGATGAAAGCTCATATTAAAGCATCATTGAATTAATGTAATTTTTTAAACATTTTATATCAGCTTCATAATTATCTAATTATGGAGAATATCTATTTTTTATGTTATTCTTTAAAAAAAATGCACTGAGCACTAATTTCACATGTAACAGTGCAAATCAGCACAATCTGAGCATCTGACCTGAAGGTATTCAGATCCGCTGGGGAAAACGGCTCCAGCAGGACACCACGCTCCATCCCCCTCTCCAGTACTCAACCTGAGGGAAACACAGACTTATAAATGTCAAGATAAACATCAACAAAGCAAAGAGAAAAAAAACTTTTTTTTTGTTTTTTTTTACAAACACTGAAAAGTTCACTAAATCCCAGTTCTACACTCAAACATTCACACACAGAGATAGACACACACGCCGACAACAAGACAACATCAAAACCCACGGTGCCGACAGCGCCTAGGCACAGCTGAGAACCTCCTCTACCACCATACATATTGGATTCCACCGCAGCCAAACATTCTCATATAAATAGGGCAATGCTGTCTGAAAGAGAAAAAAATCAGATAGACAGAGACCTGGCTGTGGCTACAGGCACACCGTGGGCAATAGAGAGAAACTGCAGGCAGACGGAAAGTACAGAGAACACATGAGGAGTGGAAAAGAGATGAAAGAAGTAAGGGGGTAAATTACTAGCTCTTTCACATTCTTCAAACCTCACAACAAGATCTGGTGTAGGATGTCAGGACCAATCTCAGGCCTGCCACGACCACACACATGCACCACTTCAACGTTTTTCCCCTCGGTGTGACCTCACTCCAGCCCGTGAAGAAAAGTCCACACTACCACCACATACTGGCCACATAAGGGCCGCAAACATGGCTGGCGTTGGATCAACTCATACGAGGAGCTTTGGAACAGACGCCAGCCCACAACCAGGTTGTGACCACGGTGGGGCTTCTCTCAAAATGAAAACTGCTGCTCAGACCACCAAAACAAATCACTGAATCAACTCTGTTGCACTGACAGTGGCGCTCGCATTTTAATCAGTCCCGTTCTCCTCTCGGTGGGTGAGATCATGCAGCCGGAAACCACGAGATGATATCAACGCATTAGTGCTCCACAGAGTGTCCTGTGACGGAGGAGGGTTGGAGGGAGAAGAGGATGAAGAAGGAGAAAAGAGCAATGTGGCTGGATAGAGCTCAGTCCACCGTGCACCAGCGAGCAGGTTTAACATTACACTCCACTGTTCTGCCAAGTACCTAATTTTTCTCCCATTACTCCTGTCTTTTGCTTCCTACCTAAATACCAGCCAACAATTCATTCCTCCTCACTTGTTCTCAATTACCATACTCCCTCCATCTCTTCCCCACCCGCTCAGACCAATATGCTGAAATTTCACTGCCCTAGAGTAATAAGAGCCATGAAAAAAATACCTACCAACTCAGCATCCCTCAACCCCTCCCTTCTCCCAACACCTTCCCTCAGACCATGTTTTCAAATGAATTTCTCTCCAGCTTTCAGCACACCATCGCAGTGATCCACCACTCACTTGTTTTCTTTTCTTTCTTTTAATGTCCACTGGTCTCTCTGCTTTCTCTCTTTCTCTCTCTGTGTCTCCCCAATGTCTCTTAAAAAGAGCTAGAGACTAATAATCATTTCCACATGGTTGGACACTCAGCCAAGAGACCCAGCCCAACAGACCCAGGGAGACAAATCAGAGCACACGCACACACACACACACACACACACACACACACACACACCCTGTGAATGCTCTTACTCATGGCTGTAGCATATTGTAGGCCTAGCTTGGCTCTTGTGAATGTGACCTCGCTGCCAGACAGACAAGGTGGTAATATAATTACCAAGTAGGATTTACAAAGACATACAGGATCATCTTCTATCATAATCTAACAGACCTCCGACAAATTACTTTAGTGTGGTGCCAGCGGACTGAAAATAAAGGCATGCAGCCACACACATCAGTCCACAGACACATATTTCTGTACTAGAAGCACTGTTACACTTGATATGCTTATTATATTCTACTGTGTGTGATTTGCTGAACAAATCAAGGTTGTGAGCAACATTTCAGACTACTAAAGACCAATTCAGTGCTGCTATTCAAACTGGCAAATATGTTTTCTATATGAGAAACTGTTAGCAAAAATTGGCCAGAAAAATGCAAAAATGGAAACCACAGTGGTGTTTGCCTTTAGAGGCATCTGAATAGCATCTGAAGTTTAAATAATGAAAGAAAAATCTAGCAAAAATAATCACCTGATGAAAATATTCTGTTTTTGCGTTTTATTTCACGCCAAAATGATGCAGCACTCATGGGCATCACAGTCAGTACACCGTGACGCTGGGTGAGTGACTGTAACCATACGAAGAGTACAGGAACAGCCAACCGATTACTGCAGTGGGATTAATGTAATCAGTAACATTTGACCCTGCGCACACACACACACACTCACTTCCTACCTTCCATGCTTGGCCTCAGTGGAGTCGGACCAGGCGCTGGAGGCAGTGATGTCAGAGTCTGGGATGGTGCCGTCCTCCATCCCCAGGGCGTAACGACACTGAGCTGTACGGAAAGAGAAAGAGACATGAGCAATATTCTCATCTGTATGGAGCACATGTCCAGAGGAAACTTAATATTTCCATCAGAGTGTCAGCAGCCATCATTGGTCACGGAGCATATTGTTGTTATGTCATCTCTGGGAAAACTTCCGGATTTCATGCTTCATAACTCACACAGACACTGAGGGGAGAAAAAAAGAAGAAACTCTACAATGAATTTGTTCCAAAAACCCTTGCAAGGTGGAGTCAGCACTAATGAGTTCGTATAGAATGCAATGGCAGTGTTTTGCATCAGTTATTCCTTCCCAAGTGCCATTTGTGCTTTGAAAGTGACAACATCAAAGATAGTCATTAAAATTTATCTGCATCATAAAGTGAGTATCCAGCGGCCCCCTGTGAGACGCCATGACCCGTCCTCTCTGAGACTAGACCTTTCCTCTTTTTCCCCATTTTGTCTTTCCGGATAGGTCTCCATCACACACAAAGCCAGCTCCTCAGGGCTCCAGCAATCCAGCACAGCCGCTGTTCCGGTTACAACGGCTCGGGGATTTGCAGGAAGAGAACAAAAGGAGAGGAAGACTCAAAGGGCAAATGGGAGAACACAGACAGGTCTCAGATATCTGTGCCGGCTCTGCTCCAGCAGCAGCATTATCAAATGATCCAGATAGCGTGGTCCCAGGCAGGGATTACCCAACGACTCAGCTATCCACTCTGAAGTCAGACATGAGGAGGAGATGGTGGACGGGGGCTGAGAGGCTGAGGGAGGGTTTGGGTAGTGATAAAGTGAAAAGGGGCACCGACAGTGATACGGAAGGGAGGCTGGGGGTGACAGAAAAAGGCGGGGGTGAGGAGGGCGTCTAACACAGTTTCTGTCATTGAGTCAGCGGACAGGAATGTTGGGCCGGATGACAAACCTTAAAAACCCCAACGGGTGCATCACACATGCGCACACACACACACACAGCTCATCCACACCCTGCGGACAGGTGCCCATTTCATTACATCATCATCATCATCATACCACATGGCCAGTACCCACTGCCCCCCCATCCCCCATCTACAGTCTTTTCAACTCTGTCTCTGACCCCCTCTGTGTCCTTTGCTTTCACTTTCTCTTTTTGTCATTTTTTATAAAACTTGAGCTCAGACACATTAAACCCTTCTGTTCACACTGTCAAGCCTGATTCACTTCTTTCAACAGGACAAACTGTGTGGATGTCTGTGTTTATGTTTATATGTGTGTGTGTGTTGCACTATATTGTCTGTTAGTGTGTATATGACTAGTTTGAATGATGCAGATATGATTAGTCAATGGTTGATTCATTGACTAATCATATCTGCATCATTCAGGCCACAACTATATAAATAGGAATGCTAAATATTCTGTCCATTATCAATTAATCTTTTTCTCCATTAACCACTTATTCATTTTCACAACAATTACCAATAGTCTTATACCAAAGTATGGGAAAAACTGCACTGCTGACCGGATGAGGAAGGAGGAGGAAGAGTTCCAAAGTTATTACAATTCATCCTGAAGGGGACGTGAGTGTCTGCACCAAATTACACAGCAATCCATCCAGTAGCTGTTGAGTCATTTCAGCCTGGACCAAAGCGGCGGATCAACAGACCATCATCACATCACAAGAGCCACGCCCCAAGCAGGGGTAAATAAATTTTATGTCGACTGACTAACTGATTTATTATTTGTGATTGTTTCAGTTCTAATTGCAATAATCTATTGTGCTGCCTTGTTTCTCTGTTGTAGACTAACACATTAATCAAAGTAATATACTTGCAGCTTTAGTCTCACTCTGTTTCGCTGCTGCAGTCAGAGGCTCATCAAACAGTCTGGTCCTCTGGTTACACCAGGTTGGCTCTCATTCACTAACCCCTCATGCACTCCCTTCCCCGACATTTTGACTGACATTTTCATGAGCTGCCTGTGCATTAGCGGTATTGACGAGCCAAGGGTGGTGGTGGTGGTAGTGGTGATTGGGGGGGGGGGCTATCTCACTCTCTCAGCTATCTCACTCTCCTATTACAGACGACTGGCTGGCAGACAGGGACAGGACACGGGATAGCCTGTTGATAGCGGACAGAGAATGAGCCTTACTGATCTGAGAATGTGAGGAGAATGTCGGAGCAGCAGGACGGATGATTGCTCATGCCCGTGGACACGAGTGGGAGAGGTGAAGAAGAGGCAAGAGGCTACAGACAAGAGTTTGTGGGAATAAAAAAATTCAAACCAACACAAAACTTCTAAGTGGTTTCAAATGTGGAAGTTTTCAGGAGGAAAAACAACGGTTACAGAAAGAAAGAAAAATTGATGGTTTAGATGGTCTTTTTGTTGCATGCATGAATGTGAGAACCTACCTGGCTTAAAGTGCCACTCATGGTCCGCTGAAGACAACACCAGTGCCACCAGGACTGTGAGCACAGTGACAGGAAACAGCTGCAGGGTTGGTAAGGCCATGACAGCAGCAACACACCTGGTTACCTGTCCGGAGACACACTGATGACCACAGGCATACCTGTCAAAGAAAAAGAGATATTTAGATCCACATCCACTTTAAGATTCTAGTCTGTCCTTGTTGAAACTGCCGCAGCGATCATTAAACCCACAGATGATTTTATTTCCACGCCTACATATTCATTACCCGTGTACACATACAGATCTAGCCTGAAGCTGCTGAGCTGACAGGCTCACCATCTCCATCGATCACTCAACTCTCTCAATCAAATCCTCTTAGTCCAAGGCACGTAGCATGTCTCACAGTCATTTGTTTCTCAACATTTTGCATGCCGAGCTCAGCAATGGGCCAAACCCCAGAGGAGCAAGCACAAAGCCCTACAACAAAGGCCACTTTCACACGCTAATTTGTTTTTCTCTCTGGCAGCAGAATGGCGGGATACAATAATACTTTGCTCCCTTTAGAGAGGGTACAAACAGCTTGGTAATTGAGGATGGTATAATTAGCCGGCCTCATTTACTCCCACAGAATTTTATTCCTTGTGTATTTAAAATGCCAATATTTTGTCCAAATTACTGAATTCAAACCTACTTTCCCTTAATAGGACAGGACATATTTGGAGCACCCAGTTGTTTGGAATATATAAGAAACAGATGAAGCTGTGAGATTGATGAAATGAAAGCCACAGTCGTGAGAAAGAACAGAAGGACAGATGTCAGTTTTTTCAGTTAATGGGTACACAAACAAAATGACTTGTTCATAACACAACATCACAGACATTTTGCATCTGTTGTTGAGATCCTTGCAAGTGTAAACTTAACTTAATAAAAATCTACTCTCAGGTGTACCTAATAAACTGGCAACTAACTAAAAGTAATGCAGTCCCAAAGCAGCAGCGTTGTGGTAAATCATACTTTCATTGAGGTTAAAATGTATAATGAATGATCATTTTGAAGGATGTAGTCTGTGCAGCTCTTGACTTTGAGATGTACAGACTGTGTCCCCCATATTTAGTTTATCCTCTTCAATATAATTAGGGTAGACAAGGAACACCTCTAAGTATAATGCGAGACCATTCAACGAGACGACAAACTACAGCTTCCGAACTGACTTTAAAGTTGAATCAGCATCCCTCTACAACAGTGTCAACAAAAACAAAGCATTTACTGCATTTAGCTGGCAGTTCCTATTGAACTGTGGACCTACAATATTTCCATAACGACATAGTACTCAATGCTTTCAACATTTGTGCATTTTGTCTGACAACACCAACATAATTTTACCAAAATCATTCAGAAAATATAATGACATTACATTGCTCTCTCCCTTCTACATATTTTACGTTTGAATTTGTTCGAGGCAGACTTCCAGTGGCGAGGGAAGAGGGAGGAAAGAAACGTCATGATAAGTGGAAGTCTGAAGAGGGAGTGACAGCTGGGAGAGACGGAGAGACCAGGCCGTGTTTCTGTGTTTCGGCTTCAACTCTGACTAGACTGGGACAGCTGTAGTGACAGACGATTGGTTGGGGTGGGTCGGGGGGGTTGGGGGTGGTCGTCGAGGGAGGTGGAGAGGGGGAATGTATGAAAACAGAGTGAATAGTAGAGCAGGGTTAGCTCAGGCACGACAGGGCAGAGACGATGGAACAAGAGCAGCGATGACATGGGTACATGTGTGTGTGTGTTTGGGAGGGGGGTGGGGGGTGTAGAGAGGGTGACTTATGGCCTCATGGTGTGTGTGTGTGTGTGTGTGTGTGTGTGTGTGTGTGTGTATGGTTGCGTGGGGCACGTATGTGGGTATAGAGCAGATCTTAGGGATAGCCAGCCAATGCAGCTGTCCTAAATGGGAGACACAACGCAACCGATACACGATGCATGTGTTCCAAGTGGGGGGAAAAAAAGTGTCTGACATGTTCTTTTTTTTTCTTCAGAAAAACACCCATGGTGTCCAAACAAGTTAATGTGTGTGTGGGTGAGTATGTCAGATGACAAAACGCTGAAATGTGGAGTTTAAGCTGCGTGCAACATCAAACTGAGAATCTGGTGACTGGGGCCACAAGTCCACAGCAATCACCATAACAACCGCTGTCAACAAACACTACCCTCGACAGGGTCTCATCACCGTTTTCTCAATGAGGGATGGACACATAAAACTTTTCGCCTTTCATCTTACACACCACAGAGAGATTATAAAAAGAGAGACATTATAAACACAAGAAGAAAACCCACCGGACAAATGTTTTGGCGAGCAGGAACAAAAGTGGCCACAGCCACACAGGAACATTGTTGCTGGAAAAGTCAAGTGGTGTTGAACAGCTGTGGTTAGTGCTCGGAACGAGGGACAAGGGCCCGCTGTGGGGTGGAGGAGGCGGCACAGTGTGGAGCCCAATCTATGCTCTCACATTTTGTCTTGGCTAATCCATAAGCAGGACTAATGAATACTTATGAGCAGCTGCTGCCTCTGTCCCGCACAACAAAACACAACTGATAAGAGAGACACAGAGTCAAGAGCGCAGAGACATGGAGAAGTTTTTTTCAGTTAGCGTTTAGTAACCATTGCATCATTAAAGATAGTTTGCCAGAGTCTCTATAATTAGATTACCTCAGTGAAAAATTGGCAGGAGTGTCTTGGCACTGGTTAGTGGCTGTTCTAGAGAGCCCCTCATGTTGGAATCAAATGTTTTGCATTCGTTATTCTTTCCAGTCTTATAATAAAGCCAGTCAGAAAATTACTGAATGGTGACCTAAAGGATCAGCAGGTGGGTTTGCATGTTTTAGACCACTAATTGTAAATCGTGTACGCTTTAGATCATTGGTGAGGATTTTCTAATATTGTAACTTCTCTATTGGCTTTTTTGTGATTTCCTACATTCCAGACAGACAGGTTGAGTATTTCAGTACAGTAAAAAAAGAAATGCTTGCAGAGACTTGAAGCCTTAATATTTTAGTCCATATTTTTTTCTTATCAACATGAGGACTCAAGAGAGCTGCAGAGCAGTGATATACCAAAAGCCAGAAACTAGCAAACTTACAATGTGCTTTTCACAATGATTCCATTTTGATTTGGGAACAACAAATCACTTTAATGTCATCACACTTAGCAGCCAAACTTAGTAATCTTGATGAAGAGTTGTTGGAGATGACAGTGGGAGGACGGTGTCAGTGTCAGGGTCGGTAGGCCAGTCCATCCTTTATCCAGACTGAAATATCTATTGGATGGAACAACTATTGGATGGACTGCCATGAAAGTTTTGTCTGTAGAGGATGAATTAAACAGACTGTGGTGAACCTCTGACTGACGTAGCAAGTAAACTTTTCCACTTATGTCCACATCTACTAGAAGAACTGAACATTCATGATTCCCACACAACATATCCTAATCCTAATTTTGGTGTCCCCCCTGACCTTCCCTCCAGCAAACCCACAAGGTTGAATTTTGGAGTTTGGAGTGAAATGGCTCTATAACTATTGGATGAAGTGCCATGTCATTTGGTTGGAAGTAGACGTAGCTACCGTGACGTCACCCATTAGTTTGTGGACTACCAGAAAAGACGTTTATTCAGTTAAGACCCCACCTCTGATTGGTTAGTCACAAGGTAGTCACGCCCTAAAGCATAAAGCATAACCTGGTTTATCGTCTATTTTAAATGGGACCATAATTTACTAAATGAACATCATGCTGTATTGCAGAAGACTTGGAACTAGCAACTGAGATCGTAGACTCAGAAGGTAATAAACCAAGTGAGAAGTGGGGTCATTTTCTCATTGACTTCCATAGATTTGGAACCACTGAAGTGTTTCCAGCCCTGCAGGCTATTAGACAGAATGCAGTTTTAAGCGCTTCAGCATTGAATTCATTCTAATTCACAACTAATTTTTATAAACCTATTCCTGTGCCTGTGCCCCTTTAAAAACATTCCCATCATCATCTTTACTTTGTCGACAAGCAAATTATAAGCAAATGTTAGCATGCTAACACGCTAAACATAGCTGGTAGACATTCAAATATAAGCTTGGTAGCACTGTCACTTTGAGCACGGTAGGATGATAGCATTACCTCTAAGCGATGCAGTACTGGTACCTCATGTTGACTATGACACCAACTGTTGCATAAAAGGTACTAAAATGTATCTAAATGTATTGTATCATTTAGGAAATGATATAACGGATACAATTTATAGTTTATATACTAAGACATTTAAGTGTTGCTTCTTAACTGTACTGTGATGTCTGTCTCATCCACCACAGACCTCAATGTGTGAAGTCTCCAATCACAGCCAGATAGAGTAACACACTGTCTCAGTTAGACATGACTAATGGCTGCTGGGAGACAGAAAGAAGTGAGCTCTTTGTTTTGGATTTCCATCAATGTGTGAGGAAGCTTGTGAGGTCGTACGCACCACTACCCTCTGAGTCCTGGAGAGAAGGAAACACAAATTAATCTTCAATCCTCACAGCACTTTGAAGGGAGAGCTGTGCCAGCTACACAAAAACAAGGTCACTTGATGGCTTTCCTGAAAACAGACTTGTTTCTGTGAGGCACAGGGACAGCGTGATTCAAGTTCTGTTCCCTGCGGGGCCTCTGTTTCCTTGTTTTTACTGAAGACACACTCCAAGGGCAGGCACAAGTTGTTTGGCTGCATACATCTATCCACAGGGTTTCTTTTTCCTCCATCTTGAAGGAATTTCCTTCAGCTTACTTTAGGTGAATATTAAAATATCATTGAGACTAATATTTCCTTCACACTAAGTGAGGAAATAACATAACTACCTCCGCTCCGTCAGTGAAAATGAAACAGAAAACACAGTGTAGGTTACTGTCAGCAGTGCACTGCCTAACATCAACAGATGATGCACAATGTACCAGGAAGCTATGGGTAAAGTCAGGAGTTACATCCTTCTATTGACCTGATGTTAGTCATACACTGGTCATCAAATTGTACAGCTGTGTGTCACAATATTCAACTACAAAGGGAAGTGCCAGTCATGACCGTGGAATCTGAATTTACTGAGTTTAACCAGAGTTTGAGGAAGCAGGAGGGAAGAATAGGTGAGTCACTTCCACAGGCCAATGAGAGTTGAGGGAGAAAACGGCGACAGTAGACAAATCAGAAAATTCAAAAGCAGCAACAAGAAAGGGAGAAAGTGTGGCATGTGACTAAAGGATGACTGACGGAGGTGGCGATTCATGATGAAACACAGAGGAAAGCATGGTAAGGGGATTGTAAAAGAAAAAAGTGTTTCCAGGAATACTTAACTTGTGCTGAGAATCGCATGACTCATTAAAAACAGCTCAGCTTTCCCCCAAAAAAATATCCAATTCAAAACACACCTTCCTGGCGGCACAGAGGTAGCAGGGCAATATCATTAAGTGGTGCTGAGCAACAGCATAACATATCTGATTCACAAGCTGACTGATGGTAGTTTGTCACAGAGACCCATGAGCCAAGGCTCAGTAGTGTAGTGCAAAAACATGTAAAAAAAGTTCACTTGCATGCAGCTAAACAAAGCTGAAATCAATCATAACTTAAGAGTAAAACTTCCATCTTTCTCCTCTTTGCTGCCTACTTTATACTTGGAAGCAGGTCCACCTGGCCCTTCAGTGCTCAGCATATCTGCATGGCGGACAGAGACAAATGGTGACTGATTACGATAGGTTGGTCTGGCAAATGAAGAATGCCCTCATCAACAGTGGCCACACGAACCTATTTGTAAGTGTGGGGACACAGCACTACACAAAGCCGGCAGCCAGAAACACGCTCTCCTTTGGTTTTCTTTTTTATGCCGGTCAAGAAACAGTAGTGATAGCAATTTGATTTGTGGGGGTTGCGCACAGGTTAAAACACATCTAAAATGTATAAATAAGCACACAATAGTCACATATATCCGAGACCAAAACACCTTCAAAAGCACAGCGTAGCACCACACCAAAAACAATTTAACAAGCAAGTTACTTAAGCATCTGATGGTGGTGGGCAGCCATCTGTGCCTACGGCCAGAGGGGAGGAGGCTGTATTGTTGTAGATACTCTTCAGTGGCTCCACACAGAGCTAGACCGATAAATCAGCCAGCACAGAAGATCAGCTGATGTAAGCTTGCGTAATAATAAGGAACAAGAAAGTGTACAGCAGAAATGCAAAAGATAGGTTTTTGTTAGAAACAGATCTTTCAACTGGAAAATGTTGTGGTCAGTAGATATCATGTTCACCAATCCCTGATAAGCACATTTAAGGGACCCTCATCAAAGCTGTTGGTTAAAGGGATGTAAAAAATGTCAAATGAAATCAATCAAATGAAATATCAAATAATTAAATTCTCAAATATGAATTCCAGACTTCATCAGGTGTGAGTTCCTGGTCTGGACAGGCTTAATGTTGCAAATGACACAATAATAAAAACACAATGCATTGGGGTCAATGCACCTTAAAAACTAGATCTTTGTGTCTAATTGGGTTTCTGAATAGAAATACAGTATAGAACCTCTTCTACAGTCTGCACCACAATGTCTCAGTGCTCGTATTTTTTCTGGTGATTTTCCGGCGGTCGATTTGTCCGGCCTTCATGCCGACGAAAGGCTTGCGAAAAAGGTGACGTTTGCAGGTTTGTCCACTGTCGATCATCACAGAAATGACTGGGCTACAAATCAAAAAGCCACAACCAGGTACATCCAAAATTTTGCAGCAGGCCCACAGCACAAACACAATATCTAGTCTGGCCTGCATTTTAATTAGAGCTGTATCATTGTGCTCCAATATCATGACATCTGCAGAGGCAATCAAAAGGAAATAAGCCTGATCAGTTGCATAAACAACACAGCACAGAAGGCATTGGGTTGTCTGTACCATTTGCACATCAACTAAGAATGGACTAAAATAAAACAAAAGATATTCTCTGAGAGCTGAATTACAACAAAGAACAGAGAGTACAAATAAAAAAAAAATTAAGGGAAGGTCTTGTTAGCACCTCTGGCAAACAACAGGATCTACACTGAGCCGACTGTTCATTAGCTGCATAGCTGCATTTCGAGAGAATCAAAGAGTGAAGTCCTCTCTCTGTGCACGAACAAGAAAAACCGTTGATGAGAACGTATTATATGTTCCTCTGGGAAACTGCTTTTGATTGACAGCAACTTGAAACTGAAACACTGTTTTGGATCTCAGGGCTTGAAGTTTCATACATGTCAGTACATGTATTTAGAATGGACTCAGCTCTTTTTCCTCCGTATAATGCATCTGGAATGAAAGGAGTGCCGTTTTACTTTCTAGTGAAAGTGAGCCAGCGAGAAGAGACATTTCTCTCCTAAACTAAAAGAGAATCTGAGTTATTTACTGCATGAAAATGAACCTTCACTGCTACACTGACCTGAGCTGAAGCCTGGTTGTAAAAATCATAATGAGAGTCTAGCTCGCAGGTATGAGATGGCATTAGCATGTTAATATGACAGCAGAGTGTAGTGTAGCAGAGTCTCTGGTTCTAGTTTGACGCCGGGCCGTTTTAGGGCTGCAGTGTGATGGCAAACCGCAGCCCAATTCCCTGAATTCAATTTGCACAGTCTCACTGCCACCTGTCAGAGAACAAGTGAGAATCAGAGGAGATGATGGGGTGAACGGAGAAAGGAGAGGCATGTGACAGCACAGTGCTACTCTCACAATGGGTAGAGAGAAAACAGCCAGAGACGGAGATACAGACAGACAGAGGAATGTCGTGGTGAAGGAAAATTCCCTCCAGGGATCGAGCAAGAGACTGAGAATGACAGAGCGAGCATGGGACAAAAGCAACTCTTTGCCCGCAGGAGAGTGACAATTATTCATCCAGTGAGCAGCTATTGAAACACAGAGTGGAAACAGGAGATGGGAGAGAAGGATGGAGGGAGGGAGGGAAAGAAGGAGGGCTGGCCTGGAGAGAAACTGAACAGAGCAGAAAGAAAAAAAACCAGAGAGACCAGGTCAAACAGGAATGAGTTCAGCGAGACTCAGCATTTTGAGTCAAAGTGAGAAAAACAGTCAGGCCTAACCCTGCCCTCGAACAGATGTCTTCTTCTCATTTCTAATGAACGACAGCTGAGCAGTGAGAAAAGATTCTCAGACGTCTTCGAGCTGTGTAATATTTTAGCTACTGACTGCAGTGGGCAAACACAATACACTCACACAAAAGCGAATTAGGAGCCATAAATTGTGTCTGGGCTTTTCTAAAACTCTAGTCGCGCACACACACACACACACACACACACACACACACACATAATTCACTCTGTTAAAAGCCTCAGGCACAGGCTGATACCTCTATCACACTTTCAGTCCTCCTCCTCCTCCTCCCTCTCGGCAGAAAAAAAGCCTCCTAAAAAGAGCCAAATTACATATCACACAACAGTTTCCTGATGCTAATGAGACCCTCCAAACCCCTAGCAGGGAAAGACAGACAGGTCCGTCCCACTCAATGTGGATGTCGTTGCAACTCAAATTCATCATACAAAGAGAAGACATATTAAAACACCTTTGATGTTGAACACAATTTTCTTCCATGTTCCAACAAGGTTTCAAAAGTACTTACTTTGCCAGAAGCCATTAGTAATTATTAGTGGTATACTGAGCCACGAGAGGCACGGTGTGTGCTAGCAACTCGGGCGAAAACACCACCACTGTGTGAGGATTTGAACAGAGATGAAAAAAAAATAAAAAACTGAAAAGAAAGAGAAATAGCGAGGCAGGGAGAGCAGAGCGCCATTGGCTTTTAAGTTTGTGAGAGTTTCCATCTTTCATAAGGTTCGACTGCTTTTTCCAGAGGAGATGCCTTCAGCCGGCAGTTGTTTGGCGAGATGTGTCAAGCGATTCACACTTGGTGTCAGCTCGCCGGATTCAGCGGCAGCAACCTTTAATCATTGGATTGTCTTCTTAATTCAGCATCATGTGATTCAAAGGGAGACTCCACCAATCTTACACATCAAAGTCTGTTTACAGGTCTTGAGGAGTTCTACTGCATATGTGCAAAAACGTTGTCTGAAGCCTTTTGCAGGTCCAGAAGGAGCTAAACGAAGTCTGATCAACTGCTTCAAATGGAGTGGCTTGAAGTTTGGAAAAGAAAATAAATCTGAGGCGTCTAGCATATAGCACGTCAAACCTCTGTTTGTGGCCAGGTTGCATTTTGGGTAATATAGGTTGCAGATTTTGACGAGGAAGAAGAATTTGTGGAATAAAATATACCTTCAATTTTGATGTTTTGTGTACACAAATGTGTAAATTAATTACTTGGCAGCTGTTAGCAGCTCCAAAACAGGCCACCTTTCATTTTAGGATCTATGCAGAGGCATTTCTGCACGTTCCTAAACTAAAATGAGGCATCAAGTGAAGGCCTCAGATACCTTGATAAGATACTACGACAAATTCTTTGAAGAAACCTCAGCAGCCAAAATATGACCCCAGTTTGCTTACATCGTTGTTATCTAACCAGTGCATGCTCGATGGGAAGAGCAAACAGATAAATGAGAAGACTCACAGGGACGAAAGCAGAGGGGAGGCTGAGATGGATGAGAGGAGGAAGGAGGGGGCAGGACGATAAATGAAACATCTAGTGCCGCTTCAAAGGGAATGGAGAGATAGAAGACGGGGAAGGAGAGTGTGTGTTCCATATTAGATGTAGAGGGAGAGACAGATTGCCAGAATGATCAATTAGGGGATCAAAGGTACGCTGGATGTCAGGGTGGGACAGAGGGACAGGGGGATGGCGATGTGCTGGAAGCGTGGGGAGGGCTTATCTGAAAGAAGGTAGGACTTTGGAGATGGAGATTCACAGAGAGGAAGTCAAATAGAGATCAGAAAAACTCCCTGACAACTAAAACCCAAGCACTCCCAGGATCGCTCTCTGAAGTGTCACCACCCATTACTCCGTGAATTTGTTTCTCAGCATTCTCGTCGAGCTCACTCTGCATGTGACCACACATATGACAAATGCAATTGAAAAGTCCAGCTGTCTAGACTTGAGGGGGAAATTGGTTTAGTATAACAGGTTGGACAGTGGAGTCCTGCCTTCAATTGGTTTCATTTCCCATTAGAGGAGGGCTGTAGAGAGGGGAGGCGAATAACCGTGTCATGTCTTTGGAGTTAAGTGAATTCTTCCACTGGCCTCAAGGTTCCCACTCAGTCAGTCGGGAGCCAATTACCAGCAAACAAAGAATATAGAGGAGCTGCTGCCTTATACATGATTGGCGTGAGAGAAGTCACACAAAAAACAGTTCTTATGCAAAGAAAACACCATTATCGTCATTGTGCTCTTTCATGTGGTTGACTAGCCACATTAACAACGCCGCCATAAAAGTCAGGCAACTGTGCAGAGCATGCAACTCAGTAGTTGTGCAGGATCTGCCTTTGGGTTTTGAATTTGTACCCAGCTGCTACAAAGTCTTTTCAGAATGGTCAACAACCAGAAAACACAAAGACAAAAGTCCCAAAGCATGGCTGCCACCAAAACAATGACCCAGATAGAGCACAACAGACTGGGGTCAATGATCAACCAGACAAGACAAACCGCTGCTTTAGTGAGCTTGCACACAGTCACACATTGGTGTGTTTCCATTCGCAAAACAACAGTGATAATCAAAACTGCAGAAAGAACTCAAACATCAAAATTGTTGCTGGGTCTTCAAAGATCTCCAAAGATAAAAACAAAACAAAAAACAAGCAGCCATTCCACAGACACTGTCAGACAAATTACTTTGCTCCGTGACTATACTTCTCCACAAATTACAATATGCAGTTTTTGTCATTTTCTCCAACGCCTACTAAGGCAAAGGCTAATCAATAAAATAAACTGTTCCCCAAGAGTGTGCATGCGTAATTATACTCACAAAACTGGTCTGTCAAACTATTTAATATAGTCTGCGTCTCCTCTGCTGGACTGCACTGCTGATAAAAAGCAGCTATGCAGGGCCAATGGCTCTCGTGGGACGATGTGGGAGAACTAGCAGCCAGATGCCCATTAGACAGGGATCCAGCAGACCTGTGCTTGCAGTCAGGGACTGCGTACCCACACTCAGGGCTCCTCCTCACTTTATGCCCCTGCCTTTGCTACAGGCAGGCAGAGAGGGAGGGATGGATGGGTGGAGAGAAAATGGCCTTTTATTGCCTCTCTATCTATTGGCAAATAGCATAGCACCCTCCACCTCCTCCAAACAGTCTAACAATGCTACACCTCCGCTGGACTGCCTGCTCAGTCCCCCCAGCCAACAAATTACCCACATGTACCATTTTCATGGAAGAGGACTGCCCGCTGCACTGCACACCCACTGAAACCCATTGTTAACTCCTCCGCCAGGTCACCTCCACCTCTCGGCAAACACAGAGGCATGCACAAACACATGGGAACAGGCTGGCAACAGAAACACACGCAATCACACCCACATTTTCACCTCCCTGCCTCCATCTCTTTCTGCCACACACAAATAATCAGAGGCAGAGAGCTGAAATATGCAGTTTCTGAGCATAACTTTTTTTCCCCTTGATCCTGCTCACAGAGAAGATGAGAATCATCTGTTACACCATATGATTGATTCGCTCTCACATCCCTTTCTTCCGACTCATGAAAACACAAAATATATATTCAGTGCAAAGTCCAGACTTTCTGCAGCTCCTCCCCAGAGTCTGTATCAACACAGCTTCTCCTTTCCAGTGCCAGGCCACCCTCTGATTATTCAAGTTATTGATTGAACAGCTCTCAAATGAGAACCACCTCATTAAAGGCCCTAGGTGAGTGAAACCAGAGCTGCCGTTTTTTATTGGGGGTCACCTGTAGTGCTGCGGGGTCACAAGGTTAATGGTCAGTGTGATGACCACCACCTGGATGTGTGCGGCCATCCTACGTGTTACACATTTAACTGATCAAGCTTGACTTGCCAAGAACAAATACTTTTGTTTAACTTCTGAGGTTTGTGTGTGTGTGTGTGTGTTTGTAAATGAGGTGCAATGTAAAGCAAGTGAAGAATGAGTTAAACAGACTGTGAGGAGAGGAGTGACAACTTAACCAAAGCCTTACTACAGTTTGGAAAGATTCAAATCAAGACTGTATCATGTGTAACAGCTATTATAATGAGTCCATGAGACCATGATGGACACTGTCCGAAATTTTCAGCTACGCACTCGGTAAATGCCATCTCTGTATCTGCCCCACAAACGTGCAGGGGCGCAACGTTACACCTTAAACGCGCTTCCCAGCAGCCGTGGCCGGCGCCCAGAGCCGCCGTGCCCGCCTCACACCGAGACTTACAGACGCCAAACCACAGGGTGAGAGGCAGACAGGCAGACAGACACACAGACAGACAGACAGACATACACACAGACGGCTGGAAATATCCGCTGCAATATTATTATTATAGCCGCTTATTCTGGAGTGAGGTGCGCGGAGAGGAGACGCGCGAAGGACTTAAAGGCGTTTGTCAGTACTCACCTAAAAGACACAGAGAAGTGTGCTTTGACAGCAGTCCAAACTTTTCGGTGAAGTCTTCGGGCTTTTAGACGAAGTGAATCTGTGTTTTTGCCCTGAACGACACGCGTCCGCTGCGTAAACCAAACGCTGCTCTGGAGCGGTTGTTTTGCGCTCAGTGGACGACCTCTAATAAAACTGTGAAAACAACAAATTATCCGAAGCTGCTGACCAGCTGATGTGAGTCCCGCAGCCTGGCTTTCACTGGACACTCTCGCGGTGGTTAGTTTTAAAAACTTGCCAACATAAAGGGAAATTCTGAAGAAAGAGTGAGAGACCGTCCAGGGTCGCTGCGCCACGGCCCCTCTCTGACTCTGAGCCCTGGCTGCGCTGCTCCAACCTCAGTCCGGGCTCCGCAGCCGGGCCAGCGGGCGCCACCAGGTGCTCATTTACATAACTGCACCGGCTGTGTCCAATCACAGCCCCGAGCAAGGTGTCTGATTGAATATTCCAGCAGACACGCCGTCCAATCAGAGCTCCCTGTGGGCGGGAGCTGTGACCTGAACTACACTGTAGAATGAAATTCAATGTGCAGCCTTTGGGCGCAATGGGAGTTTCTTTGTTACAGCAACGCAGAGATTTGGGGAATATGACATATGATATAGCAGCAGACAGAGCTGGTTCACCTTGTTAACCCTTTGCATGTCAGAAAAAAAAGCCACTCTGCCGTTTAAAAAACACATTATTTGATCATGTAAACTTGTAAACTGTTCTGTCCTGCCTCTCAGCATCTGGCCTGGGCCATTTAATGTAGACCCACAGCACTCTGCCATGGTATTTACCTCTAAAGGAAACTTTATTACAGAGTATTGGTGGTGTAACTGTATACTATTACTGCCCCGGGGCTATAATGACTCAGATTGGAGGGTTTGCAGTAAAACACAGCAATGGAGCTGGAACCAGGAGAGTTGTTGATACGGGACCCTGAGGCGAAGCGGGAGTGAGATGGGAATTCATGTTTTAGAAGAGCCACATTTGTGCATGTTTGCATCAAACATTTCCAGACACAGAGAGACTTTAAAACAGGCTGTGCAGCAGTTACAGTATGTGTTGGTACTTGCCTGTCTGACTGAGAGGAGGGAAACTGTAGCTGGCACTCAGTCAGCAGCGAGGGACAATAAAGGTCATTTAACACACTCTGAGCTCCACCTTGGACAAACAAGGAAGAGGAACACTGATACAGTTTGTGCTGCCTAATGTTCTCCTTTGTGTGCGTCTATTTCTTGCATATACACATATGAGCTCATGAATACCTTGAAATTAGACACTTTTTGTCAAAAAGTTTTCGTTTAGACTGAAATAAAGTCAGCAAAGTGATCAACGTGTCACAGTACTGGACAGTTCATTTACCAGGACACTGTATATTTCAGTGGCACCATCACATTTATTTAACACCTATAGTCACAGGTTAGGTTTTGCATCAAGATTTTGTATATAAAACACATGAACAGCTCAGAAAATATGACGCTTTGTTGTAGATTCAATTACCCACCAGCAGTTTGAACAGTTTGAATGAGCTCAACCTCAACCTGCTTACCTACATGTTAATGCACCAAAAACGATGGGATGATAATATGATATTATAACACCAGCAGCAGCAAAACATATTTTGCAAATTTATGTCTATACACTTACTTTAGTAACATTATGAATGCAGGACTTTTACTTGGAATGGAGAAGTGCGGTATTGCTATTTTACCTAAGTAAATGATCTGAATACGTTTTCCTCCACTGATGCCACATGCAGAACTAACAGATGTGTCAATGTTTCTGTCTCACTTCCTTATAGTCATTGTTGTAATAAAAACAAATCAATTAGAATGTAATCAGGTATTCCTGAGTTTTTCCTGTGTTTCTGCTTCATTCAGGTCACCTTCACCCCAATCCAGCCCCTCCACTTCCCCATCCTCACCCCCCCCTCCCCTCTCTTTCTCTCTCTCTCTCTCTCTCTCTCTCTCTCCGAGTTTCTTTGTGTTTTCACAGACTTTATCTGGACTTTTCATCTGGCCTGGCCTCATTCTCTCTGCATATCATTAACATTCTCTCACCACTTTTCAATTCAGTACTAAACCAAACCAAAACACTCCCCCCTCTCTCTCTCTCTCTCTCGCTCTCTCTCTCTGGTTAAGCTTCCCTCCTCCAGCGCTGTACATTAAAAAATAACCTTGTGAGCAGGCTTTTTTTTTTCTCTCTGTTTAGCTGCGATGTGATTATGATTTATTAATCTTTTGTGGTTCTCTGGACACTGGTTAGTTGGTTTTTTCTCTAAACTTTGTTGTCCAATCAATAAACAAAATAAGAAAAAGAGTGATGAAATTAAGATGACATGAGGGCGATGAAGAAAACATTGTGAATATTTGAGAGTCATTATCCACGACATTCACTCCCAGAAATTATCCTGCTGATGAGCACAGTAACTCTCAGCTCTTGTTCTCTCCCTCTCCAGAGCCCTTCCCTTCTCTTTTCAGCCTTTTCTGTTGTGCACATCGTCCAACTGGCTCTGCTTTGTTCGTTGTCTGGGCAACTGCAAATCCCCTGGCAGAAATAATGACCTTTTTCAGTATTATTTCCTTTCTATCACGTGACTTCTCTCCTCTATTCTTTTTGCATCTCACTTTCTCTTTGCTTTATATTTATTCCTTTTTCACAAAATATGCTCAGCTCCTCTGTAAAGTTTCGGTTTGTTGTCACTAAACCCCCCTTTTCTCCCTCCTCCCTCTCTACTCATTCTCGCTTTGAGTAAAAACCAGTGGAGCATAAAAAGCAGGTCTGATCCTGTGAGGAATTCACTCGGAGAGAGAGAGATGAACAGAGAGAGAGAGAGAGAAAGAGAGAAGTTCAAGTTGTATTGCACTTATGAATCAGCAAGGACAAGAGAGCACTTGGTGCGATGGGTAAGGAGAGATAAAGAAAACAAAAATGAATGAGTTGTCTGAGACATCAATGCTCTGTCAAGAAGAAGAAAGGGGGGGGGGGGGGGGGGGTCCAATAGAGAAAAAAAGTGTGTTGAAAGTTAAAAGAAAGTCTTTGCTGTTTGAAAAGGTTATTGCACACAGCAGAAAATTACCATTTTCATTCAATGTTTCCATTCAGGAGGAATGACGGATGATCTATTGCCTGTCATTTTGAATATGTAGCTTGAATTTATCACCTTTAGTTAAAAACATAAACATCTGAATTAGAAATGGAAGTGTTCAACTCAAAGGAAAGGGACAACACGCACACACACACACACACACACACACTCACACACACTCACACACAGGCAGCCTGTCCACCCCCTGTCACGGTCTGACAGCTGTGCAGGGCTGCAGGATTCAGACAACACAGATCAGTTGCAGAATGCGAAGCTTGCAGTATGTTGGGAACCGGCGTAAAACCACATACCAAGCATACTACCCTCTGAAGCATCTTCACCACTGTCTTTTTCACTGGGAACATTCAAAACTAATAAATGTCTCAGATTTGCGATGGTCAACGAAACCCATAAAAAGCCCCACAGCTCCGTTCACCACGAAATACTTTCTTTTCTCTCATACATGTGTGACTTCAGGTCCAGGTTTGGTTTAAACATACATGTATGCATGTGTGAGAGTGCGCTTCTCTGTGTAAATGTACAACTCTACATGCACCTCTGTGCTCCCCCCTAATGCCTGTTTACTGTGACTTGTCTGTGTTCTGTCAGTATCAGTGTCACAGGCCCTGGGCAGGCTGTATTTGATTGGCCCCTGGAGAGGATCTGGGAGCAGTGGAGGTGTCAGGGGTCACGGGGTCAGCGTCTGCGCCAGGGGGAGGTTCCTAGTTGGGGATTCAGGGTGCGTCACAGCCCCCGAGCTCTCTTTTTAGGTGTTCATTGAGGAAAATGGTTGCGTCAGCTCCATCTCAGTTTTCACAGAGCTCTGTGACTTATCTGCCGTCTCCGTTTGTTCCCTTTTACGTTTCTATTTTTGGAAAACTGTTGATGTATTTTCTTAACAAGATTAAATGTCTAGCTTAGTGTTCTTACTCAGGCACAGAGTTGCTTTGAGTTAAATGCTAGCTTGGTTGAGCATGCTAATGTCTGCATATTACCACTAAACACAAATTACAGCGAAAGCTGGTGGGAATGTTGTGAGCTCTACTTCACATTTTTGAAGTGATGATGCTGCAGATCACTAAATTATTGTTATTCATCCTGAAGGAAACATGAATGTGTTAACAAAATTTCATGGTAATCTATTGAGTAGTTGTTGAGACTCAAAACCACAAATATCAACCTGATGGTGGCGCTCAAGGTAAAGTGAGGGGGTCACCATATTGTAAGGATACACCACCTGGGAACAGTGACAGTGCCACTCTGGTATGTCATGGCCTCCATTTAAAGTGATTATTCAGACTTTTATCATGTCATCACTCTGTCTGCATCCTCTTAGCATTCTGTAATACTTCCCCTTATGTTTGGATGTTGTGTTTAATAATCATGTTAGAGAGCAACTCTTTTGAAGCTTTCTTTTCACTCTTTTGAAATCAAACATTGCTTTTAAGAGCAGGAAAGTAGTTTCACACTTAACAGATTAATTTTCTTGGCTGACACCGCGCAGACTGTCTCAAAGATTTACGTCTCTGCTGGATAAATCCTATCCTGCCTGGAGTGTCCTTGTGATCATGCAGCTGGATGTGTGTGAAGTGTGATGAGCTCAGTGTTGTCAGGGGAATGTGGGGAGAGAGGGTGGGGTTGGGGAGGGAGGCGGGATTGTCGGGTGTTGGTGGTGGTGGTTGGGGGATTATTCCAGATGACCCCTCGCACAGTTAGGAGTCCCTGGAGACCCTCTCAGCTGTAGCAGAGCACTTGTGCCTCCTCTTCCTCATGGCTGGTGGTGGAGGGGGGTACAGACCCTTTTTGGGTGTCAGGTTTCTACACCCCCCCCCCCCCTCAGAAATCCCCTGCTATTCATCTGTACACACACACACACCCAGACACACACACATGCACATCTAACAGCATGGAGAACTACAGCCTCTGTTATGGCATTTGGGAGGCTCCTCTACAACTGTCGCCCTCTGTTCAAACTGTCACTCCAGCCCCTCTAGGATTTTACTTCCCTTTTCCTCACCCCTTCCCTCCCTCCTCTCCTCACCTGTCTGAGCCGGCCGTTGAATGAATGGCCTCACTTTCCTATCCAATCTCTCTGCGTTGCTAACAATAGTGCTTTGGGAATTGTTCACCATAACCACCACCAGAAGTGCTCTGATCTTCTTTGTCTGTCCCTCCACCCTACTTTCTTTACCAATTACATGTTTAGCCTTCCCACAGCTCTCGTCTTTAGCTCCAACAGTAGTTACACTTGTCTGATCACTGTCTCAACATGCCATGTTGCCAGAGTTTATGTGTCTGCGTGTGTAAAGATATATAATTATGGCTATCCTTTAATTATTTTTAATTAATATTCAAATTGACCAAAGCACAAGGGAGAAACAAAACTCCACAAATATACAGGAGTCATTTTGAATGTGTTGCCTAAGGATTTTATTGCCATGGTAACTCAAGTCTGATCTGCTTCCCGTTTCCACTCGTGGATCTCAAACTCCCTCCCTTATGAAAAACTTTGAGGCTGACTGTCGCTGGCTCCTTCCAGTGAGAGTGAATGTTGTGGCGGATTGGAAGGCGCTGAGGATGAGGTGGGCGGGTGGATGAGGAGGGTGGGGTGGGGGTGGGTGCTCAGAGGGGTGCGAATGAGTGCCATTGCAATGCAGTGAGAGGTGGTGCTAAAAATACCTACTGACACATGGACTCCAACTCACAAACAGGGTCACAGGCAAACACACAAGCCAGAGACCAAAGAGGTCTCATTCATGCACCGCCAGGCAGAGTAACGCAGACATGAGCTCTGAAACGCATGCACACATACGACACATCAATGTGACAATTAAAATATAAGAAGCCAGCACTGCTTTCAAAAAAGCCAAACTATAAAAGAGAGAATCCGTCTGAGTTTGAACAGGCACTGCTTTGTTCTCCATGTCAAACAGAGAGCAGGCCCTCTCCACACTCAAGCACAAGTCCTCTGAACAAACAAAACCCAGCTGCCATATTGTGACCCTCTGCAGGAGGAATATGGGAAATCTGCTCTGTACACAATATGTTGAATGTGTGGCAAATATTGTTTCTGACTTTACCTCACGGTGACACTGCTGGGACACCTTGCCAGGCGTTGCTATGTTGTGCAGCGATGCTGTGATTTTTTTAAATTCACTTTTCAGAGCCTTTATTACCAAAAATGAGTGTCAAGTTTATGACATTCAGTATATGAATCTATTTCTGCTGTGTTGACGTGAAAGAAAGACAAGGCCTGAAGGGAGGCCATGACAGATTACTAGTGGTGGAAGGAGACTTAGATCCTTTTAATGTAAATAAAAGGACTCCATCAGGGGTCAAAGTGTAAATACAGAAGTATCATGAGTAAAAGTATCAAAATAATAGTAAAAAATGAAAGAAAAATGCCACCTGTGAGTCATATATCATTATATATGATTACATTATTACATTTTACTGCAGTTGTCGAGGTGGAGCTGGCAACTATTTAATATACTGTAATTTTAATTCAGTAGTTCCCAACCGGTTCCCAAAGGTTCACAAGATAAATCTAAGGGGTTAGAAGTAAAGTTCTACAAAGATTTGTATTCAGTTTTCACTTCTTTTACAAGTTTTCACTTGTGAAATGATGGATAACTTACCACTTTGGCCATTATTTGAGAAGAAAGCTGAAGAGGACATCCAATCTTTAGGGCCGAGGCCTCATAACCCCCCACATCGCTGCTGGAGCACCAGGACGCTGACTGGGGGGACAACTGTCCGTGCTGTAAATCAGTGTATGTGTGTTTGTGTGTGTGTGTGTGTGTGTGTGTGTGTGTGGTCTCTGTACATGAGAGAAAAGCATGTGACTCTGCTAACAAACCTATTTCCAAAGTGAATGAAGAAGGGAAACAACACCACAGGTATAAAAGCTACTTGTAAGCGACCCTAATCCCTTATCAGCAAAGACCCTTTACTAAAGCACTGTTCAGTACCCAAGTATAATTGTATGGTACTTGTACTTCACACGAGTGTTTGCATTTTTTGCTGCTTTATACTTCTACTCCACTACAAATCAGATACAAATATTGTACTTTAAACTCCAGCACATTGATTCAACAGCTGTCATTACAAATAAAACATATGATAAGCTTATAAAATACAATGTGTTGTATCATGTTTCAGATTTCTATTTGGTTGCACATGAAGTAGTTAAAAGTAGCTCCACCTCGACCAGCTGCAACTGTAAAATGCTTGATATAAATTTTTACAATGATATTAACAATTTATATATAATACTATCAGCCAAATTGGTCATTTTGCTTCCAGGCAGGTGCTTGGCAAGTAGATTTAGCTGATCCGATCGGAACACTTTGTCCATCACTGACCCTCGTACATGATTGTGACCCACCTTTTCTAAAGGTGATAAAACTGAGCATGGTTGTAATATCATGTAACACATACTGCACATACACACTATTATCACTTCAAATGAGAAGCCTGTGCACAATCAGCGTGGTGCACCTGACTATTAACTGCAGTAATGCTGGCTTTGATAGCCCTCTAGTGACCACAGTGGTGTACCTGCCGGCTCAGACGAGGAACCACAGTTCACTATAATGAGACGCGCTGCAGTCAGGTTGTTTCTATTGGGCCAACTGGGATATTTGACTTTAGTTTTTGTCTTTAAATGAAACACTAACACACGTATGGCTATTGTTGTTCTCCCCCATCCTGAAAGCTTTTTACAACTTCCCACTCCCTCTCCATCTCACCTGCATGCTTGAGTGTGTGTGTGTGTGTGTGTGTCTGCAGCACCCAGGGGAGAGTATAAAACCAGACTAATGAATTTTTCTTCTGTTCTGCTTGTACTCTGGCTCTCATAGGAAACCAATCATTACTCCCTGGTCTCCCACATTTTAGTTGGGGTCATATAGGGAGCAAGAATGGGGCAAATAAGAGAGGGTAGGACAGGGGCAAAAGTCAACAACAACCCAATTGCGTCATGAGAACACTTTCTAAAATGAAAAAAAAAAACAAAAAGATCAAATTCAAACCACATGGGCACTATAGGCGTGACCAGTGCTGGCAGCAATGACATTTTGCACAGCAGAATTTAATTAACAGTTTTGAAATTTATGGTATCATGCTCTAGTAAAACTGGGGCCTTTGTCTGGCTGTAATTACTGCCATACAGGTTTAAGGGCAACAACACAGTTACAGCTAGGAGGGGAAATTAAGCAGTTCATGACTCCTGCTGTGAATCGGAAACAATTCCAGATGATTCGTCTCTTCTCCCTTCTGAGTTTATCTAGTCAGCAAATAGCATCTCTGTGTACCGTACAAGTTGGCACTGAAACCGAATCATGCAAGATGAGGGGATTTCCACCCACCTCCAACCCGTAAATAAAGATTATGGCAGTCCTTGGTGGTGTTTATCATTATATGGTCTCAGCTCGCCCATGAATGGTGCTCAGTGGGTCACGTAAACATAATGAGATGATAGCAGCAGCCAAATTTATTCTGCCAAGAGGACTGGATCGGCGTCAGGAGTGTGATTAGTTTGACAAACACTGTCAGTACAATGACATGATGGCAGTGACGTACAGTACTCCAATGACACATAAATCTCTGGAACCCATTTCACATTTTTTAACACATTAATATGGAAATCGTTTCATTAGAAGCTGGGAGAGGTGATAATTTGCTCCACATGCTTCATGGTTAATAAAAACAGTGGCGAAGCAGACAATGCTTGAGGTTATGTTTTATTGTCTGAGGAACTCTACTCCTCCCATGCATGTCCTATTTTATTAAAAGTACTCATGTAAGACACACAGTGGACTGAAAATAAAACTGGAAGTGCTTCGAAAACAAACACCATTATAATAAAAGAAGACTCAAAACGTAACCCGCAGCAGCATCTTTTCAAGAGACTGTTGATTCTCTTCTTCACTCTGAAGGGAATCAGGTGCCGCCTATGAGGACAAACAAATCACAAATCTAATGTTTCACACATTATTCCTGATGAAATATGCGATTCTGTGAATGTTGTTCTTCTGTATTATTTAGACAGGCATTGCAGCATACTAATAGGTTTTAATCCATTTTCTACACCTCCCACAAAGGTTAGGTTGAGTCCATCCCATAATGCATTGGGTAAAAGGTAGGTTAACATCTGTTCATAGCAGATCTAGTAATACATTAGCTCCATTTGCAAAAGAATATTTAGCATAACATTACTTTAATCTCTAATTAAACAGCTCCATTTACAAATAATTGTACCATAAGAGTTCAAGCTGGCAAACAGGTCATCCTAACAGAGCTCTGTATTACTGAGTTTGTGGTTGGATACATCTTACTTCATTTCATGCTATCTGCCTCAGATATCACCCATCTGGAAATTTACCAATTAAGTAGTTTGGGAGGATTTTAATTAGATCCAAGTGTGGTGCAGCTTGATCGTTAGTATCAGTAAATCTCGTCATCGTAATTATCTGTCTTTGGTATTCAGAAAAGGGAGTCCACTGACTAATTACAAGACAACGTTAACCACAAAGCACAAATATCTCCCTGAGAATAAATCTATAACTAAGTTAATTTGGCATTCAGGCAGTGTGTGTAATTAGTCTAACAGAGCTCATCCAAACATGTCCAAGCTGTCCACTTTAATCTCAAAAATTTATCAAAACATTTTAAGGGGAGGTTCTCTGTTAAATGATGTGCATTTGAAATAAATAGGATTTGGTATGGTGTGTGTGTTTAACTTTTTTTTAGTAAAAGAACCCTGCCAACGTAATTAATAATCTGCATGCATTATCTCACACAGGTTACTCCAGTGAATATCTTAAAGAGGTCTTTAAATAAAACAGAAACAGTTGTAGACTCCAATATGGTTTAGAGGGTTATTTTCTTTTATTGCAGAAAGCAGTCCAGTCATCATTAGGCATACTAGGAATGAAATGAGGAATGCAGCAAACGGCCTGAACACACCTCAAGCCTTCACACTACACTCTCCAGACGCCGTCAGCTTTAATTTTTCCAAATAATAATAATAATAATAATAAATCCACATCAACACAAAGTCTGTTGTGTTTCTAACAGCATGGTAGTGCTGAGTAATTGCTTTGCATTGTGCCAATGGTAGAAATGACTGCTGCAGTGTGATGTATTACACAGTAACACAGCACTGTGCTGTAGAGTCCCCCTCCGTGAGCACATGTATGAGGTACGACAACAGCACGCAATTATACAGCACTCGAGATTGTAGCGGGGCCGTCACACTCCACAGAGAAAGAGAGTCAGGCCGGACAAACAGCATAAACGTGGTGCTGACGAGGATCGTCTGCAGCAGGTGTCTGCACAGCAGTACAGGATCTGACTTTGAAATTGAGCACCACGTCAAACTCTTGGTTCATAAAACCTACGACAGAGCAAAGGTGGAGTGTCTAATGTTATTTATAATGATGGACAGATGGGAGCTAAGATGGCAAGTCTCTCTTTCAGTGTGGTTAAAGGAATAGTTTGACATTTTGGTAAATTCACTTATTCACTTTCATGGAGAGAGTTTGGTGAGAAGATTGATACCACTCCCATGTCCGCCCGGTAAATATGAAGCTAAATCCAGCACCTGGTTAATTTAGCACAGCACTGAGACTGAAAACAGGGGATGTTTTCAGTATTCATGTGAAGTTGCCCAGCAACCAGCAGTGTCTAGTTAGCAGGCAGTTTGCATCTGGCAAAGAAAGATGAAAATAGAAAACAGAAACTATTTAATCCTCCTGTAAAACCACAACTTTTTCTTCCTCAGAGGCCCTGGTATACAGGTTTTGTTGCCTTTGGACAGATAATCCAGATGATTCCTACTGTTCCAGTCTTTGTGCTAAACTAGCCATAGCTAACCTGCCTCCATCCTCACTTTCACAGAGCAGATACATGACTGGAACAAGATCAATCTTCTCATCTAACTCATGGGAAGAAAGTGAGTAAGTGCATTACCCAAAATGTTGCACTATTCTTGTAACAGACGTTTAAGAAATCTGTTGGATCAAACTTGCTGTACTTCCATTAGCATATAAATTTGTTGAATGAGTGTAGCGAAAATCCTGCACACGACACTGTAGATCTCCATCAGCATTTAAGGATTATTTTTGCAGTAGTTAAAACACTACAGGTTAAATTCCTGAAAGAGCCAGGATTCAACAACCCTTCCCTCCCACCATCCCAAGTTGTTTTTGAAATTTCCTGCTGACTGTGTAGAACGACATCAAATAAAATCTCTCTCTCAGATACAGTATAATCAAAATCAAAACCAAGTTTAGATAAATGAACCTTGAACAGAGCTGTAATACTGGTAACAGCAAAACTGCAAGTATAATGTTTCACTTTTATGGTCAAATATCTCCCATATCCCATCCCCCATCAAAGTTTAACCAAAGTTGTGACAAACTCTGGTCTATAAAGAAGATTTAGAGTCGGTTTCTTAAATCTCCAGCTGCTCTGAGAGCCAAATGGCTGCTCCAGTAAATGACATCATGTTGACAGTGCTCCTGATTTGTGTTATCATCCTTCCCTGAACTTTGGCATCTCAGCTGTGAAGTCACTTATCGATAAAGAGATTGAAAATCAGCTGGTTGATTATTCCAGTCTGAGGGAAGTTACTTTGTTCATTTGTCTCTGAGAAGTACATGCAATAAAGGAGAGATTAAATCAAACCAAACCAAACCCATTCCAGTAAGCAACACTAAAGAATAAACTTCATGGGTGACCAAGCAGAGCAGAGGCACAGCATGGAATGCACGAATATGCTCTGTATGTAAGAGGGAGAAGGAAACAGGGTGAATGAATTAGAAGAGATCATGTCAATGTACAGAGAAGGTAATGACATGAGGAGAGGGGATGCAGAAAAAATGAGAAGGAATGCAGATTTAGGGAAAAAAAAAAAGAAATGAAAATTGCACTGGGCTAAATGGGGAAAAGTCAGGGAAGAGGAACAATGAATGTCTTCCTGCTCGTCTTTCCCTCCGTTATCACTCGCACTCATTTTCCCGAAGGACATTGTACATGTTGACAGTGAAGCCAGATGGCTTCTCACTCTTCTCTCTTGGTTGCCCAAACCCGTCATCTTCATCATCCCCATCTCCATCCTCGTCATCATCTGCGTCCCGGTCTCTCTCTTCCTCCGGCTCGGTGCTGGACTCTCCGTCATCGTCATCATCCCTGTCTCCTGTCCCTTCCTCCTCTGCCGCCCTTCCTTGAAGTGCCATAATCTCCGGCAAGTCTGGGTGATTTTCCCAATGCTCTGTAGACCATAAATAATCCCAGAAATAAATTAATTCCGCCCACTTGCCGGTTTAACTTTACAAATACCCTTGAAGCTGAAATGATGAGTTATGGAAGAGTGTCCTTTACCTCTGAGGCAGCTGTAGCCAGGTGGTCTTAGGCAGAGGCACAATCTGCCATCAATTGCTAAACGCAGGAGACTGTTAGCTGCACGGTAAACATCGTTGCGGGCTGCTTTTGCTGTCTTGTAGCCTCTCCTCTCTGCCCATGCTAAAGAACAAAAGGAGACGGAAGGGGGGGCATTTTAATGGCAGCTTTTGATATTTTACAGTGGATAATGGGCCATGACTGGGATGCCTGTTTAGGGAAGCTGGCCATTTGCGTCTCAATATTTTGGTGTACTGAGGTAGTAGGTGAGTGACAGTGCACATACGACTCCAAAACTATTAAAAGCAGTAACAAATTAGATGGTCGGTGTCACTGATAATTGGCTTACCCTCACACACATCCCATGCAGTCCAGCTGAGCTCTTCAGACCCCTGGTTTCTTTGGTGGGGGTCATTTTCCAGCAAACTAGGATGTTTGAGCTTCAGCACAGATAAGAAAGGGGTCCTTTCACACAGATAACCAACTGAGCTGTAGGGCTCCTGCAGCTGAGACACTGGGTAGATGCCTGTCAGAATCTAGAGAAAAAAATAACAAAAGGCAAAGATAAAAGACAAGAGGGAGAAAGAAAGATCAATAAGAAAAACCAAAGAGAAAATGAAAATTCTTTGAAAATGGCAGAGTAGCATCCAAAAAAATAGTTTTGAAAAGTTGAGCAACCATCACTCAAAACAATCATTCACCAAGAGCATATGAAACAAGAGAGAATGTATAAAATCAATAATCCATTTAACAAGAGGTGTGCGAATGTGCTGTTCAATACAATTACATTTCTAAGTCTAAACAGGCAAGAAAACACAGGAGTCACATCTGCTCTCAAGTACAAGTACAAAAGTAAGCTTGTACCTGCAACGGCTTATCGACACGGGAGGGGAAAACCAGTCCAGGGCAGTCGCAGAGTTTGACTGTTGGGGTGAGGTAGTAGGTCTGGAAGTATTTGGTGTGACCTGGGGTTCGAGACACGCTCACCACCTTCCTCCCCACCAGGCTGTTTATGACAGATGACTTGCCAACATTCGGAAAGCCTGGTGAAACACAAGCTTTAAGATTACTTCTTCAAGGCAGAGTCTGCAACATCGGAGAAACTACGAAGTGTAGCAAGATTCTGAAACTATAGAACCAAAAATATCCCTCCGCTCAAGCCTCCCTGCAAAGCCACTCCCCGACAACGCACATACACGCACTTCCTGACTGACATTACTACTGGACCACAGGATGACTCCATCGCATCATTCATTCTGTGCACTACTGCTGACTGAGTAGAAGTAAAATAGCTGTCACGGATGTAATGTTACCTCTAGCTCTGAGTTAGCTACTGCTGTCTTGGCTCAGAGGCTGAGCTGCTGGCCTGCACTTCCTCTGTCATTCTTGTGTGACTAGTTTGCTAACTTTTGCAGAAAGTCTGCCTGGCCTTTTGAAAGACTCTGCTCATCCGCAACGAGTAAAAGAGCAGCATTGACGCAGATCAGTCATCCAATCATTCAGATAGGACGGGCTTATTACTGGTCGGTGATGGCCACACACACCTGATTTTTATTTTTTTGTCAAACTATTTGATTTATTGGTAGCTGTCAGGCTGTTGAGATCATTTCAATATGACAAAAATTGTCTAAGATAAGTTACATACCCTGCCTTCAATATCTACAAATCACATCTCTGATTATTCCTGTCTAGTGGTCAGGTTCAGCAGCATTCTTTGCCTTTCTACAGGAAGACACAGTAACTTTTATGTGCCAAAACATTAACCTGTTGGTCCACTGAAATTTTTTATCTTGTTACAGGGCTCAATTTCTCGGAGAAAACTCTGTATACTGTATACCTATGCAGCCAAGTGTGAGAACCCCGTCTTTGTAAAGCTCTTGGGATAGACTGCTCATCTCCATAGCGCTGTCACTTTGATGCTCCATCAGCACAGACTCTGCTCCTTCATCCAGCCGCTCCCCATCCACTCGCTCAGCAACGGCATCTCTCTGAATCTTCTGCTCCCAGCTGGATAGATCAACTTTGAAAACGAGAGGTAACACTTAAGACGACATGTTAAGAATCATTCACAGAGTAAACAGCTGACAGATGATCTGCGTTTCCATGGCTTTATTATGTGTGTGCAAGAGTAAAGATGACAAACACCCACCTCGCCCTGCTGTGATTTCCTGACAAGCCTTCAGGATATCTAAAGGACCACCTGCATGACCCCAGTCAGCCTTCCTCCTCATCCTCTTCTTCTGGAGCACTGCAAGCCAGCAGACAGACAGAAAGACAGACAGACGGGTTATTATTACTGCAACAAGACGTGCCAGTCAGGGTATTCTGGTGATACTGCACTCAAATTAACTGCCTGAGTGGTAGGTTTATTTCAATATTAATGTCTGTCTGATGTCATCTTTTATGTGTCACTCAGTCCTCTTCTTATCCCACCACTTTCTCCCAACCTCCTGTCCTCCCCCTACTCTCCCTCTCCTCACCTGTGCTGTAGGGCTGTCCACGGTGGGAGGTGAAGCTGACTATTTGCAGGTGGGGGAACTGGGAGGTCATGTAGTGTTTCCAGGCGATCACCAGTGGGGGAGGGCACAGGTCGACTTTGTTCAACACCAGGACCACCTGCTTCTGGAGATCTCCTGTGATGTAATGGTACAAGGCTGGAGGGAACTGCAGCACCTGTGTGATTTACATGAGGATAATTAAACCACTAGAGCGTATTCTTATCAACAGGGACAGGACATGTTGTGCTTGTTACTTTAATACTGGAAACTCTAAACAGAGGACATGATTTCACTTCACATAAAGTATATCTGGCTTGTTAGAAGTTTAAAGTATGTCAGAGCTGATGTCTTATAATTAGAACCAAAGAACTGGGTTTAAATTTAACTAACAAACAAATGGTCAACGTGAAACACTGTGAGATGTTGCTAAACTGAGCTGCTAATTTGAGTGGAGAACTATTTTAGGCAACCCAAAGTGCGAAACAAAAACATAGCAAATTTGTGTCAGGTACATAAACAGATAAATGATACACATCATGTCGGATATTCAGCTGGATGTTGACTGTGTCTCCACCCAGTGGTCAGATCCATTTCACAGGCGTTAAATGATCACCTACCGGGTGCCTGATGTCCACAATGAGCAGGATGACATCTGACATCTCCAACACTCTCCATAGTTGCCTCCACGTCTAAAAAACAAAGATTAAAAACAAAGCAATACCTATAAACTCACAATTTTTGTTTTTTATCATTTTTAAAACACCAATTTAGGCAAACATCTATTATTCTGTTTAATGTAATGCACCATTTCAATGCAATGGAAATAATAGCCATCAAATCAAGGCCAAACAACCTGCTCAAACAGGCCGCTTATTCATTCATATACATTTTATTTTTCCATTACTTTGATCCTCAGCTCCACTTAAAAAGCCATCATCTCTAGATTACTAAGAGTCACTTATCACACTACCAGCTGCTCAAGCCCTGCTTCTGCTGTGATGTGCCTCCTGAGCTCAGCCCACGCTTTGAAATTAAATGATCTACACGGTTTGATTTTGAAAAATAGCGTTAATATTTTCACAGCCTGAGTAAAACTGAGCTACATCACACCATAGATTCCCATTAGGATATGGAGTAGCCAGCCTGTGGGGAAAAGTGGGCAGCTAGGGTTATCTGGGGGCATGGGGGGGGAGACCCTGAAGAAAAACATTTAAGCCGTATAAACCCAAATTTGGTGGCCTCTGGTCCATTCTGAAGCCACAGGAAGTAGGTATAATTTCAGAATGAACATTCACTTTGTTACACACAAAGCAGTAGAAAATTATTCAATAATAGGAAAAATCAAAATGTAAACCATAGATAAAGTGCATGGTGTGGATAAACATACACCATAGTATAGTTCCATTGAATGTACTTGTTGTAAAAACAAGTTTTGAGGCATCTGATATTAGTTTGCGTAACTGATCAATGGCAAAAAATAGCATTCTAGGACAATCAAACAGTGAAATTACATTGTGAAGTTGAAGCAACGCCTACATTTTCCTCATGTGACGTGGTCTTGTTACTTTGACACCATTGCTTGTTCTTGTGTGCTTGCAAAGCGTCTTAGAGATGGCTTTGCTGTAAACTGCACACTGTAAATAAAGATAATTCATTCATTTGTTCACTCATTAGGCTCACAAACGCCTGTGAGGCATATATGGAAAAAGCGGCACTTTCAGTGGATTTTTAAATGCTCACTGCACTATCGTCAAGTTGCTGCCACCAGTGTTTTCTGAAATCTAATAACGATGCCCCGTTTGTGCAATCAATGCGATTCTGAATGTGTTTTGTCATCAATTATTTTGCTGATATTTATCCAACACTTGACAAGTACACACACAGCTCAAAAGTAACCTCTGCGGTGAGTGCCCCCCCCCCCCACATACCCATATATACAGAGCATGTGGGCACTGATACAGACAGGCACATTTCCCATTGTGTTAGCATAGTTTTGAAGTAGAGGCAAGTGGTCATTAAATATACATGCACAGCAAACTTGTTAGTCAAAAACTATATGAATCAAAATTAATATAATCTTGCAGCCCGCTGGATTTAAATGAGTAGTCCGCTGTTTGGCCGGCAGCCAGAACTTGTAAAATATGATGGTACTTTGTCCCCTGTGGAAAATACTACACAATACACAGACACATCATTAAATTCTAACAGATCTCTACATAATCCAACTTTTCCCCAATTAAATTTTCAGTTCATGGTACATGCTGGAGTTCTATACTAGATAACAGCCTGTGTTATCTAATGGTAAAGCAAGTCTGCTAGGTAATCATCAATATACAGAGAAACTCATTAAAGAAGCAGGATTACTTCATGCTGTTATCTGTTCTCAAAAGGTTCAACAGGATTAACAAATGCTCATTTTCCACAGAAAAGGTGCTGGCAGCCTGAGCTTTTAATACCTGGCCCTCATATAACAAAAATGATTCAGTGGCTGCATGCTAAACCCAATGCTCTCAGCTCAAGAAAACAATTAATATGAAGAGGAGAAATAAGTAAACAATTAATATGGAGGCCAAAAGCAAGTGTGTTCACCATCGGACTAATCGTGGCTCACCAGAAAATTGGTGAGGTCTGGCATGTATAGTATCACTTGCTGGATGATTTAATACAAAGAATGGAGTGAATTTCAACTTGCTGGATTCATTGCTAAGACAAAGACGGGCAATTATTTGACTTGGGGCATTAAATATACAGTAGCAACTGCAATGTTTCCAGCAATGTGTAAATTAACAGCATTTTGCATCATTGACCATGTCACTGTTATTCCCCACATCTGGTCATGTAATCATCTCTCGCTTATCTATCACTCTCAGATCAAACTGGTCCAGCATCATAACCTACCTCAAGATTGTGCTCAAAGTGGCTGAGAGAGCCAGGTGGGTTTCTGGAGTGCAGGTCATCCAGGTAGTCTCTGTACGACTTCTCCTCTTTCCTCAGCAGGTTCTCTCGTGTCATCTCATAATTCCAGGACGGCCGTCGTGGGAAACCAAGACCTGGCAGTGAATAATCAAGTTTCAGCGTGTCAAGCAGTGACCCACTCCATTAACCTACTCTGCTCATCTGTTTGGCTTATTTTGAGACTGTCATGTGGAAAGCATTAAAAACAGCCAGACCTTTATCTGAGGGGTAGATGTCATTGATGTTCATCTCAAGTTCTTTGTCTGAGACCTGTTGTAGCACCTTCTCCCTGGCCAACTTCTTCCTTTTTTCCACATCCTCTTTACTCTCTTTCTCAAAGTGCAGGCGAAACCTGAAGAGATGAGTGCAAGGGGGCGTAAATAAGGCTACTCATTTGTAAAACATTGGTTTGTACATCTAAAAATACAAATAATTTAAATGTACATTTCAAACATGCACGTTTCAAAATAAAGTCACTAAAATACAGTGGTGACACTCTGACATACTGCTCAAATTAATTATTATAGAGTAGCGACAGTAGTTTTTGGTGTCCGTGCATGCCATAATAGACATGCAGTGCACAGGGTGTATTTATCTCTCTGCGTACTTTTCAATCAACAATACCATTCTTTAAATGAAAATGAATCAAAGTGCATATTAGTAATTATACACTGACAACTCACCTGTTGGGGTCATATCTACCTTCTCTACTGAAGGGCTGCTGATTCATTCTCCTAATATCAGTGGTCTCACTGTCTGAGGTGTCCGACTGTCGGTCACCTCCCCGCTCCACACTGGCATTGCGGCTGCTAGGCCCAGAGCCTGTGTCACCTAAAAGTCAGGGGCAAAGGTCAGGGATCAAAGTCCAACACAAGTATATGTCATGCACCACTAAGCAATAATTTTTTCAATATCATGATCTCATACCACTTATACTATTACAGATATCAATATGATTCTTATCAAGTGTCCTCTGCCATGTCCCAATCCTGGAGGAGGTGTAGCATCTTCAGAATAAATGTTAAAAACTTTGATTGAAATGAACAACTAAACCAAATAAAAACAAATATCAAATTGTTCTGACATCTTAACACCTTGATGACAAGTATACTGACTCAACAGCTGCCTCCTGCACTGATTAAGTTATTAACCACCGTGTGTACATCTCTACAGACGTTTGTATTGAGAAGACACAGCTTGATTGGCATTCCTTTTTCACTTTTAACACACTGAACAGACTACAGGGCCTGATCTTGACATGGAAACAAATACATTTCTTACTAGTCCATTTATAATTGAACATAAAAAGATCCAACGAAATGTTAACAGTACGTTTGTAAGTCTTTACGTCTACATTTTGGAAATGTGAACGAATATCAATAACTTTTCCAAATTTGGTGGCAATTCATCAACTTAAACGGTCGACCACACACGTTTAGGGGGATAAAACAGCGAGTGGTGGCTGTGGCTGTGTCTTGAGCTGATGCCTGAGTGCTTATCAAACACATGGAGAAATCTGTGAGCACAACATGTCATCACTGCTCAGTGCTGTTTTGAAATTGATCTGTAGGTGACAGCACATTATCTCACGTCCTCTGCTAATCTGGCACTCTGCGTAGTATTATTAGGAGCTAAATTTAAATGCATATGCATCTTTTTGACGCTCCTGTAACACATGTACGAGCCTGAGCTGCTCTGTTGTCCTCGTCAAGTTATATCCCGCTGTTTGTTATTCCTGCTAGCTGACAGACAACATGGAGGTTTCTTTCCTCTGCTAAACAAGCGGACTGATGATTTAATAGACTTAGCGTTAACCTAACACTACACAGACAAGCAGTTTGCTCCTTAACTACATTTAGCTGTGGGGCATGACCCGTTAGCTAACTGCTAATGCTAGCATGGTAACGCTAACGGCAGATGTAGTTACCTCTCTTTCTCTCCCGTTTGACTTGAAGCTGTTTCTTCTTCTGTTTGTTGCTAAATGGCTTTTTCCGGGGCATGATTCCAAGTCAGCTGGTTAATATATTGAAGCTATGTGCTGTGTATTGTCACCTACAGCTTGTCACACAGCTTTCTTACTGGCGTTATTTACATGGATGAAGTTTCTCGACTCCTACACTTTTCAGTGACGCCATATCCACTGCAGACTGCGGAGAATGGTGGACGAGACCACATGTCAGTGTCCGCACACTGCCCGAGTTTACATCATTTTGGTTTGACTTAGATGTTGTCATGAAGATTGGGCTCTACAACGAGTACCCCTCTTACTTTTACTTACTATTATTTATGAATACCCAGACAGTGTTGGCTAAACTAACAGTGACCCCCCCCCCCCCCCTCTGCTGGTTAAATGGTACAGTCCAGTTTTGTAAACACCTCACAAATTTGCACATTCCAGCAGAGCAGACATGCTAATAACACCCAGCAGACCTGCCCGCACAGTGGCATCATTAAGACCCTTATGAATAACACAAGCAGTAGAGAGTTGGGTTTGCTTCTTTTTTCTGGGGGGGGGGGGGTAATCGACAGAAACTGAAGCAACTATTTTAATCATTTATTGTTTAAGAAATTTTCCTTAGCCAAAATGGCAATCAATAAACTTTACTTTGTGGCTTCTGAAATGTGATAGAGTGTCTGTAGTCAACTTAAGCTTTTGTGATGATTTTTATGTGCATTTTCACTATTTTCTTACATTTTATAGACCAAACTATTAATAAAATGATTGAGAAAATAATGGACAGATTAGAAAGAGTCCTTAATAAATGTGCCTGCATAAAGTGTCTATGGCACATAAGGACGTAATTCATTTGGCATTAGACTAGAACATAAAAACGCTAAACATTTCAGATGTTTTATTATATTATAAACTGGAGAAAAAAAAACAAATTTCAGATGTGTCAGAATGTCTGTAAAGACGTATTATAAACATTGTCATCATGGAAGTATAATAGCAAGAACACATTTGGATAACATTACTTTGAAGACATACACACAAAGCGGTACAATAGGATTACATGAAACATCAACCTGCTCATCACTTTTGTGAGGGTCATGTCAAGGCCTGTGAATGGGTCTAAATAGGTTATATGGATTACCATGTCCTTTAAACACTCAATCATACTTTATAAACTGGTGTGTGTGTGTGTGTATATATATATATATATATACATATACATATACATACATACATACACACACACACACACACATATATATATGTATGTATATATATACGCACACACGCACACACACACGATTGATATTTTTTCTTTCCCGAAAAGGAAATGACCTCTATGTCCCTTTTAAGGTTAAAAAGAATTAATTGTTGACATGTATTTTACAACATAGAAGAGGTGTTAACACAGATGTAAAAACTGAAAGTCTCTGTAGGAAAGTATAAAAATTTACCTTCACAGTTAGCTACCAATTTCATCAATAGAGAGGCCATAAATTGCCTTGGCTGAAGCTGTGGTTGAAGGGAAGAGCAGGAGGTGATAAAACAGCAATAAAGAGAAGCACTATCTCTTTGAGTCTCTTCCTATTATAAAACCATCACTGTGATGGATTGAAACATACTTTATTGCAGCCTTAATATGCACTTTCTACTCAGACCGGACAGCTAAGCAAAAGGAAAACAAATCATACAAGGCAGAAAAAAAAAACAAAGAGACAACCCCCCCCCCCCAAAAAACAAACAAAAAAAACAAAACTCAATTATAGTCTTCGGTATACTGTGTCACCATATTGTCCAGTCTGCCTCAAACCATCGTTCAGGCATGGTCATGTATTCCAAAGTTCTTGTATCATCTCAGTATTGCTTTTATCCTTTGACTCTTCATCCTGCTTCTTTCTTGTTTTCTTGAATTAATCATTACTTTCCCACCTTGCAATCTCCCTCCTTTAATAACCTCTAAGAGTTGAGGTGCTCCACTTGAATGGTGGATGCTGACACAGTGAGACAGAGGTCCTTGTGGGAAGTAATGTCAGCTACACTGACTGGTTTGTACTGGATGTCACTGGCAGACACTGTCTTGTACTGGTGCAGGTCAAATGGACACGAGATGGTCTCTGTCTGGGGATAGTTGCTCTGGCTCTGTCCCTGCTGGCCGTCGCCCGCTCCTCCACTCCCGGCTCCCCCGGGTCGACTCGGTCCTCCGTCTGTGCTCCCTACCTGGCTCTGAGCTCCTTGGGCCTGGCTTTGGTTCTGGTTCTGTTGTGCCGCCTGTGCTGCCACGACTGCCGGTGCAGTCAACTGGTCTGGGTTGTGTTTCTCCATGTGTTTCACCAGATACGTCTCCTGAGATGAGGGGAGGATAGGTAGAGGGGAAACAGTGGACACATGACTACACGAGGTAAAGTAGCTGCCAGGAGTCTGCTGCCAGAGAGGCGATTCATAGTGTTTCATGTAGAAATGCTCTTCAGAAATGGACATTTGTCTTACTGAGGTATAAGTGCGGTTGCAGAGACCACACGAGTAGATCCTCGCGTGTTTGACTGTGTGTGTGGACATGTGCACTTCCAGGCTTGCTGCATCTATGTATCCTTTATTGCAGTTGGTGCACTTATAGGGCTTGTCCTTGTTGTGTTGACGCCGGTGAGACTGGGGAAAAAAATAGTTAGCGAAAAAAAAAAACGTCTATAAAAGTTTTACAGTGCAGCGAAGCATTCTGTGAGACTGGTAATACCCAACACATTACATTACATGCACTCACTGCATGAGAAGAAAAGTAAATACTTTCACACCTGTAAATTTGAGAGCTGTGTGAAGGATTTCTCACAGCCTGGATGGGAGCACTTGTATGGCCGATCTCCGGTGTGAATCCTGAATAAAGAAAAAAACCACATACATGTACATGTGCAGACTCCTACCACTTCCATGATGATCTAACCTGACTGCAGAAAGACACTGAGGCAGATGAGAAACCCAAGACCAGTGATTCACTTACCTGTTGTGCTGCTGAAGGTGACTGAGCTGTCTGAAGCACTTTTGGCAGTATGAGCAGGTGTAGGGTTTCACTCCTGTGTGGATGCGGACATGTTGGGCCAGGTAGCTGGAGTTGGCAAATGACTTGGTACAATGGGGACACTTGTGAGGCTTTGACTCTGTGTGGTTCCTGATGAGGGCGGACAGAAGGGTGAAAAAGAAAGGGAAAGGGTATTGTAAAAGCAGACTGAGGACAAACACGATACTGTGCTGGCCACATAATTCAAAGTGATTGCCACTTGTCAGGAAGGCTATTCCAGAGTAAACAGCAGATTGGAGCAGTATAACAAATAACAAAAGTGAAAATCCTGTATGATTTTTCACTTTTTCTGCTCTGTGCAGTGTCAGTGATAATTTATGTTCTTAATATAAATGTCCATAAAACCATAAAATAACAGCGTGAGTGAATTATCTTGATTCTGTCCTTTTTACACACATCCTTCTGTCCTAGATGATATGGGATGTATAAACAAAAGAGCAAAATATTAAATATAGCAACAGTAATTCAAGGCTTTTACAAATACATCCATTCAGATCAACATGCTTCCAGAAATGACTGCAAATTGATTGGACGACAGCCAAAAAGAGCAGCAACAGGATGATTGCAAAATGAGTGCAGAGAGCAGGAAAGCAGAGCATGGCAGCTAAGGATTATTGTGGCACAAATGCTATTCAATGGAGAAAGTAAGAAAAAGCATTGATGAGGAAGTATACCGAATAATAACACAATGGGTTACATGGGGAAGCACAATGGTACGAAGTCTGCCTTCGTCACTTCGACATGTATTTCTAAATGTGTACGTGTGTGTTTCTGTTGAAGAAGCACTGGCAGAAGAAATGATAGGTCAGACAAAAGAAATGTTTAAAGCGGGAAAATACAATGCAAATGCAAGCAGTACAGAGAGAAGCAGGTATAGTGCACACGCACAAATGAAAACAGAAAGATATTATCAAAGTCTCATTGTATCAATTAATAAAACAGAGCTCCATGCATTTTAAATGGAAATTCTGGTTATTGGATAAATTATGAAAAATGTTATGGGCCGAGCCCAACTTAAAAAGGTGTCATTTGAATAGTAATTTTCTGTAAAGGTCACTTCTGGATGGATCTGGTAGCATGCAAGCCAATATCTACATGGCAGTGAAATATGCATCTGTACACCTCTCAAATGTCTTCCCCAGGAGGAAGTAGAAGAGATAGGAGTCTGGGCTTTTAAAAGGCACTTGGCAGGAGTTAACAGGACAAGTTAACAGGACAGGGGAATATGGTACAGGGTTGGCAACGGGGAGGGGGGGTCTGCAGTACCGTGTGTGCTGCTGTAAATGACTGAGCTGCCTGAAAGATTTCTGGCAGTAGGAGCAGGTGTAAGGCTTGGCCCCGCTGTGGATGCGGATGTGCTGGGCCAGGTAGCTGGAGTTGGCGAATGACTTGGCGCAGTGAGGACACTTGTGAGGTTTGGCCTCTGTGTGCGACTTGGAGTGGATCTGCATGTCAGACTTACTGAGGAAGGTCGCCGCACACATCCGGCACCTACAGGCGGAGAGACACAGAAATGGGAGGGCGGGATGGAAGAACAAGGAGAAAGAAGAGGGACACATACACAGAAAAGGAGACACAAGAGAAGACAGAGGAAAAGGAGAAAAAAAGAAGATGTTGGAAGGAGACAGAGGAATGTAGGATTGACCCATAGAAATCAGATATGATAGAGAATGAAACAATAAAAAGGAAAATGAATAATACAACATAAACCAAAGAAGATGGGGATAAATCAAATGTAAAAGACATGTGAACAGAGGGAAAGATGGGAAAGGGAGAAATCAGTGAAAACTGACAGGGAAAGGTACGTAGATACTATAAAAAATGAGAGAACAGGACGCAAGAGTGCTTGAGAGTTTACAACTCAAAGAGCATGCTGTATAAAGGCAAAGAGACAGCAGTGGCCAGGTAGCAAATCATGTCCAGTGTGTGAAGACACGGGGAGAGTGTCTATGAAGCACTTGATGTATTTGTATGTCAAATACATTAAGAGAAAGAATCAACCGTCCACTACGAAGCAGGCGTCTTCTGCCATGACATGCAGTGAAGTGTGCTTAGAAGAGGTGTCCCTGTGTGTCAAACGCTTATGTCCAGCAGGACTTAGTTTGTATATAAAAGCTGAACATCTCTACGCTGATTTCGACAGGACACAGAGAAGCAGGTGGGCTTGCATTCCACAGCTAGCGCGAGGAGAAATGGGGATGCACGGCACGTGTTGTTTTGACTCTGTACCTGTATGTCTTAGTGCTATCTTTAGGGCCATGGTCCTCCTCTTCATTTGACAGGTCATATGGGTCTCCACTATGATGCTGCAGAGACGTCACCTGTCAAAAATAACATCAAAAGTTACCTGATCATCGTTTTATTGACTCAGATTTCCCTTTTCTCTACCTGAACTTACTTACCTGGCCACCGGCTGTCAGATGAGCCAGTATTAATGTTTCATTTCCCGGTCCGCCCATAGGACTGACCCGGGACAGTGCTGTCTTCTTCTTTCGGCCTCGTTTGGAGGGCGCTGGCATCACGACCACATGAGACATCCCATCTGCTTCTTTTTTATCTACAACAGGATCAACAGCAGCAGGTTGAGGGGCGAGAAAACTATTGACCTACACAGCAGGGGTTTGCAAGCTCTCTGAGTTTGGGCCCTTCTGTATATAAATATCCCTCTACATGTTAGTCTGTAGGTGTACTGACATCAAACTCAAAATTGAAGCATGCTGCAGACGGTCTCATGTTTTAATATGCTCATTAATTCAGGTGTAACTAACATCTTGGTGAAAAATTGAGCTTTAAAAACAATTTGAAATGATCAAATGAATAACGCTTCAAACAAAAGGTTTGAACTAAATACAAAAGCATGCCAATATTTTATAGGCAAGCTGTGGCAGCATCACTTGAACTTGGAAGATACTTTTCATTTTTTCAAAAGCCCATAAGAACCGTTAGTTACTGGCACAGCCTGGGTAGTAATTGAATCAATAGCTGCTCATTTTCTGGTTTTGTTGCATTGTAACTCCTGAGAACAATCTGTGCTTTGAAGAGAAGTGCTCGACTGGGTTCATACATCAGAGATATCATTAAAAGCAAACTGAACAAAATCTGATTTTATTTCATCGTCGGGCCACAGCACATTAAATGTTGCAGAGGTTGATTTTTTTTTTGTTTTTTGGTTCTGCTGATTCTCGCATTCTCAAAAACTTACTCTCACATAAGCAAATATATATATATACAGTGCTGTGAAAAAGTATTTGCCCCCTTACAGATTTCTTCTGTTTTTGCTTTATTGTCACACTTACATGTTTCAGATCATCAAACCAATTTTAATAAATAACCTGAGTAAATACAAAGGGCCAGGTTGGTTTGGATAGCTTTTTTCCCTTAATAAATGAAATCATCATTTAAAAACTGCTTTTTGTATTTATCTTTGTGTGATATTAAAATTTGTTTGATGATCTGAAACATGTAAGTGTGACAATAAAGCAAAAACAGAAGAAATCTGTAAGGGGGCAAATACTTTTTCACAGCACTGTATATATATATGCCTACACAAACCAGGACCACACAGACAACTGTGAAAACGCTGATTTCAGCCAGGATACAGTCATTAATGCTACTAGAATACAGTGTTTTTTTATGGGTAGTTAAACTAAATTTGTTATGAGTAGTTGGTCCATTACTATATTCCATCTACACTGGTGTTTCATATCAATTTCATCAAATGCAACACTACTACTACTACTACTACTCCTCATTATCAGTACATTTGAGAAACAATAAGTTATTTTCATTTACTCCCTTTTTTTGACAGTTAAGTGAATTACATTCTTACTCAATAATACAGTAAATGTGGCTGCAGATGCACCCAAGAAACATCTGATGAAGTTTAAATGTGTTTAGAATTTAACTATCAAGTGAAGTTGTTGTGTGCTTGAATGCAATTGATTAAATGACAGCCTGTCTTACAGAAAAAAAACTCCATCAGGGCATTACATTTTAGAACCATATGCCGGAGTAATCGTGTGGTATGTGTGCCATTTTGTGCGTTTTACCTGGAGAGTGGAGTGCTGAAACGATCATAGTTGTCGCCGGATGACCAGAGACGAACGACTGAGAGGAGGTGGGAGAGACGAGCGTTCCCTGAGGAGTTGTGATGACCAGACCCGCTTCACCGAAAACAAATATGGACAGAAATCAAGACAGAAAAAAAACCAACAACCACACATTACAAAGAGCGAAATCCAAGAATTTTCAAAGCTGATAATTGTGGCCAGCGCTCTTCCCATGATAACAGTCTGAGATGAAGGGTGTCCTTTACGTTCAGGAAATCCCCAGTAGTCAGTTTATAAAATGTATTCACATCACATTTTGTGTATATGTGTAATATTCTAAAACTAGAAGTGTATATGCCAAAACTGTGAGTGTTAAGATGCTAGAAAAGAGTATGATAGCACAGAGCCACTGTTTGATTGTGTGAAGAGGACTTGAGGTTGTGGCATAAACTGAGACCCACAGGTGTTCATTTTACCCACAGCTGTTCTGGTCCTTGCCCACAGTGCAGCCTAGAGGTCCCGTGTAGCTGGAATTTAGATTTGTTCTCATCAACTAAAAAAACATTCAATGCACTGCTGTTATTTTATGGTTCAGGACTAAACTTGTGGGATCTTTATCCAGCCTCAACCTTTGGTGTTCTTCTGGTTTGATCATTAGGTATTAGGTGACATGTATAGTGAAATGAATAACAGAGGCTTCTACGTGCAGAAACAGACTCACCTGCTGTCATGATCCCCGTAGAGGAGACGGGCAGGATGTTCTGGGTGCTGTGAGGAGGGTGGAGGTGTGCCACACTGCCAACCTGCCCTCCTCCATCTGTCTTTGTCCCGGGAGTGGGGATGGTGAGAAGAGCCGTTTGGTAATGGGGTGCAGAGGATGTAGAGAAGGAAGCATTCTTTTCCTGCTGCTCTTTCACCTTATTCAGGAAGACGGCATTCTCAATCTGTCAGTAGAAAGAACGTGTTTTCATCGATAAAGCAGACTTGACCTGCTCGATCCTTTTATTGTAGTCACTGAACACTGCTCAAGAGGAGCTGTTTCTCTACATAAATCCTGATGAAACCACATTTTCTTGATTTCTTGTCCAGTCTTACCTGTCCTGGTACGGTAGGGATGGGAGACCAGAAATATGATGAATTAAAATGAGAATCTTCCATCATATCTGCAATGAAACAAAAACAGAAACAATGGATTACTAATGATGACCTGCTCACTACTACCACTGATTACTTTGCAGTAATAAATATGACATATCAAAACTACGAAGACTTAACAAACAGTGCACAGACCATAGCAGTTAAAGGAGTAATCCAACTTAACTCAAATGATCCCCATTTAGAAAAAAATGCAACATCACATTTTGTGGCGCAAATGTGAAAGTAGTATAACCAGTTATCACTCCCAACCTGATTGATGGGAATTTATATACAAGAACTAGCATCAGAAAGTTATTTATCAATGTCAGTATTATCAGTAACGCAGGAGTATTTCAGGTCTACATTTCCAATTATGGTTCATTGACAAACACAAACACTCCAACTTTATTGTTCCTCTCCAGGAACAATAAAGTTTATATAAAAAAAGTACAGAATCAGTGTCCTTATCAGGGAGGACTATTCACCAGACTTCATGCAGATTGCTCTGTAGCCAGAAAAGGTTTTATACAACTTTTTCGTATATGCAGCAGTCGACCTGTAGAAAGCTTTCTGATGTGTTTAAGGCACAGTCTCAACCTCAGGTAACATAGCTGGACCCCTGCTAAGTCCCTTAGCATGTCAACTGAAACTGCCCTTTAATGCTGACAAAACTACAAAAGGCCAAAGTACAACAACATTATTAATGGCTGAATTCCATTTAGCTGCTTCAGTTTCAGGGTCTCCAGGTTTATTCAGTTCATATCATGAATCACACCTGTGCTCTTCCCAGTATGAGAGGTCAAAATATCTGCGGTGAGAAAATTTAATCAAATGATATAGTGACGCTGGGGTTTCTGAGGGCCCCTGGAGGTGTGGAGCTCCTAAGGCAGTCTATGATGCAGCCCTGGGCCCAGCCCTGTGGGATCCTACCGGTGAGTATCCATTAAAAAACAGATAAACAGAGGAGCACTGACCTTACAGAGGAATTATAAAGGTTTAATAACCACCTTGATAGGCTGATAGGAAGACAGCCAAAGTCCATAAACATGGTTAGAGACATAAAACTAACATGTTGTTCTCTGAGATTAACTTTGTACGTTTGAGTTTATGCACCTGGGATGTTCATTGTCACGTCCTGTAATGTTCTGCTTTCTTAACTGGGAGCTTCAGCTGTAGGACATGGACTGTTTTTTAGCACCAACATACAGCAGCCGGCCTCAGTTTCATGGTACTTACAGCAGATACAACTTCTTAGCTACAAGTTTGCTCAAAAGAGACACATCACGCTCCATGAAACAGAAAAAAGCAAATATCTCTAGGAACAAATAAGGTGTATGTAATGTTTACAATAAGCCGTGGCTCAGCAGACGGACTCCATTTCGGCTCCTTGCATCTTGTAGTTAATCAGGCCCGACATGCTGATTAACATACAGTTAGCTAGCAGACAGCACTGTGTGTCTGCAGTGCCCTCCTGCTCGGGAAGAAAATAACAAGCAAAGCGAAAAAAAAAAAAAACAAAGGATAAAAAAAACTGAAGCGAAGAGAAAAAAACCAATAGACCATCCTCACAGACTTCCGGCTGTGGAGACGGGTGGAGAGAGGCGGCAGCAGAGTCATGCAAATCTACCGAAAAACACTACCGACTGCATGGAGAATAGTGGCGTTTACCGGTAACGACGGCTCCGTGTCCGTACCCGGAACCCCCCTGGGCCGGGACGATGTGGGCTCAGTTTTCAAATCAGTCCAAATGCCTGAAAACCAGTGAAGTTTGTTTCCCCCTTTGCTTTTTTTTTTTTTTTTTTTTTTTTTCGAGATTTTTTTTCCCTCCGGTGAAGCAGCTGCCTCGTCTGAGCTCCACTTCCTCCGGATGAGGTCGTCAGACAAAAGAAGTGTGTGTGTGTGTGTGTGTGTGTGTGTGTGTGTGTGTGTGTGTGTGTGTGTGTGTGTGTGTGTGTGTGTGTGTGTGGTGTGACGTCACTTCCTGTCGCCGAGGGACGGTGGGGTTAAACATGTCGGTGATCAAACTTGTACCCCCGGTCAGCTGGTCTGGTGCCCTTACTGCAGCAGCAGCAGTAGCTACATACTGAAAGTGGACCTTAAACGCATCAGACGGTTTCACTGTTACATCCGAGGCAGCCGGCATGCTGCGTTCACGTGCTGTCGGACGGATCACAACACTGCGCTATGTGAGAGAGTTAAAAGAAACTTTTGAGAAATCATTCCATTAAATAGCCCAAATGACAAATCATTCCCTTATTTTACTAAATTAAAGCACACTTTCCACTAATTTAGACCCTGAAATGACGCATTTATTTCCCTTGAGTTAATGATGTGTGCCATGAAATTCATGATTTGTCTTTCAGTCATTCAAATTAATAATTACCATAATTTTCATTCTATTTGCCCTTGTCCTCTTCACACCATGGGTGGATTATCTAAAGAGCCTACACAAGCCCCAGAGGTCCAAGGAGCGCTGAATATACCTGACAGGGGGCCCCAGATCTCTCAGACCATTTTAGGCCTTTGAATCCCTGAGGGTCTGGAGCCCCGGGGCATTGCCCCATTGATACACCAGCCTTCGGTTTTAGCATCAGGGGGCCACGCTTTTTGGCTTGTGATACTTTATAGTCAAACAATGATTACTTGTGACTGGAGCTGCAATGATTATATGGTTGGTTGATCAAAATTCATGTACATTAATTGACAACTATTTTCATAATCTACTGAGCAAAACGCAAAACATTTAATGGCTCGAGCTTCTCAACAGTTTATGGTTAAAAGTGACAGTATGTTAATTTTCTTCTCCTGCATCGATGTAATTGACCATTTTGTGTTTTTGAGCTGCCATATAAGACAACACTTTGGGGTTGTAACACATTTAGTTCAGCTTTTAGAATCATTCCCTCCAAATCTGCACAATACCGCCGCACCATACAGTGGAATATATTCCACTACAGTAGCATTCATCCATCACTGGTGTATGACGAAGAAAATCCCCAATAAAGTTTCTTTACACTATTTTTATGTAATTTAAATGTTTTACAAGGTTACTTTCTCAGCAGTTTATATTAAAGGAATGGAGCTCACCGTATAAACTATACATCATTTTTACTTGTCCATAAAACTATTCAGAAGTGTGTGCCAACTCCCACTCTGTGGTGTTTAGTTGTCAAGCATATCAGTTTTCAATAAAATGATAAGATATAATATAGATATATGAATATCGTTATAAAGTTATGTTTTCTCCTCTTCCCCTTGCCATTAAGCTCGTGGCACTTAATTTACAAAACTAAACAGCCATTATTGTTAGGGTTGTTTTTTTTTTTTATCTCTTTGCGACTTGGAAGTTCAAAAATCCGAGCTGATTGAATAGTGCATGAAGATATCACAGTGTTGTTGTTGTCCTCCGGGTGACTTCTAATGAGTCAGACTTTAGTTGTGTTGGTGAACTGCTGTAGCATGTTAAACCATGCACGAGCACCTCTGTTTAAGATGATACTAAAGGAGACTGTATTGTATCGGCCTCATAGTTTCACCTTCATTTACCGTTTAAACGGCGGTGCGTTTACGGTCCACACGGTGTCGCTGTAAGAACAGTAATGCAGCTCTGCTGTGGCGTCAACATCCGGCGACACGTCTTTCCAACACACCGCCGAACCGTCTGATCCGTCTTTATTTATTAAAACCCCTCCAGACTTTACATTCAAAGGCAATGTCGTGTCTCTGACTCTTTCTGCCCGGTCAGGAGTCATTTTAACGTGTAGTTGACCCGCAGCGCTTTTAAACGAGAGCTTCAAATGGGGGAGGTGAGGAAGCTGCAGAAGAAGTTGAGACAGATTGAAAATCTGGAAATAAAAATCAGTCTTACCTCAGAGGAGAGATTCAAGGTACAGAAAGACTTCATCTGCCTTCTTGTTCAGTGTGATCTGCGTGTAACCTGTGCGTCAAATCCTCAATAGGTTTCCCTCAGGTGTAACAACAGGTTACACCTGACTGCAAGTCAAAGACACAGATCTAGTCAAAATGAAGAACATTAGAGCAAATATCCATCTCCACCAGTTGACACAGGCTGATTCACATCCAGTACAACTCACACTACATCAGATTTGACATGTATTCGCTCACATGGGGAAATACAGATGGTATTTTAATGGTGCTGCTAGAAACTTGTGAAGTAAGGCTTCTTAAAGCAGGAATAACAGTGCTCATATCATGAAGACGAAAAATATGTGATTAACATGAATTAATGATAATGGTGGAATGAATAATTTGACAGATTTTGCCTTAGGATTTTGGGAGACCAGAAGAGTACACTTTTAGCAGGGAACATCAGAGGAAATAATGATCGGGGACTTCAGGAGAGCCCTCAGTATGTTAATGGGCAGAAAGTTATGGCTGTGCACATAATCAGTGTTTGTTCTTTACTGATCTGCCCCACATCCCCACACTGGAAACAGCAGAATAGATGCATACGGTGGTGCCACGCACAGCTACAGCCCAGGATCATTTGGTAGTGATGGTAGCACGAAATAGCCTACGACTAACCAGAAAATGAATGTAAACCAAATGTTACAGACAGACAAGAGACAGAGAGACAGGTTTCACATTTTGGGAAAGAGTGGTTTTAGACAAAGTTCACTCAAAAGTGCATCACACTTCCATAAAGTTGGGGGACGTAAAAAAGTACATTTACTGACAAGTGTTGTCCTGAAGTATTCAATTTGAATATTTCTTTTAGTGCAATTTTTAAACTTTTCACTTCACCACATTTATCTGACAGATAAGGCTACTTGTTACTTTTCAGATTAAAGTTTCACATAGAAAAAAAGAGATGGTAATATTATGTTAGTAGAAGATGATGTGTTGTGACAGATTAAACTATCCAACAGTGTAGAACATAGTTACAATAATTCCCTCCAACCAGATTAGTTACAAAATTGAAATGCTGCTCACACAGCTTTGATTCAATAATGATAATATCTGTCTAATATATGTCTTTTTGTCTTTACTTTGAGTCTTTGCCACTTTTACTTAAGTAAACATGAAATGTGTCTGCTATCACTACTCACAAAATGTTTAATTTATTTACTTATTATGGTCAAAACTGAAGTAGCAAATATCCTGATCTCCAATAAGGAACAAACCCCACTAAACACTACATTTCCCACAATGCAACCCAGGCCCATCTTTGCTAGATCCTCCCTGCCCACTAATGGCCCAAATATTTTCAAACTCCATTCCCCCAGTTTCTGTTAAAAAAAAAATATAGAATTATGTAATATGAGTGTTTTCAAGTAGTAGATCTTTACGTGTAAAACTGGTGGAATGATCCTTTATCATAGGAAACAGTCACATAATATCAATATGACCAAATTCCCTCATTCATGTTTCATAACTCACAATCAGACAGGAGTACGGCGTGTGTTGCCAGTTGCAGCCCAATAACCGAAGGCAGGCTGTGTTTGTTGGTTGTTCATATAAACAACTTGTGGATTTAGCAGCTTGCTTTACAACCAATCTCGTGCCTTCTTCCCTCTCAGATCTCCAGGAAGGCGGAGCTGCGTTCCAGATTGGCTGAGCTTCAGCTGCAGCTTTCTGGCCCGCAGCAAACTCTGGGGATTGTGGGAGACGAAAAAAAAGAGAAGATGAAAAGACAAGTGTAAGGAAGTGAGGGAGAGGTACCAGCAAAGGGGGGCAGATGGAGAGAAGCATAATTCTTCAAAAGCAACAACATTCACTTTGAAGCCTTTGATCTTTTTGTATGTCTGTCCAAACACACTGGGGGTCAAATACTGCCATGTTTCAAGAAAATGGGAACTTTCTACTGTTCATAATGTGTCATGTAAACATCATTCAGGGAAGTCACGCTCCCTATTGAAGCCCCTCAGGGCTTTGTGCGCATCACTGAAATCGCCATGCGTGGATACGAAGATCAAATCGAATGAAACATATGCATTCTCTCTAATACACAGACTAGGAGCTCATTAAGAAGTGCAGCTTTTGTTTGTGTGGGACTTGGAGATCCTCCACAGGTACGCTCCCTGTCACAGAGGATGCTGTGTGCCGTTTTCATCTTGATTATTCATTCAGCTCTTGCTTTCTGCACCGACACAGGGAGGATGCTCCTGAGGCCCTTCCATCACAAACGCCTCCAGCCCCCAAGATCCTTAAGGGAGGAGAGGAGTCCAAAGCTCAAGCAACGCCAGCGCCGGCTGCCAGGCGGGGGGAGACAGGAGGGGGAGCAGAGATAGGCAGACAGAGGGAAAGGACAGAACCGGCCAGCGTGTCAGATCACCGCCGAGGCGAGTCAGGAGCCTGTCCTGACTCTGACAACGGGCAGCTACTACGACAAGAAGGTGGGATGATCAGGAAAAGTGTCCAAAGAGATTATTACAGCTTGTCACAGACGGTTAAAAGGACAATACAGCGCCATAGTTTTTTTTTAGATTAACATCTAAAATCAGATTATACATGTACGCCCTGAGGAGTCTTAACAAACTCGTGTGCCTGCCTGTATTAAAACCAACAGGCTGCACTCGCTTCCCTGCAGACGGGACCTGTGTTTTGCATCCTTGCAGCTAAATTAGCCGCACTGTTCCCTTTGGCAGACTGATCCATATAGAAGACTGTGCAGATTAATAAAGTGGGGCACCGATGAGGCAATATTGCTAATTGCGCGTATCATTTCTTTTACAGAAGTTGAGTTTACATCCCTCAAATCGTCTTGGGAGAAGGCAAAGTTTCGCTTGAGGCTACTGGAGGGTCACAATGACATAGTCACCTGTGTGGTTGCCGTTGACAACCTGGTGGTTTCTGGAAGGTAGAGTCGGCAAGAAGCGCTGATTTGCATAATGGATGTGCAAAGTGAACGTTTCACCTAATTTATCACTTAATATGCTCCCACTCTCCCTCGCTGTCTGACATGTATTTGTTTTTCTCCCTCCGCCCCGAATGCAGATCTCTCGCAATTGATGTCGAACGCCTTTTAACTTTGCTTGTGCTCGCCGCCCTCTCTCACTTGCTCTAACTCCCCTTTAATCATTCTCAATCCTCTCTTTCTCACTCTGTCTATCTTCGTCCTCCAAGCCGAGATACAACGGTGAAGGTGTGGCACGTTCCCACCGCAACGGAACACAAGAACCTGGGGGGTCACACCGGTGGGGTCACCTGTCTGTCTGCACCTCCCCCTGAGTACTGCAAGAGGCTGGGTGAGGACACACACACACACACACACACCCACACACACATCCACATCGTCGCATGTGGGCCGACTACAGCTGAGTAATGGCTGTGTCCTGCGGTCTGGTAATTATAGGAGCAGTTCATCAGATCAGCCCAGTGAGAGATAACCTCAGCAGACACTTTAGAGAGTTCACTGTCTGTCTGAAGCAGGCAGCCTTCCATCACTTGAACTCCAATGCCTCTCCGGCTCTCCTCCTACACTCCCTCCCCACCTGCTTCCCCAACTTAAAATACCAAGTCGGGAAGTGCGGCGCATAAATGATGCAGCTCAGTCGAACTATAGCCACACTGTGTACAGCAACTAATGTTGTGCTTTAACAAGTGGTAATGTTCAATTTGGCTATCAGAAATAATTAATAATTATCAAAGATAATTAATAATTATTAAAATAAATGAACTTTGATTAAAGTTCACCTCGATTGGGGCACCACCTCGAAAAACGAGGAAAAGACAGCCGTTTTAATTGATTTAGTCTCATAAAAATACTAAACTATCAATTTGGAATTATGTTTTATAATTAATTTAATAATTACTACCAAAATTACCACATTGATAGCTAGCTGAAGGATTTTTGGAGTTCTTGACAGTGTAGAGGTTGGCAGTGTCCACAATTGTACAACATTAACGGAGACAGCAAGTATTAAAACATTTATTAAAACAGAGCAAAATTCAGGGACATCATTTGTTATGCATTAAGGACTTGTACTTCGGTTGTAAGTACGGCTGAAGCAGAGTAGGTGTTGAAGACATCTGCTGTTGCAGAAACAAAATCAATCAAACAATCTAACTAAATCTCTATGACTAAACTAAAATAATATGAGTGTAAGAGTGTGTGTGTGTGTGTGTGTGTGTGTGATAAGGCTGAGGAATGTGAGATGGGTCCCACAAAGGTGGGGGAGAGAGACCAAATGGTGATGGCCAGACCCCCTGGGGTGTGGGTCAGAGGCAGACAAAGGAAAGCTAAGTGCTGTTAGCTTAGCCTTGTCCCTCAGTGGCCTGTTGCCAGACTGTGTGTGTGAGAGAGATAAAGGTGCAGGTTAAGACAGGATGGTTAGTTTGTAGGCTAACATCAACTAAACTTAATGGATGCACAGTAATCTACAACACATCACAATAATCAAACTCACTGAACATTAAAACAAGTCAATACATTAACAAGGGTAAACCATGTATGCAGTAATGCTATGCTAATTATGCCCAGTTAGAGTTTGTTACCAGTCCTTAAAGGGGTAGGAGAAGTGTCCTTTAGGGTGCTGCTTTCTCAGCTTGTTGCTGGAGGAAAGGTGTGGTTCGTGTCCGTGCTGTGGTTGCAGGCTGGAGGAATCCGGTCGCTCCTTTGTTCCTGTTAGTTAGCAGCTCTGTGCTAACTTGCTGGTGTGCTCCTGTTGTTGGTTCTGGTTATCAGCTGGCAGACTCTGGGTCGTGCCTGCTGGCGCTGATCTGCTTACTTCAGGCAGGACCTTGTGTCGCTACCATGAAGGAGGTGGCTGCTCTGGACAGACCACACTGAGGCAGAGCTTAGCTGAGTTGAGCTGGTCTCTCCTCTTCAGGAGAGATCAGGAGAGCTGGTCTCTCCTCTGCAGGAGGAGAGGGAGCAGGAAAGACCTGGTCTCTCCACTTCAGGAGAGACGATGAGAAAAAAGAGCTGGTCTCTCCACTTCAGGAGAGACGATGAGAAAGAGGGGGAGAGCTGGTCTCTCCACTTAAGGAGAGACGATGAGAAAAGAGAGCTGGTCTCTCCACTTCAGGAGAGACGATGAGAAAGAGCTGGTCTCTCCACTTCAGGAGAGACGATGAGAAAGAGAGAGTTCAGTGGGGGTGAACTGGTTTTGTGGGCCTGTGGTCGTAAAATTATGTGTCCCCTCCGGCCAATGGTGACAGTGGAGCTGGGCGCGGGGGTGATTTCACACCTATCTGTGAAACTGGGCATTGGGGAAAGGAGCCCAGTAGTTTTACACAGACAAAGAAACATGCGGTCTTCCATTCACTATTCACTGTATAGTGAAGCCCAACATCCCCCCTGCCATCAGGATGTCACCTGATGTGGGATGCTGATGGGATAAATGTGCATGTTTCGGCCATTGTTCATTTTTGTCAGTCCAGGTGAAACAAGTTGGTAACTACTGGGCAGTTTGTTATCCAACTGGGCATATGCTGAATCTATCTTGGCTAAGCTAGAACAGACATACGTTACAAAACAGTTCTTCATACACAACAATGACATACTGCATCCTAATAACCTGTGTTTCTCAGTTGTTAGTGAGGGTTAGTGGGAACAGGAAATGTCAGTGTGTTATGTAGCAGAGATAGAGGCACCTAAAATGACAAAGTCATAACAGTGTGTCCTAAGTGTGTTTTGTATGATTTTACTGACAAAATATGAAGTTGGTCCAAGTGTACTTGGAAGTTGAGCAGTGGTGTTGAATCCAATCAGAATTTAGGCTTTCAGTAATGTTTGTTTTATTACTGAGTGCTCAAATGAGTTTGCTGCTGTTGCTAACAAATTCAAATTTGCCTAAATAACTGTAGTGAAGGTGAGATGCAAGATTGGGTGTCTGTCATCAGGTCAGTGCTGCCATGACCAAAAAGAGTGAGCTCTAGAGCTCTTATTCTTTCTTGGCCCAGGGCTGTAACGCTCCTGGTAGCCAGAGGGAGAGAGACATTCAGAGTCACTGTCAGTGCCTTGTTCTGAGCTGCAGTCAGAGATGCTGTAGTCATCATCTGACCCGTACGCTACCTGGTCCCTGTTCCTTGCCTGGATTTCTGCGTATGGCAGTCTCCTGCTCCTGTGCTCGGAGTGTCTATCCCTGGGCAGTGGACGGACCTGGCGGTTACGCTCAGTGTCCCTATGTGGTCTTTTGTCACCCCCCTTTCGTTGGTTGTGAGGGTGAACTTTTGGGGCAGCTGACCCATCTGACACCTTGGTGTGTGAGCTGGGTGGCTCACTTGTCCCCCCCCTTGCTTTGGAAGAGACAATAGTTTCCCAGACTACCTGTGTCATCTTCCGGATCTCCTGCAATGAGGGGTCACCTTCCTGTGTCCTGAGTACAACGTGAGTGCGCACACATGGGTGGAGGTTCCTCAAGAATAAGGCCTTGAAGGTGGAGCTTTCTTCTAAGCCTGGTGCATTCTTTCCCTGGAAATATGCGTGTCTCAAACGTTGGTAGTACTCTTTTGGATGCTCACGACGGGCATGCTTAATTTGTAGGGCTGCAACTATTGCTGTGGCGTCGTCAGTAGCACAGGAAAATTCTTCTGTAAGTGCTTGACGTAGCAATTTATACTCATTTCTGACACTGGGAGGTCGTGACTGTATAAACTTGTGGACCGCTTTAGAGCTGGTTTTCCACACAAGTCTAACTTTCTCCCTTTCAGTTGCATGGGGTAAGTCAATTAAGTTGTAGTCTAGCTCCCTGAAATAGTCCTCAACTTGGTGATCACAGTTGTCTGGATCAAACCTATCAATGCTTCTAGCTAGAAGCTCAAGCTCTTCAAGGCGGGGACCCTGTGAAGGCGAGACTAAGCTAGTGTCATTGATATGTAAATCATGCCCTACACTTCTCTGTGGTGGAAGAACAGGGGCTGAACAGCGGCCACTCTGACGGTGATGCAGAGAGGAGGCTGAGCAGTCCTGGACTGTTCTAGTCCCATCTTTGGAGGGACAAGCATGGAGAAATGTGTCGTGCAATGATGTGAATGAGGGACCTGGGACGGAATATCTTCTAGAAGATATGCTAGACAACTCCTCTCTGTCTGCTTCAGAGGAATGGGAAGTCAGGTGGCTTTGAGCTCGGTCTCTCAGCGGAGGCTGAGGAGCTGACTTCATTCCCAAGAACTTGTGTTCAGGTGGGAATAATTCATGTCCTCTGTTTGGGGAAAAACTGAACCTGTCACTGGTAGAAGAGTGTGAATCGGAGTAACCGGAATCACACTGGCTGATCGACTCTGGTCGGGCCAAATGTTCTGACTTCAGTCTATACATTTCTTCCTTCTGCGAACAGAGATCTAACTCTGCTGTGTGCAGGTCTTCTAAGTAGCGCAGGGCTTTCTTATTAGCCGCCTGAACCTCATGGAAGAGGCTAGCATTTTGCGCTCTCAGGATTTCTACCTCCTTCTCTACGGCTGCTCTGCTCTGAAGGGCGAGGCTGGTTTGCCTGTGAAAAGTCACGAGCAAGCATTTTAACAAGGAGCCCTTGGATGCAGTCTGTGCATCACACCTGTTGTTTAGTAGGGAGTCTATCTCTTCTGTACACTCACTGAAATTCAATTTGTTAATGAATTCGGGGTAGCCAGGCTTTAGGCTCTGTGCTACGGAAGAAATAAACTGCTCTACACAGGGGTTCTCCATTGTTGCCTGAAAAGGGGTGAGGTAAAACAAGTTAAAATATAAAATTTCAAGTGGTTGGCTGTGGTGTTGCGGTAGCAGACACCTTGAAGTATAGCTTGGGGAATACTACTAGCCTAACACTGTGGTGGCCTACACTAGAAGGTAGCTGAACACTATCTAGTGGAACTGGTGGGGATAGCAAACTGAGGCCAATTAAGGTAAATGTAGATTTACACAAAATAAGTTTACTCACCAAAATTACGACTCTCTAACTGGAATGCACGGCAATAACAGTCAGGAATGTCTCTTTAAGTTACTCAAGCTGGAACACGTGGCAGTTGCAGCTAGGTACTAACTTCACAGGGCTGATAGCACGCTGTGGCTCTCTCTCAGGCTCTATTTCTTAATCAGGCTGAAATGCACGGCAGTAACAGCCAGGTTCAAGCTCTAAGTTCACAGGGCCGGTGGCACGCTGTGTCTTAACAAACAGGAAGCACTTTAGTTAACAGCGAATGGACAGATTGCATTGAATGTGTGACATTCAAATGCAGAACCAAAAATCTTCCTACAGGATAGATTTACCTGAAAGGTTAGCAGCAGTAGCAAGCTCTAAATGTAACACTATGGGGCTTTCAATGTTTGCTTTCAAACATAGGCACCAGTATTAGCATTAGCTTTAGCCTTAATTCACAGTACACTACACTAACTCTTCAAATTGTTTTTAGTTTAATTTAGTTAGATTGATTTTCACCACAATGCACTTGAAAGTACAGCTGGAAGTACTTCTGTGACTGACTAGTGGTTAAAAATGATAATTTTGCTTGTTTTAAAGTTTTATCAAAAATTTTGGTTTTGACCAAAATTCTGCTGAAAATTAATATTGTACAAATATGAACAATTGCCAACAGTACTCTGCCTCACACGGGGCACCATTTGTTGTGCTTTAACAAGTGGTAATGTTCAATTTGGCTATCAGAAATAATTAATAATTATCAAAGATAATTAATAATTATTAAAATAAATGAACTTTGATTAAAGTTCACCTCGATTGGGGCACCACCTCGAAAAACGAGGAAAAGACAGCCGTTTTAATTGATTTAGTCTCATAAAAATACTAAACTATCAATTTGGAATTATGTTTTATAATTAATTTAATAATTACTACCAAAATTACCACATTGATAGCTAGCTGAAGGATTTTTGGAGTTCTTGACAGTGTAGAGGTTGGCAGTGTCCACAATTGTACAACATTAACGGAGACAGCAAGTATTAAAACATTTATTAAAACAGAGCAAAATTCAGGGACATCATTTGTTATGCATTAAGGACTTGTACTTCGGTTGTAAGTACGGCTGAAGCAGAGTAGGTGTTGAAGACATCTGCTGTTGCAGAAACAAAATCAATCAAACAATCTAACTAAATCTCTATGACTAAACTAAAATAATATGAGTGTAAGAGTGTGTGTGTGTGTGTGTGTGTGTGTGATAAGGCTGAGGAATGTGAGATGGGTCCCACAAAGGTGGGGGAGAGAGACCAAATGGTGATGGCCAGACCCCCTGGGGTGTGGGTCAGAGGCAGACAAAGGAAAGCTAAGTGCTGTTAGCTTAGCCTTGTCCCTCAGTGGCCTGTTGCCAGACTGTGTGTGTGAGAGAGATAAAGGTGCAGGTTAAGACAGGATGGTTAGTTTGTAGGCTAACATCAACTAAACTTAATGGATGCACAGTAATCTACAACACATCACAATAATCAAACTCACTGAACATTAAAACAAGTCAATACATTAACAAGGGTAAACCATGTATGCAGTAATGCTATGCTAATTATGCCCAGTTAGAGTTTGTTACCAGTCCTTAAAGGGGTAGGAGAAGTGTCCTTTAGGGTGCTGCTTTCTCAGCTTGTTGCTGGAGGAAAGGTGTGGTTCGTGTCCGTGCTGTGGTTGCAGGCTGGAGGAATCCGGTCGCTCCTTTGTTCCTGTTAGTTAGCAGCTCTGTGCTAACTTGCTGGTGTGCTCCTGTTGTTGGTTCTGGTTATCAGCTGGCAGACTCTGGGTCGTGCCTGCTGGCGCTGATCTGCTTACTTCAGGCAGGACCTTGTGTCGCTACCATGAAGGAGGTGGCTGCTCTGGACAGACCACACTGAGGCAGAGCTTAGCTGAGTTGAGCTGGTCTCTCCTCTTCAGGAGAGATCAGGAGAGCTGGTCTCTCCTCTGCAGGAGGAGAGGGAGCAGGAAAGACCTGGTCTCTCCACTTCAGGAGAGACGATGAGAAAAAAGAGCTGGTCTCTCCACTTCAGGAGAGACGATGAGAAAGAGGGGGAGAGCTGGTCTCTCCACTTAAGGAGAGACGATGAGAAAAGAGAGCTGGTCTCTCCACTTCAGGAGAGACGATGAGAAAGAGCTGGTCTCTCCACTTCAGGAGAGACGATGAGAAAGAGAGAGTTCAGTGGGGGTGAACTGGTTTTGTGGGCCTGTGGTCGTAAAATTATGTGTCCCCTCCGGCCAATGGTGACAGTGGAGCTGGGCGCGGGGGTGATTTCACACCTATCTGTGAAACTGGGCATTGGGGAAAGGAGCCCAGTAGTTTTACACAGACAAAGAAACATGCGGTCTTCCATTCACTATTCACTGTATAGTGAAGCCCAACACTAATTATGTGCTTCTTTTTTTAAATCATATCTATTCTCTCCTCGCCTCTGCCTGCAGACTGAAGAAGAGCCACAGCGGTTACACTTGCAATGCCTCTTTTGTTTCATCTTGTACATCATCACTCGTTTGCAGCTTTCTCGCAGCTTAATATTTTTGTCCTCTTCTGTCTCTCTTTTTTTGATCCCCGCTTCGTCCCCCTCCTCCTCCTCTTCCTCCCGTGTCCCCTCCCGCTCTTTTGTCTGTGTTTGCCCTCTCGCCAGCCTGGTCCCTGTCTTTGTCCGACAAGGAGAGGTTTATTTTGAGTGGCTCGGCAGACTGCTATGTGAAGATCTGGGTGCTGAGTATTGGTACACTTGACCACACAAACATTCACACACACACACAGTCACAGATATACAGTTATACATATATATGTATTTATTAAGGCAGACGGAGCCTCTGGGCTCTGACTGGGAAATGTGTGTAGGTGCATCGTAATCAGTGTATTCCTGCGTGGCTGGTGGTCCGTGTCCCGTCAATTAAATTAGTACTCTCCTGTTACCTCCAGGGCAGTGTATTAAGTCTATCTACACATTCAACGCTGTGACTGCGCTCTGCTTTGTGCCAGAGGAAGACGGCTACATCATCACTGGGTCAGGTGGGTGTGTCGGTGCATGTGGGAAAACTAAGAGCTAGTGACACAGTGAACAGAATAATTGGAGTTAGACATTGTCATATCACATCGTATTTGTATCGCCTATCTACTTCTGTACATGTGTCTGCTTTGGAGCGGACACGTGCATGCATACTTGCATGATTGCCGGTCTTCGTATACGTCTTCACTAACATGTAGGCAGAATCTCACACAGTGGTATCATCTGCCGGTGAGTTAGTGAGTGCAGTGCAGCGCAGGGCTATCGGCCTAAATCAGAGAAATGGAGGCGCTCAGTTTAGGCTGTCAGGCTCAGGTGGGTCCACCGAGACCAACAATAATGACTGCCAGGCGCCTGTCAGCACATGTTAACCTCACACTCTGTCACCCCTCAGATGGGGGGAAAGTTCAAGCCTGGAGCTGGCACACTTTCGAAAACTGCCAGTCAATCAACGCTCACAAGGAAGCAGTCACCTCCATCCAGGTGGGTGGGTTACTCACCTACTGACCATGATGTGCTGTCCACGCTGAGGATGCTCGAGCTGTTTTCATGTTCAGCCCATTTTTTTTTAAGATCTCCTTGGCTGACACAAAATCATGCCAGTGTTTCTCTCCCTCTGAAGAAGCTGTCTTAAGTAGTTTTAGAACTCTTGATTATTAATTTGTGAAAAAGCCTCTTCTCAGGAAATCAAGCGGCTATATTTCCACACTCTCATCCTCACGCAAGCTTTCCTTGCTTATTGCTTTCAAATGGAAATCAAAGATATTTGTTGAGATGTGAGCTGCAGAACTCGGCCAATTTTAGAGAGCATACTGTACATATTTTGAGCAAAAAGGCTTTTTATGGATATTGAAATCCAGAGCTGCATATGCATATTTTTTTCAATTTGCAATCATCAGAATATGCCTAAAGCATTAAAGCGTGGCGCATCATTGTCGTCCTCTTTGTTGTTTATCATGCAAAGCACACAATCCATTTATAACCGACAGCGGCTTGTACATTTTGAAACTGTTCACACACTTCTTTTCCATTTACACAAACATACATACACACTCCCTTTTTTCTGTAGGTCTATCTATCTCTATTGCACACACACACACAGAGACACATGTACACACACTGGGTAAAGACTCAGATCACCATGACAACAGTGTCTCCTGTGCCCTCTACAGTCTCAGGGTCCGCTGGTGTTCAGCGGCTCGGCCGAGGGAGGGGTGTCTGTGTGGGAGAACCGGTGTTCAGATCGAGACCCCCTGAGGCTGCTGCACCACTGGAGCAGCCAGGTGACGAGCTGCGGAGGAGGGGGGCCGGGGGGGCGTCTGGCCCTCAGTCCGCGGGGAGACCGACTGTTCATGGCATACGGTCGAGCCTGGCTCAAAATCTTGAACTGGAGGACCGGTGAGCTCTGGAATGGGATGGGCTGTCTGTCTGTCTGTGTGTGTGTGTGTGTGTGTGTGTGTGTGTGTGTGTGTGTGTGTGTCTGTGTCTGTGTGTGTGTGTGTGTGTCAGATACAGGGAGTGAAGAAGGATACTAGATGATGGAACATTTGCATAATCCTTCGACCTAACATCTGTCCGAATTATCACAGGAACGATGTCCAGGCTGACCAATCACAGCAGCATCACCGGGGTAACAGATTGTGCTCACCAGACAGGAGGCCTCTTAATTGGCTCTTGCTATGATCTTGCGAACGGAGAGAGCTCACTAAATTGTAAGTCGCAGAGGAAACCATGTGCAACCAGAAGTTACTCACTCCACTCTGAGAGGGTGAAAGCACTATAAGGACTTAAGACAAAATCGAAACCACTTTGTTTTCCTCTGTTGACCTCCGTTCCCTTCATCTCCTGCTCCTCTCCGTAAGTGTTCTCCATGCCTCAGTGTCGGTACCTGGCCTCTTTGACCTGGCCTGATGCACCCAGAATCCTCTGCTTTGCGGCGTGGACCACAGGGAGCGGAGACCACCGGTGGGTCACCGGAGGTCGAGACCTCATCGTATGGGAGCAGCTCCCCAGTTCTGGGAAGCAGAGGTGGGCGCAACACACGCCAACACCACTCTGTTAAAAAAGATTTTAGTCTCAACTCAATGTTTCTTATTTGCATATTCATAATTTCTTCCAAGGTCATCTGCATTGCTAATTCTAAAGCTATAGTGGATTTTATGCGCTAATGAATTGAACTGATTTTGACACACACTTCTATTGATATTAGGTGTCTAATGAGTTGTGGGTGTAAATGTTACAGGGGAGACGTCACAGCCAAGAGAGACAGTCGACTGGAGTCCTGCTTGCTGGAGTCAGAGGGGGACACAGAAGACGACGAGGAGACCGATGGTACAGACACACTGCAATTTCACACATCTTCACGTCTTCATTTACTGACACACGCACGCTTAATTAGCAACCATGGAATTGTAGATACACCATCAATTTTAGATGATGCATGTCTTGACGAATCCTTATGACCCCCTTGTCAAATTTAGATTACGAGGATGGTGATGACGATGATGAAGGAAGACACAATCAGCCTGACGGTGGGGAGGACGGTGGGGAGGACGGCGGGTCCGGCTCGTGGTTGCGCTGCGTTCTCCAGTGATTGCCAGTTTCTCACGCTGAGGACACTACAGCCTGCAGCCATGAAGAGGAAATGAGAGGGAGGGAGCGTAGTGACAGCGAAGGAGGGTGCAGGGGAGTGAAGTGTGACAGACTGAGTGTCGGTGTCAGAGGGGGAGCATATGGATGGAGAAAGTGAGTGTGTGAATGGTAGCCAGATTGTTTTCCATGTAAATGTTATTTCCACATACAATAAAGTGTCACACTGTGACTCTCACCTCCTAAATTGCATCTCTTGTTGTCTTTATTTATTTAAATCAGACCTGATTCTTCTCCAAACACCAGTTCATCTCCCTGCTCTGCCGGTGAAGCCTGAGAAAATTAATGTAAATTAAATTTTATTCCATCTTTACTCCCCCCCCCCCCATTTCTTCCTTCCTCCTCCTCTTTGCTGTCTGTATTTCTGTCTCTTTCTCTCTGGGGCGTCCTTGCTGTTTTTGTAAACATAATCGAAGAGTTGGGTTTTTTTTGTTGTTTTTCAAACCTCCCACCTCTAAAATTAGCGTATTAATGTCGCCCTCAGTATCATTTCTGTTTGCCTCGTCAAACTCATTTCTTTTTCTCTGCGTCCATTTAATTGAACCCGTTTAAAAAAATAACACGTAATTAGCATTTAAATCTCTTTCCTACAGTCTCTTGCCCTCCCTACTTCGCTCTCTCTCCCCTCTCTTACTCCAGCAGACTCTACATGTCTCAGTCGCTACGGCAACCAATGCTTTTTTTTTCTCACTTGCGCTCTGTATCTCCCCCTTTCTCTCTGTCTCCCTCTCTCATTCCCTCTCTCCACTGCCAGAGGTAGGCATGATAACTGATATGTGTCGGAGTGTGTGTGTGTGTGTGTGTGTGTGTACGTGTGTGTCTGTGTCTGTCTCCCGGTGTACTCGTGTGTCTCCTAAGTGACATTTCTGTGGCATTTAGGCAGCAGTTGTAGATAGGAAGTTACCTCTCTCTGCTCAAAGTGCCATATAGAGTGCTGGCTGCATGCATGACGCCTCTAATGATGATTAATGTGCCGTGCTCAGGTGTGTGCACTGTAAATGTGTGTGTACTTCTGGGTGTTTTTCAATGCAGATGTGGATTCTGTATAGACATGTGGCGTGTAATTGAGTGTAAAATTTAAAAGCCCAGGGGAGTCTGTGTATGGATTTTGAAAAAAGTGACAGAGTTGGCTTTCCACCAATACATCCTGCTGGTGTCAATGTTTACATGGTTTTTATCTGGTGACTTAAAAGAAGAAGAAAAAAGCTAGACCCTCCCCCTTTCTCTCCCTGCCTCTATCTCTCTCTCTTGCCCCTCTGTCATATCTTACAGAGAGAGATGATCGGAGGACCGGAGTCTCAGTGAACAGAGCGAAGCGATGGAGAGATGGTAAGATGGGTAGTATCTGAGGTGAACGAGGGATGTATGGGGTGCAGATGCATAAACTGTCATTCTGAGTGACTGCTGGCAGGGGAATCAATGTCTGGGCTGATGAGGTCACGCAGGACGTCTGTAGACAATACATTTTATCAGATAACTTCACTGCCACTCCACCACCACCTCTCTTCTTTCTCCTCCACTTCTCTTCTAGCTCCATCTCTCCTGCCGCACGACTGATCGCCCTCCGCTGCCTCATTTCCCTCCTCCTGGTTGCTCTGGTGACACAGCCCTCCACCTGTAACCCTGACGACAGCGGGGGCGAGGAGCAAGTGGACGCCCTGTCGGTCCAGCTGTCAGTCACAGCCCAGGTCACACCCACCCCTCTGTGGGCGGTGGTCTGGGGCCCCACACAGCCTCTGGAGGATGAGACATACCACTTCCCCTCCAGCCAGGAAACTGACCCCCTGCACCAGCAGGAGGCCAGCACCGCCACGTCCGAGGACTGGCTTTATCCTGATGCAGGCATGCAGCCACAAGAGGAGGCACCTCTGGAGTCTAGGAACCAGGAGGGAGTGGAGGATGGAGGGACGGAGGCGGAGGAGACGGAGCCCGAGGAAGGTGGGCATCAGGAGCTGCACATGAAGGATTTCTAAATAAAGGTGGCCACAAGCCACTGTCCATGTGAACACACACACATGCCACAAGTCCTCCAGGGAATTAGCTGTCACCAGGGTGAAGGCTGACACCGTGCTGTGTGCAGCCGGCTATATCTGTGGCGGGGAATGCCTAATAAAGTTCTCATCACTCACAGAGAGGAATTGGCCGCTGTCAAATTGCAAGACACAGAGACGACGTCATCGGATTAGTGTCATAGTTGGAGGCCAGCATCTTGCACATCCAATTTTATGTTTCAGATGGCTTCATTGATTCTTCTTTTCTTCGGAATACAATTATTCATGGTCGTGGTCTGAGAGTAGTAACTGCATCGGTGTGTGTGTGTGTGTATGTGTGTGTGTGTGTGTGTGTGTTACAGTGGACCCTCAGTTCTACGTCACCGTGACCATCTCCTCGCTGCTCATCTTGACGGCAATCATCATTACAGCCAAACTCTGGTAGGAATCTAAACTCTCTCCTCCCAAATCTTATGTGTTTCTGCGTGTGTGTAACCACATAAGTATAAAGTGGGCATTGCTGAATAATAGTGAATAATAGCAAACTTTCCCTGTATAAAATGGACACCTGTCCAACAGCTGGAGTACAATACTGGCTCTCCTGATTAGAGGACCTGAGGCTTCGTTATGGTAAAAGTTGACCACACACAGCGAGATGCAGACAAGTGTGCAGTACAAGGGGCCGCCCTTAATATGGCAACAATTTGGATTTTTGTGAATTTGGCACTTTGACACTGAGAGGGTTAAATCTCCTGGATTACATTTGTTCTGAAAAACAAAATATTGTTTTGTACCTCAATTAAAGCAGGGATGTGTTGAGATCAATATAGATTTACTTGTAGAGAGGAGGTTCCTAACAAGGTGGTGGGCCCCACTAAGGGTTCACAACAAAATCTGATGATTAACAAATAAGGAAAAAAGCATATTTCTGCTTCACAAAATTGGGTTTCTTTCAGACTTTAGTCTTTGTTTTTGTCCTGTTTATTGCTGGACAATTGTCTTTGTCTAATTATAATAACTTTAGGACTAAAAATCTCATCTCCTTTGTGTTGACCTGGTTACGATCTGTAGACATATCCAAACCAGTGATTTAGAAATTAGTCAGGGCTGCACACGAGTGTTAAGAGATTGGAGTATACTTTTCTTTTGAAAGAAAATAGGTAGTGAAGGAGTCTAGATTTTGTTGATTTGTGCTGAAAATTGGAGACTTGCCCTTTTTTTCTCCACTGATGGGCTAAGATGAAGAATTATGGATGGTCCAGATGTGTGGGGATTAAAGAAGAGTCCAGATGTGTGGGTGTGTGGGTGAAGATGAGACCCTGACAGTTGCAGTGCATGCTGGTCTGTTCATAATTATGTAATGTCCCTACGTATTCCCCCACAAAGTTTGAGCTGAGTAATTGCTTACAAATGACTTTATTAATGATACTTGTACCCCTTAAAGTTATAGTTGGAACAGACGTGCCATTCAGTGCCATTCAGTGCCATTCAGTGCCATTTGAGCTGCAATAATTAAACATTCACTTTAACCATCAGAATGGGATGGGAACTGAAAACGGATCGGCTGCCTTGAAGGCACGAGCTACAACATGGCTTCAATGGAGACAGTGTGCTGCGGTGTCAACAGCCCAGCAGTCATTAAACCTCTCAGAGCATGTTAACACAGGGTGGGGGTTCTGTATATGTTGTGCTGTCAGGCCTAGTAGGAAGTGCTCTGCACACATGGCCATTAGCTGGAAATGGGGAGTCATCTATGTGATGTAGTGGAGCACTTCCACGCTTTGCTGATCAAACCAATAACACCTAGTTTATTTGACCACTGGGACTCCTCTCCCCTCTCTCCTCTCCCCTCTCCCCTCTCCCCTCTCTTCCTGCACGGCACACTCTGCTTTAACTCACCCATTTATACTTTTACTCTCCTCCTCCTTACTGTAATTCTCTTATCTGCTCATCTTACCTACATTTCTATTGTATCATAATTTTTCCATTTCATTGCCTCAATCTGTATAATTTGTTCTCCTTCATATCCCTTTTTCATACTCTCTCTTAATCTCAGTTTTGCTCCCACACTCAAACGTTATCTCCCCTCGCTCTCTTTCTAACCCTCCTTCCCATTCGCCTCCCAGGGATTTTTTTTTTTCTCTCTCTCTCTGAATACCTGTGTTCCCCCTCTTCCTTCAGGTTCTTTCACTTATTTCCAGTTATCGTCATGCCTAGCTCTAATGCTGCCTGTCTTTGCACAGCTGGTACTCCTCTTATCTCCCTCACCAGTCTCCTATCTATCCCAGCACTGCCAGTCCGGCTGCAGATCCACAGATAATCCTCCAGCTTGCCGTGAGCTGATACACGATAAACCCCCTTTTCTCTCTGTTCATGAGACTGGCCTTCGCTGTTGTTTTTCGATAACTTACTTCACCAGCCCCCGCCGTGGAGGAAAACCCTCGCTGCTGGTGGATCCAAAGGGGCCTCAGAAAAGTGAGAATTGCAGACATTCAGACTGGAGACATGGCAGCAGCTCCTCTCTATAGACTGGCTCATGCTTCAGTGTCATAAATGTGTAAATAACGCCATGTGTTAGATGGGGAAAGTGCCTGGGAATGAACGGGAGGGGGGTGCAGATGGACTGAAATGATAGCCTATAGTGGAAATTGGCCACCGTCCAGTTCATTATGATTATAGAAGAGCGGCATATGTGCTCAGTGATTTTCCCAGCCCAGTGTGGCTAATGTTATCAAGCGTGACGGCGTTTGTGTGTGAATGTGTGTGTGCATATAGAGGGAAAGGAGTCAGCCAGTAGAGGACAGGTGTTACTGAGGGAAGATGAGGGCGCAGAATGGCTTTTACGGCTGGGAGAACAGCTTTGTTGTGCCTATAAGTATTCGTAAGAGCCTGAACCTGTGACTCTCTACTGTGTCATCACCCTAAGTCACTGTCTTCACTGAAGTAGTGGCACACCACCTCAGTGATGCCTCACCCTTCTGCCCATTTCTGCGCCTTGTTGCATCCTTCCCACCTCACCCCTTCTGCCTCCCTCCCCCATTTCTCGCTCTGCCTCCCTCTCCCCCTTTGACAGCATTTTAATGAGCCCGATGAGTGCACTAATTCTCTCTCACAGTGGCAGTGTAATGTGCTCGCTGATGCTAAATGGCTCGGCTGTTCTTGATGCTCTCTGACTTTGCTTCTCCGCCTCTCCCCCCTCTGTCTTTTCTCTTTATTCTGCTGTTTTTCCACATCTGTTCGCCTGTCTGTCTCCCTTAATTTCAACGTCTCCCTCTATTGCTTCCTGCTCTTTGTCTCTCCCTCTCTAACCTTGTTTTACTGTAATCTGTCTCTCAAACTCCAACTTTCTCTATGTCCTTTCATCTGTTTCTATTCCTGTCCCTCTTGTTCTTCTTCTCTTTTTGCCTTAATTCCTGTCTTTTCCTTTTCCTTTTGTCCTTCTCCCCTTCCACTACCCCTCTTAACCCCTCTCCATCTTCATCTTTTCTTTCCTCCTCTCTCTCTACACGTCTCCCCCAAATTCTCTGCCTCTCGCCCTCTCTCTCCATCTATCTATGCCACTATCCTTCTCTCCCAGTTACGATCGCAGCTGTTCCCAGCATCCGCCCCCGCTTTCCCGTGGTGTGGCTCCCCCCCTCTCTCTCGCGCTCCCTCGCTCCCTCGCTTCGGAGGACAGCCGGCAGACGCTGCACAGCACCTCCTCCTCCTTCACCGACAGGGAGAGGTAATGAGTCGCCTCACCAGTTCTGCACAGTCTGAGTGTGTGTGCGTCTAAGTCAATGAGTCTGATGTGCACCTCTGGGTTGAAGTTTGCCTCTTTGTATATGTGTGTGTGTGTGTGTGTAGGAGTGTGTGTGAAGCAGCCTTACTGTTTTGTGTGCATTGTAAGGACGTACATGGAGTATAATTGGACAATTAGCGCCATTCTCTGTGGAGCATCCAGGGCTGGGGTGTTGGTGCTGCTGTGAGATGTATCAATGTTATAAACTCCCTCTTCAGATGAGTCACTGTGGGCCTGTGAAAAGACGTCCCGCCACCGTCCATGAAACGATGCTTTCATTTGAGGGTATTTAAAGTTAATCTCAATCAGGATAATTATAGTGCTGTACTCCAGTGCTCCCTCTCACTTCCTCCCCCCATCAGCTTTTCCTCCTCTTCCTCCCTCTCTTCCGTCTCTTCCCCCCGCCGCCTTCTCAGTCCCCTGTGATGCAGCTTTCCGTTTGCGTGTACACCACTTTTCCAGCTTCAGGCCTCTCTGCTCCACTTCTCCCCTCTTCTTCTGTCTTTCCTCCCATCACCAGGGCTCCCAAGATTCCCACAACCCTCTCCTCCTCATTTTCTTACTCTCTCACTCTTTTTCTCTGTGTCTCTTGCTGTGTCAGGATCCCAGTTGTGAACCTCTGAGGTGACTGTTTTTCCGTATGGTAAACATTTCTATGGGGCCCGAGGAGGAACATCAACATGACCAGAGGGTGGTGCCTGCAGCGCTGTTTTATTTTCTCTGTAACTGTGAAATGAATTCAGGGATCCCAGGTATCCAGCCATCACAAACGTCCTTGGCTCCCCTGACGTCTAAAAGACCCATACTCATCTCACTGCTGCTCCCTCCTTCCTTCCCTCCTTCCTCTGTGCTCTATGTAAATTTCTTTTATGTGGCTCTCCGTCACTATAACCTGCTCCCTGTTTTCCATCCCCTTTATGGCCCCGGGCTCTGCCAAGATACCCAACTGCTCTATGTTTCGACCTGCCATGACTAATTCACAAACAAGCAGTTTAACAGCCATGCAGCATCCCATTACTCCTGAAATGCCCTACCTGTGCTTCCACAACTGTTTCCAGTGATTCAGCTACCAATGTGAAGCTGTTCAGTGTTAATTCTAACCCAGCAGACTGGCCTTTCATGAAATGACCCTCCAATTCGGTTCACTTTAGCAGGCTTGTGTCTGGCTTGTAAATGGTTAAAAAAAAAAGCCATTCTCAGCAACTCCAAACACTGAACGGGGTATTTCACAAAGCTGTTTGGCAAGGCTGTAGCCAACAGGCAATGTGTTTAACATGTCACGCTCCAAAAACTGCTGTTTATTCCCCGCTTTGGGCGCCTGAAATGCAAATAGTGTGGCTTTTTTCCTCTGCAGTGTGTAGAGGAGGCTGTTCTGTTTCAGTTTTTCCTCATGATTTGTTCTCTTAATTATCTGGCTAACGTTCACCTCTTTGTCGAGCCTTTGTGAGCACCCTTTGTTCCTGCTGGACTGTGTAGAGGTGTGCTAAGCATAGAGCACTTCTAGAGGTGGGGATAAAATATTCACAACGGGAATGGATAGAAGAGGCATTCTTGCTGAAAACTGACGATTCCCAAAGGTTTTGAATGGTGCGCAACAAAGACAGATTTTTGTCGCTGAGGAAGTGAGCATCTGTGAACTGTGTGTGTGATCAAAGGACTGATGTTACCACAACAAGGAATCTTTTCCACCTGACAGCCAAGTATCTCAATCTGGAAAACAAAACCGCCATCACTTCCTTTCATTATCAAGTCAGTGAACATCAGCTGTCTGGGGTGCACCAAAGGAAAGCAGTACATCAAGGAGCATCATTTCTGTCTCTCCAATGATTCTGCATGTATACAGTAAGAAAACCTGTGAGAGTTGCTTCAAATCTATTATTTATAAATGTCTATTTTATCTATCAGTGAGTGATATCTAACAGAACCTTTCAAAGCCAAATGTCAGTTTGTGTTTGGCAACTTTTCTAAGCGTCTTTGAGACATGAACCCCCCACTTACACACATTTCCACTACAGACATAGTGCTGGTGGCGTCATACGTGGCTCGTGCAATCCTCCAGATACCCAGTCTTGTGATTTTTAGTAGCATTTAGAAATGTGGTCTTTCTGTACCATGGAAGTTAAATAAAGACTCAACACTGGCGTTTTAGCTTTGTGTCTATCTGTTTATTTCTGCGCATGTTGAATGAATTCCCCTGGGAGCTGGGCGACCCGCAATGCTTTATGGGAGTAACAAAGCTTTACACCGTGCATTTTAATAGCTACCCCTGTATCCTAATCTTTCTTCTCCCTGAAGTGAACATTTAGTCCACCACCTTGCATTGATTTTGAACCATGAGCTTGGCATTAAAAAGTCCTGTATGTGCCAATCATGTTTTTACTAAAGAGGAGCAGCTGAAAAGGAAGAATAAGGCGGCTGCTTGTGTGTGCGTTTCCTTATCTGCCCACCTCATATGGATTCCTCTCGCTGCAGAAAGATTAACAGGATGCTAAGCAAGAATTTCCTATGTACAGTTTTTCAAACAAATGTCAATAAAATCAAGGCTGGCGCAAGTGGAGAAATGCCACAGAGCGTATTGTGATTCTCCACCAGTCTGCTGCACAGCTAGGGCTTTCCATCTCTTCTGGGCATTTTACTGATCAATCAAAGTAATTGATTGGCTTTGTTCCACGCGGAAGTTTTAATGACCGTCTAGTTATGAGACACATATCAGCAGACGCTGCAGCAATCTGGAAACCACGGTGAAAAAACAACAAAACACTAATGCGGAAGTGAGGTGCGACTTGTGTATGCAGAACCATCGCTCAAACGCTCACACCTTTAATAAACTCACATGACCCGCCTGCCTCTTTCTCTCCAAATTACACATGCGTCAGCTAACCCCTTTTTCACCGAGAAACACGTTGAGAGGTGTACAGCTGTTAGAATTCACAGCTCCAGTCTGGTAAAGACTGAACAAATGAAGATCAATCACACTGACTGAAATTAACACCACTATTTATAGAGGTGAGAGGGACGTTGGAGGGGAGGAGCGGGATGGAGAGAGATGCGGGGGTTAAATGAAACAGGATCGTAATTTCCCTGTCAATTTCTCTCTCACTGTTGCTGCTGGCCAGCTAATTGCAGGATGACGAGCAAAGAATTTTGAGAAATGGACAGGGCAGGCATGATGAAGGCAATTTTGATAGCGTGATGGAGGTACAAGAGAGGGAGGCAGGCACTTTCAACAGGCAATTTTGACATTGAAATGGAAGCTCTGGGCAAAACATACTCGTATGAAATATGAATGCACTTTGTGTGTGTGGATGTGTGTGTAGCCATGCTGGTTGCGCACTGGGGAAGCCTCAGCTCTATAATACATTAGTCTCTTTGGGGACATGCCCTAATTAATGGCTTGACCTCCTAACGGGTAGCCCCCTTCTGCGAGTTAACATTTAGCTGTGCAGCCTCCAGAGATGCACTTTGAAGTGCATTTAATAAAAGAAGTGACAGTGACATTAATGAGACAGTCGGGATAAGTACAGGGCTTCGTTTTATTTCCCCGACAATTTATATTCTGATTTTACATGTCTCAACTCAGCAGAGAGAAAAAATACAAAGCAACATAGAATTAATCTAAACCATAAGAACATTTTTAAACCAACAGAGATACACACATACGCATCAAATACACTGATCCTGTTTCTGGTCAAAGGCAACTGACTCCTGCTGCAGACTGTTCTGTATTGATGTGTTACAAGTGCTGTGTGTGTGAGTGTGTGTGTGTATGGTGTGTGTGTATAGACGCACACACTCACAGGCAGCCTGTTAGGCTATTAAGAACTGCTAGAGTGGATGTCACACCTGTCATTTCCATCAGCCAGTGTGTGCCTCTGAATCTTTCAAGGTGAGTTTTCGGTGACAAGAAAAGTTCCAATGAAGCTTCCTGGTTTTACTGGTGAGTGAGTGTAGTGGGAGAAGGGTGTCCGTCAACGTTGGTCACATTGTTAAATGTATCCGTTTGTCCGTCAACACGTCCATGTGTCCGTTAATCAGTGAGTGTCCATCAGTGCCGCCGTCTCCACATCTCAGTCTCTCGTCTTCAGTTGGACTTGGACCAGATCTTCCCACTGCCGCGCAGCCTGAGCGGGAAACAATCAGTGAGCTTTGGGATTTATCAAAGTAATGTTGCAATTTACATCTTTACTTTCCACTTGCACTACTAAACCAGCATTTTACTGACGCAGCATTGGAGCAAAAGTATCTTTGTGTTAGACTATGTAGTATCAGCATTTAGTATTTTTGCATTTTGAAATTGATCTCAGTGGATTTTCTATTTCTGCCAATTAAAAAGAATTTTTGCAAAGAACCTACTTCTAATAATAACTGCTGCACTATCAGTCCCATCCTTTAAATAGCTTCATAAAAGAATGGTGTCAAAACTCATTTTAATTTGAGGATTGAGGTTAAGCTATCATTAATTTGGATTTCAAAACATTAAGTGGATCTTCATTTGAATGAAGTGCAGTGCTGAGTGATGAAAATTATGGGGCTGTATGCTTCATCAAAATGTGACAGGCAGCCAGAAAATAATCACTGCTTTCTGTTTGGCAGCGACAACATTAACAGCGGATGAGCAAAGCATCTCCTCTGATCACTGGAGGGGGACACAGTTCTTTCGGGAGGAGACGGCGTGGGGCTCTTGTATATCCAGTGACATTTCACAATCCAGGACAGATATGAAATTAGCCATCGGTAATTGGGCCGGATGGAAGCAGAACAGAAAGAGTCCCTGATAGCGAGGTTAGAACACCGCTGCAAAACACTAATGTGCATCTGATAATAAAGCTACTTCATGCAGACACATGCTCACACACAGACAAACCACTTACACTGGCAGCTGGCTTTTTAAAGTTTATGGAGAAAAAAAAATTGGAAACATAGAGGTTCTCTGGTGAATTAACTTTGCTCTCTAAAACATTGGACTAATGGCTTTAATTTAGTGTTTGAAGTAGAGTCTTTCTAGTGCTGTGGTTATAACTAGGTAAATTCGTATTTATAAAGCACCTTTCAAAAAAAGCAGTTACAGAGTGCTTTACAGAACAAAAGCACGAGCAGCAATATGAGAAACTTAATGTACAAAACATCCACATGCAGCTTTTTGTTCCAATTTTGTTACTTGTAAGAATAAATACTATTTCTCGCTTGAAAAAACTTCAATACAAACTTGATTTAAGAGCGCAACGACAATTCTGAATAAAACATCACTTCAGTAAATTATTCTACATGGCCAAACATATTTTATGTGTTCAATTTCTAAAATGTTTGGGAAAGCCTCTGAAAAATGAATGCAATTTCTATGCAAACTCTTGGCAGTCCCTTGTGAATAAAACAAAGTACATAAATATGATGCTCAGAGAGGTTCGTTCACGGGACTGTACTTGGCTGCCTCCCCATGCGGAGCCACACACCTCTGCACAATCACAGAAAACACAAAGGTGATGTCACAGTACTCACCCTTTCACCTTTGAACTTTTTTTGCCTGGTTGTCGAGGTTCCTGAGAGGAGGCAGGGTCTCGTGGCTCCGCAGGCTGGTCGGCGTCCTGATTGGAGGCAGCTCCAGCAGGGGCGGGGCCTGATGACGGAGAGGCGGCACTGGCCTTTAACGTTTTCTGTAGGTTTGAGACCTGAGGGAAAAGTGAACACAGATTAACAATTAAAAGAGACGGGATGCGATAAGGATAGGCTCACAATCTTACAAGTCTGTCTGAAAACAATAGCCAGATCCCCGAATGTGCATTGAAGCAGGTTTTGTTTGCTGCAATTGTTGCTACTGTTTAGACTGGCCATGAAGGGTTAGGGTTATTCCTATTCCTCATTCCTATTGCACTTCCAATGTCAGTGATGAGGACAGTCCTCATTCAGTGTAAAAATGTATTGAAACGTTTATATATTAAACTAATATGAAGCTTCAGCAGTCTGAGTTGGTCAAATTAAGTGCATTCCTCCTGTGGTTACCGTCCATTTATTACAAATTTCCCTCTTTGTGTTTCCACAGACAAAAGTTTCCTCTTTTCTTGCTGAGCTGCAGAGACACAAAAACTGAATTTTGTACTAAAAAGACTGTAACCTTGCATGACATGAACATGAATATTTCCCCTATCAATTTCAAGCACATTAGGAGGGGATCTCTTCACAGGCAGTATGACCAAGAGTAATGATGACAGCAAGCAAAATATGTTTCGGTGTTCATATGGGCACCTGGCTGTTGTCTTATGACAGACGTGCACAACAGTGAGCATACCCATTAAAGTTAGGGCTATGAACCTGCTGCTGTCAAACAAGAAGCAAAAAAGAGGAAGGCTGTGCAGTCAGAGAGAACTAAAATACCACGAGTAGCTTGAAGCTTAAAAACACAGATGCGGAAGAGGGAAAAGTCACATTTATTGGATTTTCTGGGGGGAAGGAGTGAGAGAACTGCAGGCTGAAGCGATGAGAGACTGACCTCTGTTTCCACTTGGACTTTGACCTTTAACTGGCTCTCTCTGTATTGGTTTGCCCTCGAGACCTGCTCCTCAATACCGCACAGCACTGCCTCACACCCTGTACACCTGAGGGAGGAAAGGCAGGCGTGGTGGGAGGTAGAGAGCCGATTGTTAGTTAGGAAAGGAGAAATAAATCTAAAGTGTGTGCACACAGTGTATCTCAGGGGTGATACTGACCACTCCTGCAGTGTGTTGACTATGTTTGGGAGCTCGTTGGGGCCGAGGTCACGACCCACGCTGCAGTCTACCTCCACCTGCTGATTCCTCTGGTCCAGCTTGCCCTGGATGATGTCACAGTAAACGGCCTCTATCAGCAGGTCCTCCAGCTCCCGCACATTCTTCAGCTCAAGCTGTTGCAGGAGCAGCGAGTACGGCAGGCACTGAGGGGAGAAAACGACACAACAAGGCTTTAATCCTCATACTCTTCCTTTGTAACCAAGGTATACAGGCAGATAATTTGATTCCATTTTAACGCTTTAATGGAAAATGACGTAAAATGTTACAGTAAAATTGCCTGTTTTGTCTAAATGTCACTGCCGGAGGAAGATGAAAGGAGAATTTGGACAATTTAACAATCCTCCACTAGACAATTAGAGAGTTCAAGCCTACAAGCAGGGAGAGCAGTGACATATTATAGAGAAAAACAGGGGCAGGAGCGAAAGGAACAGTGGTAGTGGAAAAAAAAAAAAAGGACAGAGCTGGTGAGAATAATGAATCAATTATTTATGAGGAGCAGAGAAAGAAAAGGGCATAAGCTGTATGGTTGGAAGGTTCAAATGAGAAATGTCTTTAAAAAAGAACATTTAATACTTTATCATGCTCATGGAGGGAGGGGAAGGAAGTCCAAAATGACATGAGCAGCAGTGGCTGGTAACTTTTTACTGGGAAACTTGAGACTGAAAGGCTTCTTGTTAGCTGATGTAAAAACAGCCATGAGCTTAAAATCACAGCCAACCTTACATTAACATTTTAAAATCATTTGGATCATGTGTCTGAACAAAATAGCAAAGCCATTTTAAAAGGCAGAGCTGTTAAAACATCATTAACATCTTGCTTCATGAAGCCTAAAGCAATATGGTGGCTGCGCTTCTCTGTGAAAACTGCAAAGAGAAAAAAGTGCAGCAGTACCTTGAGGTTAGACGCCAGGCTGATGATGGACAGATGGCGGAGTTTGTTTCTCTGTGCGGGGGTCAACTCTGGAAGTGAAGCTGCTCTCTCTACAGCAGCAGGCAATAAAGGAATAAGACAAAGAGAATTGAAAAAATATACCAGTGCAGTGTGTAAGTGTCACTTTACTGCGGGTCAAACAGTCACACATAATCGAGGCACTACTTATTACTTTGAAGTGTAATGTTACGCAGAGACACGCAGCTGAGCAGTGGAGGTGTTTAAGCAGTCAGAGTGGAGAGCTGGGAGGCAGTCGGTCTCCAGCGACCGTGTCTCCCGCTGCCATGCTCCCCTGGTGACAGGACTCAGCAAGACGGCAGCTCTGACAGCTCCTCTAAGGTCTCCACTACGCAGCTCTATGAAAGTAAATGTGCTCCCTGTCGGCTTGACTCAAAGAAGGGAACAATAAAGTAGGCTACATTCTTTTTCCAGGCTATTGGTTGATGTTCAGCATAAAATTAGACATAATTAACATTCTACTTCTTGTTGATGCTTCCCGATGCATTACACAGACGGAAAATTAAGTCACAAAAGATCAGTATATTGTCTGTTTCTGCCAGTACTGCTGCGAAACAGACAATTCTCAGCCAATCAGACTGCTTGATGAAAAGTTTCCCAAATAGAAAACAGATAAAAGCACTCCGGTAACTCTGTCTCTAAATAACCTGCCTGCAGTGTCTCAGGTGAGGGTGTTTAAGCCTCTGTGTAAAGGTGCCTGGCTTGCAGCAAAGCTCATAATAAAAGAGTTGCAGGGCTGCTCTATAACTTATTAACACTGTGCTGCCACTGCAATACCTTTGTAGTCGCAGTAGGTTCCGTAGGCAAAGAGGTTGAGGAGCTGGTACACTGGTGCATGAGGGCCATTCTCCAGCTGCGGTTTAGAGAGAGGGAAGATATGTGGGCAGAGAAAGAGATGTGGCAGGACACAAAAGTAATGAGACTCTACATAGAAACTGTATAACTTCATTTTATCCATGCACAATGAACAACTCTGAGGAGAGGTCTTGCTCAGTGAGTGAGAGAGAAAGAGAGAGAGAGAAAGAAAGAGAAAGAGAAAGAGAAAGAGACCACATGAAGACCTGACTTTTTATATTCAGGCTGGATTCATCTGAGAAGAGCTGCAACCACATCAAAATATGTCTCAAATGACCTTTTCTGATCAAACTCCCTTTTCAATTATTCCAATAACAGAATGAATCATTTCCACAGTGTTTGCTGACTCGATGCTATCTGCTAAAGTCCTTCTTGGCCAGGGAGTTTTGCAGCATTTTATATTGTGATTTAACTGACCCACCATATGAATTCTTCACTCTGTTCAAACGGCTTCACCTGTTACAGTAAACACCTGGAGAGGAACTGACTTAGCTTAGCAAAAATCCCCACCACAGGTGCAAACTGTTACGTCACCACAATTATTCTATTTACGTGTCCATGATCTGACACATCTGATTTCTACGAATGCAACGCTGATTTGACAAGTGTTGTGCACGTCATGGAAAACAGCAAAGAGCAAAAGAAAGCGCTGTTAAGCCACAAATATTCTTTGAAAAGAAGATGCCTGTAAATGCAAGCATTTATTCATCCCCCAAGAGGAAGGTTGTATGTGGGAAAATATTGAGCTATGAAATGATAAAACTTCAGAAATCCTCTGACTAGATTGCTGCTGCAAACAGATAAAAATAATATAACAGGCCAACTTCAGAAGTATTACCGGCTGTTTCATTCATATTCCTCAGGACCGGACCTGCTATGAGTCATTAGGGAAACAGCGAGGTAAAGCATTGTGTTACAACAGTATTTTCATTGTCTGAACCATCAAGACATTTCTGTGTCTTCACTGTGTCTCTCTGTGTTTCTCTCGCTCACTGTTTTGACATGGCTAGTCTCCCTCCCTCTGTGAGTGGCCAATGAAACAGTGCTGCAGATTTTACACCTGCTTTTTGCAGACATTAAATTTCACACACTATGTGCCTGTACATTCTGCATCTTCCATTTTACCTGTGAAAACATTGGTGTGGTCTTTTAGTAAATAAAGACAAAGGCAATTAGACTGTTCAGTGCATGAAAAGGAACCCAATGCTTTGTAAATATCCCCGCTGGTCTGGCTTTTTCTCCATCGTTTCCAGGGTTGTCCTTAAAGAATGGAACAATAGTGCTGCACAATCCTACTCTACTGAGACGTTTCACTTCCAAAATAGGGTGTTAACTGCGTATTCTGATGCATGCTTAACATCTATCATATTCCATATATAGATTGGGGGGAGGGGGGAGTTTGGTGCTTGAGCATTGGTGCTCAAAATCATACGCATTTCCACTTGCATCACTGATAAAAATGGTCCAGTGTGGTTAGGAAACACACTTGTGTTGTGATGTTACACTTAACAGTGTGGTCACATGCATCCCCCCCCGAATGTGGTGTGGTTGATCAAATTCTCCGTGTGTCCTGAATACATTAAGACTTATTGGATTAACAGTCCAGTTGTGATTGAGATAGATTTTTTACATGGCAGGTCTGAAAAGGTCCCCAAAAGACACAAGTGGCTGAGGAAGATAAAGTGTGAGAGCTTGTGTTTACCTCTCTGACATTTGGCAGCTCCAGGATGTCAGAGAAGACGTAGAGGCCGGGGGTCTCCAGCAGAGAGCTGACAGCCTGGGCCAGTGCTGAGCCTGACAGAGACAGGAGCTGCTCCACCTCCATCTGACGCCAGGGCACACGGGACAGAGACACGGTTAGCAGGTTAGACAAGTACTACAGGGAGGCTCATAAGAGCAGGGGATGTAGGACGCACACGTGTGATAGAAATCATGGAAATAACATCTCTCTTACTGTCTTGCCACTTTGTTATGGGGGTGGAAAAATATCGTCTAAGGGCACCATGTCACAGTCTTTCATGAATACACTATTAACAATCACAAAGCTCTATTAATGAACAACAGGACTCCTCAGCATGTAGGTATCTTTGTCATATCCATTGAAACATAGTCCAGCCAATTGCGGCTTGTTGAAAGGACAGAGAATTGAACAAACAATAGTCCCTTTTCATTTAACGTCCAACAGCCAAGTACTCTTGACCAAAGCACTTAACCCTCAAATTACCTGGAGAGCTTTTCAGATAGTGGAAGAGCAGCTGCACTAGGTAGCACCAATGCGGGCAACAAATGTAATGAATGCAAAGCAGTGCATGTATATTCATCAGAACCCATTCCTTGCACAGAGAGACGATGCAAATGCACTTTGGGCTGAGGGCAACACCAGAATAATTAGCTAAATGGTAACAGGAATCCGCCTGTGCCTCGGGCTGATAAATCAGCCTGCAGAAAGCGAATCCTGGAAAAAACAAAAACAAACAAATAAAAAAATAGACATGTCCTGACGCCAAACCTCATGCCAATGCTTGTGTAGTTTGTCCTGACTCCGGCTTTGTAATAAAAATGGCCCACATATAAAAACAGCATGGATAGGATGTCAGTCTGATTCTATTTGTGCATTCCTCCAATTCAAAACTGACAAGAATCTCAATGTGAAGAGATGTCCTGATGACTTTCATGGGGTATTTTAAGATATGAATCCCAGAAGACAAATTTCGAGACGCAAGGGATATTTAGTCTTGCAGATGCACGATAAAAATCATTGCAGTTGCATCAGACTGGTTTTATTACCTGAGGCCATTTCCTAAAATTAATGCATCAGAGAGTCTGGACTGACTCGACCGCTGTGATAAGACTAGTCTGACTGGTTCTTATTCATTTGAGTCTGTGCTGATAGAGCTGATGGATTGCACAATGTAAGATCTTATGAATCTAGTGCACACATGCACATCTTGCATATGTTGTCCCACTGGCTCACCATCAAGAAGGTCTAAAGACCATTTTCTCAGGCAAGCTGAACAGACGAGCAGGCATGTGTTGCAGCCAAACAAATTAACCTGCACTATTTGAGAAACAGCACCTCTTTTAATTTCAGGATTTTTTAAAAGTCAAATCAAGCTCTGTGAGGCTGGATCGGATCCATCTGTGTATTTCTATTGAATTTAAAAGTGGGGAAAGAACTGGCTGCATATCAGTGAGGGATAGATGGAGGTAGTCAATATGCAGGATGTAGCTGTTCAGATACAGTGTATACTGGTGACCACTGATATAAACATAAATACCAATAAAATAGGAAATAACACTAACAATGCTAGAAATAACTCATTTAATTCCAAGACTCCAAAAGGGCAAAGAGAGACATAGTTACTCACTGTGATACATTATTTTGTCATGCAGCAATGGCCTTAGAAAATGACTGCAATATTGTTGCTCTACGCTGTTCTCAATTCATTTAGCCGTACCAGCCTTAATTTATTGTCATCTAGATGTTTTAATTACATACATACAAAAATAATGTATATACAAAAAACTACTGTTCACCCAGTACCTCCTTTGTTTTGCTGTTATCATTGCTTTATTGTTATTTGTACTGTTAAGGAGCTTTGATTTAAAAATAAAGTTAATAAAGTTTAATAAAAGATTTCATAAAATCATTTTTAAAAAAGCAAGGCTACTACAAAAAAAACTGTTAAAAAATGGATTTGGAAGCTGTCAGCTTCAACTGTTTTATACTCATTATAACAGCACTTACTCCAATAGACTCCCAACTCTAATAAAAAGTGGAACATGTATCTTTTCCTTAATCCTCTTCTGCCAAATTGGATGTTAAGATCACTGCAAGCCACTTCTCACACTTGAGGAAAAAATTTACCAAGTGAAACTTTGTGAATTAATTTAACCCAGAATTTAATTTCAACAGATATGTGCTGGTTTGCTGATGAGCAAGCCGACTTCAGACAATCATATCCTCGTACAATACAACTGTAACTCAAATTCTCTCCATACAGCAGAGAGAGAAAAAACCCTGATTTAACCCCTTAACAATGAGCAGTCTGCAGTGGATCAGTCAGTGAGGGACAGCCAAACAATGTCTATACAAAGAAAGATCTCAAAACGTTACCAATTCTGTCAGGCTTAACTTTGGGAAGGTGAGTAGAAAATGATGTACAACACGTGGATGTAATAACGCAGTCATAAAAACATGGAGTCTTGAGTTTTCACTCAGCATGAACATCATATAAAGTCAATGAAACAAGCCAAAACAGAATATACAGTAAATTATTCTGTCAAACAGTATTTGATATAATGACTTTTATAATCTTATATCTGAAGGCTACTTAGGGGAAAACAAAATGGTAAAATTATTCTAAATGGTTAATTACATGTGGGCAGTGGTCATATGAGCATTACAATGTTCCAGAAAGAAGTGATACTTCTAAAAATGCTAAAAAAATATATGGGAGAAAAAGTTTAGTTTCCGGAAAATGTCTCAGTAAATCAATGTTATTTAAATAATCTGTCAATCTGTCTTTTCACTTATTTGATCAGACAAATCAATCATCTGCTTGTGCTGATGCTGTGGCACTTTAAGTCTCAGACAGTCACGGGCAGACTTGTGTTAACATTGTTAAATGGCACAGTCAAACAGATACTATTTGCTGTAAGCACTCACTTATATATTAAAAAGATAGAAATTCAACCAAAACCTTAAGTGTTGCTTTAACCGGTCATGTGAGATGTTGATGAGGGAATCAGGTGGCTAAATAGTTAAAGTCAGGCTTGCTAAGCCGAGCCCCCAGCCCTTGTATCAACGTTAGCTACACCGCTAAGTCACCCTGCATTAAAGCTAATGACCTTATCTGTCAACAAACATTAATAAACATGGCACATGACGTTCTTAATGTACAAAACCTATATGTCGTTTCGGATAAGAGTGGTTTTAAACAATCTACTGACTGTTCTCATTGACATTTGTGTTAGTTTAAGCTCAATGTGTCATGCTAGCTTGGTTGCTAACGGCTAACCAACAGCAAGGCTCCACTTGACCGTTGACGTTAGGCCTCAGTTCATTTTAAGCCACTCTAGTGATTTAAATCATACCGCCACACTGCATGAATAACCGTGAAATAAGATGCACCCGTACATGTTTCCGTAAGTGTGTTGAAATAGGGCTGTGTGTGCTGAATTTTACCTTGTTGTGTCGGTTTCTGGCAGACAGCCTCTCTCTCTCTCTCGATTGTTCAGTTCCGCTGTCAGCACACGTACGACAACAAAGCAACGTAAGCTTTGATTGGATGATCCAGTGCGGTGGGCGGGACAAGCGGAGCTGTCAATCAGCATCTGTTCTACCAGCGGATCAGGGAGAACAGCGACATCCAGCGGTGATGTGATTTATATCACCTGGAGCAGTAAACATGGAGATTAGGAGGCCCGCGATAAATCTGAGGGCTTCACAAAACGACTCCAGATTCATTCATGTCATGTTATGACTAGACTAAGTAACTATTTCTAAAATAATTTGCAGTTTTAAGTCTCCCAAAGAGGATCTGCTGAGACAGACAATAATTACGCCTAAACGTCTTGGACACAGTGACACCATTCATGGCATTCAACATTGCAGGCCAGTATGAAGAGTTTCTTTCTAACATCAGACCTAAATGATATCTCAAAATCAAACTATTTTTGATTTGAAGGCTATTTTATTGTAAATTGATTCATTCCAAAAAGTGTCCCTGGTGTCATTATCAACCCAAGTCTCAATTTCCATTTAAATTTGACATCCTTGTTTAAAGTCATAGCAATGTTTTGTCTTTTAGATTTACTTAATTACTCTGAATAGATTAAAAAAATTCCTCAAATAAGTGGTATCTCAACAAAATGCAGACAGCTTTTCCACAACAACAAAAACATATCCAGTGTATATCTTGTATGAGTCAAATATTACCTTTTGCTATGCAAACATTACAGACTTCTATTTACTGTAATCCCAAACATGTTACCATTGATTTTAGGTTTTTCTGTGATATCCCTGTGTAGTTTCCAGACTGTCTGGCTCTGCAGTATTTTCAGCTGTATGAGGATTCAGTTGAGCTGAATGGCATCCATCTGGCAGATCCGTTCATAAATGTGATCACAAGGAATATCAAACCATGTCTCTGAGTGGCTATCCATGGTGGCACATTCCTCTCTATGTCCCCCCCACCTTACTGGTGGTTATCTGGCTCTGAGCCCCACTGATCCCAATATCTGTGACAGACGGAGAGAGGAGGACAGGGGGGCTGATAGGGTAAGCTACAAACAACAACCGTGAACATTTCTGACAAATGTGAAAAACAGGCTCAGCTGGACTAAGCCTTTGATTCACTGATGACATTCTTGAACTCCAATTTATCTGAGATTTTGATTGGGCATTGTTGTGTTTTTTTTCATGTTTCTCGATCCATTTTTAATTTCCCTGTGTATAGGCCAGGTAAAACAAGCTGTTTACTTAGCTCTGGATGGTGCAGCTTCTTCCTACACAGTTTATTCACTATCATAAAAATCTAAAGTTTTAAATTAAACACACAAGGAAACACACGTCATTGACATTCCCTAGACTCAAACCCCAAATCCTCAACCTAAACCTATTTTTGATCTAAACTCTAAACCAAGTTTTTTATAACCTTTACTAGTTTTTTATAGGAGGGAGGACTCTTCATTTTCCAAAACAGTTTAGTCAGAATAAACCTCTTCTCGACGTCAGATTACAGAGCACTTACAGGTTGGATTTGGATCATGGAAACGCCTTTTTCATGTCACAGTAGGGAAAAGCACAGGTGTAAATAATAACATTAACAATGGCCGGATTCTATTTAGCTGCTTCAGTTTCAGGGTCCTGCTGACCTTCGTGCCAGCTTGCTGTCACGCCGTCATGGCTTACTGTGGGACACTTGAACAGAACAGAGCCATCGCTAATGTTATAACACCTTGTGCTTCTCCTGCTATGACAAATCAAAATGTCTGCTGTGTCCTTAATTTAGTCCTGACTTCTTAAACTATGCCTTTGGCAAAAGTAAAGATGGGATAAAGTGACCTCGTCTTGAAAAGGTGTCTTTAAGTTTCCCTTTTTTGTACACAAATACACACACACACACACACACGCACACACACACACACGTCTTTTTTTCTCCGACCCAATTAAGGGGAATGAGGAACACCTGTGCCAGTCAGCAGGACTCCGCATAAGTGTTCATTTCTGTCTATGAATTTTGTTGATAAGTTGTGTTGAGTTCAGCCTTACACAAACTCTCTCTCTCTCACACACACACACACACACACACACACACACACACACACACATGCTGTTCCATGGAGTGCAGTATGATAAGATGGCTGTGCTGTAGATAGATAGATAGATAGATAGATAGATAGAGTCTTATAGTTTTTATGATATATCCCCTGGGAACCATGCACGTATTTACAAAAATTTCATGACAATCCACCCAGTAGATGTTGATGTTGCCACCCAGCATGGATGGGTGACTAGCGTGACTAAAACCTAATGTAATTTTCAACTTCTCCCTCTTCAAATACGCAATGCTCCTCTGCACAGTCTGTGAATCTAAGATTTTATTGCTGCTGTCGCTGGTATAATTGAGTTTATATGAGCTCCCTTGCGGCGGTAAAGAATTAACATTTACAACATGAACTTCCTCTGGTTTCATTGCCTGATATTTTTCCACATTTGTGTGTCCTCTGTTTATGTTGTCGCTTACCCTTTGCCTATTAAAACATATTTCTTAATGTGTTAAGAAATGATGATGTCTAAGAAGAGGGGTTGATGTGATAGTTACTAAGAAAGACAATAGATATAAATATATTATCATTAAAACATAAAGCCAGACACAAACAATTTCTCAGGATGAGTTAAAGTATATACATATGATAAAGTATTACCACTCGTCAGGTTCAAAGAAACTGAAAGTCACACCTCGTACTGTCCCTAATTCATTCAACTCAATGTGTTTTATCTTGATTAACTGTAAGCATGAGTGTCACTGTGGTTAGTGAATTACGTCACATTTGACAAGAATGATGAATATTAGTTCTTCTTGATAAAACGAACAAATCCAAGCCCTCTGATGTAAACACACAGGTGCAGGTGTGCGGGTTCAATGTCAGTAATAGGCTACCTAGATTTCACAACACACCACTGCAGTGAACAACACATGTGGTTTACTGTGCAGCTAATGTACCATTATAAAGCAAATAAAAAGCTGTCTACCTAATTAAAGTGAAAGCATTTATATTAAGAGATTACTTGACCCTCAAAAGAAATATCTTACCTCTAGGAATACTGGCCAATTCATTGTGATAGAGTACATAATGTAGGCCTCTATTCCATATTCATAAAGTAGAACTAATTCTATTTTCCTATAATATGTTGCAAATCCAGTTAGCACAGAAATTGTTAGATGTCTCTTTTTTTATTTCCTTCTCTTGTTGCAAGTCATCATTTTCAGATACTAAAATTGTGCTCAATAGCTTCTGTGTGTGTCTGTGTGTGTGTGACGGTAATAAATCAAGCACGTACATCCCCAGTGGTGTTTGTTTTAAATGAGAGTGTGTCCTCACAAGCACATTATCAGGCTGAGCTGCCAGAGACAGTTGGCCCTGCAGGAGAAATATTTCACAATTATGGACTTTTGTGCTTTTTCTATTACATGACCCTCACTGGACTGGAGAGAGCCCTTTATCTTTTTTATTGCCAATTATAGGTGTCCAAAAGCACAGTGAGCTGAAATAAAGAGGGAATAATCAGCAAGAGTGAGGAATGGAGCGAGACTTACAGACAGAGAGACAGACAGGCAGATATGCATTCTTAGACTGGAGCGCAGGAAGATGTAAGACAGTGTTTACGGAGCACTGTGAGCACAACGGTGGCGCAGATGGAGGCCAAAAAGCCAATAACCATCAGGACAGCAGTCTGACTCCTCAAACACTCAACGCCCCGCTTCAGTCCCCGGGAGCCTGATTAGACACAAAACAGTCCACAGCATGGTGGCTGTCAATTCACCACTTTGGTGGGGGGTTTTTTTGGACTATGAGGAAAAGGAGACAGCAGAGCAGAACTATTTGACTGGAATTTTGCTTCATAACATTTACTTTTCCCAATAGATACATCTGCACATCTGCTGAAAGTAGCATCAGGTGGATACTTGATTTGTGTCTATTAATATTACATATATGCATACAAATACAAATTCACAAGTGGATGTAGACCGATTTAGACATGGCAAAGTAATCAGATCCTTCACGTAGGTAAAGCTAGCAATGCCACACTGTAAAAATACAAGTAAAAGTCCTGTATTGCTACTTTTACCTAAGTAAAGAATCTGAATACTTCTTTCACCACTGTATACATAGCGGAGTACAATAAAACGTTCAGTGTCCGACCACTGAAATGCAGTAAACCAGAGGTTGCATTACAAAGAAAGAAAATGTAAAAAAAAGAATATAAAATTGAACTTAAACGTACATATATTCTACCGCTTGTTTTCTCATACATGAAATGTCTCAGTATTTTTGATACATATATGCACAAAATATCGTTGCTGTGTTTGGTTTATGTGTTTATCGCTGCTCCCTCCAGGTGTCGCCTCTGTGAACTCCTGCAGGCTGATGTAGTTTCTCTTTCCTCCATGGCTGTGACGCCCTTGTTAATGCCCTATCTCACTTTGTCTCTCTGCACTGTACCTCCTCTGGTCCCTACAGGCTTTGGTATCTCCTTTCCCAAGCAGTGATATTTCTCCTTGAAATTGAATTTGTCCCTGCTGGTTGATTTATCAAAGCACGTCCCTCCACCTACAATTCTGCTGCATTGCTGTAACAAGTGTGTCCAGAGCAGTCCTGTGTAGTTAAACCATCCTGCACCCAAAGAATTTCAGTTATTTTCTGGAGAACAAGAGACTCCTAAATTAATCCAAACTGGACAGTTCTTTCTGCAGTTCGTTGGGTCTGTCTGGTGTATTTCTGGTTGTTGCTCTGGCGATTCACTGTCATCTTGTCCTCTATTGCGTAGTCTCTGTAGCTTCTTCACTCCTGTGCTCTGGAGAAAAGCAGTGATTCTGGATGTACCAGATGTGTGATAGATTACACAGCACTTTACATGGGCGTATGGGTCAGTATGGGAGAAAAAAGTTTGCAAAGAAAAAAAAAACTGCCAGTACCTTAAATTTCCTGACATTAATTAAAAAAAACTAAAATTGGTACTGCGACAGGGACAGCAGCAGGGAGCTGTGTGCGTCCTGTGTGTGAGTTGTTAAGAAAGAGGGGGCCAAGCTCTGAATCAAGCACAAAATACACAGATTCAGTTGATGAGAATTTGTGGTGATGTGCAACCACAAATTTTAGCTTAGTAGTCACTGCAATGGGCTCAGAGATAAACACTAAATACCCCATCCTCTGACTTAATTAGTTTTGTTTGAATAACAAAAGCTCGTGAAGTAGAGGAGCTGACAATGGACTGCCAGAAGCTGCCAAGAAAAAAATAATAAATGGGACATATACCAAAAAAATGTTGACAGTCTGTTGGAGCAACAGAGTGGGCATCTGGTGTGTGTGTGTGTGTATGTGTGGTGTAGAGGTGATATTCTTGCAGCTGCTCCACTAACGAAGAGAATACAAATAATTCTCAACACACACATGTTTACTTAGGTCACTTTTGGGGACACTCATGTTCTGGAGACCTACCCTAACCTCTACTTGCCTAAACATGACCCATATTCTAACCTACTCTAACCTTATCCATTGACACACAAATATGTTTTACCAATTGGGGACACAGCTTTCGCACAATCCCTCACAACTCAAATGGTCTTGAGTCTGATGTGTGTCCCTGAAAGTGGCTTAAGTCAAACCCACACACACGAGATGGTGATAAATGCTAAGTCATATTTTTATGCCTCCATCTTTGCCTATTTAAAAGAAGCAGGAAACAGGGAGGCAACTTTGGTCATGTAAATAATGCCCGACCTGCACGCCAGAGCACCATCATCAAATGTTTGTTCGTTTAATCCAATATGGCAGACCATTGATGGTTTGGCTACAAGACACTGTACCATCTGAGTTTACATGCTTTGATGATCACGAACATGCCAATCTGTCTGGTCGGTCTGTGCAATCTGTACTTTCTGTCCCCTGCTCTTTCGCACACAAACTGCTCTACAAAACACCCAGAGAGCAGAGAGACGAAAGCAAAGTTTGTGATATTCAACTAGCTGACAAATATGATGTACCTCATCAAAAAGATCTGTAAGACCGCCTTATACAGTGTGCACAAGTGATGTGTGTGGGTCTGGTTGTACGTACCCTAATGCTGTATCTGCACGGTTATACTCCATGCTATCCGACTCTTCAGGGAGTCAGAGGCTATACCATCCTTTATGTTCTGACCGGCCTGCTGATTTCTGAAGACCCGTGTCAGGCTGCAGACGGTCCAGAGGGAGAGCTGGCTTTTGTAAAGCTGAGACGGGACCTTTTGACGGCATGCTGCCGACAGCTGTTGGTGCATTACTCCACCCTGCCATCCAACTGCCTGGCCCCAGGTGCTGTATTTTCCTCTTCCAGCAGATGGACGATAAATCATCAATTGTTTGTATACGTTATTCTACAATCACACAAGTGTTCTGCAATTTTCTGTAAACCATCTGTAAACTTGACTTTTTCTTAGTTAACCAGGGTTTGCTTGTTTCAGTGACACATGTAGTCTCCCACAGTGATCAACAGGACCAGGTGTCCTGACGGCTGGCTTCATGAAAGGGACTGATGCTTCTTCCTCAGCACTGACTGAGTGAGTAAAGCCTGGCAGACATCTTGCCATCAAAGCATTAAGTATTTGTTTTTTCTATATTTGAACTAGTGGTAGATCCTCTATGTATGAAACAACTAAAATTAAGACTCTTCTCATTATAAGACAATATGCTGCAAGTACTTTAAGTAATTTTCAGTCATGAACAAAAATAATGGGTACAAATATCCCAATGAATTAAAGTCAAAGCCAATGAAGGTTCAATGGCTGCTGACAGTATTTCCTAATTTTAAAAAAAGTCCAAAATTCCCACTGAAAAAAAATTGAATACGTCTACAAAATGAAACAATCATTTTGAACCCGGCTCTATCCACTGTTTAGGTTTCTGTTCTGCATATGTATGCAAATTATTACTAAGCATATTAAAATATAAAATTTCAGAAAATTTGTAATACAAAATAAAATTAATGAAGTTAATGTAAGTGATTAAATGGGGAAGTATCATGGTAGTATCTGTCAGTTAAAATATTTACACTGGTCACCTGTAGTGTGTCCCCTTATGTTAAGAACTTCATTCACACAAACACACAATCCCTCACTGATTTTTTTTTTTTTTCGGTCTGCCCGCTGTTTAGATTTTGGAAAGTGAGGACAAAAGAGCCAGACAACAACATGCCTGGTGGGGCTGATGGAGAGGACAGCTACACTCTGAGCTGGTACGATGTTCCCTGTTCCTTTTTGTATCGGCGAATCTGTCAGAAGGACGTCATCCCGCTCCACTGAGCCCCACCACACCACTGCAGGACCACCAGTATGAAAGATATCGATACTTTATTCAAAAACTTAAGTGGCAATGTTTTTACAGTTACATTCTGACAAGAAGGCCCTATTTTGATTTAAGTAATAAAGCATCCAAATTGTGTATTTAGTATCTATAAATGCAATATTATAGAGCGTCCTATGAAAATACATGACATTGCATGACAAAAAATAAATGTGAATGAAATGAAAATATAATACAAACAGTTATTAATGGTAGTAATCTTAAACAATTATGTTCAAATGATAATTAGATGGAACATGAGTTTCCTTGATCAATTCTGTGAAACAATACAAATATAAAAACAGTCCAAAGTTTCCCATATGTACAACTGTTAATCACACATTTTTCTAATAACTCAGTTTTACCTGACACTTCAACAATGACTGAACTTTCAGATCCTTATCAAACACACATAACAGAGGATCACTATTTAGTAGATATGACATAAAATCCATCTTATCTGGACAGAAATTCAATTGCTTGCGACGTCCTCTTGAAAATGTCTTTGTGCGAGATATCATGTTCTGTAGAATCCTTTGGGCTTGGGGCTGAAACAGAGAGTCAAGAGGTTTCCGTTTGAGTTGCGGAAAGAGACGTAGAGCTACAAAGAGCAAGGTTCACATGTTTATTTTGTTTTTTTTTTGTTTGTATCTTCAAAAAACACCTCAAGGCTAAAAGTATTATTCAAATGTTCAGTGCTGGTGAGTGTGAATGTGTGCTTGGAGCCATTTCAGCAGCCCAGGAAATGGTTGTTACATACTTTTTGCATTGGCAGAGTCGATGCCTGAGGTGTGTCAACTTCCGCTAATGTCAGCCAGAGAGAGAGAGAAACAGAATGAGATGAATGTTAATGCCACAACACTAATCCACTGTGATGTGACATAAAAGGAATATGGATGGTTTGACTGTACCTTTCTGCGTCGGTAGAGGATGAAAAAAAGGATGAGAAGGATGATGATGACTGTGACGCTACATATGATCACCAGCATCCACACACTCAGTTTGGCTTTTTCTGTATACAATAGAAACAGACAGTCACCAAACGATAAACAGTACAGAGAAGACATCATGTAAAACCAGGTTTCTGCTGTAAAAGACTGTGGCCACAAGGTCATGCTCATGTCATATTTCCTGCTCCCCTCTGACTTCCTGCACTCACCGATCTTCAGCGTTATCACAGCCGACGTCAGCAGTGTGTTGTTCTGCCGCAGCTCACACCTCCACTTTCCGCCATCTCCCATCCCCACTTCCGGGATGGTGAGATGGGTGTGTTGATGGTCAGGTCCCAGAGACGACAGGGACGATTGTTCAGGTGGAATCCATTTCAGTTGCAGGTCAGAGGGCAGAGAATGGCCGATGCCGCAAGTCAGATTGACCTGCTGGCCGGAAATTAATTCTTTTCCCGGGGTGGAGATGACTAGAGAGAGAGAGGAGGGGCACAAAGGAAGAACAAAGACATAAAAATATTTGTCAATATTAATACAACAGGCTTGGAAAACTGTGCGCTGTAAAATCATCTGCAGCCCTAAAGTAACTTTGTCAAGGCATCAATACCTTTCATTTGATTTAGTTTTGTGATGTAGGATCCTACTGGCTGATTGGTTAAAAGCATCTTAGTACGATGTACAAACAGATGAACAAGCATTGGATGTCAGGTATCATAAAATAAATTAAATAATTGAAATTCAAAAACCCAAAGTTTTGTACAGTCATTGACACATAATATACCAGTATCTACATCTGGGCAACCATTCATGTGACTCTTTTTTCAACTTCAAACTGACACCAACTAAACGACGCTATTCGTTACCTACAGCTATACATAGCAATCAGTAATTTCTAACCAATTTAGAACAGTATAAATTTCATCCAGCCAGCTTGAACACAATTAAACAAACCAATCACAAGCCGCTATAGATATACACACATCCACTTATAGCACCATTTTTGCCAGGGGGCTAAAGTGGGAGAAAACCACTAAAACTTTAGTTGGACTCCAGTGGGACTTAGTAAAACTAGCAGGTTCAAAGGCAAATCAGGGGATCCAGATTTGCTAGATGTACCGCTGCCTGAAATTAATCCATTACATCTGTGGTTTCTTATCAATGTTCCTGATTAAATAATAGTTTAGATAAAAATAAGAATTCTTTGATTTACACCATAAATCCTCGGAACAAAGAGTCCAATTAAAATTCATTGTGCTATCACACTCCTCTGACAGAGGGAAAGCTTGTTATACTCTATTAAAGCAAGTGGAGCTCGACAAGTGTATTAGCTACTGAATTAGACACATGTCACACCAGGGACACTTCCAAGTAAACTTTGCAGCAGAGAGATGAAAACACTTGCACATTATAACAGAGCACAACCAGGAGGGGTGGTTGTCTCCACCTTGTTATGAATTACAATTAGGAGTGAGCAAAGAAAGTGGACATCAAAAAGATAAACGAGAGCACTGCGAACAAACACAATTTCATTTGACAAATGTGAGGGCAGCACAGAGCCGGGCGTGTACAAAGCAATTTGTTTTGACTTACTTTGCAGCACCTTTACGTGTATGGTTCTGTTCAGGGCCAAACCATTGTTAAATTCCAGGGTGCACACATAGTCTCCTTTGTCCTCTTCTTTCCCTCGATTTCTGGTCAAAGACAAATTTCGTCCTTTTAGATCCTGTACAGGAGTCAGTCCTCTGTGTTGGTCTGGCTTCCAGGTCAGTGGATCCTCCAGAGACAGGGAGAATAGCCTCTGAGGATTCAGGCCTGGTTTAGGGAAGAAGTCCCAGTGAATTCCTTGGATGCCCTTAGCTTTGATTTGTTCCCAGGAGATGCGAGCAGGAATGGAACAGGGGATGGTGAGAGGTGAGGATTTAGATGTATACTGATGATGTGGTGAAGGTGGGGAGAGGTCTAAATAAAGAGGAAAAGAGAAATAATGGTAATTATATAAATTATAGTATACTAATGTAAAATGAATGCAAACATGCTGTGTACACAGTTACTCACCCATAACTGTAACAGAGATTTTGGCTTTGTATTCTTTTTTATCATTTGTCACTACACAGGTCCACTGGCCATTGTATTCACCACTGGCTCTAACGGTGAGCAGTCCACGGTTATTCATTTTCTGTCCCTGGGGATTTAGCCAGTATATCTGCGGCTTCCGCTGATGAGTCTCCACAGTGCAGGCCAGAGACAGACTGTCTCCAGGCAGCAGAAGAGAGTGTGGGCTCATAGTCACTAGAACAGAAATTGAGCCAGGTATAGGAAACATACAAACAAAAAATAGGATTTTCTTTCTACATGTTGTACATAATTCTGTATTTTGACTTTTATTTGATTGTACATCTCCACAAAGTACGCATAATTTAACAAATAGAAATACAGGTAAGAACTTAATCAACCTTTTAGTAAGTAAGAAAACAGCCTTGTTTTTTGCTTTAATATCATGTTTTATGAGTTTGCCCGTTGGACTTGGAAAGGCCAAAAGGTTGATACATTAAACCTACAGCTCTTAGCTCAAGAAATGAAAAAAGTTGAAAAAAATGAAAATAGATTTTATTATTATTATATATATACAGTATATTATATTATTATCAACATAACCTGTGGGAAATCTGTATGCCGTTCTCCTGTATAATAGCCATTTTAAATGAAAATGTATCAGGGTGAATGAGACATGAACAGATCACCTTTTGCTCTTACCATTGACTCTGAGTAATCTATATGTGGCGATTGGGGCTGGAGTATTCAATATTTTACACAAAACAGTCACAAAGTGTTCTTGTTGGATGTTTTTGATTGTCAGTGAGTGGTCGGACATGGACAAATGGCCAGTCCAGTGTCCATCTGCAAGGCAAGAATTAAATGAAAAAAGTACCTTTATTTGCAAATTATAGTAAATAATTTTATAATTTAGAGCTGTTTGGTTTGTTGATGGTATAAACATATTAAATCTGTGAGTAGCTCAACACATTGTTCACCTGCGTTGATGTTGTTTGCACCATGGGGATGGCGCCAGCCAAGTGAAATGTCTTTACCATACAACCAGTACAAATAACTTTGAAAATCATTGTCCACTGGAGCCTTAAGGGTAACCGTCTCTCCCACCTGAGCATATATCACCTCCTCTGCCCCTACGAATGAGAGGGATGTTATGTGTTAGCACACAAAACCAAACAGTTCTGTCCTCAAATGAAAATAAATTAATCATCAGCAATCAGTGCATCTTACCTGTTGTTGACTTGAGCACAGCGATGAGAATGAGGATGGACTGAATTAAGTTCTTCATCTCAGTCACATGTCTGAAAAACAGTTATTGCAGGTAAGATACTGTACACTTGATACACTTAATTTGTATAGCAACTTCCATACATCCAATGTAAGTGAAAGTGATTTACGCGATATTTACATTACAAAAATGTAATAAAATGAGTGATGAATTAAAACTGTTTCTTAAACCAGCTAGTCTAACAATGCTAGAATTTGCTCTTTTACTCATTTTACGAATAACAGCTGCATCTATATACAAAATCAAGTCTATTCACTGTCTATTTGAATGAATCAATTTCTTTGCATCAAAACGTGCTCGACATAGTATGCGTTTTGTTATATTTCTAAGGTCTTTGAGCAGTCTGTGAGCTTTCTTAAGTTTAAGATTAATTATCCACACTTATCTTCTGCATTTCAAGCATTTTGAAACCACTGAAATTTCTGCCTAATTTAATACAAAAAATGTTATCCATCCGAGATGTAATACTCAAGCAGTCCAGTGTTCATCAAGCATTGTAGATATATACAATTATATGATGTCTGCATAGCTGTGAAATTTCACAACATATTGTTGTATAGCTTTGCCAAAATAGAGTGTGTGCAGTAGGAAAAGCAGTGGACACCGTCAGCACTTTTGAAGTCATTAAAGATTCTCACTAAGGAAGTTTTTGTGCTCTGGAACAGTCTGGAAGTCTGATTTTATAATTGTTGTATACTCTTGTCATTTAACTGGCTGTTTAAGTGTTTAAATACTGCTTTTTTATGATTTGGCTTAAAACTTTACTAAACCAGCATTTTTTGCAGTCCGTTTTAAAAACCTTGTAATAAATCTCAACTTTGTGAAGCTTAGACTAAGCTTCATGTTTTGACTGTACATAAAAGAAATAACCTGTTGCATGGTTCTTCAGTTGGATTTAAATGGATTGTAAAATTAAGCATCAGAGCATGCAGTTTGAACACTTGATTTAATAAGTTATTGACAAATTTAGAAATAATATCTGAAATGTAGTATTCCAGCAAATTAATAATGTAGAGACATCCTTACTTAATCATATTATTTAGCATATATACAAAACTTTGCTGCAAAGTGAAATAAATCAGCAGGAAGCAACGAGGAGTTTGTGGTGGTCTCAGATTTGGAGAGATTGGAGAGGTGTTGACAAAGTTGAGAGTAGGCGGCCTGTGGTGGGTTTTGAATGAGAAGAAACAGACAAATGTTGAAGGGAAGAGACACAGAGCGTACGCTGTGGTGGGCCTTGATTTAGTTAAGGTGCAGATTCTTATCCCAAACCTCCCCCTCTGCCTCACACACCCTCTCTCTTCCTCCCTTGTTCCACGAAAGACGGATCTCTCCACGCTTAAAAAGAGAAAAGAAAAGAGACCACAGCACCAGTAGCAGACCTAGACTGTGGTTTAAAGTAGATGTTTCTCTCTTCTCTCTACCTGTCTCACTCCCTTCTCTCCTCTCTTTCTCCCCTCCACTTTTATCTCTAGTGTATACAGTATGCCATGATCGTGCACTAAAAACATTACTTTATTTTCACCTTTAGACCCTCTAAATTGATCATTTTCAGATCTATTTTGAATTAAACCACCTAAAATAGAAATAAAAATGAGAAATCAATGAATACAATTTCTAGTTTGTTTGAATGACTCTGAATGTAGTCATACAGACCAGACAGTTTCACATGATAAAGATAAAGCTGTTGGTTCATGGTTAAGGCCAAAAGCGGGCGCAAGAGTTAGAATTATCTGTTAAGATTTTATTTTACACTGTGATTAAATAAAATCTTACATCAAAATCAACACAGTTTATAATGTTTGTTAGGTCTTTTGCCTCTCGATAAAAATACATTATTATTACATATGGGTGGGAAGACATGATGAGTATTGGTCTCGGGTTCTGTTGGTACATTTGTGCAAAAACTAACAAAACAATATCTAAGCTAATAGAAATAGGAAAATTAAAGTCCAACATTTGCAGATATTTAGATAATTTCATGTACTAATTAACTTTTAATTGGTTTATCCTCTCTCTCTTAAACTATTACAACAACACTTGAAACTATGCATATCAAAAAGGCTTGCAATTGCTTTTAGCAAATATTTTTGTGGCATAAAAATATTAAAGTTTGAGCACTATAGTGGTCTTGGGGTTACGGAGTTAACTATAGACAGATAGGCCACAGTTTGTGTCCATCTGGCATTTTATTCTTCATTTATCTTGCCTCATTTCGTGTCATAAAATGCCCAGAAATTATCTCTTTGTCTCACTACTGGAGGCAGAATCTGTTCAAAAACAATATGCGATGTTCAGTGAAAATCAAAGTCATAGGATAAGCATTGCAAATGTATCAAATCCACACAGTCCTTTTTATTGTACTTATATCAACACAATATATTGATAAAATCCAGCGCATGGTTTTACATTATATGCTGTAATCATCCATCTGGGGCCTCACATTTAAAATATGGGAACGTTAAGGTACTTAGTTGTCAAAACTGTTTAAAAAGCTTTTGGTTTGCTACATAATTTTAAAAAAGTCGCATTAAACACTGAAATGTGAGGTGCTGTGTGTCAAGGAGAAATATCTCAAAGCAAGTGAGTTATGTATGTTTCCAATGTATCTATAAAAGTTCAAGGACTGTAAAGGTGTGAATATGCTATATGTTTCAAAACTGTCAGTTGATATTTGATAGAGAATAAATAAATAAATTAAGTTAATATTATTTATTAGATCTGAGATCAGAGTTTGTAAGCAAATCAGAAAAAGGGAAGACTGGAGACAGGCTGAAGTTGATAGACGTTCAAAGTCACCACACCTGTGGAGCTTTAACCCAGAAACTAAGAGGAACGTATCTGTAGTCAGTGTGGAGCTTCAACAAAGAGCAGAGATGGAGGGGGAAGGGGAGGGGGAGGGTCAGACACAGTGGAGAGGTGAAGGAGGGGAGGAGAGTGAGCAGAAAAAGAACAAGGAAACACAGGCAGGATTACTGTATAATTTATTGACTCCTGGTTTTCACTATTCAAATTCTTGCTTTAAAATCTTCCTTAATCAATTACACACAGAATTCGTTTAAGTAGGAAACAAAACAGTTGGAACAGAATTAACTGAAAACTCATTAAGTTTTCTTGCAACCTGTAAATTGTTTCCGATATAACTACCACTGAAAGATCAGTGCAATACAAATTAACATAACGGTATGTCAACATATTTTGTCTACTGTCATATTGTAGTAAAGGTCCATGTAAAACAAATATACCAATATAAGTACTTACAAAATGTCCTAATAAATTAATTTTGACCTTATAATTCATAAATTGTGTGTCTAGCGTTTGTCCATTTTGTATTGGTCACTTGGCCCGAGCTGAGATGGCTGCTCGTGAATTTCAACAAAGTATGACGCAAGAAAAAAGCAAAACAACAAATATATTCAAACACTTCAAAGTGATTTAAGGGACAATTTTAGAAAAGTAGGTTTTTGTGATGTTTGTTGTTGTTCCTTTTCATGTTTAATATTCAAACATTTCTTTCAGTTTTATTTAAAGGATTGCTTTTGCGTGCTTTTAATTATTACATTATGTTTTGGCGCTGTAATGAGATAAATTTATAAAACACCCCATGACATCTTGGCCCCACTGAGTCCGCTGAGGTCTCACAGGTTTATGATTCAAATTTCGACACTGACATTTAGTGTATACAGTAATTTTATATTTTGAAATATATATTACTGTGTATGTGTGTAATAAGTGTTAAAAGAGTTAAAAAAAAAAAAAAAAAAGACAATATACTCACAACTGTTGTTAGGTGCAGAATGTCCGTCTGTGTTCAGTGATCTGGAGTCAGGTGGAAATGTTGAATATTTATCAAACAAACCCTCTTTTTAAATGCCGTTGCACCTCCCTCGCCACCGATTGGTCTGGAAACAAAGCACACAGCCGCAGATCAAACCCAAAATCAGAATACTGACCTTTGATTGGTTGTTACAGAGGAGGAGGGCAAGATCTCGTCTGCGTGTTTTTTACTATCTTTAAACTAATAACTAAGTTTGAACTAATAACTAGTGTGTTTAGGTAAAAAGAATGTATACGCTGCAGTATAACATAGGATAAAAACAAACCCGTCATCTGAGCAGTGTAATGGTGCCACATTTTAATTCGTAAATTCTACTGTACTCGTCATTTTCTTTGTTCCTTTTTACTTTTTAATGTGTCCAACGGATAAACAAATAAACTATTCATAATTGGCTAAAATTGTCATTGGAGCTACTGCTTGATAACAAATGTACCAAAAATTTGCAAAGGGTCTCACTGGACTCATTATCTATCTTTAACACGTTCCAAATAGCACACGGGCGGCGTACGGTCTAATTTATTATAATTGCTCGTTGATTTTCCCCTGGTCATATAATAATACTGATTTAGATACATAATTAGTATGCCAGGATTCAAGCCATGAACTGCCGGACAAATCTTCACAAAAGCAATTGATAAATGCAAATTAAAAATGCCACATTTCACAAAAAGAAAGATAAAGTGCATAAGGGAAAAAGAAATTATTTGGGGGAAATTGCCTTGCTGGGAAGGCTGTAGAGAGAGATGTTAACATCTGAGTTTAATATACATGTGGTGAAATAGATATATCACAAAACACAATGCATTTCATCTTCTCCTCTATAGGATCGCCATGTTACAACTGCAACACCATTCCCACAAGAAACATGATTTTCCTTGTCAATACAACCGAGTCAAACTGCTCTTGCATATGTAAAATTACTGAATATCAACCACAGAGACATAGATAGGACCAAAAATGTCCACAATATTTTATTAAAACCCCATGAGTAACTTCAAAAGTTATATAATTCAGTTTTTGCCTGTTTGATTACCTGAAACATATAATCTTAATCTGTTTAGAACCGTGTTCCATTGAGGATTTATCACACCGATATTGAGGCAAACGTTTTTTGACTACACAAAACCTCGTGTGCATCATTTCAGATACATTTCCTTGTAATTCAGCATGCCATGTTTAAATCTTTGATAGCGTGAAGAATTTGACTGGAATTCAAATGAAAGGTCTGAACAAATTCTCATCCACACGAGTCTGTGAACAACAGACAAACGGACAAACGGTCCGTGCAGGTAGAACAAATTAACAGTTTTCAGTAAATGTCTTCGACCAGTTCAGTCCTTGTCTTCTACTCTGATTAATGATGAATTCAGTGGTAATAAACAAGCTGATCAGAATTAAGAAAACAAATGAGAGCAGCCCGGGGTTTTAAAAATTGAACTCCGTAAATGCAAAGTCCAGGTTTCACCCCTAAATAAATTCTAGTTTGCGCTCTTGTGGAGCAGCTTCTGGTGGACCCCGCACTACGAACCCAAGGAATGAATATTTCTACGTTTACATTTTTGTAACAAAGATTAGTTGTTTTGCAACCCTATACAATACATTTTACATAGTATACAGGCCTCCGGTCTTGTTAAATGTAAAATCAGTGTTTTACTTCATATCTCCTTGGGTGTTTTGGTGATGTGACGGAATTTTACATTGTAAAATTCAGATTACACTCTGTATGGCACAGTAATTCTTGTAATACTCATTGGGTACGTGTACAGCTGTGTGATAGCTTAACACCTGCTTGTGCTTAACTGCGCTCCTAAGCTGCTGTAGAGTTGTGTCTGCACTCAATACAACAATAATCTAACATCTGTGGCTCTGTCTGTTGTCTGAGGTTCCCTCTAACAGTTTGCTGTGGTCTTCACTGAAGACATAACAATTGCACAGATCCTTACTGTTACAACAACCTTCCCTTTACAACTTATTAATAGGGGCTAAATGTTGAGAAGAAAACGCCTCTAATAATTATTTCTACATTTCAAACGAATCGCAAGTGTTTAAAGTTTCTGAAAAGGTAAAGGAGTGTAAGTGAAACTGGGATGGAAGCCCTAAGTTCGTTTTTGTTTGGTTCTTCTCAGCGAGGCTTGATAACCAGTTTAAAACTGTTTCATTAAACCTCAAAATACACAAAACCAGAAAAAGAGCTCCACAAAATGGGCACTTTTGTAGAATTGAATGCTTCAGTGAATCAGAAATAGACAGAACAAATTCTTTAAAACACAGATAGCGTGAAGGTTTAAGGTTCATTTGAATGTATTTTTTCTTGCAAGCACGTTGAAACGTTAGTGTTTGGGTGCTATAACAAAGCAGCGATTCTTCCTCATACAGTAATGAGGTGATCTGTCCAGCTCGTCCCAAGTTAACTAATGACAGCTACAGGGATCAGTTAAGGTGCTAGAGCTGCAGAAACACGCTGCCGGGGTGGTTTCGAGACATGAACCACAACAAGGACAAAACAAACATCTCACACACGTCTCATGTTTCTCTCTGAGGTTTGTCTGCCTGCTTCTGTACTGCCGCCATGAAGGGCTCACACCTGCTTCTGTTCCCTTTGAGCTCGAAATGAAACAAGCTCTTTGTTTGCTCCTTAGAACAAATCCTTCACGTTATGGCTACCACACAGAAACATTTACCTCCTGGTGGGCCTGGTGTGAATGAATATTCTCCGAAAAGGAGAATCTGGACGTAAATGGTCCAAATTTGACAGGAGTATTCTTTGTCAGTGGGTACATGTAGACTGTTTTTGAGCTGTGATTTTGATGGAAAACACCTGAAAGTGAGGACTCCCTCGTTAGTCACACACTAAACGAGGGCGTTTGCACCATATCGTGTCATTACTGAAAGAGAAAAAGACAGACCAAAGTGTGGGCCACCAGCAAGAATGAAGGGTGATTCACTTTTTTCATGTATATCTCTTGTTTCCTCATCCTCCTTTCTCTCCTACAGAGGGTTTCCCTCAATATGCGACCTCTATTTTCTATCTCCAACTGGTTGTTGTTGTTTTTTGTACTTCATAACAGTAACATAAATAACAAATGGTGTGTGATCTAAACAGAGTCAGCCAGCTAAACAGCCCCATGACAATAGGAAGGTACACAGTCTGTACTGTATGTGTTATTGTCTGCGACTGCTCTGATGTTTCAGAAGTAAACAAAATGTCAGTGGAAACGAGGCCGAGAATCAGAAACAAGTGACATTCTGCTCAATGACTGAAAGCTGTTTGCCTGTCAGTTCATGAGGGAAACATCATTCAAGTTTCTTTGAAACCTCAGTTGTGAAACAGAAGAGGAAGACAGAAAAGTTATTTTCTGTCTCTCCCACTCACCACTTCACCTCCATCACTCGTACACATGTATGATGGTTAAGATGTATGCGTGTGTTACTGCATTGTTTGTAGGCTGCTGGTTAATCACTTCATCTGAATGGAAAAAGAGATTATTAGTTTCCAGTTAGTGTAGATTTAAACACAAGCAGCACTGTCATGTTTGTGTGTTATTCCTAAGAAAAGCAAATTAAGCAGAATAATTTTTATCATAGGAAAATGACATCATGGTTCAGCAAGAGACAGGCACAGATCATGTTAATGCACATTGTTACTGCAAAGCTGCCACTGGCATACATTTAATGGTGACGTTGGTTGAACCATGGAAAAACTGCTGTACAGTCCCACAGCGCCTACATACATGTAAGCAGCAAGAACTGTTTCTGTAGTTGAAGTGACTATATTCCTGTAAACAAACAATTTGACCGTCATCCATCCAAACCGCTTAGACCTCTCCACTGAGGAGCTAATTGCCCATGAAAAGTGGGGTCTGTTGAGGGTCATAGATACAAAATAATGATTAAAATGCAAACCGTGTCGTCAGCTACGCACTCTATCTCAATGAAAACACTTCAGACCCCCTCCAGTGAAAATCCATTTTCGATGTCACACGCATAAACATTTCCTTACTGATGCTTCACAGTACATTCAGGTTTAGTATATGTACATTTGGCTCTACATTATGCCGTGTGTTCAGCATAATGTTAAGGACATGTACAGCATACATAACTGCATTATAATGCGTTTGGTCGGATGACCCCTAAGGTAGTCGTTAAAGTGCATCAAATTACAGCGTCATGCACGGTTTAGTTCAAGCTATGGACGTTTGTAGCATGTCATACTGCATTGCGTGTTCTGTCAGCTATAAAATGAAGGCAAAAAATGTCTCAGAGTAAAATCGCTCCTTCACTTACAGTAAAAAATAAAACATTTACAGTTTGAAACAGACGACTGTTTTGGGAAGGTTAGCTACCCGCCAGGAGCCTGTAGGTGACAACAGTTTGTAATAAAAAAAATGCAATAAATTCCACAACTGTTGCTTGAAAACTATGTCACTACATCAATCCAGTAGCTTCAACATTTAAAAATAAATATAGTAATTAAATTCGGCTTTATTGTCAGATTTCTTGGACATTACAAGCAGAGACTGTAGTGCAAATATTGGGTAAAAAAAACCATGTTTATACAGCTTTAACGCTCAGTGTCCGACATACACCAGCGCAGGGATCCCCTTCCATCTGCCTCATAGAGCAGCTTTATAACAGTCTAACCCTCATGCTTCATTTCCTGGTTCAGTGTTCGTTACCCCTGGCCTGCGGGGAATATCTTCTGGTTTAGAAGTGTAACATTAAAGGTGCAAAGCTTACACACATCAGCAACACTGGGGATGGATCACTCAACTTTCATCCCATTACATATTATTATTATTATTATCATTATTATCTATTACAAAAATAGAATAGATAGAAAATAGATCACTTCAGTGTGAGACTGGCCAGTGATCAATTACAATCTACCAATTGTTTAAGCACTGACTCCACTTATCAGAAGCTGTACTGAAAACTGCGTGGACCTCAAGCGACACATGAGGGGAGTTTACAGGACGGGGAATCACCTATCAGATGATGGTTTTAAATTGAAGGACTGAGGATTGTTTGTACATCGTAAAGTAAGCAGTTTGCACCTGCAGTTGGAGCACAGGTGGCTGTTTGGAGCTCTGTTAGCTGTCTCCTCTTGCTCTGAAAACTCACGTATCAACACGCAGATTGCTGCACCTCTTTTGTGGCCAAATGCTGCTGATTGGCATTCAGCATGGTGGCAGGATTTGCTACACAACAAATGTACCAGGTGTTTACATAGCTTTGTTCAAATAATGCCAGTGTTCACAGTAAGTAACCGTCATTTACTGTGTATCGTTATTTTTTCAGGTATATCAGGAAAATGACATTCTTCAATTGGACTCCCAATGCGTTGCACCGATAGAATGGAAATACAAGAAGGAGGGACATACACTGTTTCACAAATTTCAGTTTCACTTTGAATGACTGTGTGTGTGTATTCAAGACAGACAATGAGAAAAAGAACTGACTAATAGCCATGAAAAGGGAATCCTATTTTCTCACATGAAAACACCCCCAGTGCAACACAGACATTATATTTTCACAACAGAGTCAGGGAAACACAGCTTGGTAATCACCAACAGAATAGACAAAAAAACACACATGAAGCATTCAAATATTTAAGCTGACATGCTCCTACAATACATGGCTTTTTTCTTTCACTATATATGGTGTTGTAGTAGTAATTACATCTTTCATTATTTTGGCTCTTCAGTACTGGACGTACTGTATCATAAAGCAATGATTGAGATTCAAGTGCGAACCTCCAGCTCCATGTTTCTCTGAAGATGTTATTGGGTGATCTGTGTAGAACTCACAGCCCTTTGCTGCACGTAATCCCCTTAATTTTAGGACTCTGCAGCAAAACAAATGGTCTTCAACAAGCACCTTTCTATGGCCAAACGTGGTATTGATGTTATTGAGGGGCCAAGTCAGTCACCTGGAGTCAGCACAGCTGCACATCTGTTTACAGAAGACCAAGCAGATGGTGAAAGCCCCCAAAACCAGCAAGGCATGAAGATCTCTGCAGCGCAGGACTGGCAGAGCGTTGCCAGGTGAGATAACAAGTGACTACAGATATCTGTTGGTCGCACCTGGTCAAACCACTAAATACAAAATATTGCATACGAAAACTCAAATTAGGTTGTCTATTTAACGTTTAATTTGACAAAATATATATTTGGTCCATTAAGATTGTGTCAGAGATTTGACTTTTCCATATACAGATTAGTTGACGTGAACAAATTATTATTAACAACAAATTAAGACCGATCATCAACTTTTGAATCTCTGTTCAATTAATTCAAATTAAATGTGCCAGATCAGCGAGTCAACACAACAAAAATGTATCAAAGTCCTTTGACTTGAACCGTAACCCCGACTAAGGTTACAAATTTAAATGTTCACGTAAAACAAATATACATACAGAAGACACCGTCTGTATTAACAGCACAATGTTACGTCTTCTAATCTGTCCTTTAAACATCTTGTCGTAGTGATTACCGCATGGACTAACATGGAAGAGGTTAGCTGATCTCTCCTGTGACCATTAATGCTGTTAAACAATTTGCGTTAATGCACCCGGGTAGAAAGCATATTAGCTTGAACTGCATTCAGTTCGATTCAAAATACTTTACACGTCCCGCAATGTGCAATTTGATGCAAGCGGGTTTTAAGAAAACAAATACACACAAAAAATTAATTCACACGCATAAAAATAAGCCAAACACACCAAATGTGTCAATGTAAAGAAAAAGTGGCCAATCCACAGCTGCCCACCAGCACGAAAGAACATCAGGTCATTGTTATTCGGTGCATCCCTGTGTGCGCACTTTATACAGTAGAAGTACAACATGTAGCTCTGCAACTGCGTTAGGTCAGGCTTGTTTTGTCCTGAAAAAGGTTGATGTTATTCTTAACATTTCCTATGTTCATGGGAAACAAATTATGTGAGTCATATGTTGATAATATGCAGACTTTTTTTGTTCCAGGATAATTACACCAAATAGACTTTTCAGGCTCCAAAATGCCTTTGAATTACAGCATCAGTTAGCAGCGTGTATAGTCACTTTTAAACTATTGTACACAATGATGAATCAATCAAACATGGACTGTAAATTTGTTTTAAAGCTTTATAGCAGGACTATGTTGTTTGTTCATCTTAATGAAAATGCCTCAGTTAAGCTCCCGCTGTTTACAATCAATGCTCCGCGCGTCAGGGTGAATTTTTTTGCCACATTTTGTTTGTGCACTGTGACAAGCGCATGTGCGTATACATCATAGTATATTATATACCGCCTTTTCTCAAGACATTATCGAAAGCTTCTTGGAAGTATTTATTGACCCAGCCGACTGCTGGTATACGCAACAGATAATGTGCAGTGCCACAAACCTGTTAGAGGTCAGTTCTGGCTTCTCATTCATTTGACGCATACAAAAATATTTCACAGGCATTATCAGTGCCCTAGAATACATAAACAAATCAAGTTAACATGATTGTTTTGCCCTAAAGCTGTTTCAAGTTAGCAGCAAACAGCCATTATGGGGAAAAAATCTTTAATTTAAATGATTACTCCTGAAATAACACATTATTTGCAACAAATAACTGTAGAATGTAAATACAAGCAATTGTTGGGAATAGAAAGACTTCAGTTTCAGACTGTCAGCAACAACTATTTTCAAGTGCTGATGAACAACAATACATTATTCAAATATTTTTTATCAATGGCGTTTAACAGCTGCAACAGTCGTTTTTCATGTCAGACAGTTTGCAGGCCCCAAAGCTCCTCGCCATAGCAACAGCTGGCACCAAAGGTTCACAGGAACAGCATATCACATACATTAAACATTACCAATCTCCTGGATTTGACATTGTTCACATTTCCAGAGGTTTGTTCCGTGACAACACACTTAGTTTGAGTAGCACTCGCACACAGCAAACCATCAATGCTAACGATTGCAAAACCAGCAAAATGTTGCTGTCGCGATTGCATAAGTTTTGATCTTTACACTCTTTGGTAACACAGATTTCTATTTTAGGTATTTTTGATGTGAGGTGTTGAAATCATCCTCGGGACTGACACCAGAAACAGCACAACACAAAGACTAGTAAAATCTGAGCACGGTCAGATCCATGGATTGACACTGATACATTAACATTATCATTATGATTTAAGACTGATGATGTAACAAACAGCAAATCATTCAGCATCGTTTTACTTGATCTAACTCATCAGTGATTTTATCAGCTAAATATCGCAGGCCATTCAGATGTTCTGGCTTGTCATTTTCTTATAATAATTTGAGATCATTTGTATCTGTTTTTTGAGGCAAAACACGAACAACACAGACAAATCCAGATCAAGGCTAAAGCAATTCAATCAGTATGTGGAACAAGACAGAGTGTTTTGATAAATGTGGCCTTGGACGAGACCAGATTTCAGTACTACAGCATTGCCCCTCGGTGCCCCTTTGCTCCTGTCTATGAGAGAGGATCTCAGGCAGCGACTGGGAGATTTCAGTATTTGTCGAAACATTTTTTGCCCTCCTACACAGACATCCTGACCCTGTATCTTACCTCTATAAGAATGTCCTTAAATCATCTTTAAATAAGCAGAATACCAACTATATATGATGTTTGTTTAGGAGTACTCACATGTGATGTTCTCAGTGCAGCGATGAGTTCAGCTCTGACATTTGGTAGGCTGTTTGTACTGTAGGTGTCTCTTTCACACACACACAGGAAGTCAGACAGCACTATGATCCCATACCCTCTGTTATGTGCTAAATGGATTACATAGATTAGGATTACATGGTCTCACACACACACACCGTGCAGTGGTTTTGTAAAGTTGGTTAACGTTAAGGTTTAAATATCAGAATTTCATTACTGACACATAAAATATTTTTTCACTGTTATATACACAAGTAAGTACGTGTGCATGTATGTATGTATGTATGTATGTATGTCGTTGGTGGTCTTGTGTTACTCTGTGAAACAGGTGTTTGCTCTGTTTCATTAGATGTAGCGCTGCACTGGTGTCAACACCTGCGTTGTCCTGCCCCAGTTGTGGTGAATATAGAGCTTCTGAACCAATGCAGGCTCCACCTGAAGCATATCATGGCCCAGAAGAGTAACAGTCAAGCTTGATATTATGTTGAACAGGGTAAAAGTTACAATTTGTAACATGTTTATTATTCTAAACCCCTTATTGATATTATCTATGGCTGGCAGAAATTGCCATTCAGCGTACACCCCGTCAGAAATGACCCCTTCTGTACCTCAGGGGATGCACGTTCAGCTTTATCTCACTAGACGTTTCTCTGTTCTGTTACACGAGGGTACAAACACTTTCACAAATTTTGCAACTGGGTATTCCTTTTAGTTTATTGACTGAAGCAGAAAGACATGACATTTCAAAAGAGTATTTTTTTTTTTTTACAGCCTACAGAAATAAAGACAAAATGTACAAAAAAAAACACACAGGGACACAAGAAGAAAATATATCTGAATCAGCTGAATAAAATGTAAGATGGAAGGCATTAGAAGTTGACAGTGCTGTATTCAAGGATAGTCTTAACATGTTAATATGGTGTAATTGATGTAAAACATACAGTCTGTTGCTGTTCATTCTTGCAGTGGAAGAGCCCATTTGCATTCAGTCCACTGGTTATATTTGGTGAAAAAGCTCAAAGTGCCCACATCGTTATATTTGATTTTTATTTTCATCAAGAGCATTCAAAAGCGCATTTACATTCATGCCATATTCACAGTGGGGTTTTCTTTGACTCCCTCTCGCTTTATCTCCATCTATTCCTCTTTCCTCTCCTCTCACTCTCTCTCTCTCTTCCTTTCTTTCTGTCTGTCTCTCTTTTCTTCGATCTGCCTTTCATGTCACTCCATTAGGAGGGGTTGCAGAGGGGGGGCGGATGGCTTCTCTCTCCGGCGTCCTTGCTGCGGTTTTGCTGCAGCTGTTGGGCTGTGATAAAGAGAGGAAAGAGGAGAAGTTTTCACACTAATTATGACACAATAATGAAGTACTCGGTAAAAGGCACGGTGAAATTGAAGGTCAAACAGTCATTAGTATAAAGTGAATAGAGTCTAATAGAAAGCATCTGTAAAGTGAGCACAGATTACTGGAGAGGGGATAAAGTACTTTTTTTTACTAGATAGAAGAAAGTTAAGAACATTTACCGGTTACACTGGCAGTACTGCTTGGACTTCAGTGGCTGGCGGCTGTTCTTCATCTTGTGCAATTCTCTCTGTAGCAGAAGAAAAAAAACACATCAGAATATTTTGGCTAGCTTCAGTAACCTATCCTCCTTCATTTCACCTACTAATGTTAATCTACAAAGCAGCACATGGAGATTCCCTGGTTGATTTTCTTTACTTGCCTTCTTCCTTCTGATCCGCTTGCACAAGACAATGACAAGGACCAGGAGGAGAACCACGACCAGGCAGCCGACACCAATTGCAACCCACACCCACCACTTGAGCCCCAGCAGAAGAGCATCGGACAAAGGGTCAATAGCACCTGTTGACCCATGAAAACAGATCAAGGCGAGGATAATGGATCAAAGACACATCCAGTGAAGAATCACTTCCTCCAGTTGTGTGCTCATAGTCAAAAGCTCTACACAAGCAAACGCAGCCAATACGTACAGTCGATGCAGGTTGTTTTAGGGTTGGCATTCGTGATCAGAGAAGGGAGTGGTGGAGGTGTAGGAGCAGGCTCTGAAAGCAAAAAAAAACAGCATTTGCTTTTGCCAGTGGCCACACAGGTAGCTTTTATTTAGGTGAAAACCACATGCAAAGACTTTGGTAAAAGCCAGCGTCCTACCTTTAACTTTGATGTTTAGGCTCTCGCTGTACTTCTTGTCATGGGAGAATGTACAGTTCCAGGTCCCTGCATCTGAGCGGGCCACAGGTTTCAGCTGAACTGTCTGTGACCCTGTGTGCTGTCCATCTGGCCTCGTCCACTGCACTGTAGAGCCTGGGTCCAGACCTGCTACGTTACACTGGAGCGTAGCCTCACTCCCCAGCTGGAGTACGCCAGAGGGGCTGGCCGAGACTGACACAGAGCAGGACAACAGACGGGAGCGAGCATGCAGTGAGAATCACAAAGAGAAAAGTGGAGGCCATGCTGAAAGAAGGTCTTCATCCAGGTGCTCAGTGGTGCATACAGTCTGTGCTAACAGTCCCCTGCTAATTCAAATAACCTGGTTCTGTCCCAATTTAATAAACTCCTGGTTGCACACATTTTAAATTATGGGCTGGTCTTATGTGGTCATTGTCCCCAAATCTTTATCTGTCATACGTGGTGCTTCACCTGACACCTGTTTCGCAACCTGACTGGGGGGAGGATGAGGAGAGGAAGGTTTTGAAATGCGCTGGAAAATTTCTGTTCTGTTTTGTACGGTTTGCACTATACTGTTGTTGAAAGAAAAAATATGAGGGAAAAAATTGTGTGTGTCTTCTGCACTGAAGGTCAACCATTTCTTTTTTTAAAACAAATTCCTGGAAAGCCACTTTAGTTGTTTGGTAAATTTGCTGAACTTATTCTGATTAGTAAACTCTTTGCTTGAAGAGTCACAATCATTGCTCATATTTAATGTGATTTTTCTAATTCAGTTGAAAGGCTATTCTGAATTACTGGCCTATCTTAAAATGTTGTGGTAATCCAAACCACCAGTATAGGTGTAAATTGGGAGGATTTTCATTCAACACAATACGAAGAGTAAACCCCGCTGACTTTGTGCTCTGAGGAATGCTTCGACGAGAATCATTCATGTTTGTTTTGGGTCCTCTGCTTACCTGAGACCACAAGAAGTGTATGTTCATAAGGATTCGAATCTGCTTTGCATGTGAACTTTCCGGCATCTTCTCCCTTCACTCTAGAGATCACCAGACTCGTGCTCTTCATTCTGGACCTTTCCACTATGTGATGTGAGCCTAATGCAGAAAATACATGTAGCGTAATTAGCAACAGTGACGTTTTCAAAAGAACATGTTGTGCTGTAAAATACAGAATCATAAATGTCTTTATACCTTTGCGTTGTTGGCCAGACTTCCCATTAGTGCTAATGATCATGTTACTTCCGTAATTCCACACCAGGACGTGAGAGTAGGCCCTGGCGCCACACTCTAAGGTGACAGTCTGCCCTGGGTGTGTGACGATTACTTTGGCTGCAGCAGAGAGTGCACCCAGCACTGAGGAGACACGACCACATTCAACACTTCACTTTGTGAGATAGTCAAGGACAAAGTCAACCAAGAATTCAGTGTATCAGCAGGAGGACAGACTGATGGCTTTGATCTCATTACGTTTAAGTTGGACACTAATAATAATGAATTTGAAGTGAAAGGGTGATTTATCAGCTTAATTTGGGGAATATTGTTGACATCTGAGATGGGTAAAGCAAAACTGCAGCCATTTTCCCAGGTGCAGTCAACATAAAGGCACATATTAGGATGTGGTTTAATGGCAACTGATTAACCTTCTATTTGAAAGAATTAGTTACAATGATTTCTCAGAGCTCACTCACCACATCCAAACCACACGACTGTCTTCATTTTGAATGTTGGATCTAAAACTTCGGTCAAGACAAAATTATTAGAAGAAGAACAAATATAATGCAGTAGTTCAAAGTGTAAGAGCAAACATTTCCAGGTTTGAGGTACCACACAGAGCTCTTGTTTGAGATGAGCACTTTACAAAAAAACATGTGCTCTCTAACCGCCAAGCTAGCTCTCTACTTCCTTCCTGTTTTTTCCTCTTGTATTAAAAAATTTAAAACTTGCTCTGTAGACTTGCATTAAAAAATGACACAACTGTCACTGGGAAACATTCTAGCATATGTTACAGCTTTTTGTATTTAGTTACCATCCTCAATAGCACGTAAAGGTGCCGTAGATCTGTCTAGATCTATCAAATCGTACATCAGACAAAATACGTTTGTTTAAAAAAACAACAATGTAATTGGTGTCCAGTTTTGTTACCAACAAAACAACTGAATCAAAGAAACTCTCATTGAAAATGCTGGCAAACCATTTATCACTTTGAGTTCTCTGGTTAGTGTGAAAGGTTTAAAAATTACATTTAGGTTCGCTGTGCTTAAATTTACTTCAACAATTTTATAATTTCATCATATCATTTTAAAGCCACAAACTATATCTTCGTATTTGAGTTATTTTGGACAGTCGGGACAATTGCAGTCTGACCAGATAATTAATACGAATCAAATTTAATCTAAAAGGTTTCATTCATCGAATTATCGATGTGTTACACCTCACTGTCAGACAATAATCAGAAATTGAGAATATAAAGAATCTTTAAAGCTTAAAATTGATTTGACCTTGACATACAACCTAAAGGGTTGGTCGTTAATGGTTAAGCACATTTTACTTTTCTCCACATTAAAAAGCTCCAACACTAAAGATTCTAAAACAAATATGTTAGAATTACATATACAGGAGAGAACAGATAACGGCAGCCTATAAAATGTTTGATACACGTTTGTAATTAAATTAGTTTGCCATTGTTAGTTGTCCATCATTTTGTTATGTGCTACATTACGGAGAAAAAGAAAAATTGTCAGAAATTTCATTTTACAAAATACAAAAACAAAAAAACTTGATTTCATAATCTAGTTTGAGATGACTTACCTTAACTTTGAGGCTGTGCAGACTCTTTTTTGCAGTTATTGAAGGCCAAAATCTTTCCTCATCGTCTATGTGCTTCACTTCGTCGAAAACAAGAGCGCAAGGATGCAAAAACTGTAGAAGGCGGAAGACGTCTAAAAAGGAACCTGCACTTTGGAAAGTTGTAGGCCAATGCAAACCTCAGCTCTGTGGGTTTGCTCTTCATGCCTGTTCCTTCTCTAAACTCAAACTAGGTCTGGGATTCTGTACAGAGTACAGTTTTTACCTGAAGCCGAGGAAGTTTCTGCAGAGAGGATTAAAAACTAATTTATAAATAACTTAGAGGACACGAGCGTTAACTGTGATCTGTTAAGCTCCCCTCTACTTGTACGATTGAGACAATTCATTGCTCATTTTTGATGACAATGTCAAAATCACAATTTTTTTAGAAGTGATACTAAGTCCATGCTGACACATTCAAACAGAAAAGAGGCAGAATGACAGAAAGACAATTCTTTATTTGTCACAGCAGAAGTAACAAAGGATTTGTTTGCAAAATAAAAACAAAATAAAACAAAAGTCACCCAGATATCACCCTCAGCACACTTTTAAGAAAAAAACTAATTGGTTTTGTGTTTTGAATTTTTTTTATTTCCTTTTTTGTAACACACATTGGAGTTGTTTATTTGTTTGATTTACTGACACATCCTCTCATCGTGGATGTTGACCAAGTCTTACTTCCTCACTGTAATGGGTAGAGGAGGAGCTGATGCCAGGCTAAACTGGTGGCACCAAGCGGCAACGGTCCAATAGAAGAGGAGGGGGCTGGAGGCGACATAGTTTGATGGGGAGGGTCAGTGACTACTGATGGCAGTGGAAATCAATTGTCTGGGCACGCAATAACGGTGATAGTTAAGCAAACTTATTAGTAAGGAGTGAATGGAGTCAGCAGCCAAAGTCCCTCTAATGCCGGGAAGCCTGTTCCATGAAGCCGGTTTTCTGAATTATCTGGATCCATTTTCTGAGTGAAACCTGGAGCGGGTGTTTAACAGATCTCAGATGGTTCTCACTTTTACTCCGTTGTCCAGTAACTACCTGAATCTGCTTCTCTGAACAGGCCCACAGTTTGTAGTCAACAGACTAAAAGAAAAATCTCCCCCCCAACACCTTATCTGTACATCTGCACCAATTTATTTAACTGTGTATATACGCGATCTGAGAGATTTATTTACACTTTTGCCAGCTGTGAAGCGTGCCAGGGCATTTGTAAGAGCTTGGTGGGGTGCGACTATGAATGCTGTCTTGTGTGTTTGTGATAGCGTCCACGTTTCACCTCCCTCACCCAACGTGTCGCGCTCCTTTGTCTCATTCAGCCACCCTCCGGTAGAAGTAGAGGTATCCCAGGTCTTTGGGAGGTTTCTCTGAAGCACACACCTTCTGATCGTTGAAGATGACCCACCTGTGACACAGAGGGATCGTTCAGTTCACACGGAGCAGTCAGCATTTTTGAGTAATCTTAGGTCATTTAAGTCCTGCATTCGAAGGAGCATCCACTAGTGGAGATGGGATGTTTTATGTTACCAAAACATAAAGTTAATCTGGGATTTTCTTCATAAATGGCTGCAAACCATTGCAACATCAATTCTGTTACACTTCACACTGTGTTCACATCAGCAGCCTTTATTGTTCAGACCAGACGTGGAGTATGGTGCCCCCTGCTTGAGGCTCCATAAAACAACTACTTCAGTATTATTGGATATCATTTTTAAAGACATTGAATGAATGAATAAACTGATTACAGAGCAGAAAGCGTAGAATTTGTGAGACTGTAACTCTGTTAGACATTTTTGTTTCATTAGAACATTGGATCTGCATGAAATTTTTTTTTCAGGATCTGACACTTGATGTATGATATTTTTGAACAGTTGGTCATGACTTTTAAATGTTGAAGCTTTGAAACACTTACTGCTGATCCTTCTTGATGTGACAGACGTAGTGGCCACACATTGTGCTCGTCCCCATGTGACTGATGAACGCAAACAGCTCATACTCTGGATAAAAGAAAGAAACCATGAGTTCAGTTTTAATTAGAACATATATTGGATGCATATTATAACATATGAAGGGTGAAAGAACATTAGACATTAATGGGACTCACTGCCTGGTCCATCTCTGACACGAGGCCCAGGCGGAGGATCCCTGCCACCCTCGCTCTCTGCGGCTGAGCGGCCACCTTCAGACACATCCATGGACTCCAGGTCATCAAGGTGGGAGAAGATCCAGTCCACTGCCCGGTCCAAGATGTTGCTCTGCACAAACAAACACCAGTTAAAACAGTTGTGATAATTAAGGAAAGCATTTAAAATACTATTGAAGTTCACTTCTATAAGGAGACAAATGTTTGATAACATCATAGTAATATAACAGAGCAGAAAACAAGAGAGCAGAGCAATACCGCAGAACTCTCCAGCTTTGCTTACCTCAATCATTGGGGTCATCTGGTATCTGCAGTTCTATGCCCGACAAGTTTGTTTGTATAAAAGTGACCCATCAACAAATATATCTCGATATAAAATCCAAGTACTTGAAGTAAAGTCGTGCTACTCATATTTGTGGAGGTATTCAGGCCAACAGAGCCTCTCCAAGACTGATGTTAAGCATGGCTACATTACTGTCTGGATAAGGAGGGAGCAAGCGGCATGCAAAATCAGTCTAAGTGGACAGAGTTTGATTCTAACCGTGGCTCGAAGTGCTTTGGTTGCCTGGTCTCGGCTGAAGCCCATGGAGACGATGGTTGCCAGGTGCTCCTCAGAGAGAGTCTCGGTGGGCGTGGTCCCGGCACCGGAGCTGCAGCCTGGCAACACCAGGGGGGCAGAGAAGTCTGCAGCCAATCGGAAAGAGGAGAACATGACGGGTGAGCGGAGCAGTCAGACACATAATTTGCTTTCTGGTAAATTCCCACGGCTCTGCGCACCTGGGTCGTCCATATGGCTCATGATCCAATTCATGGCAGCGTCGATTCCAGTGTTCCCAGTGTAGTACACTGCTTTTCTGCAGGCCTCTGGTGGGAATCCCATTTCACATAGCTGGGACACAGTGGAGTCATCAAGGACTGGAGCTGGAGTGTGTTGAGAGGAAAAAGTAGAATTACTTGGATATACTATTTTTTGTTTGCAAAAACAGATTATTTACAAAAGGAAAAACGTTGTTCTGTTTTTGTGCCAGGAGAACTTCCTTAATATTAACAAAAAATGACAATAATTTGTATAACTCATATATTCCAAAAGCAGAACCAGTAAAATATTGCCTCTTTAACATGAAATGTAACTCAAATCACTTCACATGATGCAAAAGTAAACAAATAATATGGCAACGGAAGGACTCAAGAAAACAGAAAGGGCAGAAAAGAAGAAAAGGAGGAAACAAATAAGACAAATAAGAGCATCAGAGGAAGAAGGAACAGAGCAGAAAAGACAGACAGACTAACACAGCAGTGGGGAGTAGAGCGAGTCGTCCTCCTCGTTGCCATGGGAACCCAGGATACCTTTAACCTCCACATCTGGGGTCATGAGTGGGGGTGGGGCCACCTCTGGCAGAAGCTCCTCCCCGGGCTGCTGGCCAATTGCACGTAGTGCGCTCAGGTCCAGAGTATCAGGAACGTCAATGCTCACATCTGCTCAGAAGAAAATCAGACAGTGTTAAAGACTACTTTATATTTTAAATTACCCATCATCCACTGTAGTACAGTTGTTTTCCACACCTTAAAGAATCAGTTGGTAACTTGTACATGAATATAAAAATTGTTTTTTGTTTTAACAGTCTTAAAACTGTCACTATATCCTGACAGTAGTACATGAGACATGTAATCTGCTCCTTTAGCTCCTAATGGTATTTGCAATAACCTCCAATGCCCAAAGAAAAACAATCAGACATACACGCGGAGGAGTCTCTCAGTTAAGTTCAGCATCTTAAGTGGCTTCAGGAGGAGTTGTGCGTTATTTCAGTTCTGTGGGAATAATTTGTGTTTCGTTCTCACTTCAGATACACGAGGGAAAAGCGCCACAAAGCACTGTGATATGTCGACTCTCTGGCAAGCAGCAGATTGCAAGCCAGCCTGTTTCAAAAGGCCATTTGCAGAGTTACCGTTGTTGGGGTTAGGTTTGGTGCTTTAAATTTTCTTTTTGCAAAACACAGATTTGCCCTCTGTTAGGAATGTACACTTCTGTGTTTTTTGACAATATTTATATTTCATAAAATGTAATAATATCTTTGCTCACCCAGTTTCTTGGGAACCCAGTCGAGGCCAAAGGTGAACTTCTTAATCTGAATGACCAGGTGGTCAGGGAAAGAGGCAAAGCGGGTCGTTCTGGCAAAGAAGACAAAAGATGTTATTAATGAATATTGTGTTTCCATTAATCACTTTCAGTATGTGTGGCTGTCGTTCTTCATACTTGGTAGCAGTAGTCTTGGTCTGCACAGCTGAGCTCCAGAAGTCTGTGAGGATCTCTGGTTCACTGAGGGCCGCCATGCAAGCTGTAAAGGGGATTTGTGCACGTACTGTAGGAGCTGAGGAGTCCCCCTCCTCACGCCGGCGCTCCGCCTCCTGAAGCTCTTCTGTTAGAGGAATATGGACATGGTTGAGACACAACAACTTGTAAACCACTGTGTTCAAGACATCAAACCAATAATTTGTTCTTAAAGTAGTAATAGAACTCAATATAAAAAGCATATGCCTATGTCTATAGATGTGGAAAAATGCCTTTTTATGATTAAAAATAATTCAGGATTACGTCCGGCATGTATGGAGCTGTAATCTAACTGCATTAAAGTACATATACATACACACACACACACACACACACCAATATTTTCATAGGATATATGCTACATAGGTGCTATGCTACACTTGGCCTCTGCATTCCCTTGATGGCACGACTCACACCACTGGTCATGTGTACAACTGGACATTATGAGTTTGTGAGGACTATGTATCCCATCAGCCATTCACCTGTGTTGGTAGCCTGGTCCATCGGCACAGGCAGCTGGACGATGTAATCCACTCGCTGTGTGTACTTTGCTTTCTGTGACTGCTGACACACAATCTTCTCCTCCACCAGGAATCTGAAGGCTTCAGATGGGTTTGACCCAGAGCGACAGTTCCTCTGTGAATGAAAAGAAGTAATAATATAAGAGAGAAGCTGGGGACCAAAAAGAAAAGCAGAGTGAGAGAGTTACTTTACCTCAACCATGTTTATGAAGTGCAATAAAAACTCCTGAGCATCCTGTTGTCGATTGGTGGAGAACTCAGGGTGGCCTCGCCCAACAAGTGCTTTGAACATTCGTGGTGCTATGCCGATTTGGTCTCCCTGCAAACAAAGCACCCACAGTGAGATTTGTGAACGGTGAGGTCTAATGTTAGGTAGACCACATTCTCACATATATTTCTGAGAGTAAATCCCTCGTGTGCAATGAATATCCAAATCCAAGACTTGTAAATCCACTGTGACTGATTGTTTCTTCTTACCCTGGGTTCAGATGCACCATTTTCATCTCCAGGGTCTGGTGCTGGTTTGGAATACTCTCCTGACAACAGACCGTAGCCGAGCTTGGCTCTGTAATAAACAAACAAGGCTGACATCACTGCACATCCTGCACTATACCAGAGTCTCACAAAGGAGGAGAATTTATATACATACACACTGTATATATATATATATATATTTGGTTTTCAAATAATAGTGGAATGTCTAATCAGGAGGGAGACCGTCTGATCTCTGATGGGAATTTTAAAAAGGTTTTTGAACAGCAACAAAAGTAGAGACTGTTTAGAATTAGGTCACATACACATCAAATCTGACGGATTTCAATTTGAAGTGGAAACATTCGATTGTGGTGTAAAATAAGGCGGAAGAGTGCAAAGGTACTGGATAGGCCATACACATTAGCAATGCAGACAATGCCAAACTAAGGTTTCACTTTTGTTTTCACGATTAAACAAACCATTTTAGATGAAACACAGTAGGAGCAAGGCTCTTTTATTCATGCAGAAGTATAGAGCTAAAATGACAATGAGGCCAAGTGTCAATATGGGCATAATAATAATATATCTGTCTAAGCTCAGCTGATATCAATGGAGCATTTCTACTTCAAGGTAACCTGCATTATAAACAAAATCTCAGAAACCAAGCTTCCTAAAGACGAGTCTGTAATTGGCTCTGTGGCTGACAGCTGGCACAGTATAATTATGCCTGTGAATGTTTCTTTAATCTACTGTGCATGACGACAAAATGGAAAAGAGGGCAAGATATGTGCTAAAATGCATGTGTGTGGAAATTTACTACAAGAGAGGACATCTGGGGGGGAAAAAAAGCCTTGTGGAATTTGTAATATTATATCAAAACATCCTTTTTTCCTGTGCTACCACTCAGGGGCATTAACAGCATCAAATTATAATACAAGAGCTCATAGAAAATAACGAGACATTAGGAGAGGACACTCACACTTGGGTTTTGAAGTCCTGGGTGGGGTCACTTGGGGCATCATCAATGATCTTATCAATGTTAGACACGTACCTGGAAGACATGAATGGAGGGATATGAAACACTTTTTTTTCTTTACATTACATTTCTTAATGCTGCATGGTGTGAAAAGTGTCACAACTTATATTTAAGTAATCAGGAATAATTATTTCACCTCTACTGTGGTAATAATCAACTTCATTGCAATACTTTAATTGCAGTCTGCAGTAAGAGTTAACACCTAGGACAAACAGGAGGATGGGGGAAACCAGTAAAAGAAGGTACTGACTTGCTCTGGAAGTCTGGAATGGTGAAGAGCACTTGCATGACAGAGTTGAGGTAGCAGCTGTTGCCCAGGTTCTTCATGCCAGTCAAGCCAGGGCCAAACAAGGGCCGTAAGGTGGTCCCTGACTCCTGGATCACCTCCCACTCCCCCACACGTTGGTTCACAGCAATCTCCAGCTCTGTCATTGTTCGCTCAGTCTGAGAGCAGAGAAGTCAAAGGGGGCAAGTGAATGAAGGATAACTTCAGCAGGGCACAAGCAGATGAAATTCTGAGCATAAGCCTTCATATATGAAGGCAAGCTTTGAGAATGATGAGCAAAATCAGCCAAAACAAAGTAGTAATAACAGCGGGCAGATGAGGAAACTATAAAACACATCATCACAGCATTAAGTGATGCTCTTTATCTTCTGCTCCACTGTAACACAATTCCTCCACCCCCTGTCTGTGCAGCATAGTTATGTGTGTGTGCTGCAATACGTTAGCAAGAAACAACATTACAGCACACAGTGAGCGGTACAGAGATCTTAGACTGCAACAGCTGTGAGGCTACACTTTGCATGAGAGGAGAAGCAGGTGGCAAAGAAATCAATGGCAGAAAGCAATCAAAAGAAACAGGTGTGGAGGAAAATAAACTGGAGAAAATAGGTGGGTATAATAGTGGCTATGCTGTTAAGAGCACAAATCGAGAAGTATGACCGTATTATTATTTAAATCCATCAATAATAATAGTGTAATTATTCTAACCTTAAACAACATTTAACATGTTACATAAACATATACACAAGTAACAGTTAACTGGCCAGAAAAAATGAGGGGAAAACAGACAGAAAAGGGGGCCAATTATTCAATAATATCACTTTACTGTGGTATTAGTCTTTTAAGTGCTGCTGGCTCTCTAACACTGCAGCTGGATTTTAGTCCACTTAGTAATACTGTGTAATCAATGGCTGCTCCATGAGGCAGAGCCAGCCATACATATCTGGATATCCGCCAACCGAAAAAAAAAAAAAAAATCCAATATCTCTGACTAAAATTGTAGCACTTCAGTCGTAGGGCTGAGTAATACTTCTGTTTACAAGAACTTGATCTGATGTTGAACACAGTGAGCCAATTGGAAAAATGGGAAGATGTGATGTTTGCAACTGTCAATGAGAGTCTACTTCTACTGACGATAGCCAAAATGCAGAACTTGCCTTCTCCATGGTCATCATGTCGATGCCAAAGTGAGCTAGGTGCTCTGGTAACTTGGAATCCAGTACCATGTCATCTTCATCATAGGAATACACATCTGGACATACAAAACAGTGTTGGCAATTAAGAGGGGAACGACAGACAAAGTAAACAAACTTGCATTGTAGCTTACAAGATATGAGCAGACTTTGTTGTTAGCAATGGTACTGAAGACTAAGGCCAGCCACATCAACAGCTAGATGGACCAAAATGATATTTACATGCTGTTTAATGCACTGCAACTGGCAACCAGCTAATTACTAATTTCACCAGTAAGCAGTGTATTTTTCCCCAGTGAATGTTTGACTGGTGGCTCATTTAAATAGCTAAGGTGTAGGACAACGTGTGTTCATGTTTGTAAGTTAGATGAGACCTAAGCATGAAAGGTAATGTGAGTTGTTATTCAAAGTCTGTGGCTCTTGTGTCGCGTAGTAGGCTGGTGTCTGGCTGCTAGTCAGTCAGTGTTATTGTCTGATCCTTACCTGCTCCATCAGGAGTGATGGTACCAAGTTTGACAGCAAGTGGGTATCCTGTCTCCTGGAAGTGGAGAAGGGCATGGTTGTTGCCCCCAGAGCCATCAAAATACCTGCGACCACACAGCACTTTGCCGTCCGTCAGGTTCATCCAAATATTCTCCTGGAGGTCACACACCTCGCACCGCCAGCCACTAGGATGAAGAAAAGACATGTAACACAAACTCCCCACAACACATGTCCTAAAATAGCTGTCTGGCAGTGCACGAGCCAGACAGCTATCTCTATTACAAATGTTATCATAGGAGACAACAACAGTAATGCACTACAGAAATAATGGATCAATGGATCCTAAATGCAAAGGCATCATTGCCAGGACATTTTCCTCAGTGAAATGAATACACCTGCGCAGCCATTTGAGTGTTGCAGTATACAAAGACAGCTATCACATTTGTAGTCTTGCACAGTCTTTCGTCAATTTAGAGTGGAATATAAGAGAAACTTTGTTTATAAAGTCACTCGTCTATGAGGAATGGCATGGTAGAGACAGCTGTGACCTAATGTCTCACCTGGGAGGGATCTTGACTCCATTGTCAAGCTGTTTAAGGTCAACGGCATGCCTCGACTCCTGTCTCACCTCTCCATCCCACTGTTGAACTTGTAAGGTATGAGACACTGAGTCGGCTGCCATGATACCCGCCATTGACAGGGACACCTTGAGGGCCGGCAAAAGAATTGACAGCAACAAATTAGACCTGACTGACAGCTCACGGTGAAACTTCTAAACTACTTGATCACTGAGTGTAACAAACTTCATTATCCATACAGCCCTGTGTATCCCTATGTGCATGTGCTTCCATGTTTTAGTATTAAGGAATATATCTGCAATATATTGAACGAAGTTTAACTTTGCCCATGTTTGGAGCAAACCTAATCAATACATTTTCTCTTTTTTATATAATGACAACGTGATATTTGATATTGTGAAGTTGTACCAGTATCTAATATCTTGTAGCACAGACAGAATGATTACATTTCTCTTGGCAGAATACACGCAAGATATCTCACCCGCTCTTTCACAACATCAGGCATGGTAACAAGGTCCTCTGAAGTCACTTCCTGTCTGTCAGGTAAAATGACCACCTTTACATCCTCCTCATACTGCTCTTGCTCCACATCAAAACCTCCTTCAATACCTGGACAGACCAAAAACAACAACAGAGGCAGAGACAGGTCAGTCTCAAAAGAGGACACCAGTATAGTCTGTGATTTTAAAAGTCCTCACCTATCGCCAATCTGGTTGGCTTTTTCTTAGGCGGGTGTCCAGATCCAGAGTTATTGTCATCCTCCTTCTGTGGGAAAAACACAGGGCATAGATGGGTGTTGAGATTAGTTCACTAGATACGGAAGGAGGTGGAGCTGACGGTGTCAAACTGATGTGTGTCCATGAGAAGTTTACAGCCATCATGAGGAAAATAAATCATAAAGCTGAATATGCTGAAGTATCACCTTAGCCTTGCGAGTCCGGGTGATATGGAAGTAAGCCCTCTGGCCAGTCCGAGCATGGTGCCTGTCCACATACTGGCTGCCAAAGCCCAGGAAGCTGTTCATGCACACATACAGGCCTCCTTCACTCTCCTGTAAGAGAAAACACGGGCAATGTTAAACGTCAAAACATGTCCTTATCTGTCACCATTATAACACAAAACTGGGAAGTTAAAATTGGAGGCAATGTGTGGGTCTAAACCGTGGTCTTAACCATGTCACATTATCAATTACTGTAGTGTAGCCAACTAACCTAGCTCTCCTGTCAGCCTGTTCACGCATGTAATTCAGCTCAACAGAGGTTTATTGTTATCTAAGTCCTCAAGAAACCCTAACACAGTGATTTAGATACCATGGGCTAGGTTGCATTAAAGAGTGTCAACAGTCTTGCCACAGTTGTGTCCAAAAAACGAAAGTTAGCTGGCTAGCTAGCTAGTTTGACAGCACACCCAATCACACCAACATAGCTAGCTAAGAGGCTACAGCAGCTAAGTTTCCATTACAGTGCACTATTAGCTTAGCTTGACGCTAGCTTGCCAGTTACTTGAAACAAGAAAATCTGAGACGCCAGTGCGTCAAAGTAGGACACCACTGCCAAAACGTTAGATTAGACAAAATCAAGACAGAGTGGAGGAGAGTGAGAAATGAAACAGCGCTGTTTGTTGGCTGACGTTTTGATTTGTAAAGGGAAGATGGCTCACCGGCGAGGAAAATGACAAGGCGCATTCGTCTTTGTGGACACGGTCCCCGGGCTTCGGAACCCGAATTGTGGACAAAACCGACATCAAAACCTCACCAACATCCGCCATGACAGGCTAGCTAGTTCCGCCTTTCAGTGGGACACTTGCTCCTCTGAGTTTGGACCTCCAGCCTCTAGATTCCCCGGCTCGGAAGAGTGCCCGTTACCTAGCCCGTCTTCAGCTGCCTGTGTTTGGCTGAATGAATCATGAGATGCTGCCTTGTGTTGAGGGAAGGCCCAACAAACTCAGTTACCCACACGCCGACGGGCTGCGGCGCGTTACCGTAATCTGCAGGATAGCGGCACCTGTCGTAATTTTGAAAGGCGGTAGATTTACATTCACATCGCATCTACCAAAGCTTAGTTACTGCCTGGAATTATATCCGATTATAGGGTATCAATTAATTAAATTATTAATGGTTTAGTGTTCACCATACAGTAGAAAATTATTCATTCAGTTGTGTATTTGTATACTTACGGTAACATCCGTTGAAGTCGTCTAACGGCTTCCCCCAGTGGCCACGTGGAGGTACTGTAGCCTGATAATAAACTAAACATTCACATTAATTAGCTCAAAACGAGTCAGTAAATTGCATTTAGATTGATTTAAAGAGCAGTTATTAAGTATGGGGAGATGTTAGCGTGGAGCAGCGGTGAAAGTATCGTTTGAAATGATAGGCCCTACTTTCTGCAAACAGGAGGAAACTTTGTGGATGTCACCCTCCTAAATATTTCCGTAGTCCCTCCTCTTCTCCCAGCTCCTCTCCTCCACGGGGTTCGTGTCTCGGACCATGGCGCTGCACTCTGGTTATTCCACTGTATACGTGGCGTTTATTTTGGTTACTGCAGCATTACTTAATATAACCTCAGCACACCCTGGGAGCTCTAACCTGCTGTCGCTTCTGCAGCCCTATGATTTTCTGTACTACAGCGGAGTCCGTGCGTATTTTGGTGAGGAGTGGGCCAAGGCTGCGGAGCTGCTGGAGAAATCCATCGCGACCAAGGAGTCACTGTTCAGAGCCCGCAGGCAGTGTCATGATGACTGTGTGGCAGCAGGGAGAGAGGCACTCAATAAACTGGGTAAGTTATGAACTATCAGGTATTATGTGTGTGTGTGTGTGTGTGTGTGTGTGTGTGTGTGTGTGTGTGTGTGTTTTAAATGAAGCCATGTTTACATGCGACTCTTTATATTCAAACCTTGGTGTGCACATTAGTTGTCACAGCACAGCGGGTCACCTAAAGACTGTTTGAAGACTGTTTAGTAGTCTAAAGACAGAGGTGAAGTGATGAGATAAGAAAAGTCAATAAACACAATTTTGTGTAACAGAAATACTGTGTTCTTAATTTCTTATTAATCCCTTTAATCATCTCAGATATATCTTGGGGGTAACTGTGAACTAACCTAACCTATCCAATGGATATATTTTTAAAAACACATCTTTGCCTGAAGTTATCACATTTGTTTGCAGTTTGCCAGACTAACTGCTTTGGATCAAAGATTAGATTAATTTAAAAAAATTAGATTAATATGAAGTCACTGGCAGCTTCCCTCATTCTTATTTTCTGAATGTGTGGCTCAAATATGAGTATGACTTTAAGAACTGAAGAGTCCATTGCAAAATCGAAAAGGAGTAGAAAAACATAAAAACTAGGTTGATTACCTTAGAAATCATATTATCTTTTATTATCAAAGTATAGTTTCAAACAGTATATACTCAAAAATGTTGTCGATGCATAAAAAATGTTTAGCATTCACACATTAGCATCTTTAGTATAAATGATGGACGATGTTCGATGGTATACTCCACGACCAAAAATGATTTTCTGTGTTTTCTGTGTTGTTAGACTCTGAAGACGGGAGGATGTGGGACCTCTGGGTCTTGGACTGGGTGCAGCAGAGGGCTGAATGTTTGAGGTTCTGTATCGGACGCTCCGTCACACCTGCGGGACAGCTCCCTGTTTCCACCGACATAGAGTATGAATTCGGTAGTCGCAACCCTTACAACTTTCTGCAGGTCACATACTACAAGGTAAGCTATTCTGCAGGCAGCCATAAAGGTCTAAGACATACTAATACGTGTCGATTTCTCATCACTGCTGATCACATGTTACATTGCTGTCTGTCTATAACTTCAATCACATGCCTCTCTTCCTGCACATCAGTTGGAAAAGTTGCAGAAGGCGGCATCAGCGGCTCATACCTACTTTGTGGCCAACCCCAGCCACCTGGAGATGAGGAACAACATTGAGAAGTACAGAAGGATGGAGGGAGTGACCGAGGAGGCCTTCCAGGACAGAGAGATTGAGAGTGAGAAACACTGGGTGAGGACGGCAGGATGAAGGAGAGAGGAATGGTGTGACTGCTGCAGGAGGGAACAGAGTTTTATATACCCAAGTGTGGCACCAGAGCCATGGCCTGAGGGACTGAATTCCTCTCTCTTACCTTCACTTTCTCTTGTCAAACCGTGCAATCCAAACCTGGTTTCACTCACTGACGACCTCTGCAACTTATTTGGTCTATTCAGGCACACTTGTTGTGACATGATGAGACATGCTTGTAATGGCATGCACTCATTTCTCAAAATTTGGCAAGACTTAGTTTCTTCAACAAACAGCCTTAAGATGTTAATACTTTTATTTCCTTATAATAAAAAGCCAGTCTAGCAGCATCTCCCTGTTGAATATATCTTCTTTTTTCAGGTCCTGTATGATTCTGCGGTTCAGCATGAGGCCTCCTCTGACTGGGTGCAAGCAGCAGAGAAATGGCGAATGTGCGTGAATGAAACACTGCGGCAGACAGCGGAGTGCCGGTTGCAGTGCGAGGTGGCCTCCCAGCGGCTGCCTGAGGACAGGGGAGTGGACAGTGTTGACGGCGTGTTCGAGAAGGCTGCAGGTAAGACAAAAGAACACAAAGCCCCCTAGACTGATGCTTGACATTTCTGCGGTAAACCCGGCAGAAAGAGAAACAGAAAGTGCCCTCTTGCCTCACTGTTTTTCTTCTCCGTGTAGCTCTTTCCCTCTCCCTGCTCTCGTGCCGGCAGTCCTGCGTGACTCAGGTTGCCACAAGACCTGTAAGGATTTCTGCTCAGGAGGACTTCCTGCCCTCACAGCTGGAGCATCTGCATATTGCACAGTTTAAAGGTCAGGCTTCATAGGTCAAACTGATGTTTATTCATGATACAGCGTGTGTGTGTGTCTTCCTCTGAGTTTTCTTTACCTCAGTATCACAACACATTCATTTGCAACCCTTTAGTGCCACTTCTTGTTTCTTACTAACCCTGCTTTCCCACAGCCGGTGACATTCGTGGAGCAGTGCAGACTCTTCGCTCTCTCCTCCTATTTTACCCCTCTGACAAGGACTCCTTAGACAACCTGCAGCTCTACTATGAGACACTAGGAGGAGACACAGAGTCACAGGGCACACAGCCTGCTCAGGTACCACTCAGTGGCCATTACATTAAATCATCTGCACACATCATATTTCTGTCTCATTTTCTTACTTTTGTTCATGCTGACTTATGTGTGTGCGTGTTTGTCATACAGGAGATTGTCAGATATGTCAGTCACTCTTTGGAGGAGAAGCAGCTTCTGTATTTTGGTATGGAGAACCTTGACTTCACTTTCAATGACCCGGTAAGCACTGTGGCAAATACACATCATTTTGATCCACAGTCTTACATCCACATGTTGAATGACCGCTTTTCCATTTAGGATCTTTGGACTCCAGAGGATGTTGTACCTGAATCACGGAGGGATGTCTGGAGGTGAGAAAGACGGGACGAAATCCATTCAGTGCTTTAGTAAACGTTAAGGTAAAGTCAGACTCAGTACTGTTTTGTGTTTCACTTTCAGAACTGAAAAAGAGAAAATTAATGAGAAAATGAGAGAAGAAGAGCAGCAGGAAGAAGTGGATGACAGTGGATTTTTTGCAGGTAAAATCAGCTCACCCTCTTGTTTCAGCCTGTAGCCGTTAAGAATTTACCAATTCCATCTTATTTGTCCTCTCTCCAGGTGGTTCAGTCCCTCAGGTGGGTGTGACCATCGCCATGGATGATGAGGTTCTGAACGGGACCAATCGCGTTGTACTCAACGGAGTCATGACCGAGAAGGAGTGTGACAGGATACTGCAGTTAGCAACAGTAAGTCTCAGAGAAAGAGAGAAAGAGTCAGGCCTTCTCAGACAGAAACAGGAAGACTCTCACATACCATTTCACCTCGTGCCTGACAGGCTGCAGCATCTGCTGGGGACGGTTACCGAGGACGACGGTCTCCGCATACGCCTCATGAGACGTTTGAGGGCCTGACCGTCCTCCGAGCTCTAAAGGTGGGTGAAGCGGCAGACAGGAAACAGGGAGACAGAGGAGGGTATGGCATACAACAAAGGTCGCCTGGAATTGAACTAGCAACCATGTGGCCAGGTGGCATGTGCCATAACTATTTAGCTGCGGATATGGCATGTTTTTGAGTGAACCTGAATAACTTGTACTCAAAATTAAAGAGCCAAATGTGAGTTATTTAAAGAAGTAAGCATATTGGTGTGCAATGGTGCGCTCATGCTTGACCATTTTTTATGAAGTTGGTATTTTTTCAACATAATCCGAACTTCTTTTGCAGTTGGCTCAGGATGGCCTGGTGAACCAGTCGGACGCCAGGCTGTTACATGAGCTGGGTGAGAGAGCGAGAGTCCTGCTGCACTCCTACTTCAGGAGCCCCTCAGGACTGTTTGTCTCTTTCACGCACCTGGTCTGCCGCAGTGCTATCGCAGGTAAAACCAATATTACCCACATCTGTCTTGAGGGAGATTTATTACTATTTATTTATATAAGACTGACCATGTGGAGCTAAAACTATAGGATTTCACAGAGGTTTGACTTTTATACTGTGAACATAAACGGATTCTTTTGAATTGTTTGATTTTTTTATGCCCTAAGGTGACCAGGAGGGAAGACTGGACCTGTCTCACCCTGTCCATGTTGACAACTGTCTCCTTGAGCCGGAGACCAAACAGTGCTGGAGGGAACCACCAGCATTCATACACAGAGACCTTAGGTACACAAAATAATCATTGAGGGCAAGAGCAGCGAAAACACATCAGCCAAATAGAGAAATTGTATTAGTCATGCTGTGTAAAACAATATCAGCATAATGGAGATGAATTCTATTTTAAGATATGTTTATTTTATTTGCCTCAGCAGAAGTATTGAGAATAAAATTAAATTCAAAGCTTAACTGGCACAGATCATAATGGTTGTTTGTTTTTATGGCTGAATACCCTGTTTGTCTCACAGCGCCATTCTCTACCTCAATGACAACTTTGACGGAGGAGAGTTGTTCTTCACTAACAGGGATGCCAAGACAGTAACAGTGAGTCACCTTTCAACCTTAGGTCACTTCATTTAATGATTTTTAAACGATCTTAAGAATATCTGTTGGACCTGGTGACCTGGTTTTCCTCCTCCTCCGTGTCTCCAGGCTCGAGTAAAACCCAGCTGCGGCCGACTCGTGGGTTTCTCCTCAGGTCCAGTGAATCCACATGGTGTTACTGCAGTGACCAGCGGCCGGCGGTGCGCGCTGGCCCTCTGGTTCACAAAGGAGAAGCTCTACAGGGACATGGTGAGCATTTAGACGACACAGCGATGACCTCCACCTCAGACCTGACCTGCATGTGTCCTGCAGTCATGTGGCTGCTGATGCCGTGACACCGGTGTCGGATGACGAGACCAGCTGGAGAGCAATGCAAATCTGGTGGATGTTTCATGTTTTAGCATTCACAGCGCCCAGTTTGTGATCATACCATGTCAGTGTCCTTTAGATTTATCATGTGTCTGTAGCCGTATCATTTTTCTCAACCAAGGATGTTCGAGAATTATAATTTGATATATTTCAATTTGTAGACATCATATTTTGGCTGCTGTGTCTTGAAATAGTTATAGTAGCTTACACAGTTAAGAATATTCATCCAGAAAGTATAAGGATATGAATTACAATTACTCTTAACAGGAATAAAAGTAATCAGTCACTTGCAGTCACTTTTCCTGGCATAGCAGCCTCTGGAAATCAATATTTTATCTGTTATTGCCTCACTTATGTTTCTCTTCCTCAGGAGCGAGAGGAAGCAGAGGCCATGTGGGCAGCAGATGGACAGAGCGTTGTGAAAAAGGACAAGGAGAAGGCAGAGGGCAGCAACACCGCCGGCCGGAACGCTCGGAGCCAAGCACCGACAGAGAGGAGCAGAGGGAGAGGCAGGGTGACGGGGGGCAGAGATGAGCTGTGAGAGCCGCAACAAACCTTACAGACTGAACCATCCAAGCTGGAATACATTCATATCTGCACTCACTCTGGTGGACCAGCCTGCCATCCCATATCAAGGCCACTACACCAACCATGAACACTGTTTTTTATGATTTTTCAGTTTTAAACCAGACATTCATTCCCTTCATCTTGCTGCCTTTTCATGTAAAGCTGCTTGCATGTTTGTATATACTGTATTGATACTGTATATGATGAAGGTAAGTGAGAGGAAACGTCCTTTCTTCTCGCAAATGTCTATCTGTATTTTTGTTTTAGCAGCTTTACTGACTGATATTATTGTCTTTCAAAATGAAGAGATTAAAAGAAGTAAATCTAACTCTTTACAATGTTGCATGTCTGCTACATACCACATTACTAGGAACTATAAGAGCATTAGAGACAAAGAGGACAAAAAGGGGGCAGAAAAGTTAAAGCAAGGCTGTGTAATCTATTAAGTGATTACCTCACACCCTCTGTGGCTGCCTGCTGATTAAAATTGAAAAAAACTAAAGGGTTAATAGTTTGTCTGCCTGTTAAGAGTAGAAGCATGTGATAAGATGGGCGATTAGACAGCGACGTAGCAGTGGGAAACTGTAAAAGTAGTTACATTAGTGCAGTACGTCAGAAACTACAGTCTGAGGCGGTAAGAGGGAGCAGAGAGAGAGAGAGAGAGAGAGAGGTGCACAGGGGGGAAAATGATAGAAATAGAGAGATTACTGTTAATCCCTCATAAATGAGTGCATTTGTTTATGAAGCTTAAAAAATCTCCCATTTAGAATATGGAATAATAATCCAGTGAGAGATCATTTAATCATTCACATCCAGCACAGTGACACTCAACCACCCACTTCCATCTTATCCTTCCCATTACAACCAGTTCCTCCTTTCAGTCCCCTCCTCCGTTTTCGCCTAGTGCATTAGGTACCCAGTCAAGTACTGTTTATGGCCCATATTAACACTCTCACTCCCCCCTGTGTTATAATCCCCCGTCGCTGCAAAATTGGGTCGGCAGGCCCGTTTAATGGAGCTTGGGTTTTAACCTTTTCACTCCCTCACACGCTGAAACCGTGCTGCACCCTAAAAGTCTGCATTAATCTTCTCTTAAGTAGGTGTTACATCTATATAATGCATCTTAGACGTGCTCACACTAAGCGCCCTGGCTATCTACTGTCAGTTACACACTTGACAGAAAAGCATGAAATCTACATCTGTATGATGTCATCCTCCCATATTTTGTATGATTATAAGCAATTATGTAAGGCCTAATAGCGCAGTTATAAAACTGTCATTATAACTGACTGCTGTGTGTAGTGAGTAGTTTACGTGATCGCTCATCCCTTATGTCGCACTTCCGCACATTAATTATCCTACTATTTGTGGCCCAAACAACTTACTGGGTGTCTGCTGATGATTTCTGGCCCTCCTGTATGACGCAGTACATCACTTTTAGATGAAATTCAAACACGAGATTCAGTAGGATAAATGAGGATCAAAATTCATGAATTTGTTCTACATTCATGTCACAATAGTTGTTTGTGACTGACTGATATGTCCTTTAATCCAGGCACCCCTCCTCCCCACTCCTCCCACTTACCCCATTTATTCAAAACAAGGGCAAAGGTTCAGTGACCCTTGCTGTGCTTTATAAACAAAAAAAAATCTCATAACAATGAGGCAGTGCTTGTACAAACCTCATATGACATTAAAAACTAAGCTACAAATAGTAAAATGAAAGATATTATAGTAGGGATAATGCTCAAGATCAAGACATCACTGGTCTTAAAATAGTAACCCAAAACAACACACTCTCTCCAGCTGTCTTTATCCCAGTTCGTGTCTGTGCGCCTGCTTACACATATTTTTTTCTTTTGGTTTTACGCTCCATCTCAGAGCTTGTCGTGCCCTGACTCCATTTCTCCAAATCCAGGGTCAGCTCAGCCAGCTCAGCAGTCTGTTTCTGTCGTCACTGTGCTTGAGTGAGCAAAGGTCAACACTTTCAAACTACAGAACTGAGTTTATCCACACTGAATCATAGAATAACAATAGAATAATAGCATCACAACACAAGCCCAAACACACAGTCTACACTGTCGAAGGGTCACAAAGATGCTGTTGCCCATTCATTAACATCATTAAGATCATGGTCGAAGCTCGTTTCACCACGTTTGTTCACAGCAAACTACTACTATCTATTCTAGACACAATGCACAGTATACAATAAGCAAACATGGTTGCTGACTCGCTCTCCTGACCATCAAAAGGCCAGTTTTGTGGAGAAACAGATGGGCTCTTGCCTTAATAACGCAGCCGGTATTCCACAAGGCGCAAGTCAAACTTAGTCTCTTACTTGAGGCCACTTCAGCAGCTGATCGAAGGGGCTTTCTCCCAGGCCTTTTGGATGAAATGTGGTCCCAGTATTCAGAGAAACACCCTGCTGTCTGAAGTGCTCATGATAGTGCAAGAAGTGCTGTTTCGCAACTAACATAGGTGATTCACTTTATGAGTTGATGTGCAACAGCAGTGAGGATCACACTGACAGAGAAGGGCAAAAAAAAGAGGCACCTTTAAGTTTAGGCACCCTTTTGTACGTGGGGGGCATTTGAGTCAAACATGGATACCTTCAGGTGTGACATTAGGTCAAAAATGACAAAGGAAAAGAGAAAATAGTATTTTGACACTGAGAATGAAGAGGAGAATAGACAGTTACAGTAGCACATATCCTGCACATTATAAGTCCATGCCTGGAGGTACTGTTTGAAAAGTGAGAATGAACCAGAAAGGCCTCTCTCCTTGATCCTGCATCACCACTGTACCCTGTCTGATCTCCGCTCTGCCATTCTCCCTCTCTGCCCATAAACCTTCTAATATTAGCTTCATCTTGGGTTTACAAAACACAAACCCTCCGGCCCGTCATAGATCTTTTAAAGACTACCTCAGCACCATAAAAAGACATGTTCCCAGGTCTTCTATTTATCTTCTTTCCCCTCCCCTCCATGATTTCCATCTCTTAGTTTTTGATTCGGATTCACCCCTGCTCATGTCTTGTGACCCCATAAGCACGCTCTACACCTTGTTTGGTTTCCCCCACTGTCTCGTCTCCCTTTCTGGCTCTTTTACCCCCACCATCACCACCCACCACCCCACCCCACCTCTTTCTGTCCATCCCAGGGTTTATCCCCTCATCACTGATCTCCTTTCATCCCTCCAATCCTCATCTGTTCCTCATAGGAGCAGTGGAGAGAGTGAGTGACGGAGGAATATCCCACTGTGTGTGATACCAAAAGTGAATGAGCGGGAGAAAGTGTGGCAACAGGCGGGCTGAACTTATGACAACGACCAGAGGGAGACGGCTGGAGGAAGAGTGATTAAAGATCTACCAAAACACCCTGAGAGGAGTCTCCTAATTGGTGAGTGGATGGTGATATGTTGCTGTTTACATATTTTGTTCTGGGTAGTTGAGAAGTTGTGTCATGCTGCTCAGATGATGGAATGTGATTCAAACTGTCAAATAAACATTTATCACTTTAAATAATTTGACAAAAATCCCTAAAATTGGAGGAATATTTTGACTGTCATGATGATATATCCTGAAACTACGATCCTTAAACCAAAAAAAATGCAGATTCCTAAATTTGAAAGTTTCTATATAAGTTGCTCTATTTTCTAAATGCAGCATGCCAACAATATCATAGATTTGTGGTCTTATGTGGCATATGTTAAAAAAAATATTAAGGTAAAATATCGAGATGGCATTTAAAATCATACTGACACACATTTAATGCACTTACGTGTCTCTTATCTTTTGTTTGTGGCTCGCACAACAGAAGGATTTACATGGGATCAGCATACAATGCTGGTTTTGTCTTGTAGATTTCTAATCTGACAAAAAACAAATTCCTCTTGCTGTCTCATTTTTAAATCTCTCAAACATAATCTGTGCGATACATTGTTATTATGGCTGTATCATGCATGGTGTCAAATTTAGATTCATAGTGGTACAATTTTATTTTGAAATTACTGTCTACACTTTTTAAAAGAGATAAATACCCTGTTAATTTAGACTGGGCTTGGACCAAGTAGTTAAATCTTCCATATAGTGTAATTTTATATGGTATATGTTGTGACATAACATATTAGCGTTTAAGGAAACGCTATGCAGAAGCTGATGATGGATAAAAAAACAGACAGGTATGTCTGTTTTTGGCTAATCCAGTGACTTAAGTACCTAGCAAAAAAAAAGGTACATTATCACATCCATCCATCCATTGTCTACACCGCTTATCCTTCAGGGTCGTGGGGGGGGGGGGGGGCTTGAGCCAATCCCAGCTGACTTTGAGCGAGAGGCGGGTTACAACCTGGACTGGTCGCCAGTCAGTCACAGGGCCAACACACAGAGACAGGCAAGCATTCACACTCACACCTGCGAGCAATTTAGAGTGACCAGTTAACCTAACCTGCATGTCTTTGGGAGAAAGTCGGAGAAAACCCACACAAGCACAGGGAGAATCTGCAAACTCCAAACAGACAGGTTCAAGGTTCAAGGCTGGAACCTTTTTGCTGTGAGGCAACCACCGCACCACCATGCTGCCCACATTATCACACTGAATACAAACATCATAGAACAATAGAACATTATCATTAACTAATTTAGGTCATTTATTTACAGTACAACATTGCCCATGACAGCCTTCTACTTAATGGCGAACTACCACAGTATAAACAATCTGGTAAAATCCCTGTTGGTAGACACATTATTTTGATATCTCAGTTTCAAATGCAAATGTTACTTTAGTATTAACAGGCTATGAGGGATACAGAAAAAAAGAAAAGACATAACCTACAATGATCAAATAAACAAGAGGCATGTTGTGAGATCACGTTTTGAACCTTCAGTGGTCAGACTCAAGTTCATAGGCCCAGTCACACCAAAAACATCCCATTCCCACAACTCTCTCTACATCCTGTTCCACCTCCTCCATCTGCCCCTCCCTTATTCTCATCCCACTATCTGCCCCCCCATCCCTTTCTCCATCTCTTATCCAGATGCAAAGAGCAGTCAGTAATCGGATGAGAGCAGATTTGATTCAAAAGGCTTCCCTTAAAATCTCAGCCAGTAGGATTTAAAACTCACTCTCCTGCCTCGCCTCTTACCCTCCACCCCTCCCTCTCCTCCCCTCCCCTCCCGCTGCCCCCTCTTCTCTCCGGCTCTGTTAATGCACTTCACCACCCAGCAACCCCTAGCACTCATTTAATCACATGGAACAATGGCAAGGTCCCAGGAACAGAGTGGCAAAAGGGTAATAGCTCGACTAAAACACTCAAACATTCATTACAACACTCATTATCAAAGCAATTTCCTAACTGGAACAAAGGCCTAAAATCCCCTGTTACCAACTTCAGGGACAATATAGTCATCAGCAGTTTAAGGCAGGACACCCATACTGTAGCTTCTGGGGTATTTGGAGCACTGGACTACTATAAGGGCCATAAATCAGCACATTATTTCATTTTAACACGTTTCAGGCCATCTTCCAATCACTGTGAGCATTACAGATAAAGGATTGAGCCCACCGTCACACAATTAAAGCAAATCTTTCTTTTACAGAGTCACTCCCTCCGTCACTCCCTTCCTCTCCTTTTCACTTCAAGCAAATTAGAGGCAAATCCACTTGGTCATGTGTTTTGACAGGGACACTCATTCAAATAGTGAGAGAGAGAGAGAGAGAGAGAGAGAGAGAGAGAGAGATTGCTGCAGGGACTCATACGATAAGATCAACGCAAGTATTCAATCCTATCAGTTTTCAAGGTAAGATAAAGGAAATAGCACCATGACAATTGGTTCGTCACAAGACAGAAAAGTCATTTGTAATATCTGCACGTGTACAGTAGGAGGAGGGTGTTGTTGGTGAGGTTGTGCTGCTTGAGGTTAGTGTCAAGTCCCTTTGAACGACTCTGTATCTGTAAAAATCAGTTTGAGATCGTGACTGTGCCTTTTCACTTGTGCCTTGATTACATTTATCACACTGTATGAGTTTGTCCATTAGGTGATTGGTTTACTGCAAAACATTGCTCATTTAATCACGACATTAGCAAATTCAATAGCCATCAACATTAGGCGAGAACTCACTGGACTGTTAAATGGCACCAACTACTTGTCACTGCTGTGAATTTGTTGAGAAGTGAGAGGTGACTGGCTGAGACACTGATGACATTATTACAGGACATACTGGTTTGTGTGTACATTCAGGGTGAGGATGTGTGCTCTCAAAGTCTCACATCTTTTGAAGAACAAATACTTTCTCTGTTAATGTCATGCTTGCATATTCAGACAGCCTGCATGTGTTTGTGTGAGCACATGAGTGCATACGTAGGTTTGTTCTGTGAGTTTCTGCGTGTGCTCCTGCGTGTTTATGACAGTTTGCAAAGTAGACCACGGCCAGTTTGACTTGCAAAATAGCACTTACTTGGAGAGAGGAGCTCAAGAGGCTTAATTATCATTCAGGTAGGTGCAGGTAAAATTCCATCATGACGTATTTATACAGGGAAATCTACTACTAGGCAATAAATGTACAGATCACAACTATTTTCTTGAATTATTCCTTGGTAACTTAATCTTGCTTTTGTTGTCTCCCCAACTCTCTTCTTCTTCATTTCAGGAATATCCGCTTTCCTTCCATCTCTCCCTGTCTCCATTGGTGACAGTGCCTAACAACCATCGCCATGGGTGAAATGGAGCAATTGCGAAAGGAGGCAGATAGTCTCAAAGACCAGATCACTGTCAGTAGGCCCTTCCAAAGAGCTACACATATATATGAATATATACATATATATACAAAACCATATCATAACACAGGAATGCTGGCAGTAACCTGACTACCTGTGTTTGTGTCTGCTCTGCAGGCAGCTCGTAAGGCGGTGCAGGACTCCACACTGCAAGAAGCAGCAAATGGGATCAACGTGGTGGGTCGTGTCCAGTTGAAAACCAGGAAAACACTAAGGGGTCACCTTGCCAAGATCTACGCTATGCACTGGGGCACTGATTCCACGTAAATACACAGCACATCATGCACACATTGAAAGACCACCACCACCTATTTAACAGCCAAGATCTGTTAATTTTTTTATCAAATTTAGAACAAAATTAGAGTGAGGAGGGCCAATAAATGCAAGAGGGAATTCTGATTGGTAAATTAGATTTGTGAAGTACACTATACTGTAACTGGATGAATTAACTTGTGCCTCACTTTGGTTTTTCAGCTGAAACTTGGAGCTTACATGTCTTTCTCTATCTTTCTGTGTTTGCCTCATCATATCGTCGTTGTTACATCACCAGGCTGTGTGTCAGTGCCTCACAAGATGGAAAACTCATAGTGTGGGATAGCATTACAACCAACAAGGTAGGAAAGAGCATCGGAGAGGTGTATCATAATTACAGTAATGGTGAATGAGAGTATGCAATATTAAGCCATGGATTTGATTTCCCAGCTGAAACTTAGCCAGCAGTAACTGTGACCTCATTTCTTAAAGCCCCCTAACACTTGGCATAAAATCTTAAGAATCTCTCTTAAACAACATATATTAATGACTAAAGAAGCCACCAGCAAGTTTTTTAAAATTATTTTATAAATAGTTTTTATCAAGAGTGACACTGATTTAAAGTGACTGAACAACAAATCATCAGTCATCAGATTGAAATAGTTTTTCTGATGTCCTGCCCACACAGAGAAAAAAAGAGAAATCTTTAACGTTATATAACAGCACAAAGCAAAGCTGTATAACTTTCTACTAACCAAGAACAATGCAAAGCAGGCACAGCCAACTAGCTAACTGTAACCTAAGCTAAGCCAAGGTTAGCCAGCTAGCTGTAATTTAGCTATGTGGCATGGATCTGGCATTTGTTGCTTCATAACATTAACTGATGAAGTTATTTGTAATCAGCAAGCTAGTTCGCATCATGGACCCAATAGTCCAAAGAGAATAAAGTATGATGCCAGTCAACTACGCTCAGTTTTGTGAATGTCACATCGTTGTTTTGGCCAAGGCCCAGGATGCTCACTCACGCCTGCAGTGTGCGAGGATACTGACTGCAGTTCACTTAACGTCCACCGCTGTCATTAATAATGACAATTATCTAAAAACTCCACATAGTGCCTTTAAAAAATACATTTTAAGGGCCTTTGAGTGTGTGTGGTTTACGTTCAGATTCAGTCCATTTGGTTTCAGTGGTTGAGGACAAGAGTTTCACCTTCTTCTATGTCCCACCAGGTGAATGCCATCCCTCTCAAGTCATCGTGGGTGATGACTTGTGCCTATGCACCTTCGGGAAACCTAGTGGCTTGTGGTGGTCTGGACAACATGTGCTCCATTTACAACCTCAAGGGCAAGGATGGGAATGTCAAGGTCATGCGTGAGCTGGCGGCACACACAGGTAGGACAACACAGTTTGGAAATGAAATCTCTTGAAGTCTCAGATTCTCTTATGTTGGACTGAATGAGACCTTCTTAGATTTCTTTTTATTCACTTACACTGTGTTTTGAGGTTCCTCATGCTGTACTCCTTTGTTTGCCCAGGTTACCTGTCCTGCTGTCGTTTCCTCAGTGACAGTGAGATCATCACCAGCTCTGGAGACTGCACTTGGTAAGAATAAAGTGTGAGTAACTGAACTAAAGACTGTGTTCCTACTTCCCTCTCTGTAAATTAAACAGAAACAAATTGGTCTGTCTCCTTCTAGCGTACTATGGGACATTGAGACAGGGACCCAAAAGACCGTCTTTGCAGGACACCAGGGAGACTGCATGTCCCTGGCCGTTTCCCCAGACTTCAAGTTCTTCATCTCAGGGGCATGTGACTTCACGGCCAAGCTGTGGGACATCAGGGAGAGCACTTGCAGACAGACCTTTGGAGGCCATGAGAGTGACATCAATGCAATTGGGGTGAGGCTAAGGAAGTTTTCCACCCTTACTTCTTTACCTGATCAGAGGCATAGTTTCTAATCAATTCTTTTTCTTCCAGTTCTTCCCCAATGGTAATGCCGTGATAACAGGGTCGGACGATGCCACCTGTAAGCTGTACGACCTGCGAGCCGACCAGGACCTCATCACCTATCAGGACTCCACAATCATGTGTGGTGTGACCTCCCTGGCCCCGTCCCTGTCTGGACGCCTGTTACTGGCTGGCTACGACGATTTCAACGTCAACATCTGGGACGCACTTAAATCTGAGAGAGTCGGTAAGTATCGGTGGAAAAAAAGTGGACTTAGCAATCGATCTTAGAGCTTCCAAAACTTCCAGTGTTTAACTCCTAATATGGGATGGAGTGTTCTGCAACTGAGTAATTTCAGTGGCTTTTTCAGGGCATTTTATTCAGCTTACAGCATGTTTTTTCTTCTGTGCCATGGTCCAGGAGTGCTGGCTGGTCACGACAACAGAGTGAGCTGTATCGGAGTGTCCTCAGATGGGATGGCATGTTGCACAGGATCCTGGGACAGCTTCCTCAAGATATGGAACTGAAGCTGTTCCTCACCAGCGAGCAGAGAGAGAGAGCAGTTAACATCTGCCTGGGAGAAAGTGAAGAAGATAAAAAAAAAAAGAAATTGGAGTTTTAGGGAGGGATTAGGGACAAGGAGGGTGAGATAGGGTGAGAAGAGGGTATTTTAATTGTGCCAAGTCCTATCTGATGTTTGAGAGGGGTTGTAATGTGTCTCTCTGTGTCACATTGCGCTCTCACCTTTCTTCTCACTTTATGGGGAAATCTGGGGTGCGACACGGGGCGGGGGTCTCGGAAAAGATCATTCCTCTTAATAGTTTAATATATTGCGGTTTAAAAAGTCGATAACGTATGCACATTTATCGCAGCAATTCAGAGATCACCTACTGAGAACAGTTGCCAAATGGAAATGGTAGCACACTGGATGAGATAGAACTGAATATGTGTCAAGTTACAGCCTGTGTAGATTCACACTAGCTATACTAATATGATGTGTTTTATATCAAAGCATAAGTTATGTCATATCAATAATATGAGCATTTGCGTTTTTGTTTCAGACTGTTGTTTGTTCTTAGTTTTGGTAGTTTCCCTAGATGCTTACTTTACTTTCTCTTCATTTTCTAATTTTAACTAAAATGGAGTTATAGTTTGCAGATGTCTACAGTAGTGTTTGAGTTGTTTCGTAAGTGATTGATGGACAATATTTACCAGGATTTGGGGTCTCATTATTTGGCCTACCCCCTGTCAATAGTTAGTGCTTTGGGTAAACTGTTGAACTGGCAGATGGGATAATAAAACGGTTGGCATGGTTCACTAAGCACTTACAAAAAAAATAATGACCCCATTGTCTCAGGAGTTTAGTATGAGTGTTATATGGATGATAATGTCTATTGTGTGCATATGAGCAATACATCTGAACCTGTATATGACCGCTTACCTTTCCTTCTGCATGGTGCAAGATAAACTTGAAGGACAGTTTGTGTACAGAAAAAAAGAAAATCTGCACTAAATTCTGACTAGAATTTGGACTGCCACTTTTCCAACACTGGATACACAAAGTAAAGCAATACGACCTTTCTTAAAGACTGACTAATAAACACAAGATTCTGCATCACACAAGTCTTTAGTGTTGATTTCTGACATGCTGACTAATTTTTTTGTAAAAAAAACATGTTCATATTTATATCCCGCTGGATATAAATGGGGCATAAAATATGGCTTTTTTCATTTGAGATGACAGTCTGGTGGTTTTTAGTTCTTTCAGTCTATGAAGGAATTTTGATATTTGGTAAAACAAGAAAAAAAGACAAATGTAGCATTTTTATGGATAAACTTAAAATGTCATGGTTCATTTACAGTCTCCCTCTAGTGTTCATCACTGAAGCTTGACTAAAAATGGAGAAGAGGCGAATAATGCAATACCAATATGTCAAAATCAGGAGGGGTGTAATTCAAACAGCAGTCGCATGAAATATGAGATCTGCGGTTTTCCTTTTCACATGAACACATTTAGTGTCAAGCTTTTATTCTGTTTGTGCAGAAACAAAGACTGACAAAATGACAATGACAATTTCAGAGTCGAACAAAATTAAGTTATAAAAGGGTATCAGATGAATAACCCATAACAGAAACAACAGAAAAAATAGCTTACAACCAATACAAAAGATTTAAGGCTGAAGTATGAAGGTAAATAATTTTATTCATATTTACAAGCGGACAAAAGGATAGGAAAAATGATAGAGGACCACTCAAAGTGAAAGTTAAAGTAATCAGTTTAAGAAAGCTGTACACATAAAGGACTGTTTAAGAGATATAAAAGTGGCAGGATTCTGTACATGTTGCTGCAGTGAATCATCTGTTCTCCTTATCCAAAGACACTGCCAGCACTCTGCGGTCCATCTGTCCAGGCCTCTCAGGGGTGGACACCTTCAGCTTCATCTGGACAGAGGGGAGGACACATTAGCTCAGCAGTGGATTTTGGACAACTAAATTACTCAGACAATCTAGGTTCAGACCAAGTTTGAGTAAATAAGGAATGTATGTATCATTAGCAGTGAGCGCATGCTTGTATACAGTACCTGAGGACGTTGGTCCCTGGGCGAGTTGGTCTCCTTAAGGATCTGCAGCGGGGAGCGTCCCTCAGTACCTTAAAAAAAAAAAAAAAGAAAAGAAAAGAGAGGAAACGTCAAGCAACAACTTCTTATAATTTAGAATGAGAAGCTACAAACTTCCTACACACCTTTCTGCTTCAGTTTTCCAGACTGTCCCTTGTTTTCATTGCTTACGTTCTTCACGGCCACGCGGACAGCAAGAGGAGAGGAGCCTCCTTTTCCACTGAGCTTCTGCACTCCTCTGGCTCTCAGCCCAGTGGCGCCAAAACCTTTTCCCAACCACTGCGGCTTGAACACCACCTGACTGGGGCTCTTTGAGTCAAAGGTGGGGCAGCGGATGCCGGTGCAGGGCTGTGGCGGCTCTGAGCTGGGCCCAGTCGGCGCCTCTGATGGAGCAGATGCAGGAGGCAAAGACAATTCTTTAACAAGCTCTTTGGCTTCGCCAGAGGATGGCAGTTGCTCTGCTTCCTGTGCAGGGGACACCTGAGCTGGGGATTCATCTGAATCAGTGGGTAGGAAAGGCTCAGCAAGGGACTCTGGTTCAACAGTGACAGAGGGAACAGCATAAGAATGATCCACACCACTCCTGAGTGGCTCCACTTCCACATTAGGCACTGGGGATGAAGCACTGTCACGGTGCACCTCAAAGATGTGGGACGAGGTTGCTCCCTCATGGCAAGTTATCAGGCTCATGCTCAGTCTTTTGTGAAGAGGAGATTCTCTTGCTTCTTCAGCCTCCTCCAGGCTAATGTCGGTCTCAGTTTCTACCTCCACCTCCAACTGAGGCTCCTCAAGCAGCACAAAGGGGCTCGAGTCACCTACACTTTGGAGCGGGGGCATTACGGGGGTGGCCAGAAGGTTAGCGTGCTCAGCCAGGGAGCCAATGGTGCAGGAGGGCTGAGGAGTCAGGAGGGGATCAGAGGAAGCCAACTCTTCACCATTAAAGACCTCCTCTTCAATGGCATCATTGAAGCATTTCTGAGGGACTTCAGGTGCTTTGCCTTCAGTCTCATTGTGGAAAAGCATGCCGAGACGGTGAGCAAAGGACCCAACTGTCGCTGTGGAGGCAAATGGAAGGTCATTATGTTACAGGACATTCTGCAGATGAGAAAGGCCACACTTAAGACTTATTCTCTACCAAAGAGTTACCTCTCATGACTTCTCTGACAGGGGTGCGGGTAATGCCGATGGTAGGTGAGCGGGGATCAGTGAATGCCAGTGGACACTCACTCTTCACCTGAGCAGCAGCTTTGGGCACAAGCCCATTGACCTAGAAAAAAAAAAATGGTACAGTTAAGACGTTTTCTTTTTTCTTTTTAAGTTTCCCTCCCCCACAGCTGAAAACATGTGTGGTAGTAAGTCAGCCAGGTAACCTACCTGAATGGGTGTTCGATCAACCTCTGCTGAAGGAGAGCGTGGATCCATCAGATGACTGATTCGAATGTTTTTGATGGCTGGTTCTGGTTTTATTGGTGCAGATGCAGCCATTTTGCTCTCACTGGTTCCCATGACACTTATTAAAAAGTTAACTGCCTCACAGGTAGATACAACAGAACAGTTTTATACCAAAGCAAAACAATAAAAAGCAACACAAGAACACATTGAGAACAAACATGGCCACAAAAGACCATCTCAGCAAAAAAAATATATATAGTTAAGTTACTTAAGGGTCCAGGGACTTTCTTGTCATTTCAGAACCAAAACTTTGAGCATTAGCATATTTCCACACACTGAACAACCGCTGCTTTCCAGGCGACATTCAAGTTATAGTCACTGTAATACAGTGTTACATGCGGTAAGTAAATCAAGGCATGAAAATGTTAAACAGCCCACAGGGAGAGAACATAATGTCAACTGTTGCATTAATTCATTACGAATAAAAACAATTTTATATTTGCAGTTGGCTGAAAATGAAATAACCGGCTAACAAGCTACGGTTAGCTTAGCTAAGGTCAGGTCAGGTTAGTTGGCGTAAGGTTTCACTTTTTCATTCTTTAATTCAGTATAAATATTGTGTTAGTAACCGCTGACAGTAAGGACTTTGAAACGTGCAGAATACTTGAATCGACGGAGTTGTACAGTTTTAAATATATTCTCTGGCTCACCTTTTACAAGACGAAGAAAGTCGCTCAGAAGTGCTGCTTAACCTCGTTTCACTTATTCCACACAGGAGAGATAAACAAGGGAAGCTCTCGTCTTTTAAAACATTTAAATGGCGGGGTTGCGTGGATGTTATTTTTAAATGAACCAATCGGCGTGCGCTTCCGCTCCAGCTCCTCGGCGCTGATTGGCTTAGAGCAGAGCGTTCTAGAACTGGGCGGGGCGTACCGCTGATAACAGTTTGAAAGTTCAGATGAAGGCGAGCTTTGTTTTTCACGTCAGGGGAGAAAAATGAAATGTCAGGGTGGAGAAATCCTCCTGAAACACGCCTCTGCCTAATCAAACTGCCCAAGTTTGAGTTTGTGATAAGTCAGTGTTTTTTAGGACATCAGGGATAAAAAAAAAAGCACAAGAATATATCACGAATTAGTTCATTATTTGTGGAAATGCACGATGAAAAAGATCTAATTTTACTTTTCTTTAGATATTGACTTGAATGTGGAAGCTGGAGTGTTACAATGGAATAATATAAACTTGTGAATTAATAAAGTAAAAGTAAATAAAAAATGATTCTATTAAAATATCCGATTCATAATTCTACGGATAAAACACTGACTGGACACTGGATAAATTACTGACTTCAAAATGGAATCGCAAAATTATTTTTTAAAAAGGCTGGTAAATGTTACTTTTTCTACTTACTTATTTATCATATTTCATCTCACAAGTCTTTTGCTACCAATTTCCTATTTACTACATACTGAGATCACATAAATTTAAAGATGGCTCCTTCTTGCAAGCAGTGCAGTGAGCCCCAGTTCAACCCATAGAGCAGTAACTGGAGCAAAAATAAAAAAAATGAAAATGAAATGAAAAGTGAAATTTAAAAGCTTTCTAAAAATGAATCTATTCGGATTAAATTCTACTTTGTCACACACTCCAAGTCCCTTATGTAAATCAACAAACTGACTAAAGGGAATGAATTTTAAGCAAAAACTCAGTATTTAAATGTGAGTCTGTTTTCTCATATTATTGTCCTTATTCATAATAAAACAATTTAGATTTACTTGGTGAAAGTGTTTCAAACTTCAACATTCACACAACTATCTATTATTTCTTATAAGATTTGTTAAATTAGTCTCTTATCATCAGCACACACTTCTTATGTTGTTGGTGCTAAACTATTTTGTTTAGTGATAAAAAATTAATAAACATTTAAAATAATAATGATAATAACATACAGATGTTTGGAATCAAAGCTTTATTGCTGAATATTATATTAAACATTGCAGTCAGGATTTAACTAGCCTGAAAACAATTATAGTGCAACAATTATGTTACAATACACAATATGGCATATAGCATTATTTTACAATGAAGCAAATTGTTTTACAAGAGCAATATGAAAAAAACAAGAGAGGGAGGCGCCCAGAGAAATCATTCTCAATGATATTACAGTTATATGATGTTATCATCCAATGCACGATTAATATTCCCCACCCGACCCAAAACGCGCTCGCTCGCACACACACACACACACACACACACACACACACACACACACACACACACACACACACACACACACACACACACACACACACACACACACACACACACACACACACACACACACACACACACACACACACACTTATTATAACAGTAACAGTCCCTCTGGTTGTCAGTTCATTGTCCTGGCTGATAATCGATTACTAAAAAATTAAACAAAGTATCAAAAATGAGAAGCTTCTGTAGCACTTCTGATTATAGGGTCTGAACTCTGGACTGGCATAATCCTTCTCTTGGGAGCACTTTTGACAAAAAGCAGTATTCTTGATTTCACAATAATATTGTACCTTTAATCTACATATCATAGTGAGTACACAGTTCAACCTACAACCTGCTGTTAAGAAACAGTGAGAGAACTGGATGTACTAATAAACTTAACCGTCCGCACTGATGGTTACTGATCACTTCACGGACTGACCCAATCTTCATCATGTACTTTCTTCAGTGAGAACAAATTCAAAAGCAAAGTGTCATTTCGTTAAACTCAGGTCTCACGATCAACAGAGTAGGAGGAAAACGTGATAAATACAGTGACATGACTGTATTACTGTTCGTTGGGTCGTCCAGGTAGAGACTAATACTGCAATATTCAAAATAAGTCATTTAAGCGCACACGACCATGAGATGATGTCTCTAGGATAGTGGATGATTCACAGTGTCTTCCTCCTCCGTTTCTCTGTAACCGTTACCACTCTGACTCCTCTCAGCTTCATTCACTCACCCAGACATTTACCTCCCAGAGAAACACACTCACACTCAATAAGCCCCCCCCTAGCTCGTCTTCATTCAGTCCCACCCTCCACCTCTCTCTGGCAGAAGTGAGCCAGCAACGTGTCCAAGTCCCGCCGGTCAGCAGCAGCGTACAGTGAGCTCTCTCCCATCATGCTGAGAGCCATGCGCAATGTGGACCAGATGTTGTCAGACATCATGGTGGCTGCGGCGCCGCCAGGCCCCCTTGCAGCTCTTGCTCCATCCCCAGCGGCCTGGCGCTGCAGAGATAGAGCTTCGAGGAAGTGCTCCACAGCCTCCCTGAGGATAAAGGACCAAGAGCGCAGGGAAGAATGAGCAGCTGACTTTGGCTACATTAACTATGACATTTATGAGTTTCTGATCTAATCAAAATAAATTACTACAGCTTTTCGTAATTACTTTGAACGCATTAAGATAATAGTGGGAACAATATAATATATAATATGTAATAATCAAATACAGTAATCAAATTAAAAAGTCTTTATGATATGTGATTTTTTTTAATCTACCCAAAATAATAGAAACGGCACCATTTGGTCTAATACAATACAATTCAACAGCACCACAAACTGCAGCCTCCAAAATTAAATGAAATCATCATCTCTCTGAAACGTTTTCAACAAAAACTGAATATTACAACCTTCATAAAAAGGGAGGATTTATTTCAGAGCTGTTGTAAGAAATAGCTGCAGTTTTAGCTGCACCCATTAAACTGGCAAATGAGTGTATTTCACAAAACTGCTGTTTCCATCCCAGTAATTGCACTGCATCTGGGTTTGATAGGTGCCAATTTTACACCACCAGATACGATAAGAAAGCACAATCAAGTCAAAGATAATTTGCTGTTATCTAATCTGAAACTAACGCAAGACAAACATGACGGTTTCTGCGCACTTGATGTTCATTTCATCCTTTTTGTAGAAATGTTTTTATTAGCTCATGTTTTGGTTTGACTTGTTCATTTGTTTGTTTGGCCACATAGTAATTCTATGACAGAAATAGAAATGTGTGTTCACACTTTCATACCATAGCAGCGCAGTGTGTGCATTTATTCAGTGTTTCTGAGTTGGTCTGAAAGCGGTGTAAATCATTCATGGTTGAAAGATTTACACCCCTCATTAGTATTTAACAATGTAATTAACAATTGAAAACTGACAAATGTTTGCCCTTTTTCAAATGAAATACACATTTTCTCCCTCACCTGTGTGCTCCTAGGTTGACACAGCTGATTCCCAAGTTGTAGCGACTACGGACAAAACCGGGCTGCAGTTCCAGAGCTCTCCTGTAGGCGGCCACAGCCTCTTCTGAGCGGCTTCCATTGGCGAGCGTGGCACCCAACTTATTCCATAGCAGGTAGTCCTGATGGAGACAAAAGACAAAGAGCTCAGAGACAGACAGCATGCTGTGCGAGGATGAACGTCAGGCTCTCAGTGCTGGCTTCTACGCTAACCTGTGGTGTGACAGAGAGAGCAGCGCTGAAACAGTCCACTGCCTTGTCGTATTCTCCGCTGAGGTTGAAGAGAACTCCCAGACCACACTGCAGCTGGGGGTCCACCTGGGCGGGGTCAGAGTTGGCTGCATGCAGGAACAGGGACTGGACATCAGTAAACAAAGATCTGTGCAGGGAAAACAAAAAGAAAGGGGCAAACAGAGAGTCAGAAAAAGTCAACACTATTAAAAGCATTTTGGACTCACTGGCTTTGCATGTTGTTTTAAACCAGAAATCATTCTGTATGATTCTGAATGCGTGCGTGATACTCACTCTGGCAGCAGTGACCCGAACCTATCTCTCTCCTTGTCTCTTTGTCTGGCACCATCGTTTTGGGTTTCGTGCTCATGCTGCTCCCACACAGAACGGTACTTTGGATTGTGCTTTAGCCAATCACGAAGAGTCTCACAGGCCTGCCTGTGCAGCGATTCGTTAGTGAAGCTGACAGCCAACGCCATCAGAGCCGTCAGGTTGTCATTTTTCAGCTCTATACACCTAATGACAGAGGAGAGAATGACAAATGTTAGAAATTGTCAAATACTTGATTAATTACATCAAAATTCCCAATTACATTTTCGCATTAGATCTTTAGCTGAACCCGTGGAAAGAGAGGAAACTGGAAAACGTGGTGACCAGTCACAAAACCTGAGGTAGAAGATTACTATACACTCCTATCAATAAGGTAACAGGATTGAATCTATTGCCATTATCGACTCATTTTGCTCTTTATGCAACTATTTGAATTTTGCCATGGATGTTTACTCAAAAGGCACAGTAGAAAAGCAGCTTGAGCAAACAGCCACAGAGCTCATTATTAAATTACAAGTGAATCTGGATTCATTAGAAAAGTACCACGAGGATCATAATGTTTACAATTTCCAAACAACGTCTACAAAGAAAACAGGTGATTGCATATATATATATATCTCAACAAAAATCCTCCAGAGGAACTTTAATTGAAACTCAGATGCTCTGCTTTTATGTTATCTCCATCTGTTACTTAATGTCAACAGCATTTTACAATTGTGATATCTAACCTGCGGAGGGCGCTGATGGCAGCAAATTCTTGCTCATTCTCTGCTTGACAGGTTCCCAGATATTGCCAAGCCTGCGATTTATGAAAAGAAATACACACACCACAACATCATTACAATTGTGGGGAAACAAACAAGGGTAAAAACACAAGTAAAGGGACTTTTTGGACTGTTTTCACGTTTATCAATAAGAGGGCAATCAGTTGGAAAAACACATGAAACCACAGGCTACAAGAGTCTCACCAGCTGGTTGTCTGGTTCTCTCTGTACAGCGCTTTCAAAGAACCGTACGGCACCTGGGATGTCCCCCGCCTCCATCCTCTTCACTCCCTCTGACAAAGGGTCCGGGTGGGACAGGTAAGGGTTGTCCTCTTCAAACTGATACCCCTGGGACGAACACAAGGAAAACACAAGAGTATCATTCAGCATTTCTATGTGACCATTTCTAACAAAGGATCATGCAGATTTAAATACAAGAAAAACAGTGACAACGACTTTATGTGCAAGAATCCTCAAACATGCAGCCACAGATAGTATTTCTCAGCGGCTGCCTGTTCTGAGCAGGCTGACAGCTACCTTATCATAAGAAGTGCTGAGTAGCTGATCGAAGTCAGACAGCCAGGGATGGCTCTCTGCATCCCTCTTGGCCATCTCCTCCCACTCCTGCTGCAGCTTCTCCCAGAAATCCACATCACTCTGACAAAATGACAATGATACACATCATTACTTCGCAGTCTCCTCGCAACATATATCATCCTGCATCGTAGATGTATTTGACCTTTACTTTTCCAGGGGACTGATGTGAGTGTATTGATGTGTTTTCCAGCATAACCAAGTCAAAAGAGAGAGTGTTTTTTTTTTTTTCTCAAACCAGATTAAGTTACTTAATCAAGGGCACCTTGATGCCGGTCAGTTGGCGAAGGATTCCCTGCCTATTCAGTTTCCATTTTCTGTGTGTCTTCCAGGACACCCGTTTGCTTTTAACCTCTAGGTTACCACTGCTCCCAATTAACATACAGTGTTAGTTTTCTTTTTCAATCAATCAATCTTTATTTATTGCTATAGCACCAATACAGTGATAACAGTGTTATCTCAAGATGCTTTCCATATAGAGCAGGTCTAGACCAAACTCTCTAACTAAGAGAGAGACCCAACAATTCATGAATTAAAAATTAATGATTCAAGAATCCCCACATGAGTAAGCATCAGGTGTGAGACAACAGTCGCAGTAAAAACTCTCAGGCTCAGAGGTGGGGGGCTTTCTGTCGGGGTCCATGTTGGGTGGAGGTTAGAGTTTTAGTCGTCATTGATTCTTGTCTCACCTCCACTGCAGCTTTCGCTTCTTGGAACTCCGGTCCTGATGTGGCAAACTGATCTACCCAGGCTTCAGCCGACTCCTCCGACACCTGAAAAGCAATGACAGTGTTTGACTTTAGTCGGCAGCTGCAGATTATGACAAATGTTATTTGATCTGAGGATGAGGACCCTAAAACAGGAAAATTATAAAAAGGGAAGTGAATGGAAAGGAGGAAAAGATGAAAGAAAAAACAACACAGAAAAAGCTAATCTTCTCCTACTCCTTTCTTAAATTTCTCCGGGTTTTTTTATCAGATACAAATGCACCCAACAGCAACCAAGTAATTGAGTGCTGAGTGTATCTTATTGTTTATGTGTGGTAAAATTTAAACATGTCAATAACTGCAGCTAGAAAAAAAAACACCTATCGCTACCACGACCACAGAGGTCCTACCTGCCTGACGACCTTGGCCCACTTCTGTGCTTGTTTAGCTTTAACTTTTTCAATCTTCTCATTGTTCTCTGGGAGTTCCAAGGGAAGACTCCCTCCCCCCGTCTCCGTCAGGAACTATGGCGGGAGGCGAGGAGGGGTGGCGGTGGGGAATGGGGCAATGTTTTGAGGAGGAGGGAACGGTTGGTGAGGAGGTTTTTTTTGGAGGGGTGGGCAGAGTGGGAGTAAATTTTAAGTAGTAAGGAAGAGTAGATGAATGGAGGTTGTTAATTGAGGGAATGGCAAGCCGAGAATTTGAAGGCAGGTCGAAAAATGGGAAAAGCACATGTAAGAGTTAGAGGGCAATTAAATACAATGGACTCATGGTGATATTCCTCATAAAGAGCTGCACATGCACTGTATAATGTGGAAGCTCATTTCCGCCAGGAAAAGAAGAAGAAAAAAAGTTGGAGTAAAAGTTGGACATGATAAAAATAAATGTAGTGGTCAATCAAAATTGAGTGAGTAAGTAAGTTTTTAGTAAGTACCACCTAGTAACACCTAATAACTCAAGATTTTTGAGTATTTAATGGATAATAAACACGAATTATGAGTTACCAAGTCAAATGATGAAATAAGAAGTCAGAATTTCGACTTAATATCTCAATTTTTTGTCTAATCATTTTCAATTATTATCTTTTTTATATATATATTATTATCTATTTTTCATATCTAACTTTTAGTGTATTTTTTCTTTTCTTGGCAGAAATGGGCTTCCATAGCATCATGATTTTAGGGGAAAATCTAGTAAAAATTCAAAATGTGGCATCAGCCCTTTTCTGCCTGAACTGAATGAAGTGAAAGTAATCACTTACAACCCCAGTAAAATCAAGAACTGAGGGTCAAAATGGGAATAACCAGAGCTTGACTGTACACATTAAAAAACTAAATGTGTAAGAAGAGAAGCAGGCAGAGGAACCCTCTCTTTGCTGAACAAATTCCTTCTGTAATGCTGTGCAGCCTTAAGCTTCATATTACAGGGAGTGCAGTGGCTGCTTTTGGTTAAATTTTTGGAAAATGTTACTCTGCATCAGATACTGGGGTGATGAGTCACAAGGCAAAGCCTATACTGTGCAAAAGTGAACCAACGTACTTCTCCAATGTATTTCCAGTTGCAACCACCCCCTCCTCAGTGGCCAGTGACCCGTACCTGGTTGAGGTTGGAGGCCCAGTTCTGAGCCTCCTCGGCCTGAGCTTTATCTGTGAGCTGTTTGTCTGTTCTGCTCTCCACTGTCACACTGCCCTCGCCAATCTGCCTAATGAATCGCAGGAACTACACAACGAAAAAAAAATGACAGCAAAAAAGCATTTACGATTGCCATTACTAATTGGTCAGGTTTACACTAATATGCAACTAGTTTCCTTCCAAATCAACAACTTTCTACCCAAATTAACACAAAAATCGTTTTAAAAAAAACACAATAAAACGTAAGTCAACAATACTACCAATGCGCTATGCTCCCAAAGAACTACTTTACAAAATGTTGAAGAAAAAGAGAAAAGATATGGTGATAGATGTGTATAAAAAGAATGATATGTTGTATAAAAAGAATCCAGTTGCTGTCAGGTACACATCAAGTCGCCTCTCACCTCTGTGTTTTGTAACTTGGGGTCTTCAACCTTTGAAACAAGCTCATTGGCTGTTTGCCTCAACTCGTCTCCTGGTTGATACTCCTTTGTCCTGTCGGATTAACAACATGAAACTGCTGATATCATGCTGTAATAAGCTCTACAATAAAAAGATACAGTTCTATTCTATTCTGCATATGTAGGCTGGAACAAATCCATTCAGGCTGAGGAGTGTACTTCGCAATGTTGTCTAAGTGTGTTCTTTTGAGGTCAATGCACTAGGTTGATCATTAGACATACTGCATGTAATGTAAGGCTCTTAACTTGAGCAAAACATCATCAGCTTAGCCCACACAAGGTTAAATGTTTGAAAAATTAAAATTCAAGAACATTATCAAGGTTCAGATTCAAATGCTCTCTCAACCTGTGCTCCTATTCTCCTTCACTCCCCCTTAGTGCCTTGCCTATGCTACACATTCACTGCAGTGTGACTGAAGCATAAATTTATCTAAGCCATTTTTAATCACATATTTTCAACGCTCTCTCTGCATGTGCCCCATCCCCTGCTCGAACCATTCGTTTTCCTTGTCTCCCAGGTCTCCCAGCCACAACTTCTCCTCTGACTGCTCCAGATACTCCTCTGCCCAGCGTCCAGGATCTGGAGCAGAGAAAAAAAACAAAAAAGAAAGAAAACACAGTAGGTAGTAAAAATGACATACAATGCAAGAGCAAAAGGCAAATTTGCTCTGATGTCAGCAAAAATTGCTGACATATGACAGACCGATGATGACTCCAGAAAGATAAAGGGGCATCAAGCATGCGTGTTTCCAGAGATCAAGAAAGAGCAACTCAAGCTCAAGTTACCTGCAGCCTCAGCGATAAATTCTTTCGTCCAATCAGCATCTGCTGCATCACCAAGAGCGGCGAGCCCCGGTGCTGAGGCAGAGTCAGGACCGGAGAGGAACTCGGCCGCCCAGTCACCAGAGAGGGCCAACGCTGCCACGTCTGGAGCTATGACATGAAAACATGTGGTTCTTAAAATGCACGAAACTGTTTGTGTACAGACTTGAACACTGGAGAAAATACCTGGAACTGGTGTGCAAAATACATGATAGACAATAATAATAATGCAGTGTACCTCTCTGTGGAGCTTGTCTGTAGCTCTGCTGGTCAATCTGCTGCATTTCCTCCAGCAGCTGACCCATGTCAAAGGTGTGTGGGGGTCGTGGGGGCGCCTGAAGGAACTCATTCACCAGCTGGAGCAAAAAAAAGAACATCTTACTGAAAACATCTCACAACAGCCGCTAAAGATTATTCTACCTTTTAGAGACTATATTAAGAAATTGCAGCCAGCATACACAGAGCCACACACCTAAACTTGCATCAGAGTGGAGAGCTTTTGTAAAACATTATACAGTATTACTGTCAACACAATATTCTGAATATGGAGAGGAACATGAGCACTGACCTCTTCCTCAGTTGCAATTTCAATGGGAGTGGAGGGGATCTGAGGATAAAAGAGGGGGAAAATGCAGTAAGAGAATAACTACTACTGACTGTTGTCAAGCAGCAATTTAAAAATGAGTTAAATATGTTTTGGAAATATTCAGCTGACAAAGTCAGCCATATGAACCACTTCTGGATATCTCTATCCGTTACTCACTGTAGGTGTTGAGCGGTGCCGCCATGCCCCCCCTTCCTTGGCCATGTGACTGGTCAACTTCATGAGGGGATTGGCTCCCCCACATTCTGCCTCCACCAACTCTCGCATCGCCATGGCAACACAAGGACGAGGCAAACCCAATGAGACCACCTGAGAGCTGAGAAGAAAATGAACAGATGTATCGTTCAATTTCTGCTTCGGACAATAGCACAAAATTCAGTTTGTGTTGAAGACAGTTAACGGCATTGGATTTTTTAGGAATTAGAGCAACACCGAATCACTCATTAGTGTGATAAATTCAAGGAAATTCAACACGTTAACTGCACAGTATTAGGTTTAATTCCAAAAGCAGCAGTTCAGGTTCCCCACAACAAATTATACAAAACCAAAATGACATTCTGCACCAACAAGGTCACCTCTGTCTAACCAAAGACATGAAAACTTTTTATCTTAAGAAAAAATTTGAAAACAAAATCTTACACATCCAGTGACATCGCCTACTTTAAATATAAAACCTATAGAAATCACAGCATGTTATACACACGTATTAGTTCAGGTAATCCCCAGTACTGTTGTGCATCATCTCAAACACTCTAATAACATCTCTGTGCTTCTGACCCCATTAAAAGTTGAACTCTTGAGGATGTTCACACTGCACAAATAGTCTGATGTCACGTAACCAAATTCAAGCTCCATCTGCTGTTTTCCGTGTCCTTTTCTGGCTTAGCGTGAACCATTAATAATGTGAATGTGATGGCCCAGCAGGCACAGACATTCAGTGCATATTCCACTCAGCTAATCTCGTAAGTTCAAAACATTTTAGCTATCAACTCCACAGTAGCCCTTACAAGGAGAAAAATTTAAATTAAATTCTATCACCATAATGTTAAAACCAAAATTCACGCACATGGCTGCGCATTGAACCTAAGTACTACTTTGCTGCGACACACGCAATACGTCCACAGCACGGAATATGAAAAAGCTGCTATTGAATTATTGGTTATCTGGTTTACTTATTCTTAAATGAGATATTTCTTAAACATTTTTTTAAAAATTCAGGCTATTTCATTTACGCATTTTTGTTGAAATGCTGAAATAACATTTACTTTTTGAAAAAATTTGCTTATTTTGTTAAATGAATTAAAGGGTTTTGTAGAAAATCCTGTTTGTATCACCAAAATGTCAAGTAATTTTTTTCACTGCCCTAAGTGAACAAATTCTTTGATATTTTGGTTCTGGCACCATACTGTGGTTATTATATATTAGTTTAAAACATCATTTTAAATGATACCCAGACCTGACACCATGTCGTAGTATCACTATTTTATTGACATTAAGTCCTATTTCGTGCTCATTTATCTGATGATCACTCACCTGATCCTGCAAGAACAAAATATGAGCAATAGAAAAATCCGTATGATGATGATTGAGGTCCTTGATGCAAATACTGAAAATGACTAAATGCGGTGAAACGCTGCTGCTCAACTCACTGACCTATATCCAAGCCCAGGGATGAACAGCTGACAAACTGTTATTCATGCTGGCGTACTCAACTTCTCTAACCTCCCTGGAGGGATACGTAATGGTTACAATTTCCATAATGAACTGTCAGGAATAGAAATTTAATTCCCCATCTACTCCGCCAGGCTCTATTCACCTAAAAACACCACTGAAAAATATGACACAAGACAGTCCACTCTACAGGTGGGCTGTCCATCACTCTTTTGGTCTAGGATATAGATTGAATATTTTATTCCTACTGGTTCAAACAGCTGCTGTATTAGGGTCAAAGTAAGAGGATTAGAAAAAGATATTAATACACACACCATCACAGATAGGCCACTGTGACACCTGCTTACTTGCTCACTTAACCATGGATGCACTGAACTGTGACAGAAGGCTGTGTTACACATTCACACTTTTAATGTGAACATTATTTTAGTCACAGAAAAAAAACATGTGGAGCTGTGCAGCCCAGAAAGCAGCGCACTGCCAGGATGATCCAGGTACTCACCCACTGGTTTGTAGCAGCTGTCAAACCAGTAAGCTGACTGGGAGCAGCCAGTGTGCACTGGGAATAACTAGCATTGTTTTGCCCGAGGCTAACAGCAACATTAGCTTGGTAAACGTCACTCAGGGTATCTCTTCTCCTGCTGCTCATTAAACAAAGAAGATTTTCACAATGAACGACCCGTTTGGCTCTCAGCTACAGCCAGTGTAGCTAAATGTTAGCTAAAGGTACTAGCTAGCTGTGGGGCCAGGGCAGAGCAGCGCTGGCTGTGGCCGGAGAGGCATGAATAGACGGGTAACATGATGTTCATCTCACCGCCGACAGCTGCTGCTGGAGCCGACCCGCCTGGCCCTCCTCTCCGGTCTGTCCTCTCCGTCTGGTCCCACAACCGCACCAGAACAAAAGTTGCCGCAGTGCCAAATCTCCCTGAGACCGTCTGAAAACCAGCCGCTGTGCGTTTCTACCACCTCTCTTTTATTTACCTTCCTCCTCCATGACCCACAAAACCCCTCACCGAGCGAGTGTCTGCCGATCTTACGGCGGTTCCTTATTCTCAGAGCGGCTCACGTCAGAAGACGGACGTAAGGAGACGGCGTTACGTAAAAAATAAAAATGGCGCAGGGAGGTCGAAGTCCAGGCAGCCAGGAGTGTGGCTACCAGGTGCAGAAACAGTAGTACAGACGAAAAGACTGTCTTACATTTTTAGTTTACAGAGAAAGAATGCATTTAATTAAAAAGCCATGGTGTAAGGATGGAAGCAGTATTCAAATACTATCAGTAAAAGTAGAAATTCAACAGTGTAAAAATACACAATTAGGCTACAAGTAGGCTAGAAGTCCATCAAAATGTAACTAATGGAAGTAACATCAACAAAACATTTATTATATTATATTACAGTGATGGAAAATAACTATGCACATTTAATCAACTGATTCAATTAAGTGCAGATTTTAGATATTTTCAATTTTAACCCAATATTTCTTTGTTATAAATGTGTAAAGAAAGTTGGTAAAATAATCTTCACATCCACCAGCTGAAACATTATAATGTTACTTGCAGGCATATGCATCAATAATATGAATACAGTAATATCAACCTCCTACAGACCATTCTGCATAATGAGTCCTTGATGAGTTTTGGTATATACTGATAATAGCTTTAATTAAGTAAATACTGTGAATGCAGTACTTTTCCATATAAAATGTTTTTATAATGTAGCAGCAACTGTTACTTGTACTAGAAATATCTGAATCCTGCCATCACCACTGATTATATACTGTAGTATAGGAATATTAAAGGTGCATTGTGTCATGTGTAAGCAGCAGTTTGTACACTGTTGGTTAATTTTAAACAGTGCTTTATGTTTGGCAAACATGTCATGAAAAGTAACCAGTAACTCCAGCTGTCAGGTAAAAAACAGTAAGTAACAAGCACAATATTTCCTACTGAAAGTGGTAAAGTGAGAACTCTAACAAGAAAGCTCTGTCATGTAGACTTCATATAGTGTTTTATTATGAATTTTGTAATGTTTTCTGACAGTTCTCAATAACAATTAGTCAGCATAATCCATTTCATCATTGTATCAGTAATTACAGGTAATGTTCCAATAGTAACATAGTAATAATATAAGTTATTAATCAATGCAATGTTTATTCCTTCTTAACATCACACTCAAAAATGACAGGCTTTATTTACTGACAGGTTTAGCACTGCACATTGATAGGCTACACAGACAGACAGCAAGAGACACAGAGGGAAGGGTGAAGGAAAAAGGCAGGGGGAGCGGGAGGGAAGGTGAGGAGAAGCACACAGTTGTACATTCATTGAACCAAAGATATCGGATGGAACAAAAAGAAGGAAAAAAATAAAGGTTTTGTTTTGTGAATAAATGACCTGGAACCGTGGAAGATGAAATGAGTGAGACATACCAAAGTATCACAACAATGTGCCCTCCTTTTTCTGTGATTCAGATATTGACAAGTTCTTAAATTACAACAATATTACACACAAATTAAGAGACACTCATCAAGCCAGGGATTATCATCCTTATCACTACTATTATTATTATTATTATTATACTGTTTTCTGATGCTGTAAAGATGATTACTCAAATGGGGAAAAATGTAAATCATAATCTGCTCCCTCTCAAAGTGTGCAGAAAAGAGTGGCTGCAATAATAATAGTAATAACAATAATATCATAGTATTCATCATTGTATGTACAGAAAATTCATTACAATCAATACAATCAAAACTGCCCAAGCTGAGCTGACATTCTGGAAACAGCAGGGGTAGCGTTAAGTGTGAGTGTGTGTGTGTTTTTGTCTGTGTTTGCATGTGACGTCTTGCAGTTATTGTAAGAGCAGTGTGCAGTGAGTGAAACAGTGCATTTAGAGACATTCCAGCGGTCACTGTGAGGGGGTCAGAGGTCAGGTTACACCAGTTTTTTTCATTTTTTTCATTGTAAACTGCGACGTTTTGTCATTTAGCGGCACATGCCGAGACTTTGCAAAGACTCCACGCTGAACTAGAAACCACAGTGAAGTAGCACGGACTCAACACCTACAGGCTTTTACTCTATCCTTGGAGTGTTACTTAAGTACCAACTTGTGTAAAGGATAAGGTGTGCGGTTGATAGTCCTCAAATCTCATCTGATCATCAGCCTCATATAAAATACACTCAGGCGCTGAAGCACTAAAGTAGTCACTATACCAAAGGAAAAACACCTGCAAGCGTTTTTTAGTTAATATGAACAAGTGGGAGAGTGACCGTAATGTCTGACCTCACTGTCTTCACTCTGTGGTTAACGGTGGTCGAGGAATGTGCTGAGAGAGAGGAAGCAAAGGGGGCGGAAAGAGCTTGTGCACAGACTTCTCTAGTCAGTCTAATAAGGGAGTGCAGAGACATGATGGGATCAAGGCTTCGTGTCTTTGCCTATGGATCTGTTCAAGGCCTGCATGTTGCGGATTGTTGCAGTTTTCATTTTGTAAAGATTTCATTTTGTGTTCACTAACAAAAGATAGAATACAATCTTTTTTTTTTTAAAAAAAAGAAGAACAAACTAAAAAAAATCAAAAGCAGTCTCATTCAACCAGTGTTACACTATAAAGACACATTACCATCTTGTGATTTAAAACTGGTGCACCACGTACAGTTTTGGTGGGGTTTGCTCAGGCGGTTAAATTACATTAACTGTATACATTGTGCCATTGAACATTTAGGTGGAGAACAACTGCCTGTTGTTGGCTATAGGTCACATATGGCGTTGAGTGTCAAGAGTATTACAGTGACTGTGTTGTGCGTAGTGTTTGTAAGCATACATTCCTTATACTAGTGGTGTCAGCAGTTGTTGATATTAAAAGTGTTGGAGTGTGTGACTGGTGAGCCGGTTTGTGGTTTCCATGAGAACTGGTGCAGAGACACATGTGGCTCAGTAGCGGCGAGTGCTGCCGTCCCTCCCCTCCTTCTTGATGATGATTCGCTGGTCGTCGCTTGCATCGTCAGGTGACTCCGCCACCTCCTCGTCCTCCTCTCCCTCTCCCTCCGTGTCAGCAGAGATGCCCATACGAGACTCATAGGACTGTGTGAAAGAGCGACGTGTGTGAATGAAAAGAGGAGCATAATGGGTGTGCTCATTTATTAACGATCACGTCTTTCAACATCAGTAACTTTTTTTTTTTTACCTCCATAGGGTTGACGATGATGGTGAGGGCAGAGTCGTCCCATTGGCTGTTACCCTCCTTAGCCCCGCCCCTGGAACCTTCACCACGGCGATGGATAGAGCGAATTCGGAAAACGCCAAGGATCACCATGACAACCAGGAAACCCACACACACCATTATGATGACGGTGGCGGCTCCTGGAACCACTGTAAAAAAGAAAAATGCATCATAAAATCATCAAAGTTTAAAGAATAAGTCTGATAATATTCTATAGTTTTCTCATTGTTGACAAATAATCACTAGAGAACCCAATGTGAACTAATCCACGACTGAAAATAGTCCCCATCAAATGCAGCTGTTTGAGCAATCAGTCTTGAAACTATATATTTGTGACCAGTTTTTCATTTACATCTTCAGACATGAACAGGACAGTGGAGTCCTTTGAAGGAAATAAGCCTTTTTGTGGATGCTCCCTGATTTGCCTTCATATCCAGAGTGTACAAACTCATGGATGCCATTTGTTTTTTTTGCCGCTCTATGTGACGTTTAAATGTCTGCTGACCCAGTTACCAAACACCTATGAGAACCACATTTTGATTCAAAGCTCTGCTGCTGAATGATTTGCCCCAATCTTGGTGTGAAAATATGAAAAACAGCACACAATCATTGAAACATACCACCTCTTTAAAGGCTGATTTAAAATCTATCCTTTGCTGTAGTGTCAGACTGTGTAGGCAACACAATTCAACCTGATAATACTATTTGCTGTGTAGATGTAGTTATTGTACAAACTAAACAGCAATTATTGATAACGCTGCCAAATGTGCACACTGTTCTTTATACTGGCTGCACATAAAATTCAGAGTAAAATTCATCATCTTGTGATTACCTCTAGAGCTCTGCACGGCCAGGCACCTGCCTTTGTTAGAGTGCTGCTGCAGCCTGTAGGTCTCTGGGGGTCTTTTGATTTGGATTAGATGGTTGTTCTCCACTGCAGGCTTAAAACTAAAGAAGACTCTGCCTTTGAGGTTACGGCACTGAAATTCTCTCCCTTTGGACTGAGAGGGGCCCAGTGGATTTTTCTTGTAAACAAACTAAAGATGTGTTTACATTCTGTGTTACGCGCCAAAATTCATTGTGTGCATCCTTGAGGTCTAACAATCGTGTTGAGTGAATTCAATTCCTGGCAGAGCTTAGTTTTTAAGTACCTGAGTCCTCCATAGATTTGTCTGTCTGCACAAGATAAATAAAATGTGGATCCACTAAAAACAGCTCCATGGCACAACTAGAGGTCTAAACACCACAGGGAATCTTAAAGATTGCTGATCACAAGTTTAAAAACAAGTTTAAAAAGCAGCTTGTGAGATGGGACTTTCTTTAGTGTTTTTCATTTTCATTTCTGTTTTATTTATTACTTTTATTTATTTAAGATAACTTTTTTTTGTTAATTATTGCCTCTATTTGATAGTCACAGTGTAGAGAGAGGCAGGAAACAAGGACACTCTAATTTTGTGACTGTATTTTATATCTTTCATTCATTTTCTTATTGTGAAGCTTGTTGTGACATCTGGTCCACAGAGGTGCTGTAATAATAAATGTTACTGATCAAACTACAGGACGGGAAAAGCCGACGAGAGCGAGACGTCACCTGAGTTGCGGTGTGGATTGGGCAGGGTGTGTCCACTCAGCTCTCCAGCGTGGTGGGATGGATGGAGAAACTGCTGCTGGGAGGCCAGCAGGTGGGATGGGTGGTACAGACTGTCCAGAGAGTGGAGGAAGTTCACCTGAACGAAGGAGGAGAGAAACACAGAAGAAGAAAGAATGACCTCACTGGCTAAGTGGCTAAACTGCAATCTCATGGCTCTGTTACTTACATATACTGCTCCCAAAGGTCAAGACTGAGCGTCCACGCTCACATCTAAAGGATGTTTGTTCATGTCAGTGTCAGGGCTGTTATATGTTATGTGAATGATGCGTCCTCTCACCTCCAGAGTCAACTCATTGCTGGTGTATCTGCCATTCATCTCAGAGCAAGACAGGCGGAACCGCCTCTCAAAGCGGGCCGAGCCTTTGGCCAGTCGGTAGCGGACTGAGCGAAGGACGTCCTCGTACACAGAGATGGATTCGGCACCTTGAGGGAGCGCAGAACAAAAAGCAAACAGCACAAAAAAGATGACAGGGAGTCAATACTGAAATGATAACTGTAGAGAAAGGGGGGAGTAGTCTGCAGCTACTTAATGACAGCTGGGGGTGGCTATATGGGATGGATGACTTAGTGCATTGGGAGTCTATTGTGCTAAATTTCAAAGAACTGAGTGAAAAAGTTTTAGGTTCTTATAGCAACGTAACATGTTCTTCCAAAGTTCAAACAGCTCTGCTTATTTCAGATGAGAGATTCTCTGAGTTTTGTTTGTGCTTCACTCACTGTTATAACTGGACAGGGCTCATTGGACAAATCCGGATTTAAGAATATTTGAATAAAAATGTGACAACAATTGAGGGCTAATTGTCTCTGCCGACTAACCAATGGTAAGCTATATTTTTTCCAAACTGCCACTGTGGTTTATTTTGTAATGAATATTTAATGTTACAGAGAAATACTTCAGAGGCTTTGAAGCATAGAGACAAAAACAGACAATAACGGATCATTTAATTCAGACTTTCTGTCATATTATCTGTTTCATGTTGTTTTTCTGTGACTTACTGTTATTGCTGCCTGTCTGCGTCAGGACAAGATTTGTAATTGTCTATGGTGCTCTCCTAGTTCAAAACGGACAACCGTACCTGTGATGGCAATATAAGCAGTAGTGTTGATGATTTCCAGTCCCCTCTCTCGCACAACATCCATGTCCACCAGGAGCTCCTCCCTCTCTGGGTTCAGCTCCTCGCCCAGCGGCTGGACCTCACAGCCATCCAACGTGTGAGCCACGGCGTCAGACATGAGCGCTAAGAGGCGATGGAAAGGAAACAACATCATCATCACCAAAAATGTAAGATACAAAGGATGCAGACCACAGATGGTCTCATTTCCATATACAGACACAGAAGCGCTGAGCAAGGCTACACGCTGAGCAAGGCTACACGCTGAACAAACACAAAAAATTTCCTTAAATTAGTCCAAAGATGAGGTGCTGGGGTCCCTTGATGTGTGACTCACCTCCACCCTCCATCCCCTGTGCAGCTGTGTTGACGGCATGAGACAAGGAACAGACGATCCGGAGCTCAGGGAAAAGGGGGACACCACGGGGACCTTCAAACTCGGGGGCAGGACGAGCCAGATGAGGGCCGACCCCAGACAGAGAGATCTGAGGGGCGTCGGGCTGGAGAACCACCAGGTATCCCTCCAGCTGCTTGAGGGACAGGCAGCTCTCCTCGTTGAAACATCTGTCAGGGGGGGAGGGAAGCGCGTGTTGTCAGACAGAGACAAAACCTCTCCAGACTCTCCTGGCTGAAACTTTCATGCTGCTAAAGCCAACTGCAATCGTTTAGCCAGACTAGCAATGTGGGCTGTTGGTCCACCTGTTTGGTCCAGACATCTCTGAAAAACATCTCTGCAGATATTGGATGCGTTGCATTGAAGATTTGTACAGACATTCATGGTCTTTACTACTAACTTCTGCACCACCTTGAGTTTGACATAGATTTTTACGAGACAGATACAAACATTATAGCCCCCATCAGGGTGAATTATAACAAATTTGGTAATGTTTTAAACTAACAGCATTGATTTAGCCGTGCGCTCCTGTTAGATCAACAGACTTTTGAAAGGCTTTATACAGCTTTTTTCATGTATACAGCATTTATTCCCACGACCAGTAAACAGACATTGATGTCTAAAATCAGCGGCATTCCCTTTGAACTTCCCATATAGTGCCATCATCAGATCGAATTTTTAACTTGTCCTATGCTTTGATTTTTGACCAAATAGCAAACTTCATGACACTCCCATCAGCCCCAAGTGTACATGCTGTTGAGTGCTAATTAACAAGTGCTAGCATGCTAACATGTTAAACTAAGATGGTAAGAGTTATCATTGTGCCATCTAGCATGTTAGCCTGCTGATGTTAGCATGTAACTCAAAGCCACACAAGCATAGACTTTCAAATGAGCAATAATGTGACAGAGTGAAGACAAAAAAGTGTAAATCCAGTGCAAACTTTTCTCAATGCAGTTCCCTAATTCCACCATGACTGTGGTAAACATCGGTCCGTTGTAACACTGAAAGTAGCAAATGTCAAACCACAGTAGCTTTGGCTGTTACAAATTTTATTTTCCCGTCAGAGAGGGAGAGCAAATCAGATTGATGACAGGCTGCTTACATATATTTATTCATCTGCACTATAATTAAGATTCACATTTGAAAGGGGATTAAGCAGCAGAGTATGTGTGTGTCACTTTTTCACTATCAGAGTGAGCAGCTGCTTCTATCGGCCTCTCCAGAAGGGCCTGCTGTTCAGCCATCTGGGTAACTCCTGGCCTCAAATCAGTCTAATCTTCACACACGCAATAAAACACGCTGGAGAAAAAAAAACTCTGGTACACTTGAGCTGAAACCAGGGGGGGAAAAAAATCTGTCCATGACCTTGAATCGTTGGGATCTTAAAAACAGTCAGGGGGGGGGGAACTACAGCACAGACTTGTGGCCTGGTAATCATTTTATCTTATAAAAATGCGACAAAACAACAGCCCCAAAGGACATAATAAGAATATCTGTACAGCCGGAGAGTTTGATGAGATCTGACTTGTCAGCAAGGAGCTAGCTCTTGTATAAATATATATAAAATCGCACATAGTATACGTGCTGGACTGTTCCTCCCAAGGTGAATTAATATTTCATCAGCTAAAAGTGACTGCTAAAGCTAGAGAGCCAGTTCGCAGTTGTTAAGCATAGTTGAGCACTGACCCGGAAACAGAGTTTTTGTGCTTTCTATTTTCACAGCCAGGTGATTCAGAGTTATGCATACTCAAGCAGGGATTGTTCAGGGGCCGAACAATGGCAATGTTAAGGATCCAATTTTAGTTTGATCATGCACAGCTTTACTGTAAATCTCAAAATTTTAACCACTTTTCAGTAGGAAACATGCTGAAACATTTCTCAAGAGGTGTTCAGGGATACAGAAAAGCATCCAGGCTGTATGAATAGTGTCTCGTAGGGTTAAATTAAGGGAGTAACATGATGTTGATAGATAGAAATAACTCTTTCTTTTTAAATAATCTTCACTAAAAAGTGAAACAACTGGCTAAACAGCATCTTCAAATGAATCCTGCAACAACCTCAATTACTATAAAACCAGGCAGAGTGAATTCTCTGTCGAAGCAAAAGTTGCTGGTGGCCAAATGAACAAAGAGATAAGATATTCCTTGTTATCTCTTCCTTTGACATATTCTCTATATAATCATCTCTTTTATGCCACGCCAGTCCTTATCACAGCTGAGGCAAGGTCCACGTTTGATGAGTTCAAAGTCAAAGGAAATGGCAGCGGCGCCAGAGTCCAGAGAGCGACACTTCATTTGACTGCTTCAGACTGTTCTTAGGTCCTCACTAAACTGCTGTCTGATGTGTCGTTTAATGTTCAGATATTTCCAGTGTGATAATTCACATTTGTAGTGTCACTTTCCCTCTGACTTTCAATCAAAGAACACATTACTAAAGTTAAGTTGCCTGTGAATATTAGGGCATGTTTTTTGTTGCATTCTGGCCTGTTCAGTTTGCTGCCAGTGGCTGAATCAATATCTCAGCTGCTTCTATAACTGATCTTCATCTGTATGGTTGTGAATCCACAATGGTTATTTATTAGTGCATATGTATGTAAAATACATGCTATTCTCCATCTCCACCAGTGTCTCTGACTATCCTGACATTAAAACTTTAAAGAGAGCCCGTATTCCTCTTGCTGAGCCATAAAAATACTTAGGAATTCGCCTTGACAGCTGACTATCATTTAGGATTCGTACTCAACATTTGACTCAAAAATTAAAAATCAAACAAGGCGTCTTGTATAGGATTAAAGGATTTCTGTCTTCTTCTAACTGTAAAACTACTGTGCAGTCAGCCTACATGTCTGTCTTTGACTGTGACTGAGGCTTTGATGGACTTCCCTACAGTGAAGAACAAACAGCTGTCTCATGTTATTCATTCATAAAGCTCTACTGCTGAAGCTCCCAAACTGACTCACATCTCTTCCCCCAATTTAATCTAATAACTACAGCACACGATCCAGCACACTTAACTTCAGATACTCTTCACGTACACACTCATGTTGGCAGAAAAGGTTTCAGGTATTTTGCACCCTTTAAATGGGATGAACTGCAATCTGCCCTCAAACTAGACTCATACATTCATCTTGGAGAATTAAAAGCCTTTTTATCTGATGTTCTCTATTATTCTTGCAACTGTTAATTGTTGTTTATTGTGTCATTGTGTGGTTTCTTTTTTTGCTGATTGTGTTTTTGTGAATGCTGCTTGTTCACAGGTCTCTCTTAAAAAAGATAAACAGATTACAGATAAAATTTAAAGAAATAAATGTGTGCGTTCGTGTGTGTTTCTTGTACCTGAGCGAGGTGGTTAGCTTGAGGGGTCGGACACCAGGGGTGGCGAAGCGTAGAGAGTTTCTGTAGGTGACCTGCTGCACTGCACGGTTAAAGCTCTCAATGTCGTCTCCCTCCAGCACCAAAACTGACTGGCTGGGGTTCACATGAACCTGCAAGATCAAAGGAGAAGCTTTAAAAAACGAAGTTACCATTCATTTAGATAAGATGAACAAAAGGGAAACTTTGTTCAGGGATTCATCTTCTTGAATCTCATTCAAAAGCAAAGAAATAATAGTAATACTGATAACTTTTTGACCCATTTTGCACATATAGTTTATCCCTGAGTAATTATATTGAACACAAAAATATATAATTTAAATCTATATGTATATATTCAAAATATATATTTACAATCTATAAATGTCTCAAACACAACAAACCAGCACTAGAGGAGGTTAGAAACACATTTGGCAATGTAACAAGTTGTGTTTGCAATTAATGGATAACCTCACAATTTTTCAAGTCTGCTGTAATAAATCAAAATTAGATTATGATTTCCTCTCTGGCAAAACTGTATGTGCTCTTTTAAAAAGCTTGACACCTCATATGCATAAAATACTTAACACAATGCAATGAGTAGTTATGTCACAACTTTGAAATAAGACACCATAATAAGACACTCTCTGTCCTCATCTCGGCCCTCAGTCCTGACGATTGTGCCACTATAATGCAAGTTGGCAGTTTGCATGTCGGCTCAGGTTCATGTGGTTGATTAATGAATGTTTTTGCAGGTTTTGAGAGTGGGTGCAGTTATTATAAAACCCTGAGTAGTAACACACACACATACACACTGCGTGCCTGACAGTCACTGATGGGTCTCACTGTCATCACGAAATGTTCAGGAAATTGACTAATTCCTGAAAATTAAAATTTGACATTTAATTAAATGTTCATATGTTATATGTTCATATATTACAAAGTCTCTGTGCTGACTTCATTTTAGCCAAAGTGTTTATATAAAGTATATATAAAACATATATCAGTGCCACAAAGCTAATATGATGTTATCCAGCTAACTTGAATTTGCTCACACACACAATACTATTGTTGCTCAATACTATTGTTTTTCATGAAAGGTGGCGGATGGTTGTTATATTGATCTTTCGACCTTTATCATGAAATGTGTCATGTGCTTCTGGGTGGTAGCGTTGTGTGTGTAAAGCCTCCGAGATAACGGGCCAACAACATAAAGTCGCTCTGAGCCACAGTCCTCAGGTCCAGGTGATTCTTCACAGTGGGTGAAATGACGGAAGATGAATGTAGTTTACTGGAGAAAGCACAGGGGCACTCCAACTACAGTAGTCCTCTCCACTTTACTCATTGATTTAACAACATTAAAGAGATTCATTTGATGGAGAATGCAATTCCATGCAAGCATAAAGAGATCCTCCAGTTTAAATAAACAGCAAGTGGTTATTAATGAAGATGGTTCTGAATTAGTCATCAAATCATTTTCTGTATTTTTACATCTTCAAATATTTGACTTGGGGCCGACCATATCCTCTGGGTGACATAACAAAATGTATTAATACTTTTTGTAAGCTAGTATTAAACCACCTATTAGAAAGCACCAGAATAGAGGAAAATAACATCTTCTCTATTAAAGACTTTCTGGGGAAGGGCCCACAGACCCCCAACAATGTCTCACTCACATTTTCTATGCTTCCAGCACACATGGACAGCAAAGTCTGTATTTTGTAAACCTTATTCTAGAAAGATTTTGTATACTTGGCATATACAAGTATACAAGATGACAGATCGGCCGTAAATCTGTAAATCTCTCTATAAAGGGGCAGTCTACAGTTATCTGAGCCATTACCTTCATGCCAGAGCCCAGAGTCTCCAGGTCTCCAAAGTCCAGGCCCTCCCTGCAGGCATACAGACACTCCACCACACTGTGAGGCTCCACACTGCCGGGTCGCACCGTCACCCCCGATAACAGGCCGTGGTATCCACCCACATATTTCACTAAAGACCACGGACAGTCCAGTATGAACACATACTATAACAACACATTTATATTCTAATACGCACATAAATAAACACACACAGCACAATAAGAGGCTGCACGCCTTCATGCTGACAACAGCATGAAAACAGGAAGGTCACCTGAGTCTTTCCCCTCTGGGATGCTGTTGTTTAGTATCTCCTTCTGCTTCTCTTCGGGCTCTGCAGGGAAAACCAGCGAGGGGCAAAGGGGAACAGAAACAGAGAAGACAATAAGGCACGCTAAGAAAGATACTCAAATGTACTTAAGTGTGAAAAGCAAGTGAAAGGAGGACTGAAGGTGCCTGAGATTGGCAGGAAGAAAAAACAATATATATATATATATATATGTGTGAAGAATAAGACGAGCAGCCACGAGTGAGAAAATACAAGCCAGAAAACTGTAGATGATATTCAAAATGCAGCGTCTCATTATCTAGCAGCAGCTGTTGCCAAGCAGGCAGCAGAGCAACTTCCACTGTGTGGATATGTGTGTCAGAGTGTGAATGTGTGTGTGTTTCAGTTAATTGGCAGCCAGAGTTTGCCATTTTAACCAGCGGCTGGGGTGTAAGTGGCTGATAGCTGTCTGGCCCTCGTGTTGTTCTGCGGCCCTGAATAATTGATAAGTCAGTTATATTATTAGCCCTCAAACACAAAATGCATCAACCAAATTATAAGTAAGTGAAATGAGCGAGTGAAAGGCGTGAGGCTAAAAGTCTCTGCAGATTGTTTTCAGATGCCTTGTGAAGTTTAGGGCGGTGCTGGTAATTATGCCAGAAGTAGCAGCCTGCTATCTTTGGTGATTTAAATGAAATTTCGGTGCCGAAGGAATGCAAAGGAGGAAGGAAACGGCACAACTGCTGCTCACAGCATTTATGCAAAAGAAAAGAAAAAAGAAAGATTCCTCGCTCTCTGCTTGAATTCATTTCTGTCAAAGTCCATCATTAAGCTGGAATAAAATATGTGTCAGTTGTGGATTCACTGAGCATAAATTTCAGTGTCTTACCCCAGCAGGCGCCGATGAACATCCTCTGGCGGGGGGCGGGGTTGGGGATGGCTCCGTTGTCATGGATGAGGGCGGGGTCGAAGGTCACACCATCGACGTATAGGGTCACCGAGGGGAACTGGACACTGAGTGAAAGATGATGCCACTCGCTATCACACACCTGTTGGACAGAGACGATATGGAGTCAAAACCAGTGTGAATCAGTGGTGGATGAAGTCTTCAGGTTTTAATTAAGTAAAAACACTGATAAAACAGTGTCAAAATCATCCTGTTCTGCAGGAAAATGGCTCCTTGGTCTGATATATTATTATGTATTACATCCTATTTAATGTTGCTATTGTTGTTCCAGGGTGAGGAGCTACTTTATATATAGTAAGGTATGAAATGGGTATGAATGGTTCCCAACCAAAAGCCCCCCCCCAGGGGCACTAGATAAATCTTGTGGGTTGTGAGATGATTAATGAGAGAAGAGAAAAGAAGAAAAACACAAATTTATTTCTGAATCTTTGCTTCTTTTGTGAATTATCGGATGATTTTATCTCTTTGTGCCTCAAACACCATCTGTGCAGTTTAAAGGTGAGATGTCTCTTTGGTGGAGCTGCTATCTACTCACAGACATCTGAAATGTGACAAGGGGCCACAACGAGGCACTGTTTTTCTGTGAGGGGCCACGTCCAAAAAGGTTTGGAGCCACTGCTTTGATTGTGCTGTATTTTACAAACCTTCGATGTCTCCTAATGTAAAATCTCAATCTGAAAAGTGACTATTGTTGTCGCATAAATGTAGTGCAGTAAAAAGTACAATATTTTCCACTGAGATGTAGTGAAGCGAGAGTGTAACGTATCATAAAACGGAGTAAAACACAAGTACCTACAAAATGTATGAAGTAAATGTACTGTTACATTCCAGGAGTGGTGCATATTTCATCGATGTGTATTCCTTTACACATTTGTTTTATCTTTCCCCATAGATGTGGCGACATCAGAAGGAATGAAAAGAAGGAGGACGAGGGAACGATAAAGACAGAGGGGCAGTAATAAGATATCGTGGTTCAGACAGAGGGATTTGACAAATCTTCTCTGTATCAGCTCAGCATCCTTTAATCCACGCTGCTTCAATCTGTCTGGGACCAGTGGCTTCAGTCAAAACAAACCCCCCCCCCATAAAACAAACACACACACACAACCACACACACTCATATGCATGCAGGTACATAACCATTCTCTTTTACATATGTTCTGATGCCTGCGCCGCTGTTAACTGTTAAAATACGAATATGATGCTGTTGTATACGGTTCACCTGAGAAGTTAAGATGTTAAGGTTCATGTGAATTTTTCCACAGACATATGTCATTTGGAAGTACACATAAATACTTAATACCTTTTTGTTCATTTGTTATTTCATATGTATTATCAGAAGATGGATGTTTCATATGATATCAGCGTCTTGTAATCTCATGGGGGATGGACCAGATGCACAGAAATAAAAACTACCTAATTATTACGTTTCCTCCATTTCAGTTGAATTTCCAGGTACAAATAAAAAAGAACCAGTGAAAGCGAGGACATCAAAGCAAAGTGTTGCAGTTCCCCCAGTACCTGCTCCAGTTTCCACAAGAACTTGACGGGCCGTGCGGCTGAGACGTCGGGCCAGTAGAAGAGAGAGAGGCGGCAGCCGTGGACGGAGAGGGAATAGTGGGAGTAGGAGTCGTCTGCAGAGCCGACACAGAGCAGGAGAGCAGAGGAGCAGAAAATAATTGGTTAGTCAGTGTGGTCGTGTCAAACCGCCTTATTGTTACCGGGCAATTCTTCAGGGAAAACCACAGCGTGAAATAAAAATGTGCGATGAGTTTATCATAGATTTGGACCTCTGTTTCATCTCCCTCACTTGTGAATTTTATTGCCGTTGCTGGACATGCTGCTTTTTAACAGTTGAAAATATTCACGATACGCACAATTTTCTGCCTGGCACGATTACAGTGTTTTACTTCTCGTCTGGTGTCCATATGGCTGCTGAAGTGGAGCAGTTGGGTTTAAATGTGTTTCTCAAGAGCACCTTGATAGTAGTACTTGAAGATATAAACAGTTTTATGCTTTGTTTCTTTTCTCAGCTGTGATTTCCCCTTCAGGTCTGGGGATTTGAGTGGGTAACCTTCTGGAAGGTTAGATGTCTGAGGTGTAAATGGAAACATGAAAACGCTGGGTTTTTTTTAGCTTTCTTTACCAGAGCTGCCCACGATATTCTCCTCACGTTTGAAAACAGCCTTAAAATTCCTTCAAATGCTAATAAAACTCTGCAAGATAACGCACCGTTCTTGACAGTGCTGCACACAATCGTCTCCTCCTCCTTGCGGTTTCCTCTGGTCTGAGTGGTCGCAGCCTGGATGTTGGCGCCACCCCTTCGCATCCACAGCTGCAGGGTGAAGTGGTCGCCTGATAACGCAGAGACAACCGAATCTGGCACCACGGCAACGTGGTTGGACCCGTTGAAGGAGAAGACCAGAGATGAATCAGAAGAGGGGAGAGTGGGCAGAGCTGAGGTCCAGTTGGCAGCAGGGGACGGAGGTGGGAGGAGGTCAACCTCACCCCTCACAGCACCTGGTGAAGAAAAGAGAGAGAGAGAGAGAGAGAGAGAGAGAGAGAGAGAGAGAGAGAGGATCAATAAAAAGAAGGACCCTGCCGTCTGAATATTCAGAAAACCTGTAAACCAGAACTCACCACACAGCCGTCGCACAGATCTGTCAGAGTAGCTGTCTCTGTCACAGCCCTTCCCGATGTGGCCGGTCTGGAGCTCTACGGTGGCCTGGATGTTCCACACAGTCTCTTCACAGGTCTCCAGATGCAGGCTGGGGAACAGGGGGATGCTACCTGACCCAGGTGTGTACTCCACACGCTTGGTCCATCCTGGAAAAAAATTGCAATATTACACGCCAGCCACAGCCTGACATGTCATACAACATTTAGATTCAAATAGTGTGGGAAAGCAAATAATATACACACTAAGGCTCCAATAACTGACGCTTTCTTTTCTCTCCTCCCCAACATGCAAACAATTCCCAGTTGAGGTCTTTGTGTTAGCCAATGTATCAGTTTACCTTTTTTTCAAATATATACATTTTTAATGTGTTATATACAATGTCACGGCAGCTGGAAACAGAAATATTAAGATGTGAAACTAAATTGAAATTGTACTGCACTGTATGAGATTCTTAAATCAAAATAAAATGTAATGATTCACAACCCAGACAGGCCGCCAATTATAGCCTGCGCCTGCTCATCCTGTGGAGGAATCTAATGTCACAGAAAGTACAGTAGTAGTGTGTATGATTCTATTAATACGTCGTCATCGCTTCATTAATTGCCTTCCGCTGATATTACTCAGCTTCAGCACTTCCTCTTTAAAACACAGCTCTCGATATAAACACGCAAAAGTGATTCATCCAACCGGCAGCCCACGCACTCTCCAGCTACATGTAAAAGTGATAGTTTCAACTAAAAAGCAACACATTGGATGACTAAAACACATCTCTGAGGCCAAGGATGATAATCAGGACAGATTGTTTACCGATCCAGCCGGGTTTGCAGGACGGCTTAACCGTGACAACAACCTGGGCATCGGCCTGAGCACGGTTCTTTCCACAGTCGAAGGCGGTCACCCAGAAGGTGTGAACACGCTGACGCTTCGAATCCAATGGCTCTGTGTTCTTAATGTTACCTAGGAGACAGAGAGAGAGAGACAAAGAAAGAGAGGACAAGAGAAAAAATAAACAAAGAATAAAAGGGAAACCGAAATAGAGGGGTTAGTCATCAACAACAAGCTTGCGTAATTGAAAGCCCAGCAGAAATGAGCACTCATTGATAAAGCCTCTATCATTGCGCATACATATTAACAGAGCCACTATCCCTTTCAGTGCACTATATCAGCAATAGAAAGAGAGGAAGATAAACTGCATAGAACAAAATGGAAATTGCAGGTTTTTTTCCTGTTATTAGAGATAAAGGCAGCGGCGAGTATCTGTGATAGGCTGACAGCGCTCAGCATGCCAGCTGACAGACAATAGGTAAGACAGAAGATGCTGTGACATGGTGGGGGGAGAAACAGAGGGATGACAGAGATAGTGGCAGCAACAGAGAAGAGACATGTAACGAAAAAAGAAAAAAAGACAATGACAAGCCAACAGCATTTGAACAAGGTTGGAACAAAAGGTCTCTGTGCTGCCGTACCAGTCTGGCCCAAAAAAAGAAAGGAGCTGCTCATCCTCTGCAAAACCCTCCAAGTCTGGGACGATTCTGCAGAGTCACACTAAAACAGGGCCCTCCGCAGCTGCTGTGTCACACATTACTATTGATCTCCCACCAGCCAGTCAATGGATATAATAGAGAGAAGAAGAATTTAGGGAATCCGGGGACAAAACGATGCTGATGTTAAACTGAACAGCTGATGCAATGTTTATGCAGAGACAGAACAATGCTACGCCCACACAAAGTCTATTTTAACATCTTATGGTATCTACCTGTGAGCAGAATTAAGTACCTGCAAGTCTTTTCACTCTGTCGCTATGCAGACATCAATATCTCAGAGGTGTCTGGTGTGCGTGTTTTTCATGTATTGAGAACATCCAGAGTTTAGGTGTTGAATACTTAATTGAATACCGAATTTAGAGATTCTGCTTGCAACCAAGGCTACACAGAGAAGATGGAGCTGAGAGCAAATACGGAAAATAATGTGGAGACTGGAGGGGGGATTGTATGTCTGTAGCAGAGAAAGACAAATATTGATACGTCTATGAGATTTACTGCGAAAGGATAAACCATATCTCACCATCGTTGTCAATAGCGAAGGGCACATTGGGAGTGATGATGTCATAGAAGCAAATCTGGCTGTACTGCGGGGAGCAGTCGGCATCCAGAGCCTCCACACGCACGATTCGGTCAAACAGACGCCCTTCTGGGACCGAAGCCTCGTAGCGATGCTCAACGAACACAGGGGAGAACTCATTGACGTCGTTTACACGAACATGCACGGTGGCCCTGAGGGGAGGAAGAGTGGGAGGCAAAACACAAGCGGGGAGAGAGATGAGTTATTGTGACAACGGGAAGCAGAAATGGCTGGATGGGCTTTGCAGTGCACAGCCAGAGGGACGCCAGACAGTGACTGTAATTATTGTTAAAAAAACATTAAATATCTTCTGTTGAAATTGGGAGGAGGAGGAGGAGGAGGAGGAGGAAGAGGAGGAGGAAGAGGAGGAGGAGGAGGAGAGAGCGGGCTAACTTGTGGGATTTCTTGCTGTTGACTCCATCAGGCCCCTCTCCGCAGTCGTAGGCCTGGATGGTGAAGCTGTGCTCCCGCTGGCTCTCACAGTCCAGTGGCTCCTTGGAGCGGACCAGACCCTCGCCGGTGGAGCGGTCCAGAACCACTGCTTCAAACTGGACCGAACCTGAACCCGAGGGGCCATTATGGACCCGGAAGCCACAGATTTCACCTGGGAGAGAGAGGGAGACGGTGTGAGGGGAAATAACTCAAATGTATCAGATTATAGGCACTATAAACACAAGTTAATCATCTTGTCAGTTTTCATAAATAAGAAAAGTTATTCATGCTTTCATTCATCTAGTGAACTGATTATTGTATTTACCTGCCTGGCTTTTACCTTATCCCACAGCTTATACAGAAGGCTGCAGCCTTAACTATGAACCAGAGCAAATAAGAGAGATTATGTAACCTCCAGCTGATTTTAAAATTTATTTTTTTAGGTTATACTCTTAATTACTTTTAAAGCCCTCCAGCAAACATGGGATCCTGCTACAAAACTCTGCCGTCTAGACTCAAAAGCAAAGGGGACTGTACTTACTGTCAAACTTCGGAACAGCCTTCCTCTCAAAAATTCATCTTCCTACCTCAGTGATTATTTCTACTAAAAAAAAGCCCATTTCTGCACTAACTTAACTTCTTTTTATTGCCATAATCACCTGTGTTATTTCAGTGTCCTTTTTCCTGTGTCTGTGAAACAGCTAAAGTCAATCAGTGACATATAACCAGAAACTCAATAAATCAGCCGACAGTCTAGTCCAAATGTCCACAATGCACTTATAATGTCAAACCAATCAGCGCTGAGCCGCCCAGAGAGGGGAAATATCATTTCCTCATTGATTCAGCATTGAAAAAATGTAAAAATACAGCATCAATTATTATTTTTTTATTGTGACTATTTATTCGAATATCTGGACTTAAAATCGTATCGTCCTTTTCAGAGTATCAGAAGAGTGCAGAGAATTATCTGGAGCATCCCTTTAAGTGGCAGTCATACAAGCAATAATTATAAGAATAGAATAAAAAAGACTGCAGCTGAGACTCGAAATAAAACCCTTACTATAGCAGCTGATCTTCCCTGGCAGACAAAAGTTGCACGTAGGGAAGGTTCTTGCTCGAACACCTAATTTTCTCTTCCTCCTTGACACGAGCCCGGCCCAATAAATTCCAGGGAGTGCTTGAGTAATTCTAGTTGATCTATTATAATTTGACTGAACATGGTTATTTCCAGGGCTCGGGGCGCAAGCACGATAACCTTATTTCATCAGGCTGCAAAAGGCAGAGCGCTGCTGACTTGCTCCTGAGATGAAGGGTTGAATTACACTATGATGGTCTAAAAATAGTGGACTCTGTGACCGAATACATTGCCTTTAATAATCAGACTGTCTGGTGGGAAATATGGCCGGAAATGGCAGCAGCCTGATAGCTCCAAACTTCAGGGGTTTCATGTTTACTATTAAACTCCGAGCAAGGCCTGGTGAGATAATTTTCAATTTGGCCTGGTGAGATAATATTCAATTTGGCTGGGGCGAGCGCTTGATTTGACCTATTTTTCACTGCAGCCACTTGTGTGGATGTTCAAGCAAATTCATGGAATGGTTCAAATATTTCCAAGCATTTTTCTTGCCAGCTCTCGCATTCCTATATTCTTCCATGCTGTTTATTGCTATTGGTGTTACCAGCGTAGTGTAGTGGAGCATCTTTGTCCAGGGCGAAGAGAGGAGGATTGAGCAGCACAGTGTTGTCGTTCTCCATGACAATCCCCTGGTACTCTGTCTCGATCCATGGCTTGTGCTTATTGGCTGCACGGCACAGAGAAGAGACCAAAGAGGATTTGGGTTAAATGGAGCAATTAGAAGAAACCAACGTATCTATTTTTAACCCTCCATTATGGGCGAGGACATGGCGAGAGTGTGCATGAGTGGAAAAATACACAATGTGTGAGTGTGTGTGTGACAACAAAGACAGTTTAAGCGCATTCGCACCCTCTCAGATTTACCCTCGTTCTTCTTTTCTCTGAACAGACCTCCTTCTCTCGTTCATGACAAGCGCCACTCTGCTCACCTCCCTGCTTGGCAGTATAATTAAAGCCAGTCAGATTTCACCTTATCACACACAGAGAGGTATATTGCTCATATCAATCAGGCAAACTGGCCTGCCACAGACGCTGCACAATAATGTGCTGAAAACAGCCGAGTCAAAATCAAATGCCTGAGGTTTACTGTGAATTTAACCTTTAATTGCGAATTAATTATTCATCCCTGTGCTGAATGTTCTATGCTGAATGATCAAAGCCCAAGTTAATGAGCCAGAAGGATGACAATTTTACACTCCAGCAAAGAGCAAAAACAAAAGCCGGAGTGCCTCCCCTCTGTTGTCCTCAATCTCGTAACGCTGAAGCTACAGAGTCTGAAATCAGACAGAGGCGCAAGACTCGTGTTTAGCAATTGCTTTGTTGTCTACACAATGAATTTTCCAGAAATCTGACTGGAACCAACTCTGCCGTCTTGTCTGTGAGAGGAGAGACGACAGGGGAGGAAGCTGCAGATTCCGAATCTGATCAAACTTCTCTCTCAGGGCTTTTTCAATTACAGAGACAATACTTTTTTTGATACCTTTGAGATGCCAGAACAACTACTCAAGTACTCCATTCAAGTACACTTTGGATGTATTTTACTTGAGTGTTTCCAATTTATGTGACTTTTTACTTGACAGACAGAGCTAATAGTTTCTAGTTCAGCTCAGCTCAGTAGCAGTAAAACATGAGTAATAATAATCCAACAATGTAATATGCCACTCTGGAGGAGGCCATTCTGCTGCCTAAACAGCGCCAGTTGAATCTAAACCAGTGTGTTAAGTTGCTCTTAAAGCAATTTTTTCTGATAAAACTTCAAGTCAAATTTGAATGCAGTACCTTAACTTGTAAAGGGGATATTTTTACACTGGGGAACCGAAACAATTAGATGACTAATGGAGGCGATCGACAGAAAAATAAAAACAGACTACAGAAGTTTGATAATTCAATGAACGTTTAAGTAATTTTTGAAGAAAAAATACCAATCATTACCCAGCTGCTGCTTCTCAGACGTGAGGATTTGCTGCTTTTTTTCATCTCATGTGCTAATTAAGTGAACATCTCTGGGTTTTGTACTGTTGGTGGTGCAAAACAAGCAATTTGAGGTCGTTAACTGGGCTCTAGAAAACTGAAACGGCTACAGTCCAATATTTTCTGACTTTTCATAGACCAAGTGATTAATAGAGGAAATGATTGAGATTAATTGACAGTGAAAATTAATTTTAATTGCAGGCCCAGCTTCTTTTGCTTGAGTAAAAGGTCTCAGCACCTTTTCCACCACAGATTTCTTTTCCATTAAATACATTTTTCACTCAACAGAAGAAGCTAAAATGTCATAAAACGTCCATAAATGTCCAGACACAAGCGGCTGAACAAGAATTTAGCCTGAATAAAATGGTCTGAAATTGGCAAAATCACAATTTAATAAGTTAAGCACACAAATCCGACCCAGCTTTTCATGCCAGACGCTTAATGGCGCCTTGTGTTTCAGGCAAATTTTTGTTTGTATCAAAAAAAGTATTGAGGATCAATAATCAGGCCTAATCAAAGGTATACATCCTCTCCTCTCAAGGTCCAGCCTGACACCGTCTCCTCCTCCGGCCCCTCCTCCTCCTCTATTTCCAGTCCTCTGCCATGTCTCTTTTTCGGTCATTTATCTCCCGCCCTCTGTCCCCTCGGCTGATCCCCTCCCTCCCTCCCGCCTCTGCTCTGCTATATAGCATTAATCTGAGCATCAGGCCTGTGGATTACATCCGGGATTACAGATTGAGAGGCATCCTATTCCATCTCTCTCTGCCTCTCCTGGCGCTCTTCCTCTCTCTGTCACTCTGTCGCTCCATGACACTCACCCACACCTCTTCGTCTGTCTCCCACACACTCACGCAAACACATACAGTGTATATACACACTTGCTCCAGTGTCTCGCACTTTCCTTTTCCCTCTCCCTCGTGTCACCTGATCGCACGTACCACCTCTCTCTCCACCGCCACCTCCTCCACCACCTCCTCCTCCCTCCTTATCGGCCTGCGTCTTTTCAGCCACGTCCTCTCCTGTCTCAGCTCCTTCTCCTCTGTCTTCCCTAACATTTCCCCTGCCCCCCCTCCTCCCCTCTCTCTGACGCTCCATCTCTCCTTCAATCTCCCCCTCTTCTCTGCATCGCTCTCCTCTGCCTCCTTCTCTGACATTCTCCCTCCACGCTGTCTGTTTCATTCGCCTTCCCCCAGCAAGATAATCATTGGAACAATGATGTTGAATCACAGTCATGGTTATCCAGGATGATAAATCTGCTATAGAGGAGGAAACAGATTTATCATCTTCTCAGACTCACAGCACTGGCAAAAACAGGCACATGCACACTGGGTCATGAACAGGAAACAGAAAATGTATAAACACGTACGAATGTAGTCTCAAGTGCACCGTTTATGTAATGCGGAAAACTCAAGTTGTGTCCAGTTGTTACACTCATGAGGGATAGCAATACAGTCATCAGGAGCATTTCAGGGCAAAACAGCCATGGCCCTGCCCGAGCACCTTGACAGCTCTGCGTGCTCCCATGGCTCCCGTCTAAACCATCATCTCAACATTTCACAATTAACAGTCGAACGGATGAGGAACTGACCTTTGTTGCCATTGGCAACCGAAGTCAAGCAAAGGAGGAAGAAGGAGAGAAAATTCATTCTGTCCATCTGAGGGAGGAGAGGAAAGAAAAAGGTAGAGGGGGCAACAGGGTGGGGTGAGGAGGGGGGGGGGGGGTAACAGTACATGCATCAACAACTGATCAGCACTGGAAGAGACAGGTACAGTAACAAGACAGAAACAGATCAGGCCTATCAGATGGTGCACAGAGGGGTTTAACCTTGCTGTGGTGTGTCATGTATGTAAGCCTACATAATAATGAGCTAAATGTGAAGCTGCATATCAAATCAGCCTTAATAAGCCAATAATGCATCACTGTTTCACCATAATGCTGATTTCTTTCCTCAGCATCAGTCTGACAAGCCTGCAGTTGCAGAGCCCAGAGCAGCCTATGGAGCATACCTGGTCGTGAGCGCGTGTGTGTGTGTGTGTGTGTGTGTGTGTCACCAGATTAGGCTTTGCATGTGGCTGAGTGGGTGTTTTCCCATGTCTTAATTGTGGTTTGTTTGGTTAAAAAAAAAATGCAGAGCTCTGCTGCCTTGTGGCCACAACAGAAAAAAAAGAGTCCTTGGGGCTTTCAGCTCTCATTGACATAACAAGCCTCTACGTTTTTCCATTGCTGCAGTCCTTGACCACATATAAATATGGAAGATTACACCAAAAAAGAGGAATGATATTTCTGTATATATCAGGAGACTATCTGTGCACAGGTTGTTCAGGCTGCACATACATCCAAGAGCAGAGAAACATGCTATGCGACAACAATCAGCTCGTTTACATTACAGGCTGGTATTGACACACATTACCAGCTTGGGCTCCATGACAGCCTATGGCCATATTGAGAGCTCATCCTAGAGCCAGGAGAGGACATGTCGCAGAAATTCAGGCTTGCTGAGGCAGAAACCGGCCGCTTTTGACATTACCGTGGTGAGTGCGGTGATGCTCCTGGTTGGTACCCAGCCTCTACGCTCGCAGCATCCGCCTCTCACGCCCCTGCCGCTCGGCTCGGCAATCCTCCGCAGGCTGACACCAAACCAAACCTTCAGGTGGAGAGGACGCACGGATGCTCTCTCTCTCTCACGCACACACAGCAAGAAAGGACAGAAAGGGGTGCGATTCAGGCGCGGTGAGGAGATGTGAGGACGGCTAAGACGCCGATGGATGCCCTTGTTTTTTCGGCTCTACGGAGAAGAGGAGCAGGAGGAAAAAACGGTGGGAATATTACGCTGCCGTCCCCTCCCTCTCGGCGTTTCTTAACCCGCCCACACTGCGTCCTTCTCCCTCTCTCCCTCCCTCTCCCTCTCTCTCTCTCTGTACCAGTCTGCTTCCCTGGCTGTTTTTTGCTGTTGAACGCACATTGAGAGTGACTCAGACCTCAGCACAGCAATTCATCCCGTCACGTTGGGGTCTGCTCGATGAGAGACGCACTTAACCCCGTTTTGTCCGCGTGTTAATTCCCCATTTCCCACTGCCCGAGCATCCCCATGACCACACTGCAAAATGACGTCATGTCACACCTTTTTGCCCTGTGCTCCTTGTGAGACACACACGAAGGCAAACACACACACACACACACACACACACACTCTATAACTACTCAGAGTCCTTGTTTGAAATGCAGCATTTTAATCAACATTATAAAACTGTATCTGAAAATCACCCCCTCCCTCCCCTCCCCTCCCCCCCTCAAATCCCCACTTTTCTTTTCCTTTGTACATTTGGTAGGAATAAGGCAAAAAAGTAGTCTCTTGAAATAGCAATTCACATCAATTAATAATCACCATGTCATGTATATAAATATGACTAAAATCTGGGCTGTTGCTACAGTGAGGTTCGTCCTACCCACACGTGTGTGTTGAGGGACGGCAGCAGGGCCTTCCTTCAGCATGCCGTGGATCAGACAATCCAGCCACCCCCAAAAAATGTAATTCAACGAAACAATACAAAGAGGCGTTCCCACAGTGGGACGGGATTCTTCTACCTTACACTCTTTTTTAATCACCACCTGCTGTTAAAAACAGAAGAACCAAGGGTGAGACATAAAAGTGGACCCCCCCCCCTTCCATTTTCTGTTTATTGTGCTTCCAGTTTAAAATGAGACAGTTCCTCAGTTCAAAAGCAGCCTGTGCCCCCCTATTAATGGAGATCAGAGTGAATGTGGGATGAGCCAAAATGATCAACTGTAGTGACTGAATGGTTGGGCAGTGTTAAAAAGTCTCCTTCTGAAATCATTCACTTTCACATCTGTGCATTTCAGGGCTGAGGGCCGGGCTTGGAGCAGCGCCGACAGAGGAGTGGCGTAGACTGAGCAGAGGGAAAGGAGGGTACGCGGCAACGAGAAAATACCAGGAAGTTCACACAAGGAAAGGCAGAACAATGCAAACTCTCTCATGAAATCTTATCCAAAGCTACAAAATGTTCTTTTTCATAAAAGCTGCTAAAACTCTATAAAATCAAGTCTTTTTTTCCCCCATCACAAATCAAATTGAAACCAAAACAAATGTACTGCAAAAACATTCATTAATACAAGGCCATTTTGAGTTGGGGGATTAGTGTTCAGTGTGGGATTTACAGTGCTTGTGCAACCACTGGCAGCCATTTTTGCAAACCAACTCCCCCTTATTATTATTATTATTATTGTTATTATTATTATTATGATGATCATTACTACCATCTGTCTTTAGCAGAAAGCCGTATGCATCTTGTATTATTACATTAGAAAGTGCCACATATGCTGGCGCTGTGCTTAAACCTCCTGTGAAAACTTTCTGCTGCTAAAATGCGGGTGCTGGACGTGAGATAGAGAAAAAAACAAAAAACAAAAAACAACCACAAAACACATTGGAGCCAATGACTCTGAACCAGTGACTGGTGGGTGCAGTTCTGTGTCGACAGCATGTAAGTCTCTCAAGTTCAAGTCCCACGTTTCTTTAAAAAAAGAAGAAGCAGAAAAAAGAAAAAAAAAAAAAAACAACAACAGGAAATCGCCCCTGATTGGCTCACAATTACCCCATGTGGCACGATGGTCATTTCCTGTAAACATTTCTCAAAATGTTTATAAAAACACCCTCCCATTTAAAACACAAAAATATATAGAAATTTATTTTTACATGGACACATATATACATATATATCTATATATAGATATATATATAGAGATATATATGAATATATATTACTAAAGGCCTTAAAATATTTTCCATTCTGCTCCTTGAAAGTCACAGTTCCCTTCAGTGGATATTTAGCCTTAGATGGACCTGGAAGGAAACAGAGATATTTTAACATTTATTCGCAGCTTTTAAAACATTATTGACTGACACAAAATGACAAAACATAAGGCCTGCGCTTGCTTACCGTGCCAGCTCTCAGTACCAAGTTTTAATCCTGCTTCGTCTGGCTCCGTTCTTTCTTAGGTACCAGCGCCTTACGGAGGTATGGCATGATTAAAAAGGCTACGAGGAAGAATACGTGACCGCAGAAATAGACGGAGGAGTACACCTGAAAAACAAAAGGCGACAGAACAGTCTAATTCAAACCTTCATTCACACATCCACAGAGTCATGAGGACACCTGCTCTGTCTCCTGTCAGAGAGTTTAGAGTCATTCTTTACTCGAATCAATGGTCTGAGCACAGAGGGTGTCTGAGCTGTACAGGCTGTACAGCGCAATGGCAATTTTTTTGATTTTGAGCTACACAAATAAAGTTGACTTGATTCAACTCCATTTGTCATGATGAAATATAAAACGCCTGCCAGCCTGATAACTCTCCAGAGTTGTAAAATCCTCTCCCATAGTATTACAAACAGTTGTGCAGTGTTTTGGTATCTGATAAAGCTTCTATTACTCAAACCAGCATTCCTGGGGCCTTTTGCAATCACTGTGTTTGTTTGGATTAGTTCAATGTGTCAAGAAGATAATGATCTCATATTTCAAATAAAAGCTTGCATCTTGCAAATTTGGTGACACGGGCCTCTGGATTGTGTTTCAACATGTTCCTACTCCTTGGTATTATCTTAATACCTGTTTTCAGTCTGAACGGCCTGTAATTCAAACTGCGTTGCCTCAAACCTGGACGGCGACACCCAAAACTTAATGTTACAAGCGAGAGCAACCGTAGTTCCCCCGTGACCAGAGAGGCCCCTGAGAGCTGTGAGTTACCTTGAGCCATTTGTCGTAGGTGAAGATGCAGAATGGCACGAGGGGGTAGCCCATGAAGAGCCAGTGGATAAACTGCTGGACTACATAGATGAGAGGGTAGAGAGAGCTGTTGGCCAGCTTCGTCAGCAAGGGACTATCCTTCACGAGTGCCAGGGCCTGTCTCACACACACACACACACACAGGCAGACACATATTCCATAATGGTTATAGTAATACAATAAAAGAGTCTGTGTATAATAAACTGATGTGAAAATGTGACTGGAGTCAATATTTAATTACAAGCAGATTCAGCAGTGAGGTGAATTTGATCAATAGTCTATTTAATACCAAGAGGCCGTCTCTTATGAAAAAGAAAACAATGAGTTTATATGATGCAGTCAAAGTGCAAATATAGCTTTTATTGAAAAAAATAAGCCTAACACTAAGGGTACAGAGAAGAACAAATTTTCCACCCACTTAGACAAATACCCAGATGGCTTGAGCTTCCTACACATAATTATCTTTAGGTTAGCACATTGTGCCCTGTATCTCTGGTATACCTGTCTCTCTACAGTGATGATGAAGAACTCCATGGAGAAGCACAGGATGTATCCCGAGTGAAGACCATGCCAAATCGTCAGAAAGAGGAGAGTGGCCATGTGAGACAGGGTCTTGTTGCCCAGGAACTTCAACCGCTTGAAGACATGTCTTAAAAAAAGAAGAGGAAAAAAAAAAAGTCAAGAGTTGATGGATAATCTCTTTGTGACTAAAAATCTGGATAAGGGCAGTGGAGAATGCTTAATACATCAGCCATCACTGCCTACATGGCAAGCACTCACTTACCTGGAAGTTGTTGTTGCATAGCAACTGAGGTTATATTAAAACATTTCAACGACTTCACATCCTCTACAAGGGTACTCATCAATTCAATGCTAGCCCAGACTCTATAATATCTTAGACAAGTGCACACACACACATTATGTTTTCAATACCCAAACCAGTTTTCCCCCCTTACAGCACATTAGCAGAATTAGCTGTGGAGAGTTGAGCCAATAGGTGCATGAAGCACTACTGTTTAAAAGCCTTGCTCGTGGCCTTTAAGCCATCAGTGTGCCTCAGACAAAGTGCTTGTCATTTTGCACGCATTTTGCACGCTCTCTTGACGCAGCAACTGGTCAAGTGCACAGGTGGGACAGTAAGCAGGATTTAAGCTTCTCTGTCAAGCTTCATTTTTTCACCCTTCACTCAAATACGTCTGCCAGTTTTGGTGTGTTAAACCCAAGTACAATTCACTGGTGACAGCTGACATTTCACCCCGCCTTTGCGTGTGGCCATTCCTGTTCCTATTCCACAGACAAACTCCAGTAGCAGTTTCAGACGCAAACTGACCCCCCCTTTAATGTTCATAGTTCTATCCAGCCAGAGGAAGAAGGCTCAATACATACAACATCAAACTTAACTCCTGAACTCCTTAAATGTGTGCTGAGAGAATTATAACTCAGATGTGGGCTCGTATGTGACTATAAATAGACATTTCTTTGTGGGTCAGACAATGAGAGCATTGTATGTGTTAAGTCTGTATTTTATCTAGCAAGGACACCAGAGCTCCCCACCAGTATCATAAACTCACCTATATCTTATAAAGTTACCCATTGAGAGAATTTTCATTTCCATTTTGGAGAGGTGTCACTCTTCCTCCTCCCCTCTCTGTGTCGCATGCAGTTTTGGATGATAGAAAGTGAGCTGTGGTAGCTAATGCATTCAGCTCAAATGGACCATGTAATAAACTCTATGTTCAATAAATTTCTTTGCTCACTGCGGTCATCACCAAATGAAGTCATACGCTGCTGCTGCAAAAGTGCCTTTAATTGTCTGAAAAGTGCAAACTTTTAAACCCCTCCCAGGATGCACGCACCCTCCCCGTCATGGTTGTTCTGGTGTTAAAACAAACCCGTGAGGCCCTCTTTGTAAAACATTGCCACATGTGCATAGTGGATTGAACTGTCATCCCCTCTACTCCGCTGTTATCATCTGAGTAAATACTTAACGTTTACGACACCACTTTGAATACAAGCTGGAGAGCGTCACAGATTTGTGGCTCAATACTGACCTGGCAGCCCAGGCGTTTGTGTTGATGTTGAAGGAGGAGATGGTTCCCCCAAAGAGCGGCGTGGTCTCAAAGAGCCACACCTTCATGTTGGCACAGGCGTCCCACTGGTGTTTACCATCCACTACGCCATTGTAGCCCAGTCCAGATAATATACATACACCCTCCTGCAACATACAAAACACACATCATCTTCGTCGTTTGCTCATGTAAGATCACGCTGTGAAGCACAAAAACCCGATCGACTGGGCTGTTACTCTGGAGTGGGTGTGCCATTAAAAAACTAATTATTTAGGCACGACTGTGTGTTAAGGTATGAAAGTTTTACTGTGTGCTCTCTCACAGCAAGTGTTAAGCCGGGTAGAGTATGCAAATACAGCTTAATATAAGTCAGGTTTATGTTGGGCACCGAATCAGTAGGCTGTTTGCTATGAAGACAAAACTGCATTTTTCTTGCACATGTTTGCAGATTAAGAGGCTACTTACCGCTATAACCCAACAGCTGACATATTTATATAAAATGACTTTAGCCCACAGCAGTATAAACACACAGCGATACCAGAAGGGCTGGGCCTGTTGGAAAGGACACAGTTTTATTATTTGGCCAATGAGAAAGACATCCTGAAACTCTTGCATTGAAAAGCATTAAGCACATGCAGTGATTATTTTTGAATATATTGTCATTCTCACCTCATACTCATCTGTTAAGAAGTAGCTGTCTGAGTAATAGGGACTAAATATTGCATACATCACCAGGCAGAGGAAGCCTAGAGCAAACCTCTTCATAGCTGGTATAATGCTGTAAGAGACAGACACAACATGAGATGGCAATGATGTTAACTGCAGAGCTGCGTCACTGCATAGACAGTCTTTGAGCCCATCATTTCTTTTCATTGCTCTTCCTTTTCTGAATCTTTTACCTGTTTGGAGGATTTCCAGGACAGTCGGTGAGCTCCCCTGCTACCAGCCTCTGGTAGCTGCGCAGTGTAAACTGGGGCCCCACCAGGAAGCCTCCGTAGAAGTAGGAAAAGCCGTACACCTCCAGCAGAGAGGGGGCAGACGGCAGAGCTGCCTTCTTCTGTTCTGCACTCAGCTGGGACTGGAGTTTAAGGATGTGAGAGGAAGAAGACGATGAAAAATAAGGGAGAAGAAGGATCAGGACAGGAAAGAGGGATGAGGGGAGTGGAGGAGGAGAACAGGAAAGGGCAGAGAAGTCATTTTAAAAGCACGCTGATGAGCTCAGGATGTATCTGGTTACATAGGATTCATTTAGAATTTGACCACAACCTAGACTGACCACAAACTCAATAAGACTTAATACTGGCATTTAACTGCAGGCTGTAAACTGTGCACTAAAGAATGACCCTTGGCATTTGAAACACTTTGGCAACAGTGATTTTACAGATTTCCACGTTTATACGTTTGCTCTTCAATATCATAGGTTGTATTGTGTCATTGAGGATAATGCTGCAAATCAACATCTTGTGCATCGATGTGATAAAATAACATAATTGTCAGGAGTCCAAAATTAGACCCAGTATTGGATTAGCCAAAAAAATCCACTCATCTAGTATCTAGTATCTAGTTACAGTCTCAATCGATCTTTTATAAAATTGGCTGCATCATGAAATATTCTGATGTTGTGATACATTATTACACATGATATGACGGACGATTTTATCACCCGCCCCCTCTAAACATCTGCTGCCACTTCTTTGCCCTTTGATGTATCTGCTCTACAGCTCAAAGCACATTTTGGGTGTTGCAGTTATCTCATCATTGCTTTGGTAATCTTATTTTTCAAAATTTTTTTTTGGTTGATTTATCTTCACACTTTTTGGTAGTTCAGTGGGAAGATATGCATCCAGTGGTCAAACCCTTTCCCCAATCCTTCCTTTGAGCTTGCCTGGGGTGTCAGATAACCTTCTTCTGAGTTGTAAGATAGTATTGTTTGCTTTGGAGTAACACAGTATTTAGAGTAATCTTGTGATGGTCTCTGTTTGAGTCAAACTAAATTAAATCTGCTCCCACATGCTGTTCATTAATGGGAAAAGCTACGTTTCCACTCCTACACAGCTATTCACTTATTCTCCTGCACACCTGATTGAATTGACACATGTAGAGCTGAGATGATTAGTCTATTAATTGATTACTTAAGGGACAAAAAACCAACTGTCAACAATTCTGATTTTGAAAGTATTTCTTCAAGCACAAATTCTCTGTTTCCAGCTTCTGAAATGTGAAGATCTGCAGTTTTCAGTGACAGTAAACTTGGCTGGACAAACCAAACAATCTCACTTGTCTTGGCCTCCAGGGAAACTGTAATGAGCACTTTTCACTATTTTCTAATATTCTACAGAGCAAACAATTGACTGATTAAATGAGAAAATAAGTGGCTGATTAGTCAATAATGAAAACAGTCCCACAGGTGTGCAAAGATCACTTTTCTCATATGGTGTTTGTTTGGGTCTTTGTTGTGCTGAGGACCTAATGTTAATACTAGATTTACTTATCACTGTATGACTGTACCAGCTCCTTGCTGCACATTGGTGCACAGCGATCATCTACTTGTTGGTGGTGAAAACTATCAAATATCAAAAACTTCAGCTACGTCTCTTTCATACATGACAGAATTTTTTTTTTTTTTGGGGGGGGGGGGGGACTAACAGGAACTAACAGACATACACAATGAGCAAAACAATCCCAGACAGACAACAACATCAACATATTGACGCATGCTCAAGCAGGCAAATGCAAGAGAGATCAACCAACTCACTGGTTCCTTCCCGCCGTCATAGTAATCAAATGACAAACCTGTAATCAGAAAAGGCAACTGGTGTCAGAAACTATGTTAGAGCGACTAAAGTTGTCATGATCATTTCAATGAACATCTTAAAGCATGCATAGGCCATGTGAGCAGTTTATCAGTGTGTTAATCATTCACTTGAGTACAGAGGGAGATTGCAACAACAGCAACGGGAAGATATCAAATCAAACACGATGAGAAAACATCTGCTTTTCTGAAAGAACTGGGCTTGTCGAGCGGAGCAGGGTAAGGAGAGCTTTGGCCAACTCACCAACGAGTTTGAGCGTGAGTACGCAGTGAGGCATAGTCCATTTGATGTCATACTCCTCCGTCGCTGTGTAGTAATACCCTGCCAGCAGGTAAAGCTACAGGAGGACAGAAGAGACATCCGGTGAGCAAAACTCTGCATTATCAAACAACTCTAAGAGGATGTGCATCACAGTCCTATGTGACTTCAGGAGAAAAGACTGAAGGGAAGGAAATCGCCAACACAAATCAGAGGATGTGTGAAGGTAAAAAAAACTGAAGTGGGCATATTTCCATTTAAAAATGTGGTTTCATTAGCATATGACTGGTTTAAGTGTCAGCAATAAATGCAAGAGCGTGCAAAAATAAAGGCTCCAGCATTCCCACAGGAACCATGTGACTACATCTCAAGATTATTAGCCTTAGTTACAAGTGGCCCTTTGAATACACGAGAGTAACAGCACGCAAGCATAAACAAAGCGTTTAAAGGAAATCAAAGAATGCAGATGCAGAAATCAGATACTGGACTGTGCAGACGAACTGGCAGGCAGCACCAGAGCCACTGCGGTATAAGTGTGAGGGTGGACAAAAGGGAGCTAATGCTATAAAGTAAGGCTGGACGTGTGGAAACGGGGGAGAGGAGGCACTGGGATACCTCACCATTTGAAAGGTAAAGCTGCTCAGGACAGTTGTTACCGTCCTTCCCATGAGCCTCAGCATCAGGAATTGGACAAGGATGCATACTGCGGAGTGATAGAGCTGAGAGCCTGGGAAAGAGACGGACAGAGGGGGGGGGGGGTTGTTGATGATGGTGAGTGCAGTCAAGTGTGACCTGTAGGACTGGACATGACAACAGCATTTTTCCTCCACAGCTCAGTACTGGCAGAGATGGAGAGAGAACAACAAAGCAAATCTACGATACACATTGGACTTGAAATGAGCTTTCAGAGATGGTTGGAAGCGAATGTGTTCCACAAGGAGGAAGATAAAGCAACAGACCTGCTGTAAAATCCAAGTGCAGCCACAAAAGAGTAGAGAGAAGACAAAAGATCAATGTTAACAGTTTGTGTTTACTCCAGCATGCCACCGTCATCCATGACAAAGCTCCATTATGAACTCAATTGACTATCATAGGTCATGTTTAAGCAACGCTACAGGAAATTCAGTGGTTTCCTCTTCTCTTTGGAGAATATTTTCTTCTGATGCGTGAATATCTGCTGGTTTTCTCAGTTCTCCCTGATCCTAAACTGAATTATAGAAAATGTAGAGCTGTCACTATTGATTATTTTCATCATCAATTAAGCTAGATAATAATCAGCAAATTAATTGATTTATCTAATTCATTTTGTCTATGAACTGTCAGAAAACAGTGAAATATGCCCGTTATAATTTACCACAGTCCGAGGAAATCTATTCAGATTACTTGTTTTAATCAACAAACAGTCCAAAACTGCTGAAACAAGCAAATGTTCTGCTTCTTTGCTTGGAAAATTACTAAAAGAGGAATTTGTTATCAAAACAGTTGCTTTAATTGCTCTAAAAATCTTTGGTTTTGAACTGTTGGTTGGACAAAACAAACAATGTGAAAACATCACCTCTGGCTCTTGTTGAAGTTGATGAGCATTTTTCATTATTTTCTAACATTTTACGGACCAAGCACCAAATTGATTAAGCAAGAAAAGAATCGGCAGATTAATCAATGATGAAACTAATCGTTAGAGGCAGCCCTCAGTGTACTTAATAGACCATATATTAAGTTGCACAGAAAGACAGTCTGAGCTACATGGACAAAAATGACATTTGCATATAAATCTCCAGTTGTCAAACCTGCTGGCATAGTTCAGAGCACCACGTTTACTTCCTCATCGACCCAGAAATGAGTCAACACATTGGATGATTCAACCACATGAAAATGTCTCTTAAACTTGACACCCAAAAGCCATTATGCTCCACGCTAAACAGACCAGTGTTTCCTCCAGGTGTTACAGTTTGTCACCAAATATTTGATTTAAAAATTATATTCTGCTGCTTCTGGGATTCCCTTTAGTTTGCAATTGTTCAGTCCATGAACAATCAATTCGTAGATGTTTATAGAAATAAATCTCCCCAAGCCCAAAGGCTAAAATGTTATTCCAAAAGTGTGCAGAGAATTGCTCATTTTCCCGAGCACATTCATTTTTGCTTTGATTTGCTTTGAGTCAATCTGACAGCAGCCAATCATTTTACGAGCAGCGGCGAAAAGTGTTTTTGGCAGCAGAGACTAGCAGACAAAAAGAAAGAGGGACTGGGACTGTCACAGACAGCATCGTGCAAAACATTCAGCTCAGGAAACACAAATCTTATTTCAAAGGTATGAATATCTTTTTTAAAAGTTACCGCTTTAGATTTATTGTACTGATACTCGGTTTAATTTTCTAAAGGGGACCAAGTTTGGTGAAAGATAAATTATGACTTGTTTAGGACTGAACTTTGCTTCAGGCAGGAGTTTGTAGCTGATGCTAACAGACAACGTCAACATTTGCTGTTTGAGTAAATTAAAGGTAGTGTGTGGACTTTTGGGCAACTAGCAGTAGTGGCTATCACCAGAAGCAGCACAGAGTTCAAATTGTTGCTAGTTTTTTTTTTTTTTTACAGCTTAATTATAAGAGAGGCCTGTGAATTCCCTTTTCATCTCACCAAAGTTGAAGGCTGCTAGAGCCAGTCCAGAGAACGTGTGGAACAGGTGAATAACTGTGGCAGGCTGGTAGAACAAGAACCGCCGGTACACCAGAGCACAGGGATACCCTGCAGGACACACACACAGAAATGTAGGGGGAAAAACTGTTAATGGAGCTACGCTGCATTTCCTCATAACAGCTAATAGAGGTGTAGCTGACGCCTTCTGATATTAACAACTCTGACCTTGTGGTAAAAACGTACGCACACAGCAACACATTAGTACCATTAGTGCAAATGAGAAAGGAGAAAGATAACTGCCCTAAGTAGGACAAACACACACTGGTGATCGTGGAAAATCACATTTTAAAATAGGGTCAACCAGTTCAACATGTTCTTGTTCAGATTTTGACTTATCGCAATGAGATTATTCATTGATATTTGTGCTTGTGTACATGTAAATATCTGAAATGTAAACACCCTCTTTCTCAGACTGATGTGACCCTGAAGTGAAAAAATTAATTGAAAGTATGACCCACAGTATAATGTAACTGAGTGGCCAAACGGACCAACATTTGAATTAACTCAGTGGATATCCAGGTGGGGAAGGTACATTCACGAGCACTGCGGCAACTTGGATGCAGCCAAATAGAAATATCAGCTTCATTTGATATTTTATGCAACATTCAAATTTCCATATGCTTCAACTGGCTTCTTTTAAAAGGAAATTCTGTATCTTATTGTCAGCAAATATCATTGAAAAAACAGTAATATTTCATTGAATGAAAGTATTCTTGGTGCAGCCAAAGCCTGATATATTTTATTCCCCTTTGCCATTGACCTCCATTGCTGTCCAAACAATCAATGGGCCACACTGTCGCATTAGGTGACACGGTAACAGTGAAGATTGGCACTGTAGTTTATTTTGAGCCGACCACACATGCACCACCCTGCTGCCATCAATATCCACTAGTGCATATTAACACCAGTGAATTAATATTTGTCTGAAAAGACATTATTTGCTCCTGCTTGGGTAACGTTTGCTTTCAGTGCCCTGCTGTTTGTCAGAGTAAGTGAAAACATTTCTAAAGAGGCCTTGAGAGGCAGATTAACATTAGAGAAATATAGAATAACAACAGTCTTATCCCTTAAAAACGTTCACAATCCAATAAATCAGATACAGAGCGCCTGTAGGGTTAATCAACTGAGTCACTTGTGGCCTCACAGGCTTCTTTTTTTGGTAGCTTTAATGATGCACTTTCAGTAGACAGAGCGAACAAGTATGGATCTGGTATCAAATATCAGATCCCACACTGTGCTTTATTATGTAGTCAGTTTTGCAAAGCAGTTGGTTGACCAAGGCCTAAATCATAGGAGCCTCTGTTATGGCCCCAATGTGTTGGTGCAAGGCAGTTCCTATACGGCCACAGTGTTATGAAAGACACATTGGGCAACACCGGGATATAGTGAACGCAACAGGCTGACGGAAGGGCTTCAGGCATTAGCCTACCAAAGTCTGAACTGAAGGGCCACGTTCAGTCTAACGTGTTGGTGGTGTGAGAGAAACAGACGTGTCCATGTGTCAGAGTAAAGTTCAGAGAGGACAGCATGGAGGACGCCCTCCCCCACCCCACCCCATGCACACACACACACACACACACCTACTCTAGAGTAGTGCTACATGACACAGCCTACATGTCACAGCAGAAGTTGAGGCAAACTTACTGATGACAAGTCAGAGTAAATCTCGACCTTGCCTCCACTTTACTCTACTGGGTGAAAAAGGAGGGTTGAGGGACATATTTTGGCAGCATGTGCTCACTCTCCTTGTCAAAGCATGTCCCTCCCCCACTAACACTGGGGCTTTTATTTTCCTTATGTCCACCAGCCCACAAACAATTTCATCAAACCACAGGAGCTCATTTTTAGTTGCCTGCTTTTCGTCGCTGCCCATCTTACTTGACCCAATTGTCCAGCTTGTTAAATAGTCCAACCTGAAGTTGACACTGACGTTAATAAACGATACTTGGCACCACATTAGTCATCATGTCAGTTCACTGCCACCGTTTAGCCGCTGGTCCTGATGTTTATGTCCACTTGGACGTCTGAGGGTGTGTGCCATTTAATCAAAGGCTCTCTGCAAATTAATCTGCCGGTTCTGGGAAGCCCGTGACAGATTTATCCGGATTCTTATTTAGCTGTGTACACAGCAGTGTACCAAAACAACCGGTGTACAGCCTGTAGCTGTGTCACAGTTGGTCCCTGACTGAGCGTTTTGTTAGCACTGAGTTTAACAATTACACTCAGAAATGCAGCACAGCAGCCCAAAGCTGCCACCGGGAAGACTGTCAGGTCTGCTAGCTACCAGAAAATCACCGTAACAGATTCAACTCACCGATTAAAATAGATAAAATGAGTCGGACCGCTGGCTCCGGGGAACCTAAGGACTCCGACAGATTCTCCAGCAAGGGAGCCGCCATCTTTCTTGTGGGCGGAAACGTCTCTTCGCGACGGTTCAGTGAACTCTACTGACTCACGGCACACATCCACATATACACACACACACACACACACCGCACACACACCACACACACTCCGCTTTTTAAAGGCCCTTCTCGGCTCAGCCTCCTACTAAGTTAAACCGTGTGACTCTCCTCCCACCTCCCCTCCCGCCCGGCTCGGCCCTCTTCACCACTCCTCTGCCGGGACAGTACAGGTAGGATAACTGTGTGCGCGCGCGCCTGTGTGTGTGTGTGAGTGAGCGTGCGTGCGTGCGTGCGTGTGTGTGGAGAGAGCCGGTTAACTAGTGCATGATGGTGTGTGGTTATTAACCCTCTAGTGTAAGTGCGCCCCCATGTGGTGTCTCATAGGAACAGCCTTCCTCCAGACATGTTATAAAACATATACAGCTGCTGGTACTGCCAAAAATCACATGCAGAGTTAATTTTCAGTTATAGCCTCACTAAAACGTTTAATCAGAAACCACGGGGATTGATGGATGGTTATATTCAGAGCTTAATTTGTAAACCAGGAGGTCCTGGAGCACAGGGTGCTGCTGAGGCGGTCAGTGGGAGAGAAAAAACAACATCAAAGGTCCACAGAGCCTGAAGCACAGTGGACAACATCTGGGTGATGGATGTTCAAACTAAACAACACTGAGCAAAGCCGTCTTTAAACAAAGCATCATTTATCTACATTTATTAATCAGAGCATTAACTCGCTCACTCAAAATCAGCAGGAGACGTGTAAAAACAGCTGTTTACAGTTGGTTTGGAGCTCTTTCTTTCTAAAATATATGACTTAAATGGATGTTAAAGTAAACACCAAATAGTAGCCAGAAGATATGAACTCAAACGAGTGGAGGCTGACTGAGCAGAGGTGGATCAGAGGTCCCCACCTACTCTTCCCCCTGGTTCCTCCATCCTCCATCCAGGAGGAGGGTCACTGTTTACATTGATGATACAGATGCTCGGAGTAACCATGGCTACTCCTCCAGCTGGGCATCTCCATCCTAAACTTTAACCAGTTGACAGACCAGCGTCTCACAGAGACAGATGGTCCGCTGTTCAGAGCTGCTGTGAGGAGAGGAGCCACATCGAGCCCTCAGTCTCATGTATTAGAATAAAATATATAACTGTTGCTTGTCATTTTGTCTCCAAACGCTCTTGTGTAGTTTTATATATTATTCTATTGTTTCTTATTTTATTTTTGATATATTTTATTATTTATGCTATTCTTTTATTTTCTAATAATATATATATGTATATTTGCATTATATTTTATTCTTGTACATTTTTTATTTTGTATTTTTTGTACATTGGCATTATATTTTGTATATTTCTATTTATTTATTTATTTTTATTTAATTAATTGTAATTTTTAATTTTGGGGGATGAGTAAAGGTGCATCTTATTCTTAATCTTAAAACTTGTTCTGCTGCAATAATAGCATTTCAGCTGGAGATCAATATCTTATCTTATCTTATAAAAGAGAGTTTTAAACTCAAAATCAGGCCTCCATGAATTAAACACATGTATTATTTGGTCATGTCCATTCTATGCTGAAGCTCTGCAGAAACCTGATAATGACCCACTTGTATGAGTCTGGTGCGTTGGAGCAGTGACATGTGAGGGGGGGGGCTGCAGCATCGAGACTGGGGGCCTTCCAGTAGGATGCACCGGTTTACTCACCGATCTGTCATTACGTGAAATTATTAAGGCTAACAATTACTCTCCTTTATTAGGTCAGGAGATCTATACTTCCACTTGGACGGTATAATATTGATGTTTAACATATTGTGGGGGCTTCTCTTTAAGAAAAGCCTGCTGGAAAAATAACTAAAGAGCAACAATTCCTGCCCTTTAGCTGCAGCCAAGCAGGACTAGTACACCAAAGACATACCCTGTTATTATGGTGTCAAGTCGGATCTACTTAGTAAGTCAGTGAAGGGGAAACAACAACAACTATCTATTAAGTGTACATGAAGAAAAAAGTAACAGTGATGTCTTCAAAAGTCAACGAAATCTGTGTAAGAACGACATTTTACCGCAGTGCATGTCGGGCATTGAAAACTGGGCCGAATAACCTCCAATCAGAGCGCTTCATAGTACACCAGGAAACACAAAGGGGCGGGGCGTTGGTCGTGTCAGCCAATCAAATGGTGGATCGTCATGGGTTCCGCCTCTCAGCTACAGTTCACACTCGTGCTGCACATCCAGTCGATACTCTGATCAATTCATTCGACTGGCGTTGCAGTTGTTGTTGTTGTTAGCAATGCAGTTACAGAAATTAATGTGTATTTATTTTGTAACACGTTCATAATTGAAATAAAATGGATTCACTCGGAGCTTAAATGTCCAGAACGAATCAAGAACGAGGTCCAGAAATACATCAGGTCTAAATAGGCTGGGGTGATCTTATTGATTTACATTTCTGTGCTATTCCTGTCATTGGTTACCAGACTTAACAGATGCAATAGATGCACCAGGGTAGGATCAGCAGTGGATGGAAACTAAGTACAATTACCCAAGTATTGTATTTACAATTTTGAGATGCTTGTACTTTACTTGAGCATTTTCGTTTTCTACATTTACAGAGGCGATCATTGTACTTTTTACTCCAATACATTTATCTCACTCCTTTAGTTATGTGCAGTCAGACTCATGATACAAAATACAAATAAATTACTATAAGTTCAGACTTCATTTAAATCCACAAGCTATCCAGAAGTACATTAAGCAATTAAAATAAAACCCACCTTGCAGCATTCAAATAATGGACACATGAATGCATCAGTAGTTGAAAACCAATTACTCAATCAATAATAATATTCACATATATAATATTCATGTACACTAATGGCCCATTCTGCTTTTTACATTTATATTTAGGTGAAATTTTGAACGCATGACTTCTGCTTGTAACAGAGTATTTCTACACTTAGCACTTGTCACTTCTACTAAAGCAGAGGTGTTTCTTCTTCCACCACCGACCCCATGTTGCGTTTAGACCTCAGGGCCCCATTCTAACAGGTTGTAGAGAAGTTTTACACGCAGCACCTGAACGCAGCATGACATTTTGCTCTTCCCTCTTCCTCAAACAGGCGTGTCGCCGTGAACCAATGGGGCTGGGAGAGAGGAGGGCTCACACCTCCACGGTCATAAGTACCCCGAGCTGCTCCTTAACGTTTGCTCTTCTTGCCCCAGACGAGGTGGATCCTGGTGGACTGTCGGTACCGGTTCTAATTCTCAGCAAACACCCGCGATAAGACGCAAAAAAACCGCAATCATGAGCAGGAAATTCTTCGTCGGTGGAAACTGGAAGATGAACGGCGACAAGAAGAGCCTCGGCGAGCTCATCCAGACCATGAACGGAGGCAAGGTGGACCCTAATGTCGGTATGTGGATCTTCAAACACCCACCAAACCTCATTGAGAATATTCATGATTTTAGCCACCTGGCTCGTGCTGGTCGCTCTGTTAGGCTTTACGTTTCATGTCCCGCGCCTTGTTTCCTCTTTTTGTTCTGTCACGACAACCTCAATCCGAGTCAAAATGGCTCGGTCATTCAACAAATCAATGACACACCATTAACATCGCAGAACTACACCGCCTTCATTTTCCGCCCTGATAAAGTTACCTTTAGTGTGAGCTCTGTATTTTCATATTCTGTTTTTTTTTAACGGAGTTCACGCCGAGCTGCAGACAGAAATGCATGAATGCAGATGACGGACGATCACACGGGGTTTTCACTAAATGTCGGTGGAGGGTGTGCGTTTGCAGCGGCACGTAGTCCAGCAGACCGCTCAGCCTGTGCTGTGACTGTGAAGGGTGCGTTCAAGTCCGGGAAACTGGTGGTGGTGGTGGTACAGTCTCCTATCGTGAGCTTCCCTTGCAAGTTATTTTTAGTCTTCCTTATCGAGGCAGCTGGACAGCTATACAAATACCCTTTTTAAAAAAAAAATAAATAAATTAGCCCTGTTGCTGTCTGCTCCCTGCAGGCTGCAGATAAAACTACACAGACATTACTCTTTTACACCCTGCTGGAAATTATCAGAGGCCGATGAATGCGTCTGGGTCTGTTTCCGTTGTCTGCAGGCCAGTTGTGCTCCTTCTGCAAGTTGGTGTTATGCAACTGTGATGTTGTGTAGCCTGTGCCACTGAAAGGCCTCATCCGCTCAGGAGCAACAGGCCATCCTTGGACCTTGCTCTGTTAATGAATCCACCCCTGTACTGTGGAAACTTCAGTAGACTTTTACCCCTTTGAACTCCATCTCATGACTTTTGTGTGACCTCTGCAGAATGCGGCCATGTAGGCGACCTTTAGGAGGCTGAACTCAGACCTTTACTGCAGAGACGCCTGACTGTGGCCGAGGAGAAATGACCTTTACCACAGCAGTAATAACACTGGTGTGTTTAATATAGACTGTCGTAACACCAAGATATAGTTACATTTTGAATGTCAGTGTCTCGACTCTACTGTACTGTGGTTGACCCATGCAGACTGTTCAACTGTTCGACTGTTCAAAATTGTGTTTACACACAAAGGCAAACATTTTGTGTTTGAGCACAGTACAATGCACATCAGTGTCAAAGCATTACGCCACCAATAGCGAGTTTCCCGATAAAATCTGTCAGTTAGGTAAAAGTAAACAAGTATATTGATGTGTCTCTGAAGCAGTACAACTCTGGTGCTTGTATTTGTGACACCAATAAGCCTTTAACAGCATCTGAAAACAGTAAAATCTTGGATTAAAGATATATTGTTGTAAAGATACAGTACATTTTTGTCCATATTCAGTTGGTTCTTGGGGTGATCACAGTTTTCAGTCCTGTGTTTTGAATTTTGGAGGTGGTTGACCTGCTTGGTAATATTTGGATTATGGATTTGGCCTTCAAACGTCACATTTGGAAAGACTGGGCTAAATGTGTCTCTTTAATCCCCATGGAGGAAAAGTGCATATAGTCTTGGACATGGCAGCAGTTTTAGTGTTGTTCACATTCTGGCACACTGAAGTGTCTATAAACAAGTCCTGGACAACCCCACTGACATCAAGGAAGTCGGCCTAAAATGTCTTTATTTTGTTCTGTGAATAATGCCTCTCTGTTGTACTACATGGACTCCACAGAAGCCATACCTGAGCACTGTTTTCTTCTTCTTTTGCGTTAACAGAGGTGGTGTGTGGTGCTCCGGCAATCTACCTAGACTTTGCCAGATCCAAGCTGGATGCCAAGTTCGGCGTGGCCGCTCAGAACTGCTACAAAGTCCCCAAGGGTGCCTTCACTGGGGAGATCAGGTACGCCATGCACCCACCTTAGGGAAAATAACATTCATGATGAGAAAAGTAGCTCCACAGTCATCATCCTCTGTGTCATTAGATTAAATCACAGATAAAAAATCTTGCTAATATTTCATATCACAGTATTTAAAAGTTTTACATGGAGCAGATTTTATTATTCAGCATCATCTGTCCCCCAGCCCTGCGATGATCAAGGACTGCGGTGTGAACTGGGTGATCCTGGGACACTCTGAGAGACGCCACGTCTTCGGAGAGAGCGATGAGGTAATTCCTCATGATTTTATTATCCTTAGCCATTGCCTGTAATGACGCTAAGTGCTAAATGGTAAGAGCTGCTTTTACATGAGTAGGACACATAGAAGACACATAATCCCTCCTGTGTACAGTTTTTGATCTGGTGTGTGTGTGTGTGTGTTGTGGTAGCTCATTGGTCAGAAGACAGCCCACGCTCTGGAGAGTGGTCTTGGTGTCATCGCCTGCATCGGCGAGAAGCTTGATGAGAGAGAGGGTGGCATCACTGAGAAGGTCGTCTTCGCTCAGACCAAAGTCATCGCAGGTACAAAAACCACCCTGATTCTGTAGAGCTTTATAAGCGCAGGAGGGAGTCCAAATGTTGTAACACATTTCGGGGACAGTTTGCTCAAGCTGGAGTGTGATTGGAAACTTGCGAAATACAAATTCAAGTCTTATCACACGTCTCTCTCACAGACAATGTAAAGGACTGGAGCAAGGTCGTGCTCGCTTATGAGCCTGTGTGGGCCATTGGCACCGGCAAGACCGCTTCCCCACAGCAGGTAAATATCCGTAACTGCTGTTGATGATTGCTACAACCTCTTTCCATACCCCATCATAATCTGAAATATTGTATGTTATCTCAGGCTCAGGAAGTTCATGAGAAACTGAGGGAGTGGATGAAGACCAATGTGTCTGAGGCTGTAGCCAGCTCTGTGAGGATCATCTACGGAGGTCAGTCGGTGTGACCACAAAGTTTGTCCTGGTTGTTGAATAGTTGCTTGAAAAGAAAATGGTCTTGCGTTGTTCTCTCCTAATGACCCTGCTCCTCCTCTCAGGCTCTGTGACTGGCGGCACCTGCAAAGAGCTTGCCTCCCAGAAGGACGTCGACGGTTTCCTCGTGGGCGGAGCCTCCCTCAAGCCAGAGTTTATCGAAATCATCAACGCCAAGGCATAAAAACACGGGCAGCTGCAGTGAGACCAGGTCCAGATCAGAGGCCAGCTCCATTCAGACGATCCACCTCCATCATCCCATACTCTCAGCACTTAGTCCTCTTCCCCTTTTTATTCAAAGTATTTGTGTAATGACGTCATTCCTTCCTTTTCCTTGTATTTTTTTGGTATACTTTGTCATTAAGAAAAGGGACAGGTTGACACATGCACTGTACTGCACTGAAAAGAGTTAAGTCCACTGAGAATAGCCTGTGTGCATACTAACTTCCACACCAAGTGCTCAAGCTGTAAAGACTGACAAATACACCTTGAGGTGGACGGCCAGTCCGCGCCTTTACTTGAAAAGTTTACGAACTTTTTTTTCTGTAAACAGTGTCACAGCTCTTGTCAATCGGATATAAATGTCTTTTTAATATCCGTCTCTTTTTGTGTAATTATGATGTCCTGGTGCTTTTACCTCCCTGTAGACATGCATGATCCACTTTCTCATCGGCTGTTTGGCTGAGAGGAAGTGTCCATTACATGTTAATCATATTGTGTCATGGCCGACGGGTAGGAGGGGTGTGAAGGCTGTAAGGAAACATTATAATAAACCGTTTAGAGACTGTTTTAGTGTGTGTCTTGTTTTGTTTCCCAAAGAAACTCCTCCATATTCTTGATATATAATATTTTTTTTTATCTATATAGGCCAATAGGCTTCATAACTCTGCCTTCAGACTGCTGTGTGTTCACGTACAGATAGTTGTAATCCCGGAGGTATTCTCAGGATGGCAGGGAGAGAGTGTCTCATTACAGAAGTGAACTCCAGTGAAGACAATGCCATGCAGACAAGAATTTGCTGCTATTTATATCTCAGTGCTGAACTAGTGCAGACACGCAGCAGTAAAAGATTCATGTGTCAGGGGAAAGTTGTAGCTTAGCTAATTACAAATTTACATACAGAAACGAGTGTTTATTAGGTTGTAGAATAAAACCCAGAGCGCATGGAGTGTTTCAGTCACCACGTCTTGTGTTTGTTGTGACAAGACTTTATTCCCGCATGAGGTCTGTTATTAGGTGTAAATGCAGCAGGAAGAGTGATCCCAGAGGTGAGCCTGGTTGGTTTATAACTGGTTTCTAAACACTCGGTACTTCTCACTCTTTGATATGCAGAAACATTTTCATCGTACTGGACTCACAGTACACGCACAGGCCAGGGAGCAAAGACACATCTCTCTCAAGTTCCTTCTTAAATGTCTGACAAACCAAAGACAAGATTTTGTTTTTTGATTTCCTTTAATTTGACAGTAAAGGTAGAGATACAGATACGTATGACATGCAATGAAGGTCCCCACACAGAGGGGAAGCAGGGAGGTTTAAGGTAAATGCATCTTTACCACCAGGCCAGATACCTTCAAGAGTGTTGAAGTGTTTTAAGTGGTTAATAAACATAGTATTTATGTAGCAATTATTCAAATAATTAAAGTGTCTATTCTAAACTGTGTTTGAGTAATTTGTCTCTCTGTGGACTTGAGCTGGACTGTCTAACCTTTATTCATACGGGGTAAGTTGGTTTAGTACACATGTTCTTTTGTAACAATGCCCTGGTAAAAGTCACAGTGCCATAACAGAAACCTTCACAATCTGCATATCGGTCAGCAAACACTTGGTTCCTCACTACTATTTGCCTGTGATAGTGTCTTCTATATATTCTCCCTCTGTTGAAACATCCTAGCAACTGAACCACTTCCAGTGACCATGATGTTGCAGGTATGTACGGGAGGAGGACAAAATAATGAGAACACTTGTAGAATATGACATAATTCAATACAATAGTCCATTAAGAAATAGTAACTTATTATTTTTCTCACATATATAAATGTCTATATATTCAGTAACAGCATCAAGCAGTTATGGTGTTGTATGTACATACATACATGCCTCGAGATTGGCCACCCATGGGCCTTTACCGCTTCAGTCTTTAGTTGTGCTCTTTGTGGTGCATATGGCCAAACAAATTTGTTAAGTAATTACCACATATAGGAATGTATATTCTCATCTTGACCTCGTGTGAAATGGGGTAAGACTGTCGAGTAATTTCCCCTTTCAGTAGCAGTAAACTTTCCATTTGGGGCAAGGCAAGGCACATTTTATTTGTATAGCACCATTCAGACACAAGGCAATTCAAAGTGCTTTACCGGGACATAAAACACAATAAAAACAGGACATGGAAACATTAAAATTAGAAAAATTAAATAATGAAAGCACAAGCAAATAAATAGTTAAAGCTTAGGACAAGATGCATATGAAGACAAGCATGTGGATAAATAATTGTAGATTACAAGAAAGTTATATACAGTGGGGCAAAAAAGTATTTAGTCAGCCACCAATTTTGCAAGTTCTCCCACTTAAAAAGATGAGAGAGGCCTGTAATTTTCATCATAGGTACACTTCAACTATGAGAGACAAAATGGGGGGAAAGAATCCAGGAAATCACATTGTAGGATTTTTAATGAATTAATTGGTAAATTCCTCAGTAAAATAAGTATTTGGTCACCTACAAACAAGCAAGATTTCTGGCTCTCACAGACCTGTAACTTCTTCTTTAAGAGGCTCCTCTGTCCTCCACTCGTTACCTGTATTAATGGCACCTGTTTGAACTCGTTATCAGTATAAAAGACACCTGTCCACAACCTCAAACAGTCACACTCCAAACTCCACTATGGCCAAGACTAAAGAGCTGTCAAAGGACACCAGAAACAAAATTGTAGACCTGCACCAGGCTGGGAAGACTGAATCTGCAATAGGTAAGCAGCTTGGTGTGAAGAAATCAACTGTGGGAGCAATTATTAGAAAATGGAAGACATACAAGACCACTGATAATCTCCCTCGATCTGGGGCTCCACGCAAGATCTCACCCCGTGTGGTCAAAACGATCACAAGAACGGTGAGCAAAAATCCCAGAACCACACGGGGGGACCTAGTGAATGACCTGCAGAGAGCTTGGACCAAAGTAACAAAGGCTACCATCAGTAACACTCTACGCCGCCAGGGACTCAAATCCTGCAGTGCCAGACGTGTCCCCCTGCTTAAGCCAGTACATGTCCAGGCCCGTCTGAAGTTTGCTAGAGAGCATTTGGATGATCCAGAAGAGGATTGGGAGAATGTCATATGGTCAGATGAAACCAAAATAGAACTTTTTGGTAAAAACTCAACTTGTCGTGTTTGGAGGAGAAAGAATGCTGAGTTGCATCCAAAGAACACCATACCTACTGTGAATCATGGGGGTGGAAACATCATGCTTTGGGACTGTTTTTCTGCAAAGGGACCAGGACGACTGATCCGTGTAAAGGAAAGAATGAATGGGGCCATGTATCGTGAGATTTTGAGTGAAAACCTCCTTCCATCAGCAAGGGCATTGAAGATGAAACATGGCTGGGTCTTTCAGCATGACAATGATCCCAAACACACCGCCCGGGCAACGAAGGAGTGGCTTCGTAAGAAGCATTTCAAGGTCCTGGAGTGGCCTAGCCAGTCTCCAGATCTCAACCCTATAGAAAATCTTTGGAGGGAGTTGAAAGTCCGTGTTGCCCAGCGACAGCCCCAAAACATCACTGCTCTAGAGGAGATCTGCATGGAGGAATGGGCCAAAATACCAGCAACAGTGTGTGAAAGCCTTGTGGAGACTTACAGAAAACGTTTGACCTCTGTCATTGCCAACAAAGGGTATATAACAAAGTATTGAGATGAACTTTTGTTATTGACCAAATACTTATTTTACACCATAATTTGCAAATAAATTCTTTAAAAATCAGACAATGTGATTCCCTGGATTCTTTCCCCCCATTCTGTCTCTCATAGTTGAAGTGTACCTATGATGAAAATTACAGGCCTCTCTCATCTTTTTAAGTGGGAGAACTTGCACAATTGGTGGCTGACTAAATACTTTTTTGCCCCACTGTAGCTCATTTATAGGAAAGCTACAGCAAACTGATATTTTAAGGCCTGATTTCTATGTGCTGACAGTTTCAGCAGACCTCAGGTGTTCGAGAAGCTTGTTCCACAGGTGGGGAGCATAAAAACTAAAAGCTGCTTCATCTCGCTTGGTTCTGATTCTGGGAACGCTGAGTAGACCTGCACCAGATGACCTGAGGGGTATGGACGCCTCATAAGCTACAATTAGGTCAGTGATGTATTTGGGCCCAAGACCATTTAATGCTTTGTAGGCAGGCAATAGGATTTTAAAATCCATTATTATATAATATTGATAAATACAGCTTTTGTAAGGCTTACATTGTCTTGGTGTGTCATCAGATATTGTGTGGACATGTTGCACTGTCTTATCTTTGCACCCCGGCCCGGCAGGGGGCGGTAGCGCCTCACACTGAGCCCTCAGCGTGGCTCAGTCTCATGTCCGTGTTTACAAGCGAAGCGTGACGTTCACGGACTCGCAAGAATACGTCTCTTAGCGCAACTAAAAGCTATTCATTTTCTTTAGAAACGTCCCAGAATGCAGTCACTGAAGGCTTTTCTCAGCGAGAGACTGACAGCCGCGGCGGAGGAGATATTTGGAGCTGTCGAAAAGACAATAGCCGAGTACAAAGAGGAGATTTCTCGCTCAAAAGATTTCGAAATCAGTCGCCTGAGGATGCAGCTGAAGCTTCTCAAGTCAGGTTGGTTTGATCGGAATCTGCCTGCAGCCAAACCTCGTGCATTATCTATTTATGTTAAAAAGCGTGATTGTGATGTGATGTTGTGTCTTATACTCAGAGCCCCGGATGGATAGATGCCATGAAGCCCAGCTGCAGCAGCACAGCCACCACCATCATCTTCATCCTCTTCCTCCTCCTCAGCAGCAGCAGCATCAGTCAGTCCCTGCAGTGGAGGCTCCCGAGTCCCAGCACTGTGAGGAAGATGAGGGCAGCAGCATGGAGCAGGAGCAGCCAGAGCCATCACAGGTGAAGAAGGAGCAGCAGAAGAGCCACAGGGATTTCTGGATGGCTCACGATGCTGAGCAGCTGGAAAGCCTTGAGTCAGACATCAAAGACTTCATCTCATCTCCTTCCAGTCTGAGAAACAGCCTGCAGGACCCCACCTTGCCCTTTCACCCCAACAACCACAACCACAACAACAACAACAACAACCACAACATCATCATCGGGGAGGAGAGTAAAGAGAAGCCCTACTGCTGCTCTGTTTGTGAAAAGCGCTTCAGCAACTGCTCCCACCTCGCTGCTCACATCCGGACACACACAGGAGAGAGGCCATACAGATGTGAAATATGCAGGAAGACTTTTATCACAACCAGCGCCCTGAACAGACACCAGACGATCCACACTGAGGGGAAACACTTCGTCTGTAATTACTGCGGCAAATCCTTCAAATGGATGGAGTCTCTTGGCAGGCACATAAGATGTGTGCATAAGAGAGAGAATTTGCCTGTATGACTGTGATAGATTAGTTATGCTGTTACTTTCTATGATATAAGTATGAAACACAGAATAGGAGCGACAATGAATGTAATGTCTGTTTTCTATGTGTATCCGTGTTGTTGATTGTGCATGGACCTCAGTAAGCCTAGTGTACATAAACACTAGCTGCAGTAAATAATGTGCAAATAATTGTAAAGACACATTCACAGACATGGCATTTTATAATCAAATCATGGTAAATGTATTCTTACTGAATAAAACTGTTTTAAACAAATTGTTGAACGTGTTCTGCGTTCCGCTGCAGGAATATAAGGGAAGGGATGTTGCACGGTGCTCCAGTAGGTGGCAGTAACATCTTTTCATTCACAATTTCCCATCAATCTACAGTATTTGGCAGAGTTCAGGCTCCAGTGTCTAATGTACTGAGTATGTGCTGCCTTCCTGGGAACGAACAGTACTCTCTCTCAGTAGCCCTCTTACAGTGAAATAATACAGATACACCTCTTATTCCCAGAGGTGGAAAGTAACTTAGTACATTTACTCAAGTACTGCACTTTACATTTTTTAGGTTCTTCTACTTCACTTCACTAAAGTATTTCCATTTTCTGCTACTGTATACTTCTACTCTAGTAAATTTCAGAGGAAAATATTGTGTTTTTGACTGACGCGCCTTGTTACTTTACTTTACAGATTCAGATTATTAATACAAAATGCCATCAACAAATAAATGATGATTTATTACTGTAGATTTGCATAACCAACCAGTGTATAATGTGGTTAAAACTAGCCCCAGCTACACCAGCTGTAACATTAAAGTGACGTACATACTAATACATCAATGTAAATATATATATATATATCCAGTAACATATATATTATTCAGAGAAGGACCATTCTGTACGATGAATATGTTTACTTTTGGTGCTTTAAGTGTATTTTGATGATAATACTTTTGTATGTTTACTTCAGAGAATTCTTTTAATTCAGGGCATTTGATTTCTACACTGTGGTACTGCTTAGTAAAAGATCAGAGTACCTCTTCCCCCACTGCTTATTTCCTTTTTATTTTTTTATTTCCCCTTAAGGAGCATTTTGCTTGAGAAATAGTCTTATTCCCCATCATCTGACAGCATCTGGTACAGTTTTTGTGCCTCTTTTGATTGAAGGTGAATGATTTTTACACTGAGTGATTTATTCTACCCCGAGACTCCATTAATTTCATCCAGTGGAGAAATGCTGGCTCTCTTATGCATCATTTTATAGAAACTAACTTGTGAACATTTTAGCTGGCAGTACTTAAAGATTATACCTTCCACAAGTCTTAGGCAGCAGTTCATGGTACTTCATGGACTGGACGGAGGACCAGCAGCAGCATCCCTTCTGGTGAAAGGCTTACATCAGGAGCTTATGAGTTTAGGCGGAGAAAGGTGGTTGAAGGAGCAAAGAAAAGCACACCAGTATTAATTAGTCAGAATCAATTCTGACTTGGCAGCTAATGGGAGGTGGGTTGGTAACACACTGTTCGTCCTGGCTTATGGTGCGTGTTGTAATGTCCAAACTCACAGGCACGGTTGGCATATACGGCTATGACTCCGAATAGAGTTTCTTTTTCCTCTGAAAGTTAGGCTCCTTTTTCTTATAGACATTCTTAACGGAAAATGCTTTGACATGTCACAGAAGGAAGAACACAAGCGCAAATTGTACAAATAATGACGGCTGAATCACATTTAGCTGCAGGGTCGTGGTATTGTGCGTGTCACTGGCTTAGTGGAACACCTAAATACAACAGAGCCACCGTTAATGGTGTTAGTAACATGTAATTTGACAAGTCAAAATGTCTGCCAGAAAAAGGCCCATTTAAGGAATGGGGCCCTGGTGGCCCACTGCTCTGCCTGTTTTACATGTTTCCTTGCTCCAACACATTTGATTTAAATGATCAGCCCGTCATCAAGCCTCTGCAGAAGCCTGATAACGACTGGCAGTGGGCCCCCAGGACCAAGACTGGGAAACAGCGTACTTCCATGCAACTTTAAAGCAGCAATTTGGGAAAGCCCTTTCCTGTCTCAAAGTGACAATGCCCAGGTGCTTAAAGTGAGGCCCACAAGGAAATGTTTTCCTGAGCCTGTTGTGCCTGGAAAGAAGCCCGACCTCAGCCCCATCCAGCACCTTTGGGTCAAAGTGGAACGCCGACTGTGGCCAGGCCTCATGCCAGGCCTTGTGGCTGGAGCAAATCCCTGCAACCAGTTTCCAAAAGTCCTGTGGAAAACCTTTTTTAGGAGAGTGGAGGCTGTTATAGCAGTATATTATACACTGTGGTTTTGGGACGAGATGTTCAACAAACACGTGGTTCTAATGGTCGGGCGTCCACACACTTTTGGTTACGCAGCGTAATTGGCGAAAGATACTAACTTGGGGAGCATGCTCAGTCCACTTCCCTCCTCAGGGTGAAATTAGACAGGGATTCCCCCTGCTGCCCTTTGTTTCTGCTGTCATTGTGAAGCCATAACTTACATTCAGGGGTGAAATTTAGATTTGTGCTGCACAGAGCTGTGAGTTACCATGTTGGCCAAAAAGCATTTACGCAGCAGCAGCAGCAGCAGCAGCAGCAGCAGCAGCAGCAGCAGCATTAGCCAACACACAAAGTCCAATAAAAAAGTATTTTTCGCTTTACACCTTCTTTTTTCATGCATTCGCTAGAAAATACTTGAGATGCACCCACACTTCATTCGCATCTCATAATGTTGAGGAACATCTTGTTGAAGTGGACTATTATTTCAGGGCACACTCGTTTATTGGAGAGAGTTTATCTGAGAGCTCTCGTGTACAGGTACATGCAGGTGCTCAGTGCAGGAAACCACTTACAACAAGTGTGCAAAGTAGACAATTAAAAAGATGACACAATATCTCTTTGAAGTTGAAAATCTGGATTAAATCAAAGCTGAATAGTGTGCCGGGGCTCTGCTCTAAATCGTGTGGGTAAACTGAAAGGCCTTGAGTGTTGCTCCAACCACAGATAGTGGTGCTGAAGTTATGTCAGAGAGAGATGTTACAGGAATGACAACTGAAATAACCCTACAGTGGAGATGACTACTTATTGTGTAATTTTACAACCACATCTGCGCTTTCTTTGCTGTTTGGTTGAATGTTGCAGAAAATACCAGAGACAGGTTGTACATCGAATCTCCAAAAGTGCAATGTGCTTCCCATTAACTCTGTGGCCAAAGGGCTGCCTCACTCTTTGTTCCCATTAAATTGGTACATGATGTTTCAGGTATCTGGGGAAACAAATATATTTGCTGAAAATGTCCTGTCATCATATGAGAAAGGCAAAGATGGCTTGAATTAGTGGCCTCATTTATCTAATCAAGAATTTTGCTCTACGCAAATTCTCAAACTCAAATCTATTTTTTCTACATTTGATTATCATTATTCCAACCCACACCCATGAGTGAAAACAATAAACCTGTGCAATTAATTGATTTCATTATACTGTACTTTATGAATATATAAAAACATATAAAATACAGCACCTTTTTCAGACCTTGACCTTGATGCACTCCACTGTATGCTTGAAAGTATGTGAATGAAATAGTGCTCTGGCATCAAAAGCTCTCTCTCTTCTTGATGTGTGCTGCTGTCATCCTCAAAAAATGAATCCAGCAGAAGACCATGTTTTCAAAATGTGTGTTCAATCCCGTAAATATTTCACGTTCGACCGCTCTTTAATAACATCTTTCTTTCTTTCCAGGCTCAAACCTAGCATTGTGTATGGTCCAGCAGAGGCTTCACCACAATTAATGATCCATTCTCATCCTTTTCTGTGCTTTTGACACACCAGCACTCCATTGTTGCCATTTCTGTATGCACTTTATAAACCCAGCTCTCTTATTTCTCCTTGTGATTTTGACTTTGAGTGTTTGTATCCTCAATCTTGATCAAAACTATCTGTGTGGCATCACAGACACTATACACCCTTGAAAGATTACTGAGAGCAAGAGTTGAGAGTGGAAGTAACCAGTAAAGAGCGCACTCACAGCCAAGAGTTCAGTCATTCTAAATTAATAATTAATAATTGTGGAAGATGTTGTAGCACAAGAACACATCCCACTTCATACACCCATCCATCTATTTCTACACCTGGGAGGCTAAAGAGGGGGAGCAGGAGAAACTTACAAGGGAAAATAACAGGGTAAGTGAATTCAAACTGGGATCTTCCACACAGGATAATTGAGTGTGAAATGGGCACCAAGACTCCAACTGTACCCACCATGGTTTTATTTTTAACCTAGTTCCTAGACCCAGTGACCAATCTTAATCATTCAGCTGGTTGCTGGGATGTTGAAGATGCTGGCAAACTGTGGGCAGCAAGCTGCACCTTCCTGGTGTCAGAGGGCTCTGGTCACCTGCGTTTTGCCTACCACAGCCACTTCAAGATGCTCAGCAAAGTCTCAAGATGAGCCTGCGGGATCATGCTCTACAGCCTGGGATGGAGAGAGCCGTAGGTCAGAAGAGACTGATTGTACGGGTGAGAGGAAGTGAAAAAGGCAGCAGACTCAGCTGGCAGCTGTGCCACTTTGTCTTTTGATGCTGGCACTCTTGCAGATGAAGGAGATGCTGGGGAAAAACAGGAAAAACATTCTGCGTCTAATTAAATGAAATAAACAGAGGATGTGTCATGTAAAAGTGGACATGACAGTCCAAAGTCCTGATGTGTGGTGGCCACAATGTCAGCAGAGTCACACTCAGTGCTCAGGAAGGGGAGGGGGGCAGTGGACACGTGCAGTAAAGGGTCGGTGGTGGTCACCGGGCAGACTTTATCAAGACTGACAGCTTCAGCAGGTGGAGAAGGAAAGTTGTGGAGCAAATATGTTAGATGGGAGACGCTGCAAAGTCTGTCAAAACTGTCTCTCAGAGGGAAAAGCTTGAATGAATGAATGTAGAAAGGTAGATATTTTTGCTGGAGGGAGCTGTGGCACGGGGACCACACCAAATTAGTCACTGCTTGTATGAGGAATCAAACCCAAACACAAGATCCATAACAGTGTCTTAACATAGTCTGTGGCAACATTTGGAAGTTAGTGTTTCATACTTTAAAACTTTTTGAGTGTGTGTGAAGGCTGTCTTTGGATAATGGCACAGGGGATTTGTTTTTCGTTATTTTCATTTTACTTTGGATTAATTTGGAGCAACTTGCTTCGCATTAATACAGTTACAATTATCCGCAGCTGTGAAGGCCACATGAATGATAACTAGACATAAATTATGCATCGACATACCAAGTGGAGATGTTAAAACAAAGGGGTGTTATTTGGGGAGTTTATCGGGCTTGTTTGGCATCATCCCTTCACCGAAATCTTTACAATGCAGATAAGAACTGGCCTTGATTAAGATGACAATGTTGGACTTCATCAGAAAAGATGAGTGATGATCTGTGGCCTTGTTTATTTAATCACCGCAAATTGGTATCACATGTTGAACCAACAACTGAGTTATATTTCTGTCTCGCTGTTGCCAGATCGTGATCTGTCACCAGTGGCGATACCATTAATTAGAGATAATTTCACAAACCACAGGGATGTGTTCAGAAGTCCTGTGATTTGAAATTTACCTGACACTGTGCGCTATCCTGATGCACTAGACCATTCATATCTGGTACTAAAAGTAGGTCGATATGAAAGAATAAGAATTATTTGCAAATATTTGTCCCAGATTTGAAAACAGCAGCTGCTAATAATAACCTTGATTTTACATCCAAAATTGCCTTTAAAAAAATAAGCTGTAGTAACAATACCAGGACTGCATGAAACGCAGTGTTCAGTGTTCAGTGTCTTTTATCCTCCGTCCAAGCCTTTCAGAACATCCTCATCCACCCTGAGAGAGGACTGATGAAGTGCTAAGAATATCCCCCAGATGTGATGTCACCAGAGGAGAAAATCAGATTTGTCCTGCTAGAAGATACTTTACATTATGTTGACACACTTATTCAAGGTGACTTTTAATGACACACAACCTACATACCAACTCAGAGGCATGCCCTGTACGGTATATATATATATTTCACACACTCAAGGAAGCATCAAATCCAATATCGCGATCCTGACTGAGATGCTTCTCACAGATAAGGCTATCAATCAACGTCACATCAGCGTGAGGAGTTTTTATTGCATTAAAAAACAGAAGTAGGATGTAGACTTTAGGCATCTGGAGAACCCTTGTAAGGCTATTTGAATAGACAGATTGCATCATCGTGACAAAAAAAAAATTAAAGCTGCAATATTTTTAGGTTTGTTTAGTCAGATGTCCCCAAATCTGCGAGCCAGCAGAGGCTGTGTCTTGCAACGTGAGGGCCGTATTCACTGATCCGTGTCCGTTTGAAGGAGATTCCTCCAGCCGGACATGGTGAGAACACACACAGCCCTGAGCCTTCAGCAGAGTCCGTAAATCACACGCTCACAGCTCCTCCTTTCACTTCTCTCTTTATATATTTTTTTCTTTTCTTTCCATTTTTACAGTGCAGTAAGGAATGCTGGCTCTACGGGGTGGCTGGTGTTCACTGGAGCGACTCAACTCCCATGTCTCACACTCATCCCATGTGTCTCCTATTAGCTACACTCACCAAGAGAGGGAGGGAGGGACGGACCGAAGGAGAGAAAGAGGGGGAGTCGGAGAGAGAGAGAGTGAGAGAGGGGGAGGGGGAGGAGAGTGAGGAATTTGATATGCTTTGTGCATGAGTGACTTGTATAAAACAAAGACGGGGCAAATAGTCTGAATGTATGTGAGAGGGGGACTAAATGGTGCACACATGAATACGCAAGGAACTAGCAAAAAAAGATTATAATTTATTTCCAGATTTTTTTGCCTTCATTTGCATCTTGTTTCACAAGGTAAATTGAAAATAAAAAATAAAAATAAAAACCGACTGCCATACCATGAAAATGTAAAAAAATAATACAAATAATATGTACTGTATATATAATTATATCATTATCAACAAACAGACAACATTAATCATAATAACAATACTATTGATCATTAACGTAACACTAAATTGCTGGTCTCATGCATATAGAACACCCCTCAGATACAAAAGAGGGGGGAATTACTAAAAATAGAACCAAAAGTTCCACCAGTTCAGAATAAGCGCCTAGCTACATGCAATGACATAAAAGAGACTCATGTACACATTCCTTCTGGCATTGAGTATTTTACACATACTGTACTTCACTATTGCCGCCCCCATCTAATATACTGTACAGAGCACGATACAAAACAGGACTGGAGTTTTGAACATTATGCAGGGAAGCGCTGGAGTCCGGACCTTCAGCGTGGTGCAGTTAGCAGGGACTGTGTGCAACATTTTCACACCCTCCTCCCTCTTTTGTTAATCCTTCAAAATCTTCTTGTTTTCTTCAGTGAGCTCCCTGTCCATTAGTCCAGCTTTTGTTTTGGGTCATTGTTCCTTCATTGTTTTCAGTGCATTCATTTACTGGTTTAAATTTGCACACATTCTCCCTCGGGTTTCTCCATGCCGCTCTTTGTTGTGTCCCTCCCTCACAGGGTCTTGTCACTTTCTTTCTTCAGGTGACTAAAAAGGTCGGAGGAGAAACCATGTTAGGGCGCAGTTTTAAAGATTGGGCCGAGGTCACAGCTACGGTTGGGGTTCTATTACATCTCAGACAACCCTCCCCCACCCCAAAAAACATTTTAAAAGCATTATTAGAATCTATAGACTGCATTTTACAGGATTTATATTTGACCAGATATTTTTGGGTAGCGAAAACACCGCCTGTGTCATATAGTCAAGCTACTTTTGAGATACTGAGATTCATCATTCTACTTTTTTACCTTGGAGGGTCAACCAATTGAAACCCACTAATGGACCGTTTGTGAACATGTACAAGGCTAAAATGTCAGTTGTGACAGAATATTTTCTAAACAGACATTATCAATCAATTGAAAAACTGCTCAACAGAATTATTAATGGCAGCTGCTGCATTAACAGTGGCCGTTATAACAGACACCGTACCTGTAATACTCGTCCTGGGTGAGGGAGTGGTGGTGATGGTGATGGATCCACTGTTGTTCCAGGGCCAGTCTCTGGATCTGCAGCTCTGCGCTCTGGGCCTGCTGCATGGCCTGGAGCTGATGGGCTGCTGACATGGGACCAGTAAGGGAGGACGGCTGGGGCAGGTCACGGAACGGAGCACCTGTAAATGAAAGAGGAGGAGCGGGTGGGGATCCAAAAGGAAAACAGAGAAGAAAAGGAGGGAAAAGGTCAATCATCGTCATCATATTCAAAAAAATCTCTTCATAAACTTTCAGCACTGTGGAGTTTTTAGAGAAAAAAACTGAACAAGTACATGGACGAGGAGCCTTCTCCTCACCGAACAGCTGTTGGCGGAGCACCTCGCTGTCAGTGAGGGGGTGAGCCAGGATGGGCGTGCCTAGTGTGGCTCCTGGGTAAGGGAGGCGTGCCAAAGGAGACCCCGACGCCAACGGGTCCATCAGGGGGTGAACCCCGCCCGTCGCTGGATGCCAGTGATGTAATAGGAAATACAGGGTACATTCAATAAGAGTCAAAGCAACGGTACGAATTCAAAATTTCTAGCTATTTCTTTATTTTACAGTTTTATTCTATAACGCAAGAACTTCATGTTTTACAAAAAGTGAACTTCAACAGATGAGTACAATATTTCAGGGAATACTATGACTCAATATCAACTTAAATCTTGTGTAAAAACCTGTGTTCAATGCTGAACTACACTAATACAAACATGATTTATATTGCAGTTAAAGGATAAGGCTGCTGCTGTTCTTACTGTCCACCGTTCCCATGAAAATACCAAAACCATCACTTTGTTAGTCCATCTCTAGATAATTTCTAATCTCCTTTGCCCTGTCTGTGGCAGACAATCACAAGCCCACTGGTTCCTACTGAAGATGTAGATCTTCAGAAATGGGTCACAAATAGTAGTGTAGTTTGATGTTTTAAGAAAGTCTCAGTAATATCCTAAATCAGCTGGGCTTTGTAGTTCTCAGTGAATGTTAGAAAATTTGAGTGCAATTGTTTGTGACGATTTTCAGCCCAGATCAGATACATTTAATGTGTCAGTCCCACATATACTGCAGCCTGGTGTATATGGGATTGAATCAAAATAAACTACAGTGTCCATGTTCATCTTAAAGAAAGAACATGTCATCATGTGCAATAGTGTGGCTCTGTTAATTTGCTCTTAACAGTTTTGGCCAACGATGGTGGTCTGTGGCACTGCTAGCGTTAATCTTTCATTTCTATCACAAAGAACAAGGCAGGTGATGCAGACACTGACATCGTTGTTATTAGCAGTGGGTACCTGTGTCTTGCTGGTGCAGGTGAAGATGTGAGTGGATGTGTGAATGCTGGTGATGATGGGGTGTCACGTTCAACATCTGAAGACGCCCCAGATTCTCTCCTCCACCTCCTCCGCCTGTTCCTCCTCCACTTCCTCCTCCACCTCCGCTTCCACTACTTCCTCCCCTTTCTCTCTCCCTTTCTCTCTCCCTTTCCCTTTCTCGCTCTCTGTCCCCAAAGGCCGGCAAAGTTGCTCTGTCTCTGTCTCTGTCTCTCTCCCTCTCCCGCTCTCTTTCCCCACTCCTCTCTCGCTCATAAGAGGCAGGAGAGCGGGTGGGAGTGGGGTAAGTCTCAGGGGGAGCGGCTGGGGCAGGGGCTGGTGGCAGATGAGAGGACAGGGAGCTGGGAAAAGAAGAATGGGGGACTGGGTGATGAAGTGAGGCGGCGTTGGAGGTCGGCGGAGTGGGTGGAGGAGGAGCAGGCGGAGGAGCAGCAGGGCCTGCTGGGGCAGGGGGGGCAGCCGGTGGTGCAGATGTAGGGTGAGAGGGCGGGAGCAGAGCTGAAGGAGGTGGATTGGGCAGGGGCTGAGGGGCAGAAGGGTTGGGAGGTCGAGTCACTTGAGCCAGCGCTGGGTTCTGGAGGTGCGGAGGGCCAGGGGGAGCTGGGGGAGGAGGAGTGCCATAGAGTGACACCTCATTAGCTCCCACTGCACCTCCTCCAAGGAGCAGAGAGTGTGCATGCGCGTGGGCATTAGCATGGGCGTGGGCATGGGCGTGGGCATGAGAATGAGAGTGAGCAAGGGCAAGAGCTGCAGGATCAGGTATGGCCCCTGGTGGGTAAACCCGCTCGTCACTCTTAAATTCAAATCCTGTCTTTATTCTGTCTCGATGTGCTGCCACTGCATGAGGAAAGCCGACTCCTCCTAACCCCGCACCCCCAATCCCTCCAGGTAGTGGGCCTCCTGCCATCCCAGCATGGCCTCCAACACCTGGACCCCCTTCAAGGCTGCCGCCGTACAAAAAGCCCAAGATGGCTGCTGCCGTAGCTGCATCAGTCGGCAGGTGATGGGGGTGACCCAAAGCATGATTCTGGAACTGAGGAAGGAAGAATGAGGGGTGGACGTGGGGGTGGCCATGGTGAACTTGTGCATGGTGTGCCTGCGCACGACTTGCTGCCCCGAGTGGAGACATAGCATGAGGGCGAGCATACTCGCTCAGGGTTCTCAGCGCCGGGGTGTCAGGACCAAGATATGGACCTCCTATACCTATTCCCAGGGCTCCCTGAGGGCCAACCACCGCTGATGCCCCGCCCATGGATGGCAGGAGGAGGGAGTGGGGGATGGAGTGAGCAAGGGTGGGGTGGAGATGGTGTGCAGGAGCAAGGTGAGCGTGTGGGTGTGAGGGATGATGCTGGGGGTGAGGGGGAGGGTGGGAGATAGAGTTGCCTGAAGAAGAGGCGGAAGAAGATGAAGGGTCGAGGATGACAGAGGATGAGGAGGGGAAGAAGAGAGAGGAGCTCTGGCGACCCCCTGCTGCTGCGTTGACGTCCTTCTGCTGCTGCAGAAAAAACAGTAAAAGGCAATAAATCATCTGCCCTGGTCTGCTTTAGTCCCCTCCCATTAAAGTGATCAATTTAATCTACATCAAATCCATTAAATCTGACACGCTACATAATTATCACGCTCAAATGTGCACACCTGTAGATGTCGATCCAGCTCCCTCTCACGCTCACGCTCCCTCTCACGTTCCCTCTCTTTTTCTCTTAGGTCTCTGGCCCGCTGCTCCACCTCCCTGCGCGCCCTTTCAATCACCTCATTCCTCTTCTTCCACAGTTTGGAGCCATCCAATGGGACAAAGAGGACATCACTGCGAGCGCAGGAATTCCCGCTGCCACGGTCAAGGACCTTGTGAAACCTAGACATGAGTGACACAGCAGTTCCGTACATCATTACTACAACCATCAGGATCATAACAATTACCATCGCTGCTAATTACAGCTGATCACATAAAGATGGACAGAGCAGAGTGATACATCTCAAATGGTTTGATGATGTCATTTTACCGTGCTGATTGGCTGGCGTGGATGGGAATGTCTACAGGTTTGGGTTCAGGAGAGGGGCTTCTCAACACTGGTGGCGGGCTCTCACTCTCCTCCCTGTCTTCTATTGGTTCCTCTTTGATAACAGGTGTAGGAGGAGGGCCTGAATCCAAATGTCCGTCTCCACTGGGGAGTGAAGAACTGGAGACGGGGGTTGAAATGCTGTTGTTGTTGGCTGAGTTACTCAGAGGCGGCGGCCCTTTTGGCACATTTTGAGGCGAGAGTGATTGCGAGTTGCTATTGCTGCTATTGGGTGCGCTACTGTTGCTATTGCTGTTGGCCATGTTACCGCCGCTGTTCCCGTTGGAGTGGTATGCTCCACCGAATGGAGGGTGGCTGTTTAAAGTGCCATGGAAAGGGGAGGGCCGACACCCAGGTGAACAGCTGGATGACACGCCTGGCCCAGGAAGTGGCATGCTGGGCCCAGAGGAGGAGCCAGGGGGGAAAGATGAGAAGCCTCCCATCTGATTTGTGGACGGGCTGGGTAATGGAGACAGGGGTGTTGGAGGAGTCTGTGTGGAGGGCTGGTAGTGTGGGGGACGTACATTGGGTGCCATAGCTGATGGGGGTGGCTGGGTGTGGGAGGTCTGAGGTGGGGGTAGAGGAGGCTGAGGTGGTGGAGGGGGATATGGGGCATTCGGAGGGTGTCCATGATGGCTGGAAGAGGAGGAAGGAGAGAGAGCGGGAGGCTGACTTGGGCCTCCGCGGTTTTGGTACAGAGCAGACTCTCGCAGGTTTGACTCTCTCTCTCTGTCTCTGGGCCCGGACTGGTAGTGGGGGTGAGGTGGGTGGGGGTGATGGGTTCCTCCAGGCCCTGAATACTCTCGTCCCAGGTTTGGAGTCACCCCAGGGGGGCTGAGGTACTCTCGATTTGTGCCAGTGGAAGGAGGCGCCCCAGCAGGGAAGTCTTTTCCTCCGGTGGGAGGATACTCTCTGTGAAAGTGGTCTGCTCCAGAGGAAGGGGTTTGTGGCTGGTCCATGGGAGGAGGGAAGTCTCGGTTGGATGAATTTGGGGGATGTGGATGGGGGTGTGGGGGCAGGGAGGTATGGGAAGGGTGACTGGGATTATTTTGGGGGGATGCAGGTGGGTCTCTGTTCAACATGGGGGTGACAGGTAGCCCGCTGGTTGAACTTGGGGGGTTACCCTGGGAGATAGAGTTGTTGTTTGGGTGACTATTGCCTACAACTTCTCTTGTCTGACCCCCAAATTCACCCCATCTGCCTCCATCTTTGTCTCTGGGATGCCCCCCTCCTGTTCCATTGGGGCCAAAGTCTCTACTCTGGTTTTGGTTTGGCAGTGGGAACTCCCTCCCTGCATCCCGTTCCCGTTCCCTTTCCCTCTCTCGTTCTCTGTCTCTGAAAGCTGGGCCAAAGTCTCTTCTTTCAGGACCTAAGTTAGGTCCATCTCTCCCAGAACCTTGAAACTCCCGGCTCTGACCCACTGACAGACTCCCAAACTCCCGGCCTTGGATGCTGTTGGACCCACCCATCCCACCACAAGCACTATTACTATTACCCCCGCCACTATTGTTGCTGCTGTTGCCAATGGGAGCGGGGAACTCCCTGTTGATGTCCCTCCCCCCACACTCCCCCCTCACTCCCCTCTCCCTCTCTCCTGCAGCCCCCCTCTCTCTGTCCCCTCCCCCTCCAGCATACCTGGGAAGGTACTCCCTGTGGGGGTGGGGGTGAGGATGGGGGAGGTAAGAGGGGTGGGAGGAGGAGTGGCGAGAGGACGGAGGGTTGTAAACAGAGGGAAGTTGCTGCTGCTGCACTGGGGGCTGGTGCTGTGGTTGGTGTGGGTGGTGGTTGCCAGGGTAACGGGTGTAGCCCCAGCTCCCCTGGCAACCAGTTGCTGTGCCACCCTGCCAGCTGGTGGAGCTGTAGTGGTGAGGGTGGGTGGAGGGTTGGGTCTGAGGCTGAGACTGGGACTGTGGCTGGGGGCCGGTCTGTGGCAGCAGAGAAGGAGGAGTGGACTGAGCCTTGTCCAGGAGTTTGTCTGCCTTTTCCATTTTGTCTCTTTCTGTCTTAATCTCAGCAGGCAGGTTTTGTCCCCCAAGCTCTAGGGGCTTCAGGGCAGGTGGAGGAGGAAGAGGAGGGGGCAAAGAGTGGGGAATGGTGGGGCTGTTGTGGGAGAAATCTCCTCCCGAGATAGTTGTCTTGGTCACACACTGTGTACTGGCTTTGGAATTCATTCTGTTGCCACTAAGCGCTCCGTCAACCCCCGTCGGTCCACCATACTCAACTTTACACATCAATTTGGAGTCCAGAGAGAAGTAGGACTTCCTCCCACTATTGCTGTCGTTTGATGACTCCCCTGCTCCTCGGAGAGAGGGAGTCAGACCAGAGGAAGAGCACGGAGTGGAGGGGGGCTTGAGAGACGGACAGTCTTCAATTCGTGCATCCATGTCCCGCTTTTCTCCATCTCCACAGGACTCTTCCCCTCTCCCTTCTCGCAGCGATCTCCTGTCCTCTCCTGCCACCTTGCCCACTCCTCCCTCCTTGCCTTTCTCCCGCTCCCTCTCTCCTTGCTTTGGTGAGTCAGGGCCATCGGAATCAGAGTCCAGGCTACCCAAAGGGGAAGCCGAGAGACTTGGGGATGAGGAACGATTGTCCTGGTCTATATCCCGCCCACTGCTCAGACTACTGCTGCTATTGGCCAGGCTCCCTACAACTGAACTCCTACTGCCCTGGGATTGGCCGTCTTCGTTGTCACTCTCACGGGATTGGCTGGCAACTGAGGTTGGAGGTGGGACAGTGGAAGGAGCCGAGCTGTCAGTCAAGTGTGTTGATGTTGGAGGGTTTGGGGTAGAGGCCGAATCCTGAAGAGAGAAGATCATTTGTGGATGAGGTAAAAACTTACATTTTGTGAATGAGGTAATATTGGCTATCTATGTATTTGTAGAATACATCTCTTAATATCTTAGACAGTGCCTTTTGGAAGATGTAGCTAAATCAAAGCTTTATAATTAGTCTTTATATAACAGGTTGATGAAATGTAACACAAACCTGAACTTTCTGCCTCTTTGGAGGAGACACAAGTTCCTCCCCCTCACTCTCTGATGAATCATGCCCTTGTGATCTGCGACTGAAGCGATTTCCAGCCAATTCCTCACCAGCACCTCTTTGCTAAAACAACACAAGACTTTTAATTCTGTGGTGATGCCTTTGAATCCCTAACAGGCCAATGACTGTTTTTAGAACAAAGCCACACTTGCATGCACACACACACGCACAAAACATCAGTGTCAAACACGAAGCATCAGAGATTTCAAAGTGCTAAGCTGTAAAACAAACCATTGAACAATACTGACACTGCAAGGGTATGTCTGTGGCAATCATACTGATGACTCATACACAGACAGCACACACACACACACACACACACACAAAATACACAGCGACCATTCTTTATTCTTGTACTTGCATACACACACAAACTTATGGCCAGAACGACAACAGGAAAGAGACAGAGACAAAAGAGGTAGGCTCTAACCGTCTGTCTGTCGTTGCGTTCAGGGCGAGTGGGGCTGGGGTGCGGGCGTCTACCCCTTCTCTCCTCACTCGCCCCCCGCCGTCGCCCACTGCGCATGGGCATCTGCAGAACCCAAAGTCCGGCAAAAGAGGAAAATATGGAAGGGAGGGGCAAACATTTAATGTTAAAACAAGGTGGAGTTAGAGGAATAAGGAGATATGCAGAGGGAAATATAGAGAGGTTTCAATTGTAGTGAAAATACAGTTAATACAAGCCAAAAGCATGTCAAGTTCGTTCAATTCAAGGTGGAATGCAGCAAGGGCAATAACAAATGGAGAATAAAAAGGAAGGGAGGTGAAAAGAAGAACAGGGCATTATAAGGAGAAGGCAGAAGGACACAGAGAATAGGAAGAAATTTTAAGGAGAGGAAAAAATATGTGTATATCACAACCAAATGAATAATTTATATCTTAGTTATCCTGTTTTTAAAAAAAAAAATGCTATCACGTATTGAATTAATTGTGATGTAACCAAATGTACTACAAGAGACAGTGCACAACCCCTAACATCACTGTGAAAAGTAGACATTATTCATACCGATTCTTTGTGTGTCCGTGTTTTCATTATTTCTTCTTTAAAACGTCCATTTTACAACACAAGCCATTGCAGGGACTGAACTGGTTCCTGTTGCTTACTGACTGGGATGTGTGTTACACCATGAGAGCTACCAAAACCTGTAAAAAAAAAAAAAAAAAAAAAGGGAAAAAAAGCATAAACAAAGAAGGCATTATCCAATCTTAACCTGCATTGAAATTCTACGGAGAATCAATTCATGTTGGGTTGCAGTAATAAGCAATATTGTTTGATTTTTGCACCGAGTGTAAAGTTAAAAAATGTATGACATTATGAAAACATCGGAGTTTAAATCTGCAGAAGGACTCTAACAACATTTCAACTCCCAACATGTTTCACACTGTATTGGCACAACTGCTTTTCACTGCACTGAAAACAGTTTCCTCTCTACCTTCTGTCTTCACCACAGCAGCAAAAAAAAACAAACAAAAAAAACCCACAGGCACAATAGGTTAACACACTCACACATTAACAGAGAGCACTGGTTAGGGTGTAGTATAATTGGAAGATATAGCAGTGAAACAACAGATAAAGATGACTAGAGCAAAGCAGAGAAGGTGCTGCCTGGTAGGCTGCGTTGTGGATGGCAGTCTGCAGAAGATTCCTGCAAACATCTTGGGAATATGGAGCCACACCCCCCTCCTTCCACCTCCACCACAACAGCCCAAACCCACAGACACTTGTGGTTAACCCACATGACCTGGTTATGGCCAGTTGAATCCCATGATTATTTATCTAGCCAGCCAGCCATTAGAGAAATGTACAATGACAAGATCTTTTATCCATTTGGGTGTGCCTGACAACATAGGTGGACTACTTTGAGAGGGCTCGTCTACTCCATTCATTCATGTACCACTATGATGAAAAAAGGGCTCATGTATATTGAATGAGGATATAAATAGTGCACACCACTGGATGATAAAAAAAAAAAAGGATATATTTGGCCAACTAGTTAGCAGAAATAATGTACACTCTGCTATGCAGCCAATAAATATAGTAGGTACACACTGAATTCTGCGTTTGATTCGAATCAGAAAAGCTCCTGTAAATCCTGTAGCTGCTCCACTACACATGGCTGTGCATTAATTATTAGTGCATGCTGCAGTGACTGATTCAATCAGTTTTAGGAGTAAAATCTCAACTGTCACGATCACTGTTCACACTTCATATGCATAAAAGATGCCACATGTGTTCACAGACAATGCAGTGCCTGCACAGTCAGCCTGATTAACATACACATGACTTAAGTTTATGACACAGACATAGAAAACATCCAGCGCCCAGTGGGTTACTGTATCCATAATGCATCTCAGTTACAGGTGGCAGCCACCGGCCTGCCTGTGGTCCACTGGCAGGTCCTTGGCCATGGTCAGTAAACAACTAGGACGCAAACGCAGCACTAACACACACCAGCACTGACATCACTGGTCCCCCTGCACTCGTGCACACACACACACTCGAGCACAACGCACACAGCACATGCATCCTCAACAAACCGTCCAGTGCATGTGATGCAAAGCAGCAGCATGCAGTTGCTCTGCTTACATCACCAGCGAGCGGCCACTGCGACGACTCTTTCTTCTTTCTTCCTGCGAATGTTATTGATACACACGCAGAGGAGACCGGCCAAAGCTGCTCCCCAGCCTGCCTCAGACTACCCCGGCGGAGCACGGTCCACCAACGACGGGGGGAGTCGTGTTCAGCAGCACATACATGTTCACAATCAGCATGGATGCCTGGATGCCTGTGCAGCGCTGTCTCCAGACGCTGCACATATTAAAAGAAAGATGATATGGAATGGCGAATCATGGCATTTCGCACCGGCTCTCGCTTCCCTTTGCTCGCAGGAATGTGGGTGCGCGTCGTGCACTCTATTAACATTAATTCACCGGGACAGAATTCAGCCATAACGCAGGAGTATGCTGATAATTAACGTTAACACACAAAGGAGGGAAAAAATGGGAGGGAGAGCACAAACGTGGCCGGCAGGAATAGCTCCAAACACAGAGTATAAGCATCCATTTTTTTTTCCTTCTTCCTTACCTATAATATCCAGCGATGCGTGCTCTCACTCTCACTCTCCCCTTTCCTTTCTCTCCCTCTGTTTTGTCGTTTTATGTTGCACGCTGACACGCACACCTCAGAGCCCGGGCGTCTGTCAACAGAGGCTTGTGCTGGCTCATATTGCAACGGGCTCCGATAATAACAATAATGCAGAAGAAAATCTCTTTCTGTTCGTTGCAGGGAAAAAAAAAATAGGGGTGCCAACTGAAGACTACAAATTGATGCGTACCCTCGCCTCTTCCCCACCCCCTTTCGCCCCCTTTTTCTTTTTTTTTTTTTTGCCCCCCCCCTCTCTCCCACCCTACCTACTCCCCCTCTTCCTCTAAGACGACTTGCACTTTTTTTTTTTAAAACCCCTCTCCGGTCTTACAGTCACAATTTTCAGCGGAGGGGTGAACCGGAGAGAGGGATGCACGTCGGGTGAGAGAAAGGGAGAGAGGAGAGGGCGTGATTTGCATGAGGAGAGAGAGAGAGGGGGAGGCTATAGAGGAGGAGGAGGAGGAGGAAGAAGAGGGAGTAGGAGTAGTGAGGCAGGGAGAAGGAGGAAGAGAGGCGCAGAGAGAGGGCCAAAACTCTGAAGAGGGAGGGGATCAAGAGGGAGGGTCTCTCTCCCTCTCCCTTTCTCTCTCTCTCTCTGTGTGTCTCTGCTGCCTAGTCCCTCCAGAGTCACCTTTACAGTATGGAGAGGCTCTGCTCCAGACTGAATAACCGGCTGTGTGGCTCTCTGTCTGCAGCTATGAACCCAGAAGAGGAGGGAGACTCGTCCAATGGCTCTTTGTTCTTTAAGGCCTCACTTAATCCAACGCCAAACAAGCTGAAGTGTGCGCCAGAGAGCCAATACGCGTGATGGTGTGAGCACTTTAATGACAATGTCAGCGACCCAACAAAGAAAGCATATGGGGTAATTAAACAATTAAGAAATGGGTAATCAAACGGTGCCCTGAGCTGGGTGCATGTCCAGCAGCTCCCTGTCTGTCTGTCTGTCTGTCTGTCTGGGGAAAGCTTGCAGCGGTGTGTCCAGTCAAGCGGCTCTGCAGACCTCCTCCTCCTCCTCCTCCTCCTCCGCTCCGCTGCTGTCGTTCCCTGCCTCTCTCCCCTTCACGCAGCCCCCTGTCCCGTCTCCTATTGTGTGGTCACCATGGAAACCCGGTCGGAGACGGTGCTCGGTGCGCATGCGTGGCTCCAAGCCTTCCTTCATCATCATCATCTGGAGCGCCTCGTCGCGCTCGCGCTCCCTCTGCTGCTCAGTTTGAGTGATCACCGCCTCCTTCAACCAGTCCACATCCATGTGCGTCCACACTCATAATGACACATGGAGGGAGGACTTTAGAGGAGCTGGTCGTGGAGGAGACTGAAGAATATTTTTAGATTATGATACAAGAATATGATTATAAATTAAACTGGTGTGAGCGTAGTTGTTTTTGTTCTGCTGTACGTCCATTCATGTGTAAACTCATCAAGAGACAGAAAAACACACAGTCCTTGAATGTGTTCACATGCTGATTGTGACTGAACACAAAGTTGGAGCCATGACAGGAGACAACGCTTCACATGTGGCTGCAGAAGGGTTACAATTTCTAAAGCGTGGACGCTGCAGCACAGATGATCCACACAGTCATCACAGTCTCAAGGTGGGCACCCAAGATCAGTGTCACCAATTCAACATCTAACCAAATGTTAAGTATGGTCACAATCCCCCCCTGCTCCTGATTTATGGTGTTTAATAACGACCAGAAGAGTGTGCCACAGTGACGTTGACCGTTGACCATTTGCATATAAAATGTGATCACGTCATGATTTTATCCTATTACATATCTGAGTGAAATGCTGTCATAATTAGTGTATGAATTCTTGAGTTATGGCCAAAAACATGTTTTGTGAGTTCACAGTGACCTTTGACAGCCCAAATCTAATCTGTTCATCATTGAGTCGTTTGTGCTAAATTTCAATACATTCCCTCACAGCGCTCCTGAGGTATGGTGTTATATTTTCTGCTATAATACAGTCTTTTAAAACAGTTTCAGGTTATGTAGGAAAGAGTAACCCAAACAGCAGTAAGGATAATAAGAACGATTTTGTTCTCTGTAGATACAAAATGTAAAGCATCTAGAACTCTTGCAGAGGTTTGGTCTTGACAACTTGATGCAGTGTTCATTTATTATAGCATCTTTAAGAGAGCAAGGTCCCAAAGTGCTCCACAAAAGCAAGCATTTAAAAAAAAACAAGACCATGAAAGAGTAAAAAGAAAGCAGAAGCAACAGCAGACACAAACACAAGACAGCAGGAGGTGAGACAAAGGCGAGTTTGAATAAATGAGCAGACACAGACCTTCAGTCTATAGAGGAGTGCTCCACAGTGTCGAAGCTACCATGTCAAAGGCTCGAACACCATTATCTTGTTTCAGGTGTAACCAGTAACATTACTGCTGGGTGATTTTAGCTCCCCATAACCATGCCAGTGAGGACCCTGGACCTGAAACAGCTAAATGGAACGTAACCATTATCAGCGACACCTGTGCTTTTCCTGCTATGACATGCTGTGAAATGTGCCTATTATTGGTTTTTCTGAGAGGACGTTTCGCCTTTGACAGCTGACTGTATTTTATGTTTTGTCTTTAATGGACGACCTCATGCACAACAGATTTCTCCTAATGCATATTCTGTCTCGTCATCCTGCAGATGCAGAAGTATGAAATGTGACCATGAATTATTGCTTTAGCATAATTCAGGGACTATCAAAGCAAATTCCTGCTAGAAAAAAAAAATCTTCTAAATCCCTGCAGAAAATTCAGAGGACTCCTCTTTGTGCTGAATTCCTGTCAGTTTCCTTCATGATGTTCAAATGATCCTGTAGAAATTGATCACTGAAACCCTGGTGGATGATATTGTTGCAGATTTTTACCAGCAGGAATGACCAGGATAAATGTAGGACTAATTGTAAGGGATGTCAAACACCTGATGTGACATCAATATTTAAGTGTGGCCAGATGTGCAACATGCTTGAATCTCTATGCTTTTAAGAGAACACTGCAGAGGTAATTTGATTCAGCGATTATTTACCTTCTAAGCAAGAGAAAAGAGATATAAGACACACACAGCCTCCCCTTTAAACAAACACACAGAGCTTTGGTTCAAGTTAACATGTATCCATTTCTTTATTAAGCTTAACGTTAGACTGACAAAGTAACAGACACAATATTGTAGCAAGCTGCTGAGCGTTCACATCTAAACCGATACGAGGAACTGGGTGGGGGAGAGGAAAAGATCAAAACACGTCTGCAGTGAGTCAGAAGGAGACAGTTGGAGGGATGAGGACAGAGAAAGAAACTAACAAGAGCATCAGGGGAAGTGCTCATCTGCTGAGAGGTGAAACGTGGATTTTTTTTTTCCCTCCAGTCTTTGCTGCAACCGGCTGCAGTCAATTAGATCAATCACTTCTCAAAGTGTCAGGTCAATATACTGTACTGTAGCTACAGTGCATTATCTGTGCATTTTAGTTATTTGAAAACTAATTTGTCTTAATGCTTTTAAGTGTTCCTTAGGTGTGTTTAGAGTTTTGCAGCGACAGGGGTCATTATTTCATTACTGTGTCTCTGTTAGAGGAATATAACATGATTTGTATGTATGCCTGTTTTCTCGTGTGCCGCTGCTAACGGCACTGGCACTCAAAGGGCACTGGGGTTGCGAAAGTTGTGCCCGGCAAAGCGGGCCTGGTCACCCAACTCTTCCTCGATCCTGAGAGGAAGAGGGGGCGGATGAATGTGAAGGAAGATGACAGCAGATGAAAGGAGGGAGGAAAGAAGAAGAGAAATATAAAAGTGCTGTAAGTGATGATTTTCCATATGTTTTTCGTCACATGCATGCAAATCAAGCTGTGACTACCCACCTCATGAGCTGATTGTATTTGGCCAGACGTTCTGATCGACAGGGAGCTCCAGTCTTTATCTGAGGGGAGAAGACATCACAGAGAATTAAAGGTACGGCTAATTTATTACTAACACACTATCAAGTGATATTTCCTTTGTTTTTTTTCACGAATCACTTAGTCTGTAAAATGTCAAAAATAATAGCAACTGCTCCTAAATTTGTAAATAAAATTTGTAATAAAGATTTCTTAAGACTGACCAACAGCAACCAAACCAAAAATATTCACATTCCACTGAGATTTTGACACTAAAATCAGCAAATGTTTGCAATGTTTTTCGTGACATCCAATTTACAGAATTATATGAAATGTTTGGTGATTGATTAATCAGCTTATTATTTCAGAACTTCAACGGTTTTGCAAACACAGTACAGATTTATTTAGTAATAAAGAATATATTGCTAAAATTGCATTGCTTATCTTCCACCTCTGCACCTGTTTATTCTCTTACCTTACCTCACATCATTATCATTATTTCGTATTGTCTTGTTTCCAACCTGTACAGTTTCAGTGAAATGCTGCTGCAGTGTTTAGTTTTGTGTTATTGTCTCAGATGGGAGAACTTCAGTAAGTTACAATAACATAAATGAGGAATTCTATGAGCAACTGAACGGTGAAATGGAAAATGGGCAGCATTTCCTGTTCCTGTGTGTGTGTGTGTGTGTGTGTGTGTGTGTGTGTGTGTGTGTTACCTGTCCTGTGCAGAGACCAACCACCAGGTCAGCTATAAAAGTGTCCTCTGTTTCCCCTGAGCGGTGGCTCACCATCACACCCCAGCCGTTCTCCTGGGCCAGCTTACACCTGAGAGGCAGATGGAGAAGATGCATGTACACGGACATGTGTGCCTTCATCTTTGCACCAAATACACACAAAATCAACTCACGCCTTGATGGCCTCTGTAACAGAGCCAATCTGATTGACTTTGAGCAGCAGGCAGTTGCAGGCCTTGTCCTCCACAGCTCGCTGTATCCTGCGTGGGTTAGTGACCGTCAGATCGTCTCCAACCACCTGCACCATTTACACAACAAAGTCAAAAACAGGCTGAGGAGCATTGCTCTCGTCTTGCACACAGTAAATTCATAAATCAGTAATATTAAAAGGGAACTCTATCTCACATATGAAGACAATCATGCAGTACAAACTGACGGCACGGAGTTTGGTGTCATGGACTTTTACCCGGCAAGCAGGTTCAATGAAATACGCTACTGAGTTTCATTACAGATGCTGCAGGATACAACATTTTGCAACCATTCTAGCAACTAAAAATCAAGATATTTTGACCACTGTAGCATCAATTTTGACCATTTTCATGGATGAAAGTGCAATTTCCAAATGTTGAGGTACCCCTTTAAGGACCAGCTGAACTAATTCTTCTCCAGATAACAAGTGTGACCTCTAACCTGGATGCCCACTGAAGCTGTGAACTGTGACCAAGCAGGCCAGTCGTCCTGGTCAAAAGGATCTTCAATAGACACCACTGAAGGAAAGAGAGATAGTTAAGATTATTTTGAAGCCTACTGTGAGCCTCTCATTTTTTCCATTCTTCACCAGCAAGTCAATAGGACTAGAGCACCAAGGACATTGCTAATAAAGGCTCTAATGGGAGTAATGTCTTAAAATGCACCCACATTACACGCACATGCCCACACAAGCAGGAAGCACACCATTGACGGGTTAAAGAGCCACATCAGAGAAGGTCCCTGCTTGCCAAGTGTGCACTGCAGCGCATAATTAAAGCCTCTTTTACAGGCCTGAGTGTCAGGGGCAGAGACCAAGCTGTGGAGACATCAAGCTCTCTTGTTCCCTCAGTTTGGCTGTCTAAGAGGTGATGTAAGAAATATGGCAATTGCAGAGATATGGAGAATAGCCTGGTGTGTCCAATTATCGATCCAAATTCAAACAGTTCTGTTGATCCATGCGTCTGTGAGCGCAGTGATCTGTGGAAATGAATATGAGTACACACATCAGAGTACAGACCTGGGTAGTTGTTAATGAAGCCCTGGTAGATGCTGGCCAGCTCTTCACCACTGATGTTGCGTGCAGCATTGGGAGGAGACTTAAAGTCTAGGTCGTACTTGCCCTCGATGAAAAACTCTGAAGCAGCAACATCCATCCCTATCACCACCTTGTCTGTGAAGCCAGCCTTCTCTATGGCTGTTTTTATCAGCTCCAGAGCTGAAACAGAGAAACAGAGAGATGTGAGGTGATATTGCAGGAAATCAAGGGAAGGAGGAGGGAATACTTAACACGTGGCTGTGCTTACCTTCACTGTTCTCTTGTATGTTAGGGGCAAATCCACCTTCATCTCCCACATTTGTGGCATCCTGGCCATATTTCTCCTTGATGACCCCTCTCAGTGTCTGGTAGAGCTCCGCCCCCACACGTAGAGCATCTCTGAAAGACTCCGCCCCCACAGGAAGTACCATGAACTCCTGCATAGCCAGCCTGTTACCAGCATGGGAGCCACCGTTGATCACATTAAAAGCCTGAGTGAGGCACAGATAATGGATATTAAGGGGATTGTATTTAGGCTTTTTGCATTTGGAAGAATTTCATTCTTTTAAATATATATATATACACACACACACACACACACACACACACACACACACACACACACACACACACACACAGGACTCACAGGAACTGGGAGGACCAACTCTCTGTTTCCTGCCAGATCAGCAATGTGACGGTACAGGGGGACACCTTTCTCTGCTGCGCCAGCTTTGCATATGGCCAGTGACACTCCAAGAATAGCATTGGCCCCAAACTTGGCTGAGAGAAACACAGAAGCAGTCACACGTCACACGGGTGCAGTCAGTGGCCGCTGGTGCGGAAACACGTCATTTCACATGTATGCAATCATGAGATGTGAAGGAAGCTTACATTTATTGTCAGTGCCATCCATTTCAATCATCTTGTTGTCCAGTTTCTCCTGCTCCAACACACTGATTCCCTGAGAGAAAAAACAAAATGTCCTTCTCACAACAGATCCTCATTCTCCACCATATTGTTTGTCCATTCCTGCTCAAAACGGATCAAATTCTGTGCTGCTACTCACAGACTGCAAGAGGGCAGGTCCGAGGGTGTCATTGATGTGACTAACAGCTTTGGTTACACCTTAGACAGCAGGGGAGAAGGAGATATGTGGAGCCATGGAAAACTAAAACTGTCAGTTCACATCTATGTCACAAAACCACACTAGAAAATGCTCAAAGCGAAAGCAGAGACAAGAGACAGAAGTACAGACCGTACTCCTCGTTATAAGTGTTCACCTTTGCCCTTGTAGCGAGTCTTGTCTCCATCTCGGAGCTCCAGAGCCTCATAGATGCCGGTGGATGCACCGCTGGGCACAGCAGCTCTGAACAGACCTGGAAGGGAGAAAAAGGCGATTGGTGGATGGAGAGAGAGGTACATGTTCAGAGGTGAAAGGCTGATGGAAAAGGTAATGGTGAGCTTGTGTGAGTACAACTCTGTGATGTTTCAAGGTTTAGATTAGACAAGTACACTGGCAAGCCCATTATCAGGCAATGAGTAATGCTTTTTAAAGGATTTATTTTGTAACCTTTGTCAGTATACAGATCTACTTCCACAGTGGGGTTTCCCCTGGAGTCCAGAATCTCCCTGGCAACAATATTTGTAATGGACATCCTGTAAAAAAACAAGAAGACATTTGCTGTCTTTAACCATTTGTACTCCACAGTACAACTCAGCGCTCGTACACAAAATCTTACCATCATTTCATCTAATTTTGCTTAAAGAGAGAATGAGCGTGAGCCAAGGGAATAGATGTTCAGGGACACAGATGCGCATGAAAATATCACACGTCAAAAACACACCGTTGCAGCTAACAGTAGTGATGAGGTGCCTCAATTTCACATTAGTCACACGGACTTCACACTCTCTCCCTCACATGCACACACATTTAATTATAGTGACGCAGCCTTCGGGATGGAAGAGATGCTCCCTAGGAAGATGCTGAGACACACACACACACACACACACACGCACACACACACACGCACACACACACACACACAAACATAAATCAAAAGCTAAAAATGCATACCTATTTATGAATGTACTCTCAACCTGTTCCGGACCACAAGCCAGTTCAATTTTCTGTGCAGTTTCAGTCAGTGACAGAGACTATGGACCAATGGAGAGATGAGACAGTGAGAAAACACAGAGCAGGAGGAGAGGAGAGGTGGAGAAGCGAGAGGAGGAGGAGGAGGATGGAGGAAGCTGAGAGGGATGCGGGAATGAAGGAACAGATCAATCTTTTTAAATGTTACCTGCAGCGTGTTTGAAGCCTGCTGGAGAAAGTGAGCGAATGTGGGCGAATGAGAGGGAGAGACAGAGGGACGGGGAGGTGGGAGGAGAAGGGGTGAGAACATATGACACGCAGGGGGGGAGGGGGAGTGTGTGAGTCATTGGAAGATGCAGAAAGCAGGGGAGCGAACGAAACTAAGAAAGGGTGGAAAGAGGGACGGGGTAGAATAACAGGCGCTGCATGTATTTCTTCTGTTTTAGTGAAGGTGTAGAACAATAAAACATCTGAGGAAACGCTGAACAAGATGTGTTGTGATTTGCAGTACAACCGTTCTCACTGAACCTTATTCCTAACCATTGCATTCAACGTTCAACGACTTCCTACAAGTTCTGTCATTTGTTTGGCACTGTTTGCTGGGTGCACATCTACTAACTAACTACAGTAGCACTCATGACGCGAATGCAAATATTGTAGCATGTGGTTTTTGTGGTTGCTGCCAAATCCAGACAGGGCTGTTATCCTGCAAAAAAAAAAAGTCATAACTGACTGAAAAGTGAGGGTTTGCTGGAAAAACGGAAACAAACCTCTGCATATTTTAGATGTGGATGACAGGCAGAAAAATATCAAAACAAAGAAACGATGAAGCGGAAACATCCAAGCAAAGACAGATGCACAAATCGAGCTGCTTTGGCAGAGAACATCAGTGATCTAGTGATGGGGATTAAAGGAGACACAAAGACAGGTAGACAGGTGACAAGAGCCATGCGTGCTGGAGGGAGAATGTGCATTTAAAAATAGTCGTGGATGTAATTAAAGATACAGCGAACACGGGAGGAGACAGGCAGACAGCCCGCTATGGGAGTGATTTGTCAAAAGGGAATGGTTTTCATTGGCTGCTCCACTTGTGAGCTCCATCTGGAAGTCACATGACCTGCAGACGTGATGGCACAGGGAAGAGGGAGCATACAGCACGCAGGAGCATGCAGTGGGAAAGGAAATTATAGTCGATCAGTCTGTTCAAAAGTGAAATACAGCAACAGAATTAGAAATTTGCACACTGTATAACTGCAGAGAGCCAATAGCTCTACATACATTGACAGAGGAGGAAACAGGAACCTTTAATTGACAGATTTTGTTGCATATATTAACTGTTTAGAAGCTATAAAATGTGCAAATTGGTTTTAAAAAACACTCAAGCACAGAATTTAACACATACAATCTCAAAGCACAGCCACAACAGAGACACATTTTGTAATTATCTAACAATGTTTAATGACCTTTTATTTAGTTAGATTAATTAGTTAACAGTATACAATTCAATTCACTGACACATTAGTGTCTTCACAAACATAAAATGGACTGTACAGCAGATGTACTGTATACTGTAGCACTTAAGTGCAGTGGGCAAGAACATGTCAAGTTTTGAGAATGAGTATATATATATATATATAAAGTAAGTGTAGTTATACCCATGTCAGCACAAGGGTGCCATTGTGTGTGTGTGTGTGTGTGTGTGTGTGTGTATGTGTGTGTGTGTGTGTGTGTGTGTTGAGTGTAACCGTGGAGAAGTAGAACTGTCAATGTAACTATCAAGTATGTGGGGGTTTTGTTGCGTGTGTGTTGTTCATGTACAGACAGTCCAGTCATATCAAACATTTACGACGGGCAGTTGTGGCCATCATCAACTTCCGCCTTCAGCGTGGTTCACAGCATCGGGGGAAATCTTCCCTCAACTCCTTCCTTCTGGCCGGCCTAGAGCGACACCTGCAGGGACAGTCGACCGAGGCGGCAGTGTTTATTACGACAAATATCAGACAGGAGGGCAGGTCGAATCAGCAGATCTTTCAATGAACAATTGAGGATTCTGTTTTGGTGATCCAATATAGTGGTCCTAGATCTCACTGTGAGACCTGCTCCAACAGCAGCCAGTTCAGTGGTTTGTTGATCAAAGTCAGCTTGAATCGGACAGTTTGACAACTTTCTCACAATGAGACTGCTGTTATGACCCATAGGCACATTTTCAGTGGTACAGATGGGTGACAAGTTGATGATGTGCGCATTTTCTCCTCTTGCATTTACATCACAGCATTATTATTCTTCAAATGGTCTAATGTGGACCAAAACTGTATCATCCAGTGTGGAACAGTTCATTGGACCCATCTCTTACAGAGTAACATGCAATGACCCTGCAGGATCTGTTGTTGAGCAGAGTGTACCATACTGTACCAGTATTATATAAATATACAAATCTTAGCTACCCTGTCTTGGAAATTTGAGGATCCCTCAAACCAGAATAAATGCCTGAAGCTCCATTTATGTTAGTTGCTTTATGTAAAATGGATACACCAATAAAAAGCAAATTTTGCATTTTGTCCTTTTGATGAACTGTTTGTTTTTCCAACTTGTATTGAGCAGGACTTTCTACAGTAAATACCACAGTATGTCTGGTCTGTCTATACTTACTAGTTATTGGCTGGCATATATGCCAAAAAAACCTTTTTAAACTGGAGGAGTTTCAAAAGTAGAACCTGATTTCCCACTAAACCCATCAGGTTAGGCTGGACTTGACTGTTCTAATCCTGAGAATAAGGGCTGTAGATACTCAGTGCACTTACTCTCTTACCTCTCACCAGTCGTAACGAGGGCGGGTGTGGGGCTGACGGTGTCTGGGGGACTCATGCCGATGGCCCGGGGGCGGCGTTGAGCTGGGAGGGGCAGTGAGGGCCAGCTGCTGGCCTCCTCCCCGTCGATCTCGGCTGTAGTCCAGCGCGCGGGCATTCGGGGAAGTGAATCTTCCTGCCTCCCTCCTCCACTCCTCATCAAATGCTGCTGCATCAGCTGGTGGGAACAGGTTGTCAAGTGACACTAGTAACATCACTGTAACAATATCAACTTTTATGCAGTTTCACAGCATTACTTTAGTGTCTGGTCTAACCAGACAAATTGCTGTACCTCCTTTGAGTTTCTTAGTTAGTTAGTTGTCTTTGAAATTCAACGTTTAGCAGAGAATAGTGGGTCCTCCTCCCGTAAAAACTCATTACATTTCTAGACCAACAACTTACTCTCATCGAGGTTAATGTAGTCTTGTCGTTCCTCGCGGTCTCCAGTGCGACGATTTCGTGAACGCTCCATTATGTGTCCACGATCCCCAATGTGGTGGCCGATGGAAAGACGCTCGATGCCGCTCTCGCTGTCCCTCACTGACTGCCGCGTCTCACGGATCTGAGGTGACAAGTGACTTCATTTATTAAAACAAGCAGGATGCACTGCACTCTCAATGAACTGAGATGTTTGGATGACAACTATAATATTTATACTGTACGTGATCTATTTATTGTCACTACAATTACTGGTCATTTCATGTGCTAATGAGGCCAGAAGGCCACAGTCATGCTTGGACTAACAAAGACCTCATGTGGAGTCAGGCTTGTTCTTGGAAACTGTAGAATCTAATCAGGTCTACTAATATGGCACTAACCACTCCCTACGTGTGCTGTAATCATCTCTACAGCTAAGGTATTCTCACCCCTCCAGGGCCTGTTCTCGTTGCACTGGTCTGCTGATAAACTTCAGGAGGCCCTGAGTCTGAGGAGGAGTACGAGATGACTGTTGAAGAGGAAAACGTGTGACAGTTTGGTGAACCGGTCATTCTTTCCTACAAGAGGAAAATGATAAAAAGCAAACAGAAGGTGAGATGGAGTACTGTTCAGACACAACGTTCATTCATGAAGGTTATTACTTTCTGTTTATTTGAAAGTGACTGACAGAACTACTCACCATGTTTCCCATCATTTCTCCCATCATGCCAAACATATCCATGAACCCTCCGCCCTGCAAAAATAAATGAAGGGAGATCTTTTACATTCTCCCTTAATGAGACATCAAGCATTAACAGAGTGGCACACCTTTGAAACAACAGCGTTCATTATCAGTGCAGCGCCACTGGAGTCATCCCTTGAGCACCAACACCTTAATGTCGGAGCAAAAAAGTGCACAAAACACACTTTTTTATGGCAAAAAAAATGATGGAATCTTAAATGACAAAGAAGATGCGGTTGAAGTTTTCTCCAGTAATCACTGGTAACTACAAAGGTGAAAAAGGACAAGCAAAGATTCATGTACATATCGTATATGCGTGTTTCCTCAACTCGCTGTCCACAACCAGTTCATGTAATAATAAACCAGAATACCTGCAGAATAAGTGCTATTTCACACCTGTAGCTCTTTGATGACATTTTAAGTAACTGGATAGTGCATGTGTAATCTGTAATATTAACAGAAACTTTTAAACATATAAGTTGTGTAGTTGAAGGAGGTCAGAGAAGCAGCTACTCACCATTCCCATCATGCCGAAGGGAGCCAGCGGACCAGCCTGGAAGAAAATGTACTCCTTAAACTCAAAAACTGATGCAGTAGATAAACTACTGTCGATACCAAACATGTGTAACCATACAAAACACATGAATACAGGCAGACAGTTACCTGTCTACGTGGTGTACGGTGTGGCTGCATCTGGGGGGCGAGAGCAAAGGGGTCCATGCCAAATGGTCCAAACAGAGCCCTCATCTGCTGCCGGTGAGCAGCAAACGGATCCCTAGAATAAATCAAATGTTACACTGAAACTTTTTGACTCACAAGTGCAAGCTGAAAATAATAGCGAAGCGAAGCGTGTCAAATTCGAGAATAGGATGTGACCAATCACTGGAGGAGTGGGTGTGAAAACTCACTACTGTTTGGGTCCTGTGTGAAATGTGTCCACAGTACTCTGTCATGTCTGGAGTACTGAAGTGAACTGGAGCCTATTCAGAATGCTGATCTTGTTCGTTTATTCTTTTCACAAATAATTAAATTTTTCAATCATAATTTTACCATTTATAGATTGTATTTTATTCATTTCAGACCTTGAGCGAATGAACCTCGTCTAGCCAAGCTCCTAAAGATCAACGAGCCCTGCAAATAAAAAGTTAATGCTACTTACAACTGTTGTCATGAATCTATTTAATTCGTGTTTTATTTAATTGTAATATTCTATGAAATGTAAGAAAATAATAAAAAATATCCAGAGCAAGTTTACAGGCCATAGATAAGATATCTAATTTACAATTTATTAAATTAGATTAATGAATAGACAAAAAGTCCTCACATTAATGAGGCTGGCACCAGTGGCAGATTAAAATTAGCTTTTAACAGTCAATTAATAAATTATCTAAATTGCTGCAGATTTTTAACTAAGTAACTGTTTCAAATCAGTCCAAGTTGTTACAAATGTGTGTATGCTTTCCTATTTTCATTGTGTTGGGCTGAGGGTGGAAGGTGCACAAAAGCCTATTCAATAGCCAACTATTCAATTAGTCCACAACCATTCTGATAATAAATAATAGTTTTTCATGCAAAAACTCCAAATATCCATACATGTATATTAAATGTTAAATTATAGTAAATGACGATCTTTAGACTTTGGACTGATGGTCAGACAAGAAAAGATATTTGAAGACATAACCCACAACAGGCATTTCTCACTTTCTCTGACATTTTAATAGACCACTGGCTTAATCCAGAAAACAATACGTAGATTAATCTACACTCATACACATCGTTAGTTGCAGCAGTTTCAGCAGGACTGCATTATGATAAACTTATAATAAAGCTTGAGTGTGATGCTTGATTGATTGATGGCACTGCAAGGCTATAAACGGATCGAGACTTAAAGATCTAATCAAACTCGTTCAGATCAGTTTCTTGCCAGTGACTGAAGGTCTAGATTTATCCAGCAAAAGGTTGAGGTTACGGTGGTCGGTAATGTTCAGTGTCAAACATTTGCCACATGTGAGGAGTACTCTGCAGGCATTGTTATGTAAAGATTTTCCGGTGTCTGGACTAGAAAATCAACTTCCACCTGCCACCGGCTAGCCAAGCCTCTGCCTCAAAGTAATTTGGGAAACAACAAGTTATATGAGTAGTGATAACTGGCCATTTATGCAACTGGTTGGTTAACCAAGTCCTGCTAAGCTCTGACAGCTTTTTTTGTTATTGTCTATCCAATATGGAGGATCACTGTAGGCCCCCACAGCTGGCTAGAGTAACGTTAGGTACCTGCTTAAGGCACAGCGAAAAAACATGACTTAGTGTGCCAATACGTACATTTCACATGTCTAGCAGAACACAGAGTGATAGCAGCGTCTAAATGACATGTAATTAATGTCAATACTTACATCATGAAGGGGTCGTCATCAACGTCATTCAAGAACCGAAACATGCTAGGTGATTTAACTCAGCTGGCTGATGCTAGCCAGCTAGCTACGTAAACAGTCGTGTTTTTCAAGGATAAAATAGAATGACGGACTCAAACTCTGATCAGGCTGAAATGGAGGGCCTTTAACTAGCCCCGTCACGAAAATACTATGTGACTACGGCTGTTCAACAAAGCGACAGATAGCTCAGAGTCTCACTAGATGGTAAATTGCAGAAACCTGGACCAAACATGAAAACGGAAGTCGGTCCTCTGACAAAGAGAAGCAGCGCCGCTGTCAAGTTAGCATGTTAGCATCACCGCTAACAACTGCAACCTCCGGCCTCTAGGCTTTTCAAAATAAAGTATTCCCCTAAAGGCTTTAACAGCGAATCTTTTTACACAATGTCGCAATTTCGAATGTGAACAATTGTAAACCAAAGTATGACAAAAACATTACATCAAATTAATAAAGCATACCATAAAAATGTATATTTTGAAACAGAGTTTTTGTTTATTAGACACAGAAAGAGCAGTATGGTACACTGATTAGAAGGCCAGCCCCTTGGCTCACACCAGGATGGGTTAAAAATGAACCTATCAAGTCTAACTTATCACAATTATCAGCTCAAAGTTAGCCCTGATAAAGTACCAGTGAGACCGTACCAGAAAATGAACAGATGCAGACACCGCTCGGCCCCTGCCTGCAGCTCCACACCAGCGCTGTGAGCAAAAGAGCCGCAGACTGTGATTATAACAGTATGCATGGGAAATACTTACAATACAATGTATTTCAAAAACGTTTCATTTGTTGCCATTTCCCAGATGGTCTGGCTCTAGGAAATGGCTAGTGACCATTCATTAGCCAGTCCAGGATATGCTATTTTTGGCACTTCCACATTGGCTTCATTTTCCAAAGGTGAATAAAACCTTACAGACATACAACTTGTAACGACGTTGCCTTTTTTGATTTGTATTGTAGATAATTGATAGTTAATAGTTGATGATGAATAGTTAATGTTGTGTATGACTTCCTCTTTTCATGGCTATTTATGTTTTATGCCTTGGCAGCCAATCACAGAAGGCCTTTCTTTCGTCCAATCAGATTGCTTCTTTCTTTCGGCCAATCAGAGTGCTTCTTTCTTTCTGCCAATCAGAGTGCTTCTTTCTTTCGGCCAATCAGAGTGCTTCTTTCTTTCGGCCAATCACAGTGATTCTTTCTTGTCTGTCTTTCTCTTTGCTTTCTCTCTATCTCTGAAACAATCCCCATCCACACTTAAGCCAATTTAAATTAAAAACTTTATGCCAAAGAGATGCTGTGGAGTAGGTTGCACCAGGATTTAATCTCACATAGCTGTTCTCTGATTTATTCCCCTGCCATGTCCTGAAAAGATAAGATAAAATAAGATAATCCTTTATTGATCCCCATGGGGGATATTCAGGTGTCGCAACAGCCAGGATACAAGTATACAAAATTAAAAATACAAAATTATAGGAGGGTTTTATGGCTAACGCTACATGCTCGTGTGATAGCTGCTGCTGCTGCTGTGTGAAATGAGTCACCTGTGCTTCTTGACCCTGAACCAGCTCAGCTTTCAGGTACATAGATGTGTTGCTGTGAGCGCTTGTGTCCAGCAGGCGGCGGTATCTCTCCTCTATAGCTGTGGCTGTAGCTCGTCCTGTCTGCGGCTGCGCGCAAAGTAACTCGACCCTCAAACCCGGATGTAACCAACGCCTAACCTGTCTGAAGAAAAACGGTGAGTAGAGTTAGAAAAACAGCCTGAAATAACTAGTTATAGTTAAATACACATTAGGACACCCGCAGGAGAGTCTCCGTAACCATTTAAAGTTTCTACCAAGAGGAAACGTGTGCTGAAAACGCGGTTTTCTAAATTTGTGTTAAAGTTTTTCAGCCGTCAAGCTTTATTTAGTGTTGACTAACATCAATCTGGGTAATGAAGTTGTCACAATTCTCAGTGATCACCGGCTGGTTTTGCGGTTATTTTCTCGTGTTTAGTCTTTACATATTGAGCTGCTGCTATCAAGGTAAATTAGTCAACTGTGACAGTGGACAGACACTGCAAAGTTGTCACTTTCTAATCAATCTGAGCTAATTCAATCATTTAAAAACTACAGTCAGACTCAGTTTTCACGCCTCCTCTTATGTTGGTTAGAAATGTCAAGGTTTTGCTTAAAGTTTCAGCTGTATTCAGCCCCCAGTGTATCTGATGAAATGCTCATATTGCGGAAGTGTTGGCCAGTATCCGCTTCTAAATCACGTTGGGCAAACGGGCCGTCGTTTTTTCTCTATTTCCAACTTCTGTGATATGTAGCTTATGCGGAAGTGATTCACTGTCATCAATAATCATTTGAACCCACATGTAATAACAAGCACGGCACCATGGATGTGAGGATTTTCCTTATTTCATCCTCAATTCTTATTTCTTTATTTACCACCCAAAGCATCAAACGGCATCAAGCGGTCTGCTAATAGAGGCTAAATTGTACTTGTCCAGTCATGTGTATTTGTCATTAGTTTGGCTTCACTGAAAATGGGCCGAACACTATTAGTCAGATTAAAAACCTGGAGCAGATGAACTGTATTGTTTTACGGCTAATAGTAGCTCTGTCTCTGTGTTTTAATATGCAATGGAGTAACTGGTTGATGTTTTCATCAAACCTGCATGTGATAAAGCATTGGGAGCCTTTTATATTAAGAAGACACACAATTCAAAGATTTCAGTCTTTCTCAACGTCTTTCCTCGTCACAGTAGGACCTACACTGCTCTTCTTATGAGGCAAGACATTTGGAGCACAACACAGCTAAATCTACACGGCTCAAATGCAGTTTCAAGGAAAACTGAACTTCCTAACTTTCATGAAAGGAGGTTTTATTGTAGGACTATTGCATTAGTGTTGGCAGAGGTGTACCTAGTAAACTGGCAACTGAATATAAGCTCATAATCTGTTATGCATGTACAAATCTGAAACAGAAGCTACAATTATAAAATTGCAGTGGATTGAATAAAATACAATACTGAACATGTAGGAAGTACTTAGTACATTGTACCACACTCTTAATATTGCCTGTGCTGTTGATGTGAATGTGCGGCTGTTCTTCATGTTGTTGTGAGGCCATAGTTGCTATATGATATTTAAATACGACATGTTTGTGCATTACTTCCTCTCTCAGCATCTAACTGTCTGTTGAACTGTATGTGGTGGCGCTCTTGTGATGTTCCCCATTTTTCTCTCTGTCCCTCTAGATGCAGACTATAAAATGTGTAGTGGTAGGGGACGGTGCAGTAGGAAAGACCTGCTTACTGATCTCCTACACAACCAACAAGTTCCCCTCAGAATATGTGCCTACGGTAAGAAGATCTAATGAAGACAGTATCATGTTGAAAAGTACTGTATGTGGTAAAGTCACTGACTTAGAAGCTCCTGTTAATGTGTCGACTGACGTACCATGCAATCAAACATGCTGCCTTTTCATTTTAGTCAAATTATTTACCTTTTTTCATGTGTTTAAAGGTTTTTGACAATTATGCAGTGACGGTGATGATTGGAGGAGAGCCCTATACACTTGGCCTATTTGACACAGCAGGTAACAGGAATGCGTTTGAATGTCTCAGTTTTTCTTATTTCTATCACTCTAGAACGAGTAGAAAAACTGTCCATGCTTCTCTTGTGATTGTTGTTCTCAGGTCAGGAGGATTACGACAGGCTGCGTCCTCTCAGCTATCCACAGACAGATGTGTTTCTTGTATGTTTCTCAGTCGTCTCCCCCTCATCATTTGAAAACGTCAAAGAGAAGGTCGGTTTTTAAATAATGTCTTCACTATTTGGGGGGAAAACCATGACCTTGGCTTTCGTTGTTAAGTGTGTATCTAGTGCTGGTTTGCACACTTTGTTTGACAGACATGCAGGCGTAAGATTATCTTCATTATGGATGAATTGGCAGATTAGAAAGGGTCATTGCAGTTTACCTGTTCCCCAAGATGACATCATCAGGTGTTTTGTTCAGTCAGCGGTCTGAAACTCAAAGATAATCAGTTTATAGTCACTTGGTACAAAAAAGTGAAAAATCCTTACAGTTAAGAAACTGGAACAAAGAAAAGTGTAGCGTTTTTGCATTAAAATTACTTGCTTTATTAATTGATTATCAATAGTAGCACAATAATTTTCTGTCACTCAAGTTTTTGATTGATCTGCTAATCATTGTGCTGCGGATTGTGATGAATTTTATGATACCAGAGCACATACGATGCCTGAGTTATGGGACTGATATTAAAATGATAATTATTGTGGTTCTATGACATTGAGAAATGTAATTTTCTAATTCTTACAAGAGTGTTTCTTCATTGAACTAATGTAACAAACATAAAATGTTGTCCAAACAGAAGAAAAACCAAAAATCAGGATCTGATCAAAGAATCAGAAAACAAGACAATGTATCTGACCAGATATTCACTGACAGCTTTTGATAGTGTTGAATACTTGGACAAACAAACACATTCTGTTCTACTCTGCTACCAAAATAAGCATTAAGGCACCCAGTCGTAGAAGAAAATGTGAATTTAACTTTTACATCTTTTTTTTTTTTTTTTTTCTTGTCCCAGTGGGTTCCTGAGATTTCTCACCATTGCCCGCGCACGCCCTTCCTGTTAGTGGGCACACAGGTGGACCTGCGGGAAGACAGCAACACGACTGAGAAGCTGGCAAAAAACAAACAGCGTCCCTTATATCCCGACAGCGGAGAGAAGCTGGCCCGGGAGCTCAGGGCTGTCAAATATGTGGAGTGCTCTGCTCTCACACAGGTACATTTGCATCACACTGTTCAACTAAGAGCAACGTTATGTTCAGTTAAATCAGGCAGTAATAAAGAACAGCAGTCTAATTTCTGCTCTGTCTGTTTTGTTTTCTGTTCTTTTCAACCAGCGAGGGCTTAAGAATGTGTTTGACGAGGCCATCCTGGCAGCCTTGGAGCCTCCTGAGACCAAAACCAAGAGAAAGTGCCTTCTGCTATAGACGAACAACGACGCGTAGAGATGCAGCGGTGTAAGAAATAGGTGGGATGAATCAATACATCAGAAAAGATCAATGGCCATAATGAAAAAACGGACAAAGCAAAAGGGGAAGGGAGGTGCAATGCCATTGAGTCTTATTCTAATACACGTGTACACTGATTGTGCCTTCAAAATAAACTTTTGAAAGAGGCTGAGGGAGCAAAACTTCAGCATGCAGTAACTGCAGTAAGTGTATCTCCTTTTCTGAAAGCTTTTAAAATTGCAGTGTTCTCTCTACAAATACTGAGGTGGGGCGGGCCCCCCCTGCCTGTCACTGTTGCTCCATTTTTAAAAAAAAAGAGAGATTCTTTTATTGAGTTGCCTTTGGCCTCCTCTGTGTCATACCTAGCATGGACTATTATTTTAAACCCAATGTAGGGAAATATAAATGGGGAAACACTTTTAACATTAAGTTTTTAAGTAAACTTTGGTTAGTACATTTAAAGGGGCAACTTAATGTTAAGTGGTACTCTGTTTTTCTTTCTTTTCTGTCCCTTTTTGGATTGAATAATGAAAGCACAAGCAAGAGAATTTATTTTCACTCCAAACAAAGGTAGATGTCTGTTATGGTGACTTTCTGCAAGTTCCCGCAGTCTTCTGGGGAGGCAAGGTGCATTTTCACTAATGTCCCTTCTAAAGTTGACTCATAAATTTATATCTTATTCTTCTTTTGTGTATATTATGTTAATTCTGTGACTCTGTTTTTGGGACATTTTGAGCAGTTATTCATTTTGAAACTTGAGTTTTTATTTTATCAAGATTTTTTTTATTTTTTATTGCTAGACTACCAACTCTGAGCGATCGATAATATAACAAATTAAGTTGTAATATTTTGAATAGATCTCAATCTTGATAGAGACTGAGATGTTAACCTTTGCTAGTCAATTTCTGGGTGTTTGTAATCACAGGATATTTTTAATAAAATGGTTTAATGGAATGGAAAGTAGCCATGTTTTTGTATGTTCAAGAGAGAAACCTGCATGCAAAATAATAAGACAGAGAATTGACAGTGTTTCTCCCTAAAACACAGTGTGTGTATCCTTAAGGCCTATCAAATTTGTGTTAAATGCATTAATTCTAAAGCCAATCATTGAGTGAAAGCATTGTTTACATAAGTTAATGGTCGTCTCTCCTGCCTTTTGCAGGTGCATTGCAAGGTTTTTGTCCTTTCACCGCAAAGACATGCATATTTTGCCTTGCACAGCCTGCCAAAGCAAACAAAAAGGGAACCACTCATCAAAACATGGCTCCATAGTGCCTCTAGTGGTCGAAATTTCCAACTGGCACCTTTAACTTTGCAGCTAACTGTTGAGCCTTAGCCAGGAATTTCAAGTATGACAATTAGACATGTCTGATCAATAAAAAAAAAACTCAAACACATATTGTGGCATTTTGGATAAAACTACTATATTTATTAGATCTTTTTTTTTTTTTGACAAACCTAACAGTGCTGCTTGTGTGGGTACATACAGAAGAGTTGAAGTGAGGGACAAAACACAAGACAGACACTGATGTAAGTAGACGTTATTCTTGCTATTTAAGATGTTGCTGCTGAAGGCTGCAGTGAAGCAAAGACTCAGATATATAAATAAATAAACCAGAATGGAGAAGAAAACATAAATACAGAAAATGTTCAAAGACCTGCTAGTCTATGACATAACATGAATAGTTTGCATAAAATAGAAATAGTGCTGCAACGCTCCAGTTAGTTCTGGTTAAATTCAGCTTTAAAAGCTTTGTCAGTTCAAGGTGAGATTAACTGCTGAGTCTGTTGATGTCGTTTGTGTGCATGCGTGTCTGTGCCTGCCCACTTGTCCGTCTCTGAGGGTGACTCCTGTTTGTACCTTACTTACGTCTGGTGCTCTGTCACGGTTACGTGGTCTAACTTTTTGGCTTTTACAACAGAATCCTCAAACTACTGTTTCAGTCCTAAATGTGTTCATTTAGACTGCTTTCGGCCAGAATTTAAAATAATTAGCTGCTAAAGGTGTGAATTAGAAGCTGCTATTGTCTATTTTGTCATCATCCCGTCTTGGATTCAGGAGTGCCTGTCTAGTGGTTTGTTCGGGTCTCTCTGCTCAGGCGGTTCGGTCTTCTGTGGGCCTTCTTAGACTCTGCAGGTGTGAATGGTGACTGTGTTCTTGCACTGCTGGCAGCGGACTGAGCAGCACCAGGAAAACTTGCAGGAGCAGCGCTGCACCACTTCAGCGCGGCCCGCTCTGTATCCTGGCCCACAGCACACCAGCTCACAGCCATCCGGCGCCAGCCGAGAAGTTCCTGGGTGTATTTTAGAGGAGAGGTAGTGTCATTTATCTGTAATTCTTTTGATTCACACATTAGATTATCTGAATAGTTTTACTGTCTTGCCGCTGATCTTACCATTACATCTCCTACCAGCAGTCCCAGGGATACCGTTGTCAGGGTCAAGGTGGCAGAAATCTGGGGAGGGCGCAAGGTACACAAGGTCTCTGGCAGCAGGGGGCTTGACCTGCTGGTCACGGGGGAGCAGGGCTGTCCGGGATCCTATACGAGTCAGGCGAACCTAAGAGGAGGACCATGTTGAGAGAGCTGGACATGCTAGGAACTTTTAATGTTTCACAGGAGGCTGAGCGGTTTCTGATAAAGTATTGGTTCAACTCTACATGTGTTCACCAGCTGAGCTGAAAGAAGCACGAGGCGTGTTCTGATACCTCTGTGGCTCCATCAAAGCGTTCTTTGAGCACAACGCCAACACGCCTGAATGGAGGCATAACCTTCCAGCAGGTTCTCAGCTCACAGGAGCCAGAGACACCATGACACTTACACTCCACCTGCATGTTGTGAAGGATGGCCTGAGGATGAGAAGGCAATGAATGTAAGGGGAGCAGATTGTGTCTGAAGCTCACAGATGACAAAGGTGGAAATGAACTGAAATGAACCTTTCGACCAGCCTCGTTGTTGTGGAGGTTCATGAGTGGTCGCCCTGCTGACAGCCCCTTGGCTCGTTCTGGTTCATCCACAAAGGTTTGGGAGAAAGCCACGCCATAGGACAGGTTGTCACTGCACCCCGACCACTGGAAACCTGCGGTGGGACAGACAGAATAGTGCATTACTGCAACCTTGAAGGTGTTTTGCAATTGAATTCGAAGATTGCTGCTGGATGGTGAATCCACACTGGATCACACAAGGCAGCTGCTACAGTGGTGCCGTCTGTCTGTCTTTCCTACGTATTGCACTTATAGCCACAATCTAATCATTAGTGTCACAGGATGGGCGTGGCTGTACCAGCTGATGGTAGTTGTGACACCACTGATTGGGATGTGGGCATCAGTGCCTCAAACTTAACCCACAGAATACACTGTCGCAGCAGTTTTTCTGATGTGGGTGACTCTGTGCAGATTCACCCGTTACATTTTCATGCAGTGGAATCCAAGCTCACCCTCTGGGCTGACCCCCCTGACCTTCCTGTCACAGCCACACCTCTCCAGCTCCCCGCGGGTGCAGGCTCTGGTCACAGCCACTGCCACGGCTGCTGAGGATAAAGCATGCACAAAGGCCGCCTCACGAGTCCCTGAAGCCATAATGGAACACATGATACAGAAATTCTTATTCTAAAGTGCACGCGAGGGTTGCCTAATGTGAGGATTTATCAGCAGGTGGTTTGACATGACACATTTTCAATATGGGGTTACCTTGGTTCATGACTCTGCCAAACACATTGATCCCACGTGGGGTGGTGGAACAGTTCCAGCGGCGATTCCTGAACTGGTGCTGGCACTGAGTTTAGATGGTGACATACGTAGCAGAGAGATATGAGGCTCTCATGTAAAATTTATCAGGTCCATCATGACACACTGATAATGCTGATAAGAGATTCATGGATGTGTGCATGAGAACCATGAAAATTTGTGCCCTCTGCTCATACCTCTTCTATGACCATCTCGGCTGCCTTGCGTACGGACTCCATGACCTCCCCTCGCGCCCTGCACACCCCCACCTGCCCTGGGGTCAGCCCCCTCAGCCGCGCACATGGGGCAGCACCGGACACGGGCCTGGAGCGAGGCAGCCTCGCCAGGGAGCTGGGACACAAAGGTGAGGAGTATTATTGTGACTCAGAGCAGGATTGGAAAGGGAAATTATAAGGCAAGGGGACAAAACACAAAGAAAGGATGCACAGTGAAGAAAAGGGAGGGAGTGAAAGAGGAAGAGAAAAGAGGGCACAAAAAGGATGGAGAGGTAACGACCGGGCAGAGTTTTAGAGAGGATGGAAACAAGGGGAAGACCAGGCAAAGAAGACGGAGAAGGCACAGTGAAGGCCGAGAGAAAGAAAAGAGAAAAGGTCACCAGGAGGGAGACAAAGAAAGAGAGGGGAGCGGCTGAAAGAGATTTAGAGACATGTCACCATCTTTTAAAAGTTATAGCATGACAAACAAACTCCCTCTTTCTCTTCCTCCCTCGCACGCTAGACTTACAGCCAGTTGGTTGCCATGGTGGGGTGGGTTGCCCATAGCAACAGGAGGAGGAGTGGTGCCGTGAGATTGACAGTGGAGACAGTTGGCATCAGACTGTCTGTCTGTCGGTCTGTCTCCGTGCGTCAGGCTGGGTCTTTGGACAGCACGCTGCCTGTCTCCACAGTTGAAGTGATCTATCTGTCCGTCTGTCTGTCTGTTGTGGTGTTGGCCTACGTTTGAGGGTCAGAGTCTGGGGATGATCCCCGCATATCTGTTGAAATGACAGAGCTAACAGGTCAGAGACAAAAACACTGCTCCAGTAGTTGATCATCCTTTCATACAACCTTCAAATAAACTATTATTTCATGAGTAATATGGGAAAACGAAATATCTATTAAGATTGCACACAGTTAATCTTTTGCACAAGTGACACATATTCTTACCAGTTCATAGTCCTGTGATGTCCAGTTATCCTTCCTGTTTGATACTGAGTTGATCAAATTGAAATTTAATCCCAATTTCAATCACTAAAGTTGCTCATCAGTTTCTTCACTCGTGCTGTCAGTGACAGCAAAAGCATGCTCACAGGAATGTTTTACCGACTGCAAGCAACACTCATCCTCCACACACAAAAATAAGTCCACATATCCAATTTAACTGAAATATATTAGTAGAATCTGTCCCCCAAAAGACAAAACTTAAAATCCTGAAGTGTTAGTAAAGCTAACTTTTTACAAAAAAAGGAGGGAATAACATTGTGCCAGGAAATAGTCAGGTCCGTCCCTTGCAAACAAATGTGTCCATTGCAGGGTGAAACAGCGAGAATTAGTGAGAGCACTGAGATGGGAGTGATGGGTTATAAAGGAGGTAGAGAATGAGGGTGGGAGAGAGAGGACAGGCGTGATCCAGGGTGTGGAGTGATGCAGAGGGAGGGGAGGCGGAGGCTCGGGGAAGGATAAGAGTTGTACTTCTAAAGTATCAAGAGTGTGAATATGCTTCCTATTGTGTTTGTTTGGCATGAGACCTAAAATCTGATTTATTGTCACAAATAATTGTGTGTGTGTTTTATGTTAATGTGTGAGCTGGAGAGCATTTACTGCTGAGAAGAGCTTAATAAGAACACAAACTGAAGCCTTTTGTTTCCTCCGTAGAAATACTCGGCAGGAATATTGATCCATCAGATGTCCCGCAAACTCATCACATCAAAAACCACAACACAGCATTTTCTGTCTCTTCCCATGTGTGTATGTATGTGAAGAAGTGTCTTACCTAATGTTTAATTTTCCCAAACATTGTTGCTCATTTTACGAGTCTGTCCCCCTCCTCCCCTTCCTCTATCTCCCCCACATTTGCCCTCTCGTTCTCCCTCTCTCCCACTCCCCATATTGTCTTAGAAGAAGGGGTGACATTTAGACAAGGGGAAGAAAACACTGCCGACAAATATTGGAACTGAGGCAAATAAATCACGAGATAGGAGGGAGAGGAGGGCATAAGGAGAGCGCGGATGGGTGTTACACCGAGGTTAGCGAAAAGCAGTAAAGAATAACAAAGCAGGTTTGTGACATATGAGAAAAAATGAGTGACATGGATTTGGATTTAATAGTTGACAGGGGGAACCTAGAATACTCAATAATGTTTAATTAAACCATGCTTGCCCCGACGAACACAACACATACATATAAACCATACGTGATGGTTCATTTCTAATCACCCCAAATCTCTTACACCACACCGTTATAGTTATTCAACAGAAGTGCACTTTTTACACTTTATTATTTTATAGTTTTCCCTCCTTTTGTCTCTTTGTTTAGCCGGTAATGTGCCGTCACAGAGAATCTCCTCTAAGAATAGTATGTAACTGGAAGGACAAAGCTGGAACTTTATACACAATAATCACTTCATATATGAGATAAAAGAAGTGTTGCAGCTCTAATTTCAATTGTTGTAAATTTGTGTTTGTTTTAGCTGCAAAGGAGCATTATTTTCCTTTTATTCCACACAGAATATGATACAACCAGATATTTGTTAGAAAACTGATTTCTCAATTTTTTTTTTTATTGTGGGACATACTACCTTTGAGGACTAACTCGAACTATAAATCCTTAATTTTATACTTGTTATTTAATACAAATTGTTGTTACTGCTCTTTTTCTTTGTTATTTTTGTGTTGTCTTGTGTTCTGTAATCAGGGCTGGCAGATTAGGATGGCAGCACTGTAGTTTCCTTCATTTTATGGATGAATAAATTGAACCTTGAAGACATTTCTTTTTAATCCCAGAGGCCAGTAAAGTGAAAAAGGTTGTGCTTGACAGCCTTGTCACACCTGATGAAACTTATTTACTGCTCTTAAGGGCTCGTTTGTTGAATCGGATGAGTCAGAGCGACACTGGAACCAAACATTTGCAGACTCTGTTGCGGTCCCTGTCCAGGATTTGGTGGCCCATTTACCTGAACCCTCTGACACCCAGTTCCTGAGTAAATGGTCACCCCATCCACACACACACACACTCTCTCTCTTTCACACACGCTTTCGTCTGTCTACATCTGCAATGACAGGTTTCTTGTAGGCCCCCTTCCCTCCTTTTTTTGTCTTCCTCATGTCGTATTCCTCCTTTGTGTCCCCTGTTTCTCCAAGTGACGTCTTCCGCTGTCTCCCACAGCAACACCATGGTGATGAGCTGGCCACTGTCATGTCCGGCGCCTCTGTTATGCTCATCCCTTCACCCCTCTCTCGTAAATAACTTGCCCTCTTTTTTTATCTTTATCTTTCCCCCATTTTGTGGACATTTTATCATGCTGAAATGGTCCTGTACTGATCGACTGTAGCCAGGTTGCTAAAGAGATGCTTGTTAAAGCTTCAGCATGACATATATGTTGAGATGACTTGCATTCCCTCTGTTGTAGAGGGAGGCAGCAGCAGACTTTGAGAGACTCTGCCGTGAGGTGGGGCAACTCTAAACTGATCTTATTTTGTCCACTGATGCTTACAGTGGGATGGATGATGGGCCTCATTCAGAGATGGCTGCCTTAGGGTGACTCTGGTTTCATGAACATATTTCTCCCTAAGGTCTCTATGAGATATAAACGTGACCCACAACCTTTTGCCCTCTCATCTTCATTTGCCTCGTTACTTCTCTGCACTTGAGGGCTACCTGCCTCAGCAGTGTGAGTGCGGATGGAATAATCATAGCAGGCAGAAACATGACTACCGTGCACGAGCACGCTCACATTGCTCAGGCATCTCTGCCAACAAAGAGCTGCACGCACTGCTGTGTATGAATGTGTGTGGAGCGTGTGCATGAATATTATGGGATGGCGGGCGGTGGTGTTGTCAGGCAGGGAAGTGGGGGTGGCAGAGTGGGCGGTGAGCTGTGTGCACATGGGGGGAGGGGGCAGGGGGAATGGACGACCCGTGAATATTATGGAATGATGTTGGTGTTGGGGTGGGGGGTGGGGGGGGGGCAGTGCGTGTGAGGTGGGAAGACGGCTGTGCATATGGGATACAGGGAGTAGGAGGAGGTGTCGATGACGGTGCTGCACGTGAGCGCATGTGCACGCGCGTACACGCATGTGTGAGGGGCATTCAAGCGATAGTAACAGACAACGGCCAGACATAGGTCTTTGTTGCTATGCGATCTGCATGTACCATACAGTGGGGAATATTGTAGAGTGGCCATAGTAGTAGATGAAACAGTGGGAGGCCTGTGGGCTTTGGCTCACATTTGGACTGTTGCTGCCCTGTTCCTTAACAATATCTACTGAACCCAACATGCAGAAAATACCATCTCTGATGCAACGAAGATCCTGGTTACCAGGAACCACAAAAGGCCAAAATCAATGCAACGTATGCATGAAATATTGCTTTTGCAGTTTTCACTGTCTATAAAAGCATTTTCTGGCTTTCAGGAAAAACTGATCACATTATACTGATCACATCCCTCTTGAACTGTGAAGAAATTAATAACATTGTTCCTCCTGTAAAATATTCTATCATCTAAAATGCATTCGTAAAAACTAAGATATGCATTTAAAATGGAGGAAACCTAATTAAAATGCAACATTACCTACAATATGGTAATCCAGGGCTGTCAGTATCTATGGTAACTTGTCTTACTTACACCTTAACAAGCAGCAGTCTGTCAGCAAGTCTTTACAAAACTCTTGACGTGCAGCCAAACATTGTTCAAACCCACAGAATCCAGGTCGAGGTCCCACGATTTCGTCACAACCACAAACAGGCCAGGCTGAATTTAGAGTAAATGTTTAAAAAACAATGTGCAACAAATTCAAAGTTGTGACAGGAAGTCTTTGGTTTTAGTTTTTTTACTTTGTGTTAACTTTATAAAGCTTCAGTAAAGAGCTGGAGGAAGACGATGTGGAATATATTGTATATGACACTGACGGACAGCAAGGGATGAGATACTGTAAATAGGCTACTTAAAAAACTACTTAAGGTCAAAGGAAGTGAAAACAAATTTTGTTTTGGGTTAATTAATGATGAACTGAATTTCTTTGAAGAGACAGGCAGAGTCTGTGTGTGTGTGTGTGTGTGTGTGTGCGCGTGTGTGTGTGTGTGTGTGTGTGTGTGTGCGTGTGTGTGTGTGTGTGTGTGTGAGCCCAAAATCACATTCAGTGTGATTAAGTGGTGAAATTCAATGAGGTAAAAATGGCTGAATGCCTCTCACAGTAAATCAGTCAGTCTGAGCGCAGCATGATTAGACTCACATGTCACCTTCAAAGGCTCCTTCAAAGCTCTTATTCCAGTTCAAACATTTCAAATAGGATTCGCCGGACATTCGACCGCCTTCACTTTAAAAGGACAAAAACAAACAAAACAAAGCCATTTCTATTTACTTATTTTAAAGGTTTTAGTTAATTTATGTGACACTGTATGTTATTTTGTTGTCGTCTATAGTTGACGTGGCTCCTCCGTCACATCTGCTACCACAGAAAAACCCATTTAATCATGGTCATTATCACTATTATCACGGCCCTCTAGTCTGCAGCTCAATTCTTATTTACTGCAGCAATTAGTGTTTTTGTCCTCCTTTTTTTGAATCAATTTTAGAACTTTATAGAAACTTTTGACCCTGTTATAGATGTTTTCATTAATCAATTTAGTGATTTTTCTTTTGTGCAGAATGTGTTATGGTTCCCACGTGCAGTTAACATGGCTTCTGTGCTCCCAGGTCTTGAATGCCACATTTTGGCCTTTCTAGTAGCATTAACCTGTTTGCCTTTTCACAGTCATACCTCATGTTTTACTCATTATTACTAGTGCCTCCTGTGCGCTCCAACTTGGGTCCTGACAGCACCATTTTGTGTGTTTTTCTAATTAATTTATTCATCTTTGACCTGTTTGTGATACTGCACACCTGCCATCGCTTTAGCTGTAGTATCAACACTGTGACAGAAGGCCTCAGCCTACCTCAGGCATGCTGAGCAGGGCTGTAAACATCATTATTGTGCTTACCCAAATCTGATTCAGTGTGATAAAGAAGTGTGACTCAGAGGAGAAATGAGTGCGCCTCTCTCTCAGTGTATCAATAAGTCTGCGCTCTGAATGATTAGACCCTTGCGTGGCTCTTAAGTGCTCCTTTTAAGCTCTTATTTTGACTTGTTGCACATTCAAGTGCTTTTAGTTCAAAGAGGAAACACAGCAGACCCAGCTGAGCCAAGATTACTGTTTAGTGGCTGCTTGTATTTCTTTTTAAAAAAGATTTTAGAAAGCATAAAGCCACAATATGGTGCAGGAGAAATGTACAGCCGGAACAGGCCTGTATTAGACGTTTTATTCACTTTATTTGACATTTCTTCTTTTGTACAGTACATTCGCCACCTGTAGTCGATGTGATGTCTATGTGCTTGGATTCGTGAATGCCACATTTTGACAAATCTGGTACCACCGACAAACTAAACTTTCACAGTCATGTCTACAGTTTTGATGGTTTTCTGATGTCCTATTCACTGCATTACAAAACTGACCTTGAAGGCAACACTTTGTGTGCTTATGAATGCATTTTTGCACTTTAGAGAGACTGACTGACTGTTATGGGTGTTTTCATTAATCAATGTAATGCTTTTCCTTTTGTCCAAAGTAGCCACACTACTCTTGCCATGAGTGGTTGACACAGCCTCTTCCTGGCCCCATTAATGCCACATTTTGCCAATTTCCCATAACCATTCATACGTACTGTTGTACGGCCCTTAAGTGCAGCAGCTCAAGTCTCATTTACTGCATTACAAGCTGAACCCGAAGGTGTTGTGTTGTTGTGTGTTTTTATGAATCAATCCTCAACCCCACAACATCAGACAGAGGAAGTGGTCTTGTGATGACTTTTTGTTTTGCTTTTGCACACCTGTTGGCCTTCGTGGCTCGTGTAGGCCCTGACCGCACACAGACAGTCAGATCCCGGCCCTCCTCGGTCTAGCTGTGGGAAAACGACAAAGGTGACAGGAGGCCTCGGCCTACTCCGGGGATGCTGAAGCCATGTTGTGGGCACCATCAAAGTATGAGACACACCTCCAGGCCTGTCACACCACCAGGCTGAGGCACCCCGCCGGGCCTGCTTCACCTGCACACAGCACTGCCAGCGTCTACCTGTGCGTGGATCAGGCAGGAACAGAAGTGAGGGCTCTTTGACTCGTGGGCATGGCCGCGCTCTCTCCCAGGAGTATTATGGTCTGTCACCAGTGGACTTGAGCTCCCTTGGAGACCATGTGACTGGTATTTTTTTCTTTCTTGTCTTTTTAGGAGTTGTATATTATGGGATGTATGCTGCTACTGCTGGAGTATTATGGTCTGTCGAGGAGCAGCGGGGGGGGGGGTGTCACCATGACAACGGGGTTGCTAAGGGGGCTGGGACTACTAGTGGAAAGGGGAAGGAGTGTGCATGCAGTGAGCCTGGTGCATGCATGTCTGGCAGTGTACGTGCGTGCGTGCGTGCCTGCGTGCGTGCGTGCTCGCGCGTGGTGGAGGGGGGTGGGGGCAGGCTGAGTATTATGGTCTGTCCGTTGCGAGGTAACTATGCAGAGTCCTGTGTGAGTGTGGGAGGGGGGGGATTATTATGGGATGTCTGCCCCCTTTGTGTGTTTGTGTAGATGTTAGCTAAGCTCTGCCTGTAAGGTTGGGGGAGAGAGAAGAGGGGGACGGAGCAGCGTGTTTTGGGTGATTGACGGCTATTTTTTTTTTTTAATTTCGCTCATCACCGGCTTAATGACTGAGCACTGAATGACAACAACTGCCGCACAAACTGCCTGACTTGTTTTATTTCTTGCACCGAGAGAAAGCACACCTCGACCCGGGACTACACACACACACTACAGTAAGTTTCCAATGTGTGAAGGTTAGGGCTTCAATGCTTAAACTTTTCTTTCGTGTATTGTTTTAACTCGACAGTGCTGCTCACACTTGAAATAATGATGGATTTGACACTTAACTTCATTCACTCCTGTGCAGGAAAATAAAAAAAAAAACCCTGCATATCATCAACAGCAGAGCATGTCACCGCGTAGGTAATCTAGTTATCCAACTTGTTTGAGCACGCAGGTGGTCAATTAGACGCAATGTAAATACTAAAGACACGAGCGAGGGTTAGCTACCAACCAGTGCCATGTATAATTTATTTATTTATTTATTTTTTCAGCACCCACCACCCCCTCCCTTCCCGGACACCCCCGGTCCATTCTCCAACAGTCCCACGTCATTTTCCCTCCTCCCTCGCCGACCGAGGAGCGAGCTTTAGGAGGGATTAATCCGACCAGCAAGAAATAAAATTAAAACGGTGGTGAAAATGTCGGGCAGCGAGGATGAGAGGGAGGACTTTGGAGCCGCGGACGAGCACTCACTTCTTCACGGTAATTCCTCTGAAGGAGGTCCATCTCTGTCGGTCACTTGAGCTCGCCGAAGCTAACGCTAGCTAAAGCTAACCAGGAGTAGTCGGCTCGGGCCGTCCGTCACTCGCCATAATAGATTAGTTAGCTAACTTGTCAAGTGCTCACTGTTTTATTTTTTTATTCTTAACCCCCCTCATTCCTTGAACATCACATGTGTCTTGTTGACGTGAACTGTCAAAGTTTGAGAGGCGGAGAACAGTCAAGTTTCAACCTGTGCTGCTGCTGCTGCGTGTGTGTGTGTGTGTGTGTGTGTGTGTGGACATTTGTTAAGTCGTGCCAATGCTCTGTCTGCCCCGTCCTCCCCGTGGCCTTCAGCAGCGCTCCTGTCCGTGTCTTCACTGCTCTTCCTCCCACTCATTAAAGCGTGTCGCCCGCAGGTGAGGACGAGCCGGAGGATGCTGTGTCAGACGTCGAAGAGGTACCCAAGTCCAAGAAGAAGAAGAAAGCCAAGAAGAGCAGCCGAGAGAGCAGGAGCAGCAAGAGGCAGAGACCCATCAGAGAGGCTAGTTGTCCAAACTTTTCATGTTCAGGTCTTAAAATCAAGCTGTGATGAAGGGGACTCGGGGAACTCCGATCCTATGAGGCTCCTGTCAGATTTGACCCGCTGAACAAATTGCTGCTGTCAACTCACCACGTGGGATCACAGCTGGGGGAGTGAAACGGTGCAGATATGGATTTATTACCTGTCTAATGGCTCACAATAAAACAATTACAAGGGACCCCTGTGAGTCCTTGGGCTCCAGTTTAGGACCCACAGATGTACTGCACAAAACATCCCAAAGTGATTGATTTATTGCAGCCAAATATTGAGCTAATACACCAGTTCTGTCATGTGCCTCAGAGTTTTATTCACAGCTGTGAATAGATGCCTTAATCACAGTTTCTGTGGATAAACAGTCTGGTGTTATTGATATAATGGGTTAAAATGAGAACGACAGTAATAATAATCAGCTATTATTTTCATTATTGATTAATCTCTGAATAATGTTTTTGATAAATCAATGGATGGTTGTGATTATAGAGTATTCCAAGTATTCCAACAGTCCAAAACCCAAAGGTATTCAATGTACAATGATATTATATTATATAGAGCTGCAGTGATAAAAAGGAAATTGATCACCGTATCTTTGGTCTTCAGTTACAATAAAACTGTAATAATTCTGCCTGAAATTAGTAATGAATCATTCACGAAGAATGTAGCGCCATGCAGACTTCCCCATCCCAAAGGAGTTGTTGGCATGATGGCCACTAGAAATCAAAGACAACAGATGACACTTTAATTTACAGTTTATATGATATATAAAAAGTAATTGTAATTTACAAAGTGCCTCTATGTCTTGCAGGAGTTGCCAGTCAGCTCCCCAGAGCACCTGATCGGAGTAGAAGCAGCAGAGAGGGATGCAGACGAAACGGGAGGTGTGCGGTCAGAGAGTGAAGGAAGTGATTATGCCCCCGGGAAGAAAAAGAAGAAGCGCTCCAGCTCTGCCAAAGATAAGAAGAAAGGAGGTGCGGCAGCAGAGAAAGGAGGCTCATCCAGCTCGAAGAGCAAACGCAAAGATCCAGAACCAGAGGATGATGAGGATGAGGATGATGATTGCCAGGTAAAAAAAAAAACATTCAGCCTAGGCTGCAGAGTGGATAGGTAATTCTTCCAGGGGTAACATGACAGGCTAACCCCCCTCTGGCTGTTCTTTTCTATCCCTCCCCTCCCGCCTCAGCCTAAAAGCTCCACCCAACTGCTGGAGGCCTGGGGCATGAAAGACATTGACCACGTCTTTACTCAGGAAGACTACAGCTCCCTCACTAACTACAAGGCCTTCAGCCAGTTTGTCAGGTGAGCAAACCCATGCTTATATTAACGCTAGATATCATTGTTTGTCACTATCTCTTTATTAAGGAGCATTATATGTATGAAAATATAAATAATCACTATATTTCTTATAAATCTTGTGTCCTTAGGCCTCTAATTGCAGCTAAGAACCCCAAAATCGCTGTGTCCAAGATGATGACTTTAATGATGGCTAAATGGAGAGAGTTCAGCACCAACAACCCTCTGAAGGTATTGCAATTCTGAGCGAGGTTGTAAGCCCGACTTATAGTGAATGAGATTTGTCATTCACATATTGCTGTTCCCTTGTGTGTTTGACGGTAGAGAGCAGACTTTCTCACTCTGTGCTGTGTTTCCCTGTAGGGCTGTGCCACTGCCAATGCAGCCCTGGCAGCTGCCAATGTGGCTGCAGCTGTGGAGAACATGGTGGTGGCAGGGACCGACGAAGGGCCAGAGACCGGTGCCACCGCTGCACCTGCACCTGCTCCTGCTCTTGCCGCTGCTCCGACAACCGCTGCACCCCCGGCACCGCCGGCACCGCCACTCCGCAAGGCCAAGACCAAAGAGGGCAAAGGTAAAGAAGGTTAAATGTGGAACATGGTTATTAGGCCTGACATGATGATGCATGTAGGTAAAGGTAATTTGTTATTCACAAACCTTGTAAGATTCTATTGGTATGTTTATTGTATGAAACTTTCAGTAGATATTCAGCTACTTTAATTGTGTTCTCAATTAAACATTAATGTCTCCCCTCAGGTCCCAATGCTCGTAAGAAGTCAAAGCCCACGCCTAAGCCTCCTCCGAAGCCCAAACCTAAGAAGGTGGCTCCACTCAAGATTAAACTAGGGGGCCTCAACAGCAAGAGGAAGCGCTCCTCTGTAAGATCCTTTTTGTGCCTCCCTATTTTCCTGTTCCCCAGTTTTTGGCCTTTCCTGAGAATTAAAAGATTCTAAAATGAGAATATTGATAATGTACTATAATGCAAACAGGTATTTCTCCCAGTCTCTCAATGTCCTCTCTCTCACCGTTTCTCTGTCAGAGTGATGAAGATGAACCCGATGTTGACAGTGACTTTGACGACGGGAGTTTCTCCGTGTCAGATGGCTCCAACCGCAGCAACCGTCCTAAGAAGAAACCCAAGACTGTGAAGAAAAAGAAGAAAGGTTGGCATGAAAATGTCACTAAAATAAAAAGGCTGTTCTGCCATTTGTGGATCAAGGCTGGACAAAGACTTAAGAACAGATGATAGCTTAATGCTTTGTTGAATAAGATCAAAGTCAAGGCTAAAGTGAAGACCATTACCTTTTGTGTCCCAGTGTCTGTATCTCATATTCTCTCATTTTTTACGGACATGTTCTATCAGTGGAGACGGATGATGGTGATGGCTATGAGACAGACCACCAGGACTACTGTGAGGTGTGCCAGCAGGGAGGGGAGATCATTCTATGTGACACTTGTCCCAGAGCCTATCACATGGTCTGTCTGGACCCTGATATGGAGAAAGCACCTGAGGGCAAGTGGAGCTGCCCACACTGTGTGAGTACCGTAAGCTCACCTGTCAGTGCTGAGCAGAGAAGGCCATTATGTTGTATTTTACAGAAGATTAGAGTATGAAATAGCAGGGCAAAAATGACCCCTGTCTGTAAAATAATGGTGTGTGGAAGTGTAATTCTGGGAAGTTGCACTGACAGGAGATGATTGATTGCTGGGAAATGGATTTTGTTAATGGTAATTTTTAACAAATTTTTATGTTCTCTATTTCTCTTTGTCCTCTGCTGCCCCCTCCCAACCCTTTTGCTCATGTTCCTGTGTATCCTCTCCTATTCCTCACCACACGTCTCACCGGCCCCCCCATCCCCCATTTCCTCTTCTTGTCCCTCCCCTCCCACTGCCTCCCTCCCTCCCTCCCTCCGTCCTTCCTTCCCTCCCTCCGCTATGGCCCCACACGCAAACATGCACATGCACACTATTCACCCCCCCACCCCCCACTCTCGGTGCTCTTGAAAATCATCCGACACCCCTCCCTTTTTTTTCTTTCTCTTCATTCCGCATACCTTCCCTGCCTGTCTGCCCCCCTGCCCTCCTCCCCCTCACATGCACACACACACACGCACACATACACATACACATACACATACACATACACATACACATACACATACACACACACATACACACACACATACATACATGCACATACACATACACACATGCACACACACATACACATGCACACACACACCACCTCCTGTCTGTAATTCTGCCACTAGGAGAAGGAGGGGATCCAGTGGGAGGCCAGGGATGATCTCTCTGAGGCTGAAGGGGAGGATGAGGAAGACAGGAGGGATGAAGGGGTGGAGGAAGAAGATGACCACCACATTGAGTTCTGCCGGGTGTGCAAGGATGGAGGGGAGCTGCTTTGCTGTGACACCTGCCCCTCCTCCTACCACATCCACTGCCTCAACCCTCCCCTCCCCGAAATTCCCAACGGAGAATGGATCTGCCCCCGCTGCAAGGTGAGCGCTGTGCACTGGTGCATAGTGTGCGTGTGCATGTGCTCACATGGGCATGCATGCGAATGCAGATTCCATCTTTTGCACGCCTACAGTATTTTAGATAAACCATGGCAGTCTTGCAGTTTTTATTTTGCTGATTTCTCAAGGCCAAAAATGCTCCATTTATATAATTCTTTAAAAACAGAATTTCTTATCAGTGTCAAATTGCTTCAAGCATCCTGTCCTAAATTATTTCCTCCACTTTCCGACTTCCTAACAGTGTCCACAGATGAAGGGCAAAGTCCAGAAGGTTTTAACTTGGCGATGGGGGGAGCCGCCAGCCCCCACGCCTGTCCCCCGGCCTGCTGACCTCCCTGCTGATGCTCCTGATCCCCCGCCGCTGGCAGGCCGCAGGGAGAGGGAGTTCTTCGTCAAATGGTGCAATATGTCCTATTGGCACTGCTCCTGGGTGCTGGAGCTACAGGTATCACACACTCACTGAAACCGTATCCACCTGTAGTCGAGAATGTGGATTTTTCTGTGCGCCCTTCACATACACACATGACACACACAAACCCAATGGTCCTGCATATTCAGACTGCCCTTTCTCTGCCTGCTTGTCGCTCATCCTCAGTTGGAGCTGAACTGCCAGGTGATGTTCCGTAACTACCAGAGGAAGACTGACATGGACGAACCGCCGCCTGTGGATTTTGGAGGCGAGGGTGATGTTGCCAAAAGTACCAAGAGGAAGAACAAGGATCCTCTCTTTGTCCACATGGAGGAAGAGTTTTACCGCTATGGAGTCAAGATGGAGTGGCTGATGATCCACCGCATCCTCAACCACAGGTACGACATGTGTTATCTCAATAAAGTGTGCAGTTCAACTATAAAAATATGCACAGAGTAAATTTAATTTGCCCTGGAGGTGTGGAACCATCAGATTGCATTGTATTTTTTTTTGTCTTGACATTTTTCACAGATGATTATTCTGTGTGGTTTTGAAGTGCATCGCTGGCTTTAAAATTGAATGTCTTATTCCAAATAACTCAAAAACGAGAAACCGAAATAGTCCAGATGAGGGACCCCACAAAAAGCATGGAATTGAAATATAATACAACTCCTCAAGACAGATTAGTAAAGATATCATGTTGCCACAGATAATTTAAAAATCATTCAAAAAGTAGTATATATCTGGAGAGCGAACACAGAAATGGATTATCATAAATCCATCTTTCCTGCATTTTTTTGTCATGGCAGTGTGGACAAAAAGAACAACATACATTACTTGATCAAATGGAGAGATCTGCCCTATGACCAGTCAACCTGGGAGAGTGAAGACATGGAAATCCCTGAGTTTGACACCTACAAACAAACATACTGGAATCACAGGTACGAAGAGACTCTCAAAATGTCAGATAATTCCTCTCTCGTGTTATACATAAACACAGTTGAAAGCATGCTTTATATCATAAACTGTCGTTTTCTATTAGAGAGTTGATGATGGGTGACGAGGGCAGACCTGTTAAGAAGCTGAAGAAGACTGTCAAAGTCAAGAAGGCAGAGCGACCGCCTGCTAACCCAGTTGTAGATGTAAGTATTTTGAAACAAAAAAAACACTTTTTTGAAACACAGCCTTGGTTATAGTGAAACTGATCTTGCTGTATATAGTTTTTGCAATGGACTAATGGATTGTTAATGATAAAATGAAGCATCACTGTCAAGTTTATTCCCTTGGCAGAGTAGACAGAGCCTGAATCAGATATAGAATTGATATTCTTCTTGGATTCTTCCTTCCAGCCCACCATCAAGTTTGATCGGCAGCCTGAGTACCTGGACAGCACAGGAGGCACTCTGCATCCCTACCAGCTGGAGGGGTTGAACTGGCTTAGGTTTTCTTGGGCCCAGGCCACAGACACAATCCTGGCTGATGAGATGGGTCTGGGCAAAACAGTACAGACTGCTGTCTTCCTCTACTCATTGTATAAAGAGGTAAGGGGCATGTATATGATTATCTTGCAAGATTTGTAAGCAGTGTTTCAGTTATTAGATTCTTGAGACAGTAGTAAGTGATGTGTAATTTGTAACACTAAAGCTTCAGTTTTTTATGCTTTTGCGCCGGCGACAGGCATGGCCTGTTTATGTTTTCGGGTTGTCCATCTGTCCAGCCGTATGTATGTCTGTGTGGACGTCTGTCCCATTCTTGTGAACGCAATACGTCAGGACTGCTTTGAGGGAGTTTCTTAAAATTTGGCATAAACGTCCATTTCGATTAATAGTGATTAATAATGATTTGGTCGTCAAAGGTCAAGGTCACTGTGACCTCACAAAACACTTAAAAACACATCTGAAATAAGACGTAGTTAATATGCTAAAATATTGCATTGTTATTATATTGTTAAACATAAGGTGAAATCAAATGCATTTCCTGAAGTTCCTTGATCCTGATGTTAATTTTTGTCCAGTCTGCCCTCTCCTGTCAATAAGTGTAAGTGGGTGGGATTTCAGACATGTGACACACAGTAACTCTGTCCATGAAAGGGGATTAGTTCCAAGTGAGGAACTCTATCCTAAAGGCAGGGCAAGACAAATAGAGTTGTTTCTGTGTCTTGTAGTTTATCTGATTATTTTGGTGGCTTCATCTCCAGCTTCTCCTGTCCGCACGTTGACGTGTCTGTGGGCAAGACACCAAACCCTGAATTGCACAGCGCTTTTATCCACACTATATTAATTCAGCTGTTTAATAGAAAATCTATAACATCTTTGTGTGTTGTCTTCCACCATTACAGGGTCACTCCAAAGGTCCCTTCCTGGTTAGTGCTCCCCTGTCTACCATCATTAACTGGGAGAGAGAGTTTGAGATGTGGGCCCCTGACATGTATGTGGTGACCTACGTAGGAGACAAAGACAGCAGGGCTGTCATCAGAGAGAACGAGTTCTCCTTTGAGGGAAATGCCATCCGAGGCGGGAAAAAAGCATCCAAGATGAAGGTAAGGAAACAGAAAAAGCCTTAATAAGCGTGTTTCCTCCTCTTTCTCCATTTGGTAACTTCATACTTCATTAATGTCCCTCTCTGTCTTTGCCTTACAGAAAGACTCACCAGTCAAGTTCCACGTCCTACTGACATCCTATGAGTTGATCACCATTGATCAGGCTGTGCTGGGCTCCATTGAATGGGCCTGTCTGGTTGTGGATGAGGCTCACAGACTCAAAAACAACCAGTCCAAGGTAATAAGACAGGGTTCTTTGTAGAGGTGTTCAGCCAGTGTTTCAAATGTACTTCTGATTATCTAAGCTTTGATGATAAGCACATGATAATCCTAACTACTGTATTTTGTGATGTTTTTATTGAGTTCAGTGCCTAAAATTCTAATTTTTTTTCTCTCCCTTTTTTATTAGTTCTTCAGAGTGTTGAACAACTACCCGCTGCAACACAAGCTGCTGCTAACTGGCACTCCTCTTCAGAACAACCTGGAGGAGCTCTTCCACTTGCTGAACTTCCTGACCCCAGAGAGATTCAAGTCAGTAGCCCCACATGTGGTCACGGCATATGTGGCTGTGTAACAGACACAATGAGGACACCCATGATTATGTATTTTTTCCTCTTTCTCTCTGCAGTAACCTTGAAGGGTTCCTGGAGGAGTTTGCAGACATTGCCAAAGAGGACCAGATCAAGAAGCTCCATGACATGCTGGGACCACACATGCTCAGGAGGCTGAAGGCTGATGTTTTTAAACACATGCCTTCAAAGACTGAGCTCATTGTTAGAGTGGAGCTGAGCCCCATGCAGAAGTAAGTTAAGAGAAGACACGTAACGATATATTTTACACACCCACAAAAACTCAAAAGCTCATTTTTGAAAATGAAAGATAGTTTAGGGTATAAAGTCTAAATTCTGAACGTGTTTATAGAATATTTTCCTTTGTCTAATCACTGTGCTATCTTTTCGAATTATTTTCAAATTATTTTCTTATTATTGTTTTTACTCTTTTCTTTGTTGTAACCCAGGAAATATTACAAGTTCATCCTAACACGTAACTTTGAGGCCCTGAACACTCGTGGAGGAGGAAACCAAGTCTCTCTGCTCAACGTGGTGATGGACCTGAAAAAGTGCTGCAATCACCCCTACCTCTTTCCTGCAGCTGCCACAGTACGATCCAAGTGTTTTCACATTAATTATATGGGAACAAACTGTTTCTTGCGGGGGTGTATGTTGTTTTGTAGTTCTGTGCTATCTGTGTGTGTTAAAACTTGTTTAATGCAGTCAATTTATTCAGATTTCTTCTCCGATTGCAGGAGGCACCAAAACTTCCAAATGGCATGTATGAGGGAATAGCTCTGACCAAGTCATCAGGAAAACTGATGCTGCTCCAGAAGATGATGAGGAAGCTGAAGGAGGGAGGCCACAGGGTTCTGGTCTTCTCCCAGATGACCAAAATGCTGGACCTGCTGGAGGACTTCCTTGAGAACGAGGGATACAAATATGAGAGAATTGATGGAGGAGTCACTGGCAACTTGAGACAGGAGGCCATCGACCGTTTTAATGGTGAGCTATACACATGTACTGTCTGTGTTGCCCAAAAATTCAGATTCTGTGCTGTCAGAGTTTTTATTTTCTTTCTCTATGTTTAATTGTATGTTGTTCATCCCAACAGCTCCTGGTGCTCCCCAGTTTGCTTTTCTTCTCTCTACCAGAGCTGGTGGTTTGGGCATCAATCTCGCCTCTGCTGACACCGTCATCATCTACGACTCTGACTGGAACCCCCACAATGACATCCAGGTATGCAAACGTCAGTCTCACATCTATGCCAACATGTTTGTTAATACGGATGACAGGTATTTACGCTGTTTGTGTGCTTCATAGGCATTCAGCAGAGCTCACCGCATTGGTCAGAACAGGAAAGTGATGATTTATCGCTTTGTTACCAAAGCGTCTGTGGAGGAGAGGATCACCCAGGTTTGTGAAAAGAGACACTGCAAGCAATTGCACACACAGTCTATGATCACCTGCTCACTGCTTGTTACTCTCCTCTACAAGGTGGCAAAGAAGAAGATGATGCTCACCCATCTGGTGGTGCGACCCGGTCTCGGCTCCAAGACTGGTTCCATGTCCAAGCAGGAGCTGGATGACATCCTCAAGTTTGGAACTGAAGAGTTGTTCAAGGATGAACTCGGAGAAGGTCAGTTAATTGTAACCTACTGCCAGATATTTGTATTTTTATGATCCAGTATGAATTCTGTCAGTGATTTGCTTGATGTTTACCTGTATTCTTCTAAAAATATAGGTAATTTCCTGATAACATCAGATCAAAGTGAATTGTTATCAGTACTGACTTAAAATGGCTAAATACATGTTTGTATTTTATGCTTATTTTATACCATTCTGATCTGACCACACCAGCAGTCACATCTGTCTTAAACCAATATTAGTCATCCATCCTTGGCATGATTTAAGATGACAAGCAGGTGCAGTGAAAAACTCACTTTACTTGAAATAAAGGCAGCTGTTCAGTTGTTGGAAACTTTTAACGTAAATTAGATTTGACTTGACTAGATTTGGTTTGACTAACTCAGTGTTAGTAACCATTGACCTCCATGGTTTCAGGGGACAACAAGGAGGATGACAGCAGTGTGATCCACTATGACGACCATGCGATTGACCGTTTACTAGACCGGAACCAGGATGCCACAGATGACACAGAGCTCCAGAGCATGAACGAATACCTCAGCTCCTTTAAAGTGGCCCAGTATGTGGTCAAAGATGAAGACGATGAGGTATGAGTGTGTCAACAAAATGTGTATGAATATGTAACTTAAGAATAAGAAAAACTTAGTTTTATTGCTTCAACTTTTAGATCTAGCATTGTTGCTCAATTTGTTGACAGTTTTTTTGAATAGCATAAAATCTTTTACATTCCTAAAAATCTAAATCCACAGGCTGTATGTGTATTCCTAATATATTTCGTAATAATTACCCTGCCCTTTGTTTGAGGAGGAGGAGGTGGAAAGGGAGGTGATCAAGCAGGAGGAGAGTGTTGATCCCGACTACTGGGAAAAGCTGCTTCGTCATCATTACGAGCAGCAGCAGGAGGATCTCGCCCGAAATCTGGGCAAAGGCAAACGAACCCGAAAGCCAGTTAACTATAATGATGGCTCCCAGGAGGACCGAGGTATTAGACAGGGTACAGAACAATATATAATGCAACCTCTTCATGTGTGTGTTGTGCAGTGCTGTTGGTGAACTTGTGTTTGTGTGGTGTTGGTGTATTATAGTAGGAGATCTAGTACAAGCATGGCATGAAGTTTTATTTCTATTGTGTGGCTTGAGACTAGGTATAAAAACATGTTAGTTAGTTAGTTAGATATTTGGAAACTGGTATTTCAAGGGATATTACAGAGTTGTCTGGGTAAATGTTGCTGAATAAAACCCAGAATCCCCTCAAATCTGGAACATGGAGTGATATATATAAAGAGCTGTTTGGACACGTGACCCTGCTTTGACAGAGGATTCACATTAAATCATCAGAATGAGACTGACTGAGATTGTTGATTCAGGTTATGTTAGAAACTACAGATAACTACAAAGATTGGACCCCAAGGTGGTGTTTATAATGTAGTTTGTTTGTTACCACCAATAACAAGGATAAAAAAGAGGATATCATCAGACCACTATCAGAGTTCTGAGTTTTGCTGATTTACTGGCAAGTGTTTAGCTTAAATGCCTCTTAGTGAATGGCAGCAACAAACATAAAAACATACAACCTGCACTTGTAATGAATGAGCTCTTAACAACAGGAGAATAGAACTCCATTTGTTTCAGATTTGTAAAGATTTAATAATATTGCATATAAAAGCCAATATAGACAGAAAGAAAAGAAAGAAAGCACTCCAAAACTGTGTGTTCTGGCTCTGGCTTGTTTGTATAAGGGCAGTGAACCCATAGAAACCAAAAATCAGTGTGGCTGAAACTGAAGGAGACAACAGGTGGTAGTTAGTTCTGCCTTGCTGTATATCTTATTTTATGGTCAGTGAAGTTGAGAACCAGTAGAGTTAAATAACAAAACTACTCCCGTTGTTGAATTGGGAATACTTAGTAAAAAATGGTTCTGAAGCAGTGGCTCCCCCTTCTGGCTAAAAGCCTGATTGACAGTAATTTGATGGGACTGCAGCTCCACAAGCAGTTTGGATGTTCTTCATATTGTATGTCATTAAGATTCTGTCCGGGCAGTCAGGACTTTTGTCCCTTTTTATACTGCCCCCCCCCTAACATTTCTCTGTGCTCCCTTTAGACTGGCAGGAGGATCAATCTGATAACCAGTCTGATTACTCGGTGGCCTCAGAGGAAGGCGACGAGGACTTTGATGAACGAAGTGAAGGTAAGACACCCTGAGGCTTGAGTGTGTGTGTATGTCTGTGTGCTTTGTTGGTAAGGTGGACTGTGAATGCTAAAACTCTTAGTTAGTTATGTAAAGCTGTAGATGTTCCATTCAAGTTGTTTGAATGTAAGGATCATTTGAGTTTAAGATTTGGTCCCAGTTATGTTCGAGGAGATCTTTCCTGTTTATAAGAATCTTTTTCATTCACTAACATCCTTCAAACTACCCTTACAGATGTTTATTGAGATTCAGACGACAGCTATGATATCCTCACTGATAACTTCAACATCAACTCACAATACAGCGCTTGTCGCTACATCATCTGTGTTGAGCGCAGAAAGGCAAGAAAAGACAAACAGAAAAAGGAGGAAAGGAGAAGAAAAATGCAAAGAAACAGGGAAAGATAATGAAATCAATGGTTTCTCAGGCAGCTGAACTCTACATGCACTTTATAGTGATTCAATGTGTTCATATTAACTGTTGATGAAATGCACTGATGCTTTATTTCAAAAAAGCACTTTCAGCATTGTTTCAGAACAAATTGTTCTTGTTTTTCTACAATTACCCTAAGTTTATACAGATGTTCTTTATTTGGCATTTCATATGTAAGTGCAAAAATATGTATATTTATTGCATTTATTGTGTTTTTGTTTTATGTAATTATGGCTCTATTACTTTAGTTTCATTAAACGAAGTATACGGCAACAGTGCCTCCAGTTTTAAATGCTCACAAAGCTTTGTGCTTCAAGAAGAAGCATTTAATGTAGAAATGCTGAGAGACTGTGAGGAGGGACAGCTTCAGCAGGATCACAGTGTGCCATGATGAGCCGTAAGTGGAGCATCTTCACAGAGCAACTTTAGGGCATTAAGAGCACACATGATACATCAAAAAAGTTTGCTTTTTATCTTGTCATTTTCATGGCTTCAGTGAAATGACATTGCCTAGAGTGTCCACTCAATCTCAGGTAGACTAACTATTATCATTTCATTTTAGCTAATGCCCGCAGGCCAAACCGTAAAGGGCTGAGGAACGATCGGGACAAACCTCTGCCTCCACTGTTGGCCAGAGTGGGCGGGAACATCGAGGTGAGCTCCTACAAATGAAAAATGAGATGGCACAAAAAGAGAAGCCGTGAAACATTTCTTGAAAGTGACCACCCACCGAATAATCTTTTTTGTCACGTTACCCCTCCGATTTGCCTGTTAAGCAAACATCCTGACCTATTTATTGCCTATCAGGTTTTGGGCTTCAATGCACGGCAGAGGAAGGCTTTCCTGAATGCAGTGATGCGTTATGGGATGCCTCCCCAGGATGCTTTCACCAACCAGTGGCTGGTCAGGGACCTTCGAGGGAAGTCTGAGAAAGAATTCAAGTGAGTCTCAACCTGACATATTTCTGCTTAGATGAATATCAAAGCACAGTATTTTTTTTAGTATTAATATACAAAATGTGTTTGAAGTACAGAATATGGAAAACTGTCAAGCACTGAAAGTTAGGATGAGATTCGTCTCATCTTTTCTACTTAATGTTAGAGTTCTTGATTTAAATCAAACTGTTCCTTACATACTGGGTCCTTGTGTTCAGTCAACATATCATTTGAGATCTGTGAAAATGAAAAAATAGATCATTTTGCTATAGAAACAAAAACTAATGGTGATTTTTACAATTTTCAAAACATTTGCAGGGCCTATGTGTCTTTGTTCATGCGTCATCTTTGTGAGCCGGGGGCTGATGGAGCAGAGACCTTTGCAGATGGCGTCCCACGTGAGGGTCTGTCAAGGCAGCACGTGCTCACCCGTATTGGTGTGATGTCTCTCATAAGGAAAAAGGTATGGTTTACCAGATAGAATATCTTCTAACAGCGCAAACTATGTTTAGATAATTCCCGTATCTAACCTCTGATTGTGTAACGGGCTGACAATGGGTTTACATGTTGGGTAACAGGTGCAGGAGTTTGAGCATGTGAATGGTCAGTGGTCAATGCCCTGGATGGCAGAGCTGGAGGAGAACAAAAGGGCTGCAGCTTTGGCTGCAGGTGAAGACCCAAAGACTCCTTCTACTGGGACTCCCGCAGACACACAGCCAAACACACCTGTCCCAGGTACATACACACACTTCATACTTAGTAAAACAATAAAATACAGTACAATACAGTAAAATACCACATGATTTCTTACAATTTAGGAGCTTTCACTGCAGTCAAATAATTTCATCTCACCCTTATGATGCAATCGATGTAGTTAGGCTCTAAAAGAGAGACTTCATTTTTCTGTGAGAACCATCACAGACACACATACTGTATGTTGTAAGACTGTCCCTTACAAATGACATGCATTTTCACACCACCTCTACACCTCAACTTTTACCACAACCAACACTTTATGAATTCTATTTCTAAGTTTAAATTGAAATCGAAACCCTGCAAGTACAGTTTGTGTTGCACTGATGGATATTCGATTTTCACTTCTTCTCTGTTAAGGCCCTAATACGAGTATCTCTTGACTGTCAGCTTGTACACGAAACACACTTTTTTGGGGTTTCTTCAACTATCAAGCTTCAAAACTGTAATTACTTTTTAGTGACATATATGACAGAGACACGATGTAATCGCTTCTTTTCCATGTTTTGTCAGAAGATCTGTCTAAATCAGAGGACAAGGAAGACATGAAGAAGGAGGGCGAGGATAACAAAGGAACCAAGAAGACGGATGATCCTGAGGTAAATTCTGCTTTTGTATCCACTTGCTTCTTTTTGTTTTCAGTTCATTCCAGTTTTGAGCAGCAACATTATACCTGAACGTGCAGGTTTTTCTAATTTGAAACTGGCCACCTCTTACCTAGATTATTGAAATCCCAGATGAGTCTGAAAAATCCCCCATCATTGAAAAAAAAGAAGGAGAGGCAGACTCTGCCACAGGCAAGGAGGAGAAAGACAAAGAGACAGGCAATGGAGATGAAGGCAAGGAGAAGGAGGCCGAAGACACAAGCAAGGAGAAAGAAGAGAAGGACAAGACTTCAGAGATGGAGAAGGACACACCTGCTGAGGTCAAGGGTGAAGGTTCGGAGGGCAAGACTGATTCAGAGGAGGACAAGTCTAAAGGTGAGGCAGGTGTTTTCCATTTGATCTCATTTCCTTGATTCCTTTTTCTGTCATTCTAACAGTGCTTCTTGTTTCAGCTGAGGAGGGAAAAGACGAGAAGATGGACACCAGTTCACCAACAGAGGATAAGAAAGGTGCATACATGCCAACACTCACAAAGAGACACACAAAGAAGAAAGTAAAGCAAATTCCATTGTAAAATATCTATAAATGTCTAAATGTAATCTCAACAAAATATCAACAATGCCATTTGTATCATAACTGACTTTAACCCATGTTAACATGGACACATGGCCTGGGATCGGAACACATGGGAGGCTGTCTTGATTTTTAAACTTGTTTGCTGACATGTTTCTGTTTGTTGTTTTCTCACAGAGCAAAAAGATGAGAAGGATGCTGTGAAAACAGACGATTCTGGCAAACTTCAGAATGGAGAGAACACCAAAGAAGGAGCAGCTGCGCCGGTGGTTAACGTCAGTGAAGAGAAGAAAAAAGCCACCAAGCAGAGGTTCATGTTCAACATTGCTGACGGAGGATTCACAGGTGGACACACACACACGCCACACACAGACTTTTTTTGCTCTCTTTTCTGTTCCCTATTTCTCTCTGTGGTTTCTGTCTTTTGACCTTTCTGCCCTCCTTTTCAGAGCTTCACTCTCTGTGGCAGAATGAAGAGAGGGCAGCCACCGTCACCAAGAAGACCTTTGAGATTTGGCACCGTCGCCATGACTACTGGCTGCTGGCTGGAATCATACAGTATCCTCACGATGGACAATTTCTTAGAAACACACATCTTGTTAAATTCACACATTAGAGCTGAAATGAGCTGGTCTTAAATTAATTAATGCAACTAACTGTTTTGACTAACTGGTGTCAAATATGTTTACTGTCACTGACAAAACAAGCAATTTGAAGGGATCAGCTTGGGCTTTTAGAAGTTGTGAAAGTGGCATTTTTCACTAATCTTTTAATATTTTATTGACCAAACCATTAAAAATAATTGGCAGATTAATTATTAATGGCTGACCTCATCTCACATCGCTGCCTTCTACATGGTAGAACGTTGAAGCTGCCAATGAGAAGCACATCAAGCCTATGCTGCAGTCTTAGCCCTTTGATTTTTCTTTTTTGGTTTTCTGTGAGTTTGTGAGTGAGGTTTTCGTGTGGATCAAGAATTATTTAGGCTTCTTTGGATCCATTCAGGGATCCATTCAAAGGATGATGGACCAAGTGTCCACCAGGTTGTGCAGTGAGGGACCTTTCAAAATACGAGAAGAATTTTCACTTAAATTATTACACTTTGCACTTGTATTGCGTTTGTTATCTATGCACAATGAACAGCATTTAATGCCCTTAATTCTTGCTGGTGAAAAAAATTGGCATATAATTATATGACCCTCACCAGAAAATAATGTTGTTACACTTAACCTCAGCATCTCTTAGACACGGCTACGCTCGGTGGCAGGATGTGCAGAATGATGTGAGGTTTGCCATCCTCAATGAGCCCTTCAAAGGGGAGATGAGCAGAGGGAACTTCCTGGAGATCAAGAACAAGTTTCTGGCCCGCAGGTTCAAGGTGAAGTTGAGCGTGCTTTCTACTATCTCGTTTTCACCGTGTGTGTGTGTGTGTGTGTACTTCTGTCTGTCTGTGTTCCTACCATATCTCACTGGCCATGTTGTCTTTGTTTCCTGTATAGTTATTGGAGCAGGCGTTGGTCATCGAGGAGCAGTTGCGCAGGGCAGCTTACTTGAACATGACAGAAGACCCAGCCCACCCCTCCATGGCCCTCAACACTCGCTTCAGTGAGGTGGAGTGTCTCGCCGAGTCCCACCAGCACCTCAGCAAAGAGTCCATGTCTGGAAACAAGCCTGCCAATGCAGTCCTGCACAAAGGTAAAACACAGAAGATCAAAAGAGACATTGGGGATTCTTGTGAATCTGGATAATATTTGAAATATTGTGCATTTGATCACAATTAAATAAGGCCTTCATTCTTTTGAAAATGAGTGTCCTTTACAACATCAGGATATGATCTGTTGACTTGATTGTCTCAGGTACTATATGGGCGCAAGTGTGCCGCACAGGCTCTTTTCTGTCTGTCCCTTTGCTGTTAACACCAAATGATGTTACATGTAGCTAAATATTTCCGTTGACTTGACAGGAATCAATACATTTCAGTGGTACTCATAACCCTCTTTTCTTTGAAATGAGAAGTAACTGAGTAACAAGTGTAAAAAAAAAAAAGTTTATGTCTTAAGGAGGAGCGGTACATCATTACATTGCTATAAAAAACAGAACATTTGCTGTCACTATTCGAGTGCATACAAAAAAGGCATTTTGTTAACGACATTGTCTTTATGACAGAAATGGACCAACCCCATTAGTCCATTAGTCATAAAGCCAATCCTGACTGATGTGCTATTGCAGTGAGTGAAGTGACTGGAAGTTGGCCATCATATGTTCAGACTTTGAGTTTTAAATATTCTGTATTGTCATCTCACAATAGTATTTCTTTAGCTTGAGTAACAACAAATCTATTGTGGCAAGACAATAGTTTATATTACTGCAAGAAGCTTCTGAATAAGGTCAGAGAGAGAGTGTGTGTGTGTGTGTGTGTGTGTGTGTGTGTGTGTGTGTGTGTGAGAGAGAGAGAGTGTGAGAGAGGACAAAGTGTTGGCTGTCATTGTGATAATATTAGGAGTAGGGTAAAGGAAGCTATCGTGTAAACACAAGTATTTACATTTCTGGGCTCTAATTGCAGCTCCTGATGTAACTGGTAACGAGCATCAGGTACAACACTGCAGTTAAAAATAGAGCAGCGTCAATGTTTGAACAAGGACAGTTGTTCATTACCTCTCCATGGAAATGAGCAGCACAGCCATCCTGTAGTCGACCTCTCAGGCTGTAGACATGACTGCTAGCACAATTCTCGGGTGTGGTTGTGGACTACAACCAACATGTATTATCATTACCGATTAATCTTCTGACTATTAACTCAATGAATAGATTAATCATTTAACCAATAAAACATCACAAATTGGTGAGAAAAGAAGCTGGAACCAAACATTTTTTTGCATTTTTGCTTGAAAAATGACTTTAAAAATTAATTTACTATCAAAATGGTTGCTAATTAATTGGCAAAATATTACAGAAGGACAGATGCTGCCTGGCTGTAGTGAGTGTAAGGGCAGTGAGGCAGAAGTCAATAGCCCCTTTTCCACCAACATTTCCAGGAATTTTTATTACCAGGAATTTATTTACTTGGGTAAAATAATTCCTGGTAATCTGTGTGGTTTGCGTTTCCACCGCACCTCAAAGTTCCTGAACATTTGTTCAAATCAGGCTGATGACGTATGGGGGAGCGACTGTTGTGGTCCTTCAGCTTCTTATAATCTTGCTTAGGTTTCTTCAACTTGTCACGAATTTGTTTCGGTGTGTGCCCTACATTTAGCTCTGCCAGCTTGTTGGCTATTCTTCCATAGACTCGGTCGTCCTGCTGAATTTCTTCGGCTGAATTTCTTCCTCTGCAAATACGCTCAAAAGAGCCTGGACCTCGTCGTTCGTCCACTTCTTGTAGCTTCTCCTCTTTTGCTCCATTTTCCAAATGATCAAAACACAAATGAAGTGAAGCTTGTAGAAATGAAATAAACAAGTTTGCAACCACACTGGCTTAAACCCGGAAGTGTGGATCCCGGGTAAATGATAAAAGTTCCTGCGGTGGAAAAGGGGCTAATAAGACTAATAATAAACAATGCTAGTCTTACTCTAACCACATTATTTCCTGCCACACCACATGAGCAAATTTTGCCAGGTACAATCTGGTCTGACTGCAGCCAAACGCTAAAATATGGTAATACTAAAAATCATTGAATTTCACCAGACACAAAAAAGTAACAAAAAACACTCAAAACCAAGGCTTATTTTCATGTTACATTTCCAGTTCTCAAACAGCTCGAGGAACTGCTGAGCGACATGAAGGCTGACGTCACACGTCTCCCAGCAACCATCGCCAGGATACCCCCTGTCGCTGTGCGGCTGCAAATGTCCGAGAGGAACATCCTCAGCCGATTGGCCAGTCGGGGCCCCGAGGTTACTGCTCAGAACCAATCACAGACCTCACAGCAGATGCAGGTGCCGCGCTGACCAATCAGCTCGCGCGTGTCACTCTCACTGACAGAGGCCAGTCGCCCTCACCTCACCACCATGTAGCAGATGTCCTCCCCCTCAACCACCATGTACAGCACAGTCAGGTTAGTCCTCGTCGTTCTGCACCCACAACCCATCTCCGGACTCAGAAGAGCATCAGCTGTGCTGCTGGACTTTGATTTGAAAGGACTGACACTGTAGATGTAGGATGGGAGTGAATGGAAGAGTCACTTCTTTCTGTGGCAGACTAGAAACAAGTCTTTCTCCTCCACTGGGATTCAGATTTAACTCCTGTAAGCTGAGCACTGTCGAACTGCGGGAAGCTCCCTGACCTGCCCTGTTCTGTTTTTGCAGCAGGGTTAAACATGTTTATGTAACTATATGTACCATGAAGCTAAAGAAGCTAGACCGGAGAAAAAGCGGCATGTTTGGAGTATATTGGTGCTTTGTAGTTTTTGGATTATAAAAGAATTCAAGGGATTTTATTGTGCTCATTTTCACCTTTAGTGAAATTGTGAAATTTTCAACTTTTTTTTAAAAAAGTCATTCAGCTCTAATGTCCTCACCTGTGTGTGTGTGTGTGTGTGTGTGTGTAGAGAGAGAGAGAGAGAGAGAGAAAGAGAGTGTGTTTTGTGTATGTATGTATGAAATAGGGCATATTAATGTGCGCCTCTACTGCAGAATGCCCTGACACTGAGAGACTGTTACTGTCACTTTTCTATCAGTCAGTCAGATCTGATACCTCCTCCTGCGTCCTCACCCTCCATCCCAAACCTCCACCTCTCTGGTCAGGTGACCTGATCCAGGATCAGCTCTCTGTGCACACGCCCCAACCTTGACATTCCTAACTGCACCACAGATTTGCTCCCTGGAATCTCGAAATACGGACATGCAGTAGCTCCACAACTTTTATGTACATGGGATGGTTTTGAGAACGATGGCAATCTTAAGTTAATTTAATTTCTTACTGTCTATTGTTGTTTTACATTATTGAATATTATTATTATGGTTACCACCTTGTTGTTTTATCATTGTTGTTTGTTTTTATGGATTACAATAAAAAAGTCAACAGTTAATCAAGTTTTTTGTCAGTTTTTTAAGGAATTTTGAATGTATTTTTAGCCATGCTAACAGCATGACTCTGGCATGGAAACGTTAGTCCTTTGGCTGAGTGAAATATCTCAACAACAGCCAGACTGACTGTCATTATATTTGGTACAGAGGATGAAGCCTACTGACTTTGGTGATCCTCTGACAGTGTACTGCATATATGATATCATGTGCTAAACTAATGAAACATAACAGTATGTAACATTATACCTGCCAAACATAATTGTGTCATTGTTAGCATTGTTGCTAATGTTAGCATTTAGCTGAAAGCACTGCTGTGCCTCACAGAGCTGGTAGCACGGCTGTGGCCCTCTCTCTAAGTAAAGCATGTATAATTAGAAGACAAATTAAAGGAAAATATTTTTCTGACCTTCACCACCATAGATTCTTCAAGCATCTTGAACTCCACTGGAAGGGTGAACACCATTTGTCCAAAAGATATTCTCTCATTTGATGTTGTAATGAAGCCATTCGAGAGCACTTTCCAAGACTTTGCTCAGCTCAGCTAGGTCAAAAGCTGGCTATGTGAGAGCCATAGCATTTGATTTATATAATTTTTATGCTATTCAAACCATTCAGTGAGCCCTGCATTCATTATATTTGCACTAATTTATCCAGGTTTTTGTGTAGTTTGCCATCCTTGCTTATGTAAGAAATTACTTCACGGATGCTGATACCAGTTAAGCAAAGTGTTACTGTTTGAACAAAAGAAATGATGAGCATAAACAACATGACTCGTACTTTGCATGCAAGCCTCGAAAGGCGAGATGGAATTTACATGGACGCAAATGTTGATTTGCAGGGGAGATGTAAAAGCAGGAGAGCCTTTCCACATGGACAAACTCATGAGAGGAAGAAGGGGACAGGAACAAGCACATTTTCTCCCACAGATAGTTGGATAATGAAGAAAATTAGAGTTAATTACAGGGCGGGAGCTTTGGCTGGCCTGGTAATGAAGCCTGATATCTTATCATGAGAGAAAGTTGGAGGTTAAACACAAGCAAAGCTAGGTACAAGTCAGCCTAGTAAGTAGGAAAAAGGGGAGCTACCGTGGACTTGGAAGTGCATGAGCTACTGTCAGTCTGAACGGACTCTTTTTGTGAGTTTTACTGTATTTGTGGGGAGAGTCATACTGAGCATCATCATAGACAACGGAGACGCACACAGGAGAGACTGGAGTCATCCCAACACTTCCTGGTGCAGAAGAGCTCAGACTGCCAGTGAGACCCCACAGCAAGAGTCTCTACAATGGCTTGTGGGTGAGTGTCTTGTATTCATTAGTGTATTACGCCAAAAAACAACCTGTGACTTAAATTTTTATTTCCTCTTGTCTCTAGTCTTTGTAAATGTTTTGTCCAATGCTTGACATTTGTTTTTCGTACCTAACAGTGTTACTTTGCTCACTAACTTAAGTCAAAAGATACATATTTCATACTCCCAAACATTTTCTATTACTAGAATCAAACAAAATGTAGCAGTGAATGATACGGATAAAACTTGTCACAGTATATGTAGTTTTAAGTTGTGATATTGCTTTATTCTTATATTATAATTTTCATCCATTATAATTTTCTGTGTAAAAAACACAAGTGGTTTGTTTTTGTCTTATGCAGTGAATTTAAAAACGAAAAATCTAAACCTAAAAAAACAGACTTTCATTGCATTAATGCAAAATCAATAAATTCAACAGTGCCATGAATCAGCACTGACTTGCAGCATTGCCTGTAAGGCAACAGTTGGGTGAAAAATGGCTTTCACAATTTCCCAGAACAAAAGTGAGGCCCGCAAATGGCTAATGTTCACCTTTAGATGTTCAATTTACAAAGACACAAAACACAGAGACGCAGCAAATCATCACATTCAAGCCAGAATCAGTGACTTTGAGGAGCAATTGTCTAACTGCTTCAACACTATTAATATTACTACAATAATTCAGAGCTTATGACAGAGGAAGGAAGGACCAGAACAGCCTGTACAGTAAATTCCTCTAAACAGACACAATTTGATGCATTGCAACAGTCTGATGTGTTGCAACACTCAAAAAAACTGACCAAATCACGGAAACATCTTTGTTGTCACTGTAGCTGTGAGAAAAAAAAAACGAGTTTACGAGTGTATCGTTTGCCACATCGCTGCGTTGGTCCTGCAGGCTGAGAAGTGAAGCTCTGTCATGTTCAAAGGATAGAGAAGCAAAACCAGCTTCGACTGCTATACACGCGATGTGAGGAGAAGAATGCAAACTGCAATAGCTGGCGTTAAACCACGGCACATGACACCTGCAGTGCAGTGTGTGTGTGTGTGTGTGTGTGTGTGTGTGTGTGTGTGTGTGTGTGTGGGGGGGGGTTCTTCCACATATATCTCACGACACACAGTGTCGTTGTCAGTATTACACACTCCACCCTAAAAATAACATAGTTTAGGAAAATAACTGGCATACTATAGTTTCCATGAATTCAAATATGCCCTCTCAAACCTCTTGTAGGTGTTGGTGTTTGTTTCACAGGTTGTAAAATGTTTGTTCACGTGTTTGTATGATAAACATTTTGTGTTTGCATAGTAGCCAAGCCTTCCTCATGGTGCAGTGGACTTGTGTTGCATTGTGGGGAAACAAGCATCACAAAAAACCCCCAAAACTCACATGGCTTAAGATGATCTGCTTCATGTCAAGTCTGCAGTTGTAGTTGTTGCCTCAGTGGTCTGACAATGAGTTCACTGTTGCAAATGGTTTACCAGCTCACACACACACACACACACACACACACACACACACACACATACACACATACACACATACACATTAAGGGAGGGGGGGGAGGATGAACTACAAATACGGAAGTGTTCTGTGACTTTGACCTTTGTGTGTCGCATATTCGTACACACACAGACACACACCTGGAAGTAAAGAACAAACAGACAACAATAGTAACAGACAGGTGGGCTGGCAGAGGGAAGAAACTTTGCAAATAGCTGACAGAGAGATAAAGTGTAGGTTTCTTTTCGAAGGCACGAGAAGCTCAAACTTTAGATTTTATGGATTACTTTATTCCTGTCACCACTTTGGAATCACCGGACAAACACTCTCGCTCATGATTCACCAATGACTGGAACAGTTTGTCGAGATAAACCCAAAAAAACTGTATGATGGAGCATCAGGGAGCAAAGTTTAAACCTACTCTGCTCTCAAATGTGATGAGTTTTTAGTTTGGCCGTCTGTAAAAAAAACTAACAAAAAAAACCATCTGTATCTGTTGGAGGAATTCCGGCCTGTCAGCTATTTTGGTTCCTGTCTCGCTGCTTTCACTATTTTGTGAAAGGAGACGTAAAAAGGAAGGAAGGGGAGAGCAAGAGAGAGAGGCGGAGGAGGAGAGAGAGAGAGAGAGAGACAGAGACGAATAAGGTCCGAGCGTCTCAGCGAGTGTCAGTTGTTTTCAGAGGCAGCTGAGACGAGTAAGTGTTTACCTGCTTTCCTACTGGGACAGTGAGGGGGTGGATAGAAAGAGGACTGGGTGGAGGGAAGCACAGAGGGAGAAGAGGAGCGTGCGGGTAGTTTGAGTTTGAGTTTTGTGAATGTGGTGTGATACAAAGAGATAGAATTGATGGTTTTGATATTAGATAAGTAGATGTCAGTGTAGAAGTAGAGTAAATGTGTGAAAGGGTAAAAGCATGATACTGAAAGCGAGTGCTTCTTCTGTGTAAGCGAGCATACTGCTGTAAAGTGAGGAAGTGTTCAGGAACTGGCTGTTTCTTTGTCGCAGTGGAGAATGAAAATACAAATACTGTACTCATGCTTTTGAGTCTGCACATGTGCAGGTAGAAGTGACTCTCACAAATCACTCTCCTTCTCTTTGGCCTCAGAAGAAGTGAAGAGACGACATGGTTCGGTGAGTCAAGCCCCCACTGGACAGTATAATGCTCCATTAGTCAATGCTTGTTGTGTACTCTGTGTTTTGTGCAAGGCGTAATGACAACTTCTCTGTTTCCATTCCTCCTTCTCTGTCTTTCCCCAGCTGTCGACCCGTCCTGCTCTGTTCCTCTATCATGTGATTTCTGGTGTGCTGTGTGCAGTTTGGTGTCTGTTTGCGTAAAGAAAATGTGTCATAAATGATGTTTTAGTTCACAGGTTGAGTAAGAAACCCTTTTTTTTTTTTGCATCCTCAACGTTGAAGCTCTTGAGACGTTCTCTACAAGGTTCCCCTTGCCTCCAGTTGATGGGTCCTTCCCTCTGTGTCTGTGTGTGACCATTTGTTGTAGAAAGGCTTTATTGTGACAGTGTAAACTTGATGGGGAAACACACATTCAAGTGCAAACACACTGTAGTTCTAATCTAAAAGTGCATATACAAGTTCCCCCATACGCAATAGCTGTATTCCGTAACATTTCAAGCATAGTATTGTCCATTTTAAACCTGCAACTGTGGAGAAAAAGTGAAAATGTCTTTATCATTGGCTACAAGTTGAATAATTGATAAAACTTTTTTTTGACTAAACTTGAAAGTATCATGCTGGGTTGCAGGAAAGCAGTTGTAATGAGAAATAGCCTTTAGTCTTGAATGTTTGGGTGTTATTTTTTGTATTAGCGGCTCCTTCGAATGGTGAATCAGGCGTTTAAAACACAGGTTTGCTGGGTTGCAACACACTTTCCATGCACAGAAAGGCTCCAGGAAATTATTGAATAGTAGATATTTGGTCTGAAATGATGCAGTTATGTTATACTGACTAACTGAAGCCCACAGTGTTGCTGGAAAGGCTTTCGAACCAGAGCGTTTACAGGATTTTTTTAATGTACAGTTCAATGTGAGGACTGCTGTTGCTGTGGTATTCATTTAAGCAGTGGGCCTTAACTAGGCTGCTGGTGAAAGTGTCGACTAAGGTGCTAATATACTGTATATGTAAATACTGTTTTATTTGTGATTAAAAGCAAATTAACCAGTGTTTGTTCTGGTCTGGAAATGCAATGTAGAATGAAACGACTTGTTTCATTATCATATGATTCAACAGTTAAAGGTTTAATCTAATAAAATTAAGAAATAATGACAAATTCTTATCACAATTTTTCCGTGATGTGTCACATTTGGTACACATAGGTTTTCAGTTAAACAGAAAAATAGAAAAAGGAAAAGAGCGTTTGATTAGCAATCTATTGGTGAGATCATAAGAAATGCCCATTTTCTGTCAATCATTGGTTATTTATTTCAAAAATAGACAAAACTGTGGAGAGAACTGCCTCCCCTGCAGTGGAGATTTATTCTACTCTGTGGAAAACCTCAAATAAATACTACTGTTAGATTTCTATCTAAAAAAGAATTATTAAGAATTTACTGTATTTTACCTATAAAATAACTTTGTTCCAGCACACTCAGCTAATTGTTTTGAGGATACTATACTGGGTGTGTATGTGGACATAAGGGTGTGTATAAAGGCACACAGGCACAGTGTGTTTATCTGATGCAATTCTTATCTATTGTTAACTGAGTGTGTACTGGTTGCAGTCATATTCATATATTCATATATTTTCATTTTTCTGCATGTGTGTTGACGGCAGGTGGTTCCACAGAGACCTCACAGGCCTGCAGGCCGAGGAACTGCTGAAGTCTCGAGGCATTCATGGCAGCTTTTTGGCTCGACCCAGCAAGAAGAACATTGGAGATTTCTCCCTGTCCGTCAGGTAATAATGTCACGCAAACACACAAAATCTCTCTTCTACTTTTCAAACTTCACAGCTGAAGAGTACATTCACTTTCCTTTCCTGTAAATTCAAAACATAAATGGCAAGGGATTGTCTTGATATAGAACCTGGTAGATTCTTGCAGCACGATACAAAAACTCTTACCTTAACTGCTTGTATCTGCCACCTTTACAACCGTTATACAAAGCTATTTTGCAACTTTGGGACAAAGTGATGTGATGAACATGCGAATATTCTTACTCTGTATAGGCGGAAATCAAACTTTCCACTGCCTCTTGTGAATACGATAAAATCACACCCTCCATTTATAAATGTGTCACTAGTACATGAAAATGTAGAAATACGTGCTGACGACTTTTTTTTATCTATCTAGCTTTAAAATTCTGTTGACCTGGTTGTTTTCCACAAAGTAAATCAACTGATGAATTTAACTGATGGAAAGCTCGTTCACCTCAATGATTACATACTGATCACAGTACTGCAGTCTGTAAAGAGTTAAGAGTTAATATCTATATAGATATTTAGTTATATTTATGTAGATGTACAGTGCATTGTAAGAAGTTCTGCTGTTCGTACTGCAAAAGTTTGAAATGACATTGTAGATTTTCTGAATAATTGACCCCTACAGTGAAAAATAAATAGCAGCATTTCATTCTTTTCTCTTTTTGAGAGGTTTCTTTCTACAAATCGCGTTTTCCCAAAAACTACACACACTAAAACCTAGATTTCTGGTCTTAAATAATTAAAGGAAATACCAAATTCAGAAAAGCTCTTCTATTACCGAAAAATGATTGATATTACTGATGAAAAATACTGTATTAACTGCAGTCTTTGAATGATAGAGAACACAGAGTGCAGCTACTCAGAGTTCACATGTATGTGTCAAAGGCAAATAGAGCCACTACATACATAACAAACAGTATGTAGTGCACACACTACACAAGGTTCACCTGCAGAATCAGTGAAAATCAAATAAAGCTGTGAGGATCTGTTTTGTGGCCGATCACTAAAACATTTTCAGCTTTTGAAGCAAAGGTTGAAGAAATATTACAACTTTCATACCTAAAAACTCTTAAGACAGAGACGATCTCTGTTGTCCGGAAAAATGTTTTTGACGGTTGGTGCGACCTGACTGTTTTATCTCCTCAGGGTGGGTGAGCTGGTGACCCACATCCGCATCCAGAACACAGGAGACTACTATGACCTGTATGGCGGGGAGAAGTTTGCCACCCTGTCAGAGCTGGTGGAGTACTACACAGCGGAGAACGGCATCCTGCAGGACAAAGACGGCACCATCATCGAGCTCAAATACCCCCTCAACTGCTCCGACCCCACCACAGAGAGGTCTGTACACTCTTAAACCTCACCTCCACATTCACTGCTAAAGCTCCTGTGGCCCACACTCACTGGCTTCTCTGAGCTGCCTCCACCTACACGTCTGGGTAACAGTGTTTGGTTAGGTGGTTAAGTCAACTCTAGCCAGCAATGATGAATATTATTTCCTTCAACATTTGTTTGTTTACGTATCATTTGTAGGTTTCATATTCCATGCTCTTTAAATGTTTTCCTCTGGGGAGAAAATTAGCTGCTTTTGAATGACTTTGGTGTAAGAACCCATTTGTCTGACTGTGAGTGAAAATAAACACCCACACAAAAAGAGCCCACAACTGTCGAGGCTTCATTCGTACATCTGAGGCTCACGCACCACATTTCCACATTATCATAACATTATCTACTCAAGTTCTTTACTGAAGTAACAGGTTCTTGAATATTTCCTTTTGATGAGACAATATAATTTTACTCTGCTGCATTCCAGACCGAAAGTTTTAATCTTTGTTGAAAATCCCCTCCACACATGTTTATAGACAGATAAAACAAATAATAGAATAATAATTCATGTGTGATACGGTCCTGAAATTACTTCTTCTCCTTCTTTCTCAAAGAAAAGTTCCAAATCTATGAATATGCAAATACTGTTCATTCTATTAAATGGCATGTTTCAGTTTATGTGAACTTGAGATTTCATGTTTTCACATCACACGTGTGTGTGTCCTGCTCGTACCTTTTATGTAATAAACTCAGATTTAAAGAGAATTTAGCAAAAGGATGTGAAAACTTTACACACAAATCATTCTGCACAGTGAAGCTCAAACATCCAAGTGATATAACAATAAGCAAAGCACTCTTTTAGGTGTAAGAGGCTTACACTTTTCCAACACATGATAATTATTATGCCTTGCGAATGGTATTTCAAAAGAAGCAATGTCCCTTATTCATTTCAACCATTCAGCAGTCATTCAGCAACCATAAGTCAGATGTCGTCTGACTCTTTTAATGATGAAGAACAATCACCGAAGTGACAACAAACGTGCCAGTGTGAGTCCTGTGATCGGAGAGACCTGTTTCGTAATAAACACAGATTCTGGAAATGATTTATGCAACCACTTGCCAAACCTTTTTATTACTTGTTTCCAAAAAGTGAAGATGAAAGAGCATTTCCACATTAAATAAAGTACCTCAAAAATTCATCTTTACACTTCTAACAGTCGCATCCGTTCCATTTTTTCTTTGAGGGAAATATTGTACATTGTTGCCCATAAAGTTGGAATAAAATGTTTTTTTTACCTCTTCTCACGAAATGATTGTGACAATGTAATTTATTCTTGATAAATAAAGGAAAGGAAATAAAACTAAACAGTAAATAAAACAGGAAATAAAAGGAAACCTACTTCATCAACTTCATTGTTATAATTCCCACAACTGGGTATGCATGGCTTTTTACTCAGCATACGCAATAACATTAACAGTAATATTTTAATTGGTAATATTACTCTCTGAGTATTATTTTATTAATTAGATTTTTAATTGATTTGTACATTTTTACAGAGATGTATGCTTTTGACTGCAGGACTCAAACAGATTAACTGATTGTAGCTGTCAGTGTCTGTGTGCCTGATATAGTTACTAGATAATTTCAGATATTTTTCTAGCATTTCTATTTGCATGCAGAGCGCCCCACATCAAAGACTTTCTCAGACTGCTGCTAAATAAAATTAAAAAAAAATCTCGAGCTATTTGCTGTTTGTCAAATTAAGGTTAAAGAAGAGACTTAATGTGATTTGACCTCCATGTCTCAAGCTGATGTTTAGCCGCTGAAGGCGCTTTTGTCCCAGCTGGAAACATTGTGTAACTGTAGGCTGCTTAAACAAGGTTAATGACCAACTACTAGTGATAATTAAACTCATACAGTTCCACTCATTTTATGAGTCAAGGAGGACACTACTTTCTATCGTGTGTGTGTGTGTGTGTGTAGCTGTGTACCCACCCCCCACCCTCCCTTCGTTTGTCTCTCTCTGTCAGTTGTCTAACTTCCCTTTTGTTGCTGCGGTTGGAAACTTTAAGTTTTGACACTTTTGAAAGCAATGGCCAGAATCTACTTGCCTTCCTCTATTGCACATTCCATCTTGTTCTTGCTCTCTGCTCGTCTTCCTCATCTCGACTAATCTGTCTCTTATCTCAAAGCATGATTACACACACCTCAGCAGGTCACCTGAGGTGTGGTTGGGTTTTCTTTATACTTGTTCTCATGTATGTGGCATCATATCTCTTCTCGGAAAAGAGGATAAATATGGTCAAGCCATTAACTTGTTGGCATTATCACATCACATTTAACCATTTACACCCCAGACTGGCATGCTAGAGTGTGCATGGTTAAACTGTTGTCCTAAACTTGTCCACTTACTGCACAATGCTCCATCAACTGTTCCCCTGCAGAGGCCGTTCTTAACTTCTGCAAAAGCTTTTGGTGCTGTAGGTGCTTCATGCAACCTGCTGCAATTAAACACCATCAGATGGAGTCTAATTTCAGTGTACGTAAAAGCATACACTGTGATTTGACAAGTAAGTAAATCAAAGAACTGAATCATTTAAAGCAATTGGCAAATGCACAAAGAGAGCAAATGCAGTGTGTGGCGAGTGTGTGTGTGTGTGTGTGTGTGTGTGTGGGGTGGGGGGGGGCTGGGGGGTGGGTATGCAGGCTATAAATACTTTGTCCTCTTCAGCCACGAAATCTGTCATCAGAAATTTTCCGACCGCAAAGCAGGAAGTTTAGAAGAAGAAATCGAGAACTGTGCCTAAAATTAAGTCGCAACCCAGCCTGAGCGATTGTGCATGTACTAATTCACACACTCACACACAAATATGACCTGTTTGTTACAACAACATCTGCACATGCTGTTTTTAACTATTAACCTAATGCACCTGACTCTCTTGTGGCTTTCCAACAGTTCAGTTTATAACATCACTGACAAGCGGTTGTCTGACAACCGCTTAGCCTTGAGTAGATGATACATCCACACTGCAGTCTCAGCCCTTATAGTGCTCTGCTCACATACAGTAAGCAGGAGGCAGTGAAACAAGACGGAGATGAAGGACGCTTGGTTTGTGTTTTCTTTAGTTGCTGCGTGCAAAATGCCAACGTTGAAGACATTTGCACGAGACAGGAGATGTTTTACTTATCTGTCAGCAGTGATCCATCAAATCAAACAGTCCCACATTATGAAACATTATGAAATGTGCACATGTCACGGATGCCGCATCATGAACCATCAGTGTCTTTGTGTCCCAGATGGTACCACGGTCACCTGTCTGGGCCAAATGCAGAGAAGTTGCTGGTTGCACGAGACGAGCCGGAGACCTTCCTGGTCAGAGAGTCACTGTCCAAACCTGGAAATTTTGTTCTGTCGGCTTTGACGGATGAGAGGAGCAAAACTGGAGGAAGGAGGGTTTCCCACATCAAGATAATGTGTCAGGTCGGTGATTTTCCTTTGTATGTTTCAGTGTGTGCATGAAACCAGGGGTTGTTTTTGGTCAGACGTGCCCGGGAGTGCCCGAAACAGATTCACATCATTTGACAATCACTGAGGGGTATTCCCAAAGTTGTGCTGTGCACTTAAAAATATGTTTAAAGTCTCATTTCCTCTGTCTTATGCAACAAAAGACTCTTGTTTCAACTCTGATATTGTTCGTGAATGTCAGGCACAGTTTGACATCAAATGGTCACCAACAGTTGTTTTCAGGTAGGAAAAAACATTTCTGAGTTAAAAAAAAACAAAAAAAAAAGAAGAGTCAGTGTAAATGGCTGCTAATGATATCCACAGTACAGCAACACGTCACACCACGGGCTCTCGAGCTAATTTTCATAGTCACCATCAGGGCCTTTGCATTTTATTTTTTTCACCTCACAGAATACACGGTTCAAACCTCATTTAAAAGGGAGCCATTGTTTTTGAGCATTAGTGTGAGATTACTGCGAAGGTCACAAAGGCCTTTTCATGAGCACGTTGCAAAGATCAGGTGAGTTTCCTGACCATGCTCGGCTCAAAATTTCTTTTAACTGCTGTTGGTATCAGATGAATGTGAACACATCAGTGTACATACATGGCTTTTACGTGGGGAAATTCCTTTTAAGGCCAGTTTTTATGTCATTTATTTTGTGAAAGTATTGGAGAGCAGTCAACCACAAAAATAAGTTGTACTATAAGTTGAGTATTGGCTAAAAGTCTTTGGCAAAGAAAGAGCTAATGTATTCTTCTCTATTTCAAAATAATTCATCTCCATTTGATTAAAGCATATGCATAAATTGTTGTGCTAATACAAGCACTTGTTTTATTAAATTACCCTTGTTTTCATGTTTTGCTTATTTGCATCTCAGTTATTCGGTGCCTCTTTTGAAACTTTATTTTTATGCCAGACAACGTGGCACAACCTCTCTGTAAGCGTGTTTATCTACAGCGATATGCTGTATATTCTTTGCATGTGTTCAGAATGACAGGTACACAGTGGGAGGCTCAGAGATGTTTGACACGCTGACAGACTTGGTGGAGTACTACAAACGCAAAGGCATCGAGGAGATCTCTGGAAACTGGGTGTATTTGAAACAGGTGAACTGGAATCTTACACATCCAAATGATGTAGATGAAACATGTCAGAATTTGTAATGCGCCTGAATGATGTAGCACCTTCAGCAAAGTGAGTGTCAGTGAGCTGTGAGGAACAGAAACACGTTTTTGTGGACGGTTTAAACAGACGAGCAGCACAACCCACAGATAGGAAATATTACTTACATCTTTGAGTGCATCATGATGACGATGTTCTGTCTGTGTTCACTGGCTCATCTTTGTCTTTCATCTTTATTAAAAGATTTTTCCTCTCTGTCTGTCTGTCTGCCTGTCTTGTCTGCCTGTGTGTCCTGGCAGCCGTATTACTCCACCAGGGTGAATGCGGCAGATATCGACAGCAGAGTGAAACAGCTGGATCAGACCACACAGCAGCAGCAGGATGGCGAGGGAGAGAAGAGCAAGGCGGGCTTCTGGGAGGAGTTTGATGTAAGATCTGACTCAGCCTCTGGTTAGGTTTACCATGACTGTTTCTTGCCATGATGGGCTGTTAAAAAACAGGGTTATCCCACAGTGGGAAAAAATTAATAATACATTGGACATTACAATTTCACTGAAGGCCTTTAACATTTCAAGACTTGTGGCCTTGCTGTGGGCTAAAATGGTGGTATACTACCATCTTGTGGCGGTGAAATATAATTTTACATAACATACATAACACTATGCACAATGTAAAACACTTGATTTTTGAATGAAAAGAGACAGAGAAGCTACGTTTAGAGTTTAATAAAAGAAATTACAGGTGGTGGTTACTGCAACTAATGACAATTTTTATATCTGATTTATCTGACTGCTGATTATTTTGTCAATTTTTTTGGTCAGAAAATAATGACAAATGGCCATTGCAATTTCCCACAGCCCAAGCTGACATCTTCAAAGAGCTGATTTTGTCCAGAATCCCACAATATTCGCTTAATGGTTTAAAACATCCAAAAGGAAAGAACAAAATCCTTACGTGACGAATAAGTTTCTCAACTCTAGTGGGGCTCCTGTAAGATCTTGTTTCTCTTTGTGACGTTTTAAAGGCCTTTGTGCTTTAACAAGTTTGACTTATCTTATCATTTCCTGTTAGTGGACTGCTGTAAAATATGTTAATTTCTTGTATTCTAACAGTAAAAACTGCAGTGGCACAATTAATATGTAACAAAAACTGTATAATATTAGTTTTCAGCATGAAATTGGGTATCACACAGTCATCTCTCTCTCCTGCCAGGCTCTTCAAAAGTTGGAAGCAAAGGTGAAAAAGAGCAGAGAGGAGGGCCAGAGGCCTGAAAATAAGAGCAAAAACAGATACAAGAATATTCTTCCCTGTGAGTTTTTATCTCAGTATGATTTTTCACTAAATGAACCAAATCTCATGAATAAATTCACGTTTCGACAGTAGTGACATGAAGTAAATCTTCCTGTTCTCCCTCTCTCCCATCGTCTCTCCACTTTATCCACTTGCTTTCTTAAGTCAATGACACCAGGGTCATCCTGCAGGACAGTGATCCTAATGTTGTGGGTTCAGATTACATCAACGGCAACTACGTGAGAGTAAGTCTCCACAACATGACAAAAACACAACATGAAACAAGACAGAAAGGTGTCAGATATTTTCATTTTTATTATTCACTGTGTTTCACGGTCTTTAAGGTTAATGTTGTTTCTTTATTGAAGAGTCCTCAGTGGTTTTCTGTGTGTTTCTAGAACACCCTGCGTGAGGCTGCAAATCCGAAAGTTTACATTGCCACCCAGGGGTGTCTTGCAACAACTATCGACGATTTCTGGCAGATGGTATGGCAGGAGAACACGAGGGTGATCGTCATGACGACAAGAGAGGTTGAGAAAGGGCGGGTGAGTATCAAAACTACAATGACTTTGCTCATTTCTTTCATTATAGAAAGTAACTGAAAGCATGAAACTCTCAAAATGCCACAAACACCAAAATGTTCAATTGATAAATGCTAAAGTTTGAATTTACCTGAAATATTTTTTTTGTGCAGAACAAATGCGTGCCATACTGGCCAGACCTTCACACCTCCAAGGACATGGGTCGATACGTGATGACCTTGAAGTCAGAGAGGGAAGCCGCTGATTACAAAGTCCGAGTGTTGGAGATCTGTCCTATAGACAAGGTAACCTCCAAACACCAACCTCTGACCTCTCTGTACTACACTGTGTCTGTGCTGATGTAAAGATTTCACCAGGACTTTTTCTTTAACATGTTTCTATTATTGTGTCCATGTAACTTTTTTTCTTTCACAGCAAAAACTTTCTCGTACCGTCTGGCACTACCAGTACTTGAGCTGGCCTGACCATGGCGTGCCGCAGGAGCCAGGCGGTGTCCTCAGCTTCCTCACTCAAGTGAACTCTAAGCAGGATGAATATCCTGATGCAGGACCCATGATCATCCACTGCAGGTACGAGGCAGCTGGAGCCCAAATGCGTCACAGTATAATGATTATCGGTAGATATAGGTAGATATGTGCCGTGTCAGAGCTGCTGCTCAGATGTTGTTGTGCAGCCCCAAAGAAATATTAGCACCCCTGCATGAAACCTGCATAAAAGTTAGAAGCAGCCTCAAACTGCGGAGGTGATTAGTTCCTTAGAGCAGGTTGCAATATTTTGGTTGCAACTAATGATTATTTTCACTGACTAATTTTTCGACCATTTTTCAAGGCATTGACAGGCTGTTAGTCGAAGAAATGTTAGAAAAATGTACAGTTTCCCAGATATGTCATTTTTGAACAGTTAAAACTTACAGCTAACATCCAACAATATTCAATAAAAAAGAAATTATGTGAACAAATCAGCGTGCTCTCACTTCTCAGAGGCTGGAAGCAGCAGATATTTAGCTTTTTTGCTCAGTAAATGTTCAAAACAATTCAAAATCATTGTTATTTAATTTTTTCTTTCATTAACTAGTCCATAGTACCTAAGCAATACCGTCTAATCTGAACAGTTAAAATCCTCAGGTCCTGAGAGGCTCATAATGCACTTGGAGACAATATATTGCCCAGATGGCGTTTTGTCAAATGATGGGTCGCGGCACGAATTGTAAATCCTCAAACTTCAAATGTGTGATGTGCTCGAACTGGTGGAAGAAATCTGTATTAGTGTAATGTTGTGAAAAACGTCACAGTGCTAAGTTTACCCAGCTCAGGTTTCATAATAGTAAATAAGGTGATATCACGCAGAGGTTTAAGATTAAAATTATCCTATTTTTAGGATTAAGATTAGTAGTTGCTGAACAAAAGGTTTTGAGTCAACTGACACTTTATCCTTTTGGAATTTTTTCCGTGTGATGTGAGGGATACAGAGGCCACATGTGCTTTTTAGAACTTGTAGGTTAAATGGTTACATGACATTGTAAGTATTTTGGTATGTAAGCATGTTTATAAAGCTCTATAGGGGTATTAAGATTTGTAATACATTCCCTTAACACAACTGTTCCCTGCACTTTTGACATGTGACACCTTAATTCAAACCAATATTTACTTATGACCCCGTGTCACAGGCTGCATTTTACCTTTGTGGCCTGAAGCACCATAACTGTCCAGTGTTTTTGCAATAAAAAAAGAAAAAACATTTTTTCAATCATGTCATGATCCCTCAGATTTATCTTCCTTTGGTTTGGTTTGGTTTTCACCAAACACCAACATGGTAACATTCCCATCAGTCACAGCTGTACTTGTTGTTTTGTGTCAATTAGCAAATATTAGCATGTTAAAATGCTAAACTGGTGTGGTGAACATGCTCAACATCACAGCTGCTAAAGATCAGCATGTTAGCATTGTCACTGTGAACATGTTAGCACACAGTTAGTAGTAGTACAGTTACTGATGTTCATTTTCTGTTTAATAAGTCTGGTTTGATTTATAGATATATTAATTTTGTTTATTCTGTGAATTTGTGCAGTGCTGGAATCGGTCGAACAGGCACGATTGTGGTGATTGACATGATCCTTGAGACCATTGACACCATAGGTAAAACATTTTTTTAAAGGAAATCAGCACTTGAGATATGTATCAAGTAAAAACAAATCATTTCAAGTATTTAGAAATGATTAATTTCATATTAATAATCTTATTTTCCTCCTCTCATACTGCCTCCATCCAATGTTTTCCTATCTCACTTCGCTCGGTAGGACTGGACTGCGATATTGACATCCCGAAATACATCCAGATGGTGCGAGAGCAGCGTTCTGGCATGGTGCAGACAGCAGCCCAGTACAAGTTCATCTATCTGTCTGTGTCCGAGTACATACAGACCACCAAGGCCAAAGACTGCGCGTATATGGTGAGCTATGGGGACAGAAAATCAGCAGACAGACTATCAACCACAGAACAGGAAATAATCCTTTCATGGGGCAGAAATATAGATTGATACAGGGAAAACACGGATGCGTTTCAAGAGATATGAATGTCAATAGGCCTTTGCACTTTTATTGCTGATTTGAACGCCAAAGCTGACAGCTGTAGTGCCAGCAACATGATATGTTATCAGAGAGTGGCTTGTGAAAGATGAACGTTGACCCAAAAACATGAACCAGTCGCATGACCCTCTCTGTGTTTGAGTAACAGCCAGTTATATCTAAAATGTCTCTGTTTCTCTCTTCCCCAGGAAACCGACACAGAGTATGGAAATCTGCAACTGAAACACCAACCAGCGAGCAGGAAGGTCTCAAAGTGAGTGAGCCTGTGTGTCTCTTTAAGACACGCATGCATGTTTGTGTGCGACCTGAAAGTTATGGAAGTGGGCAGTCTGATTTTGTTGAGCGAGAGACTTGTGGTCTACCTCAGTTTCATTGTCTTTTTTTATTCTGGGGAATACACTGAAAAAAGTATTCATCTTACCACATGATTTTCTTTTCCTTTAAGTTTAAAAATATCAGTTTCCTTAAAACCGGCACTAAAGACATGCAGCTGGTCTAAAGTCTGATTAATGTATAATAATTAATAACTATGGAGCCTTTTCCACAGTGCATCAAAGTACCAATATGTACCAGTGCCATGTTCTTAACAAGAGGAGCATGAGGCCATCAGCAAATGATTTGTATTTTTAGCAGTCCACCACTTTTGGTCAGACTGAAATATCTTATCAACTATTGTATGGATCGCTGTGTCCCCCTGACTTTTCAACTAGTGCCACCAGCAGGTCAAAGTCTTCACTTATCCAGTGAAATATCTCAACAAATATGATTACGAATAAGATGGCTTAAAGTTCCCAGTTGTCACAGCTGGCGCTCCCTCTGTAACAGGGAATCTAAATCCAGCGTGGTGATTTAGTTCCTACTGGTGTTGGTGGGTAGTGAAGGTCAAAATCAGTCATCACCTCCTGGTGGCTTTGGTTTTACTTCTTAAACCTAACTGTCAAAGCTAGCTGGGCATCAGAGGCAATCTGAGCATTTGTCTCCCTTTGTTTTATTAGTGATTCTCAACTCTGGTAAAACCAATAGTGACACCTCTGGCTGAGATAACAAAATTAATCATTTCAAGATTTAAACGATGCAACACAATGCAACTCAAAGGTCTGTCCTTTGTTCCCATGATGACTACAACCTTTAGAGAGTTCCCTCCAGACAACAGAAGACATTAAACCACTGTTTTCACTCCTCATGATGAGCGAACTTAAAAATTGGTGCAGTAGCCCTTTAATGGATGACAGCGGTAAACAACATGTTTTTTTTGAGAGTCTGAATAATGTTTTTGTGACCTCTGAGCCTGGGTAGCACTCATCTATGAGCTGTTCTAATTAACCAGTTAGGAAAAACAACACAGCACTGAACAGTTCAGCCCCAAACACTGTAAACTTTGACCCACTTGGAGCACTGAATAGTTGGCTGCCAGCTTTGAGTGATTGATTCATGGTTCATTTAAATTGTTCTCATGCAGCTGCCCCGTTCATTAACCTCTCCATTGGCTGCGATGCACTTCTAACAAAGCTGTGTCTAATCAATGTTTACTGGTGTACAAAAATACAGGGAAAGGATGAAATCACTGATCGGCTTTTTCTTTGTCTGTTTCCAGAAACAAGGAGGACGTTTATGAGAATCTGTCGAAAGGAAAGAAAGATGTGAAGAAGTCAAAGTCAGACAAGAAAAGTGGCTCAGTGAAGAAAAGATAGAGGAGGCCGAGAAGTTTTACCAAAGCACATCATGTTGTTGTATTTATGCAGGTACTCTATTCTTAAAGAATTTATATTTTAGTGGAGATATTATGCAAAATAACATTAAAGTGTAAAATCAGAGACAAAATAATCCGTTGACACCTGATATGCCCCGGGAACGCTTGGTTGATCCGTTTAAATAAAGCCAGAACATGTGTAAACACTTTGTAGTGCAACTTTTTTTCTCTTTTCTCAGTTATTTGAACAAAGACACAGTAATCTTTGTGTGATGCTGCAATAGTTAGGATGGAAGCTACGTTGTTTTATCAGGTCTTAAGTGTTGGATTTTAGCAGCAAATGTAAAGATTTCAATGCTTCAGTTGATGAAATAATTTAGCTAGCTTTTATTATACTATCATTATTATTATTATTGTATTCAGGTATAAATGAATACACAGACGTGCACCAAGTGTGTGTTCAGGTATCAACAAACACAGATAATAGACTTTTTTCACTTTCATGTTCATCTTCTGCTTGGTAACACTTAACAATAAGACTACCCATATAAAGGATTTATAAATGGTTTACAATTAGTTTAATTGACTACATTGTAAGCACTTTATAAATGATTAATAAACCATTCTAAACTAGTTATGACACAGCTATTTATACATCCGCTCACTATTTGGCAAGATCCAGTTATTGCTCACAACTCACTGATCTTAAAAAAGAGTTACTAACATTTATAACGGGCAAAAGTGAGCCTTATTTTAAAATGTAAAACACATCGCCATCAAATTAAACAATATTACCAAAGTCTTTGTGCATGAATCTGGTCATTTGATGTACCAAATGAAACTTTTTGACCATAAAGACATGCTGATGGTGGTTAAAGTCCAGTAATATGTTAATAAATATCTGATGGTGCTGACAGGGATAAACGCTGGCAGGTGAAGAACATAAAGTAAGCTACGTAACCAATGAGATCTGAGGCTCAACAGTACAGACAAATGGAGGCTCACTGTTTGGCAATCAACGGGTCAATTTTGCCCCTGAATGATTTATAAAGTATTAATGAGCTAATCAATAAACTAATTTTAAACCATTTATGAATCCTGTATTAGTGTAGTCTTATCATAAAGTGGTACCTTCTGCTCTTTATGCACTTTGTTTACATGTGCATTTTTACATTGATACACTAATACTTTTCTCGTGGAAATCTGAACCTTTGTCAAACGTCAACACCTCCCAATGCAGACAGATCGGACTGTTACCAGCTCTCATTCCCAAATTTGATCGCTGGGTCTTTTTAACACTAACACCAGACAGACACCAGACAATACATCAGTATTTCAGACATAAAATTAGTGCCTTCAGTGTTTTGTCAAGAGTGAACTTTGAACCTCAGCTTTTAAATCCTTCAAGCACTCAGAACAATATTGGATTTTAGGCATCAACAGCAGCAAACTCCATCTGTTTAGTGCAATATTTTAAATCACAGACAAACACAAAAATGCTGACTGGTTACCTGGAAATCAAACTCAACCTTTAAGCTTTTGAATGAACCTGTTAGTGCCAAAAAAAAAAAAATACAGACTGGGCCTTTAACCTGTTTAGGTGGTACTGGGAAACCGAGTGGTACAACATTTATGCACAATATGAGTGTGTTCCCCCACACAGGAAACACACCTGATACCTTGAGATAACCCACTGGTGTAAAATATCTGCATACCTTTACTCGAGTACAGTTCTGAGGTGGAGTCATACTATACTTGCACATTTTCCATTTTATGCTACTTTATACTTAGACTCCACTACAATTTAGACTGACATATATGGTACTTTTTGCTTCAGTACAGATATTTGATAACTTTACTTACCCTGCAGATCCAGATTAATAATACAAAATACAATCAACAAGTAAATCACAATGTCTTATTATGAATAAAGACTTTATTGATCCCTCGGTGAAAATCACAAGCCACCCAGTGCGATATACATTGAAAAACAAGTCTGAGCTTTACTAGCTGTAACAGTAAAGTAATCCAATACTGATTCTGCATAATGAGTACTTTTTTGGAGCCTTTTTTTTTTTAATGCAAATACTTTTGTACTTAAAAATTGAATGCAGGACTTTTACTTGTATTTATACAATGTGGCACAGAAGTATTCCTTCCTCCATCACTGACATAGCCCCACTGGTACTGTTTGACATAGTGATCAGCTCCCAGTACACAAGTATGCACTATGAGGGCTTTTGCTCAGTAGATCTTCTCCCCACCCACCAGCATGCTTTGGGGCTGGAGCGCCGCCTCTGACCGAGGCTTTAGTACTCTTAGACTCATGAACACCCTCCTCCTCCTCCTGCATGTGTTCCTGCAGAAACACCCCGAGTGAGTCACAGCTGATCGGAATCTCATTTCGTAAATTCACTGCGAATCTTCAGTGCAGAGAGGAGGTCTGTCCGCTCTCTGGGGAGCAGCTTCGAGCAACAGTTTCATTTTACGCGCATTCCCGTCCAGTCAATTGTCTCCAAACGTTGCGTAAGAGAAACTGATATCAAACAAGGCTGCAGCTCTTCTGCAGGATCCAGACTCAAGTCGAGGGAGGGAGAAGAAAAAGCAACAAGGAGGGAAAGTAAAGATTTCAGCTCGTCTGGACCTTCGGGAGGAACAAAATGTCTAACCCTAATTACTCCGGCAAGTTTCATATGGAGGAGCAGGATAATATGGAGGCCTACCTCGCAGCTTTGGGTAAGACTCCTTGTACCTTTTGGCACAGCTGAAACCTTTAAAACAAATTCACTGTTTCACCCATCTGAAGTGCAGGAAAACCCCCTCTGTCCTTACAGCTCTCTCCTTACAAACACAGATACTTGTACTTGTATTGCATTGTTCTTTTGCTTGGAGCTTATGGACCATCTTTTGCAGCAGCACAATGTGAATGACATCACCTCCTTGTCCTTTGCATGACCCCAGACACACACACACACACACACACACACACACACAGTGTTGTATAGCTACAAGAAGTATATTTAAAAGTATTTTTTAAAAGTATAGCTGACATCTAATTTGATTTAATTATCTCCTCTCAGATATTAACTTTGCTCTGAGGAAGATTGTGTGTCTGTTGAAGCCCACCAAAGAAATCACCCATGACCCAGCTACGGGAGCCATGACGATCCGCACTCTCACCACCTTCAAGAACTTCAACATGGATTTCACCATTGGAAAAGAGTTCACTGAAGACCTGGGGCCGGTGGACGGCCGTACCTGTCTGGTGTGTGTGGTTGTTGTTTTCTGAATATGCACGTTGCTTTGTTTTGGCACGTGTGCGTGCTTGTTGATACAGTGAATATGCAGTATCATAACTTGTTATACAAGTTTTTGATACTGCTTTGTGTGTTTAATTCTGGATGTCTGAGGGAAGTTGACTCTCCGACCACTGTGATTTTGTGTTTTTAATGAGGTGTTCACTCTCACAACACTCTTAGTGGTCTTCAGCTTACATGTCCATTCAGGAAACCAGTGAGTGATTTAGAAATAGCAACATTATCTCCAAAACAAAAAGAAAAAGAGAAAACGAAAGCAAAAGAAAAGGAAGCATTTGAAGTCGCCCATGTGTTCTGCACAAAGACTCTATCACAATGTGTGAGCTACTTTACATACTAATCGCACACCCTAACACAGCATCTCTGTGCTTATTCAGACTACAGTGAGCTGGGAAGGAGAGAAGCTGGTTTGTGTACAGCGAGGAGAGAAAGAAGGACGAGGCTGGACACACTGGCTGGAGGGCGACAAGCTGCATCTGGTAAGGATGTATGGACGGCGTGAAAAGAGTGATGAAGAGGCCGAAGCAGAGGGGAGGAGGGGGTGTATGTAATGAGGAAAAGGAAAATATAAAAGGAAGAAGATGCTAAAATTGATATGCTAAAGTGAGGGAAAACATGCAAATAGGGCCGGGTTTGGAAGTTGTTCATTAGCTTGTCCGGTTGCACTAAACTGTCTTTGTGGTAAGAAGTTCTTTATTAAAATGTTTGAGGAGCTTTCTGAGAGCCTTAGGGGGGAGAAACCCAACAAAGGAAGGCAAACACAAAAGAGGCAGAGGACTCTTGAATGCACGTCTAAATAAAAAGCTACAATATCTCAGGTCCCAGGGAGAGGATTGGCTCTTCTCATTTTTGATGTAAAAGAGTTTAAACTTCAGATTATGTGTCCGCACTGATTAAGATTTAAAACAATAGGTATTGTTCCTCTAAATAGCTCTCACAGGATTTCTAATGCCTCCTGTTGCAGTGGGGACAAAGCAAAGTGTTGTTGGTGCTGTGTCCAAATTCGTCAGGAGAGAATTGGGAAAGAAATGCCTGCGAGGATCAGGATCTAAAATGGTGGATTTTAAATGTTACACAAAGCAGGAGAAGGGAGCAGCGAGGGGCTAATGAAGAGTGAGTGAGGGGGAGCTGGAGGAGGAAGGAGGGGATGAGTGGATGGTGAAAGAGTGGGAGACGGATTACAAGGTCAAAGGATGAGGTGGTGGCGGGGGTGTCATGGGATTGTATGTTGGATACTATCCCAGGTTTGTGTATCACTCATTTAACTCTGCTTTGATGTGCCAAACTGTTTTATTGATTCTCGCTATTCATTTACGGCCCCCCCACCCTGTGCCCTTCTTTTCCCCCTGCCCCCTCCTCTGGTCTCTTTCCTCTCTGCAGGAGATGAGAGTTGAAGGCATCGTTGCCAAGCAAGTCTTCAAGAAAGCCGACTGAAGTAACTAAAAATGTGTGTTAGTGAATAATCTCAATTAATTCTCAGTAGATTATAGGTAAGATACAAGATTTGAATAACGTTTTTTTTTTTAAATTATAATCAACATTATTTTGAAACATCACTAAGACTTAATATCTGTAAAAATACTGATTTGTGTTTCTGTCTGAGAGAGAAGAAGAGCAGCAGCTTGTGTAAACATTCCCAACATACTTCCTCATGTTGCACTATCTATCTTCACCATGTTATAAACAAACCATACATCTGTCGGGTGTCACTGCTGCATCTTTAATACATCACATCATTCACCCAAGTTTCAAATGAGTGCATGTGTATATATGCGCATGTCTTTGTATAGTTATAAGAGCAAATTTTGGTTTTACACCATTGTTGTGAGGACATTTTGCCTGGTTCTCACAGCTTCAAAGGACTGTTTGAGTGTTAAGACTTGGTTTTAAGGTAAAGAATAGGATTAGGTTACGGTAAGGGTTGGGGTTAGGCAATTAGCTGTGATGGTTAAGGGCTAGGGAAAGCATTATGTCAATCAGTGTCCTCACAACTATAGAAAGACAAGAGTGTGTGTGTGTGTGTGTGTGTGTGTGTGCGCGCGCGCGCTCTCGTGTGTGTGTCCGTCCTTATTGGGACTACTTTCCGGTAAAAATGCCCACTTTGTCAGGACCAGTAGACCTCATGTGGACTAAAGTCTGGTCCTAATGAGGCAAACTGTCATTTCTGAGGTCCCGGTTAAGGTTAGGTGTGAGCTGTGACTAGAGGCTAGGGTTTGGGTTAGGCTGTCTACAATGAATGGAAGTCAGTGGTATGTCCTTATAAGTATAACTGCAGAAGCACACGTGTGTGTTGAATGTATTCAGTGATCAAACAATTTTCATTCCAATGTACTAAAAAAAAAAGATTTTACCAGTTTTTATGTACAATCCTCAACCAGATTTAGTTGCCGGGGTTGGAATATTTAAATAAGATTAGATATCCTTATAAGACATAGTTTACATTTATTATTTTATATTTTCCTTTTTATGAACAAATCCCACAGCCACAACAAAGATGTACACTCTTAAAAACAGGCCACTAATGTTTAGTTTGTTTTTTTTTTAGAAAAATTCTCAGTAATTTTCTAAACCATGTGGGCACAGTAGTTATGAGAAACTGTTAGAAAGAGGAATAAATAGTCTCCATATTCAAAGTAATGAAGTAACATGTTACCCAGTGTAATGTGTTTTTGATAGTGGATAATGATGGATTGGATGGAGGAATAAACTGCATCCATCGTTTTGAATACACATGCACACTTAAAGATACATTAAGCATGTGTATGTGATTGGTCTGAAGTAAGAAAGAATATAGAATATCAACAGAGTTACTCTGAAATACAGACACCACTGAGTCTAAAAACAGTGCTGCCTTCACTTGTGAAGCTCCTCAGACTGATTCACATCAAAGGGCTTAGCTGAAATTCTCATTTAAGTCCTGCAGGGGGCAGCAAACTATCACTCATCATTCAACTGCTGAATAAAGGAAACCCTATTTTCTTTTGTATAAATAGAGGTACTCTGAGCTCCACTGTCTCAACAACATTTACTTGATTATGTCCCGCACCACTCGTCCTCCTGTGGCTCAGAGTAAGTCCTGTGGAAGTTGCTAGTGCAGTATCCAGCGCTTCCACTGATGTGGTTTGATTCAGCGAATGAAACAGAAACCTTCAGTGGAGTTATAGGACGGTTACTGCTGTCCACGCTGTCTTGCGTGCTGCAACTGACCGTAATATCACCTGAGGAGGACAATGAAATCAATGTTGAGAGTGACAGTCCTTCAAAATAATGGTACATCGAACATGCCTTAAACTATGTGAGGTGTGATTTATGGCTGCCTTAATGGGGCTGAAAGTATCTATGTGCATGGAAAATGAATACAGACTAGAGCTGGAAATGTCGAATATCCGAATGGCTGACAGCTTCTTTCTTTGAAGCTCTACTGGAGGAATGAACACCAGTCTTCCAAAACATATCCCCCATGTTAGTGTTTTGATGATGATGGTGGAGACCGTGTTCACATCTGGTGACTGTGATGGCCATAGTTTATACTTTCTGGTCATACTTTCATTGATGTGCAGGACATACGTGTCCATACTGTACATCCATTATGTGTAACTCGAACATTTGTAGCTTAGAGGAAAAGGCGTTGATCATGAACCACAGTGTTTTCTCTGTTTTGAGTCTGGCTGTGAAGCTGGTGTGTGTGTGTGTGTGTGTGTGTGTGTGTGTGTGTGTGTGTGTGTGTGTGTGTGTGTGTGTGTGTGTGTGTGTGCATGCAGCAGTGTTAATTATTTTATCACCTGGGGTAAACAACTTTAAGTTGCAGGCATCGTTGCAACTCTCCTGGTAGTGGCCGTTCATCTCTTTGAATGGCAAAGGCAGCTCCAGCTGACTGATAGGAGTTGGTGGAACCATTTCAATCAAGGCAACAGGAACTGTGGAGATGGCTTTCACACACAGAAGATACCACGTTTGGGGTCAAAAAGATCATTCTTACCTCTGTTCATGGCCATGATGAATAGTTTGAAATAAATCAAATGCATCAAGTGTACTGGAAACTGACAGCTTTTGGAGCCTATTCTTGGTGACTCATTAACTGCTGTGATATTAATAGACCTATGAGGAGCACTTTGATCTCTCTAAAACTACAGATTCAGCACTGCAGCACCACTAATGAATCAGAGGTAGTTCCACATGCTGAGCAACTGTTTCTAGGAAAGGTTCTTCATACTTAATTAATACATTTGTAAAATTTAAATGTACAGTTCAGCGTGACTCAGTGATATAGTGATATTCCTTAGATTTATATTTTGAGTATCAAATACTAACCCGAAACTCACCTTGAAAGGTGTTTGTAAAAAGTTTGTCATTTCCTCTTTCACAGGAAAGAGGCTGCAGACATATTTGACTCACAGTCATTATAATAAGATTCCAATAGTGTCAGGTTTTTAAGAGCGGGAAAAAAAATCCAAACTTTCAATATAAGCTTATCAATACACCCCTGCACGTCGCCGCTGTTCATTTAGCTTCATTTATGCTCAGTATTTTCCAAACACTGCTTTATATACTTTTGGTGTGAATATTTTAATCCATCAAAGCCATAATGAATGCTAGCTCACCTCAACTGCTTTCTCTGAGGCACTGAAAATGTTTAACAACAACCTTTCAAACCTACAGTAGTCGAGTAGTGCCCAATGTAGTGCATAATATCATCTGAAATGAAAGAGGCCTTAACGTGTGCCCTGCATCATTATTTCTCATTAACTGAAAGATCCACCTAAGACATGTTTTAAGACATAAAAATACTCTGCTTTGAATCATATTTTATGTCTGATGTTTTTTTTCCCACAAAAATCTCCTTACAGATTCTTGAAATGACATCTATTCCTTGTTCGTCATTGAAAAACATCCAGAATCTATGTATATAGGTTTTACTGGATAGTTTTAACTACTGGAGACTAATTTCTCCTCTTACCACTGAAAAGCCCACTCTCAGCATATGTGAACTAAAGGATTCAAGTTTTCACATTACAACTTAACTAGTTGGACTCCCCAACTAGTTCTGATTATACAAAATCTTGAACTCAGATTTAACCCTTTATAGGACACTCATTGAAATACTTAGAAATTCAAAATGTCAACCCTAGACCATTACTGGTGGTCATTACAAGACTTTTTTTCTTTTGTGAGTTTTTCAAAAAAATATTTAATGTTATGGTGAAAATCAAGGTCAATTAAGTTATCATATATGGTTTCTTGTCGGTCTATCATGTAGCCTGATTGTCGCTGATTGGCTTGGAGAAATCTCGTGGTTCTAGTAGCAAGGGGTGGCATTTTGACCTCCCACTTAAGTTACCAAATATAGTCCTTTGCCCTATAAAGGGTTATGGTGAATGCAGAGAAACCCAAAACTGAAACTGTCTTCATGGCACAATACTACTGCAAAAGGGAAAATATGAATTTTAGTAATTTCAGTGGGATTAACCCATTGAAGATACATGCTGACGTGTTCGGATATGAAGTGAATTAAGGACATTTTGTGATAAGAACAAAGACTTTCACCAGGAATCACTGACCTCAGTTTGTTCTCTGTCACAATGAACACCTGATACGATCTTTTTAAACTGACAACTGGCATTCTTGTTCTTGAAGCCCAACCTTCTCTCGTTAATTTTATTTCATCTGTAAATTCCAGTATTGGCCCAGTGCTTAACTGGAAATGCAGTAAATGTGAATGAAATATGATACAACGTCAGCCAAAACAATCATTTAGGGGATTGTGCTACATACGTAGGACCTGGTTTCTCAGTATGAGTTAGCTGCCTGTGGAGTGTGCGTCACATTACACCAAATAACTGTGTCAGGCTGAATATGTACAGGATGTGGTTTCCCCATTCAGTTTGTAATGCCTGCTGTCCTTATTTAACATGTTACACCGCTACTTATTTAACCTGCCTCGATTAAACATAAATATTCTGCTTTTGTTCAAAAAACCAAGGTATACAGGTACTGCAGTTTTATTTTAGTCCAACCCACAATAATTCTACTTAGTAAAAGAAAACCATGTATGCATTTCTTTGTTGTTTTTTTTTAACAAATTTACAGTAAAGGAAACAGTGGGAGGTTATGTTTGAAAAGAGATAAACAGTGACCTTAAACTGTATGACTTCAAAGCAGATTATGTCTCACAGTTGTGGCCAACAACATGTGTAGACTGCCAGTGAGTAGGTATGTTCTCACACTGCTTTGCTGCCTTCTCAGGGATTCTTTTTCTTAAAGAATGAGAGCATTCAAAAGTATATGAAAAACAATGATGAATGTGACACATTGTACACACCTGGTTTGTATGACTTGCGTTTTGTCCTCCAGCAGAAGAGACCAAACAGGACAAGTGCGGTCAGCACGAGTCCTGACCACAGACCAGCGGGTAACATCCAAGAACAGTCTGACAAACAAAGAGAGAAGGATTTTTAGAGAGACCCAAATATATTTTACATTGATTCTTTGGAATTGCTCTTTCCTTTAGTTTAATTAAAAACTTTCCAAATAGAAAATGTGTCACAAGTAAATTTCCCACCTGTCAGATCTGTCTATAATGCTTCCTTCATGTGTTTCACTATCTATTTGACATGATTAAACTGAATAGCCCATTTGCTTCTAAAAGATAGAACCTCAATAATTTGCCAGAGAATTAAAAAAACAGAGGTCATTCCTATCCAGGTCCATGTTTTAAACATATGGTGAGACAGTGGTTAAGGTTATGGTTGGGGTATAAGGCGGGGTGGCTGAGCATGACAATTGTACATTTTGCAATGACAGCAACACATTTGGCTGGTTAATTGTAGGTTAACATGTAATGAAGAGATCTAGATACGAAGGCACTGCCCCTGATTTAATGACTCTTGTTAATCAGTCTCTTGTTGGAATAGCTCACAGGTCACAGAGAGGTGCCAACTCCAATGGAATTACATTTATTGTTTTCCTTTTTTTTTAATATGCAATAGCACTTTTATATGTATAATTTCTAAATGCCTTTTCAAAAGTAATGCAATGAAAACAACAATAACTAGTGACCAAAAATGCCATAGCCTGCTCCAGCACATTATTTACACATTTTGCACTCCCCTTCACACGGATGCACAGCTGTGCATCAAGTGATGCCACTTTGCACTTATACCCAGTCTGAAATGAACTTTTTTCAGCACCTACCACTGAACTTTTTTGTCTGCTACTCAGGAAGACAAAAAATGCTAAGAGGGCATGCCAGGGTTATGGTTAATGTGCCATAATAAGAGGATGTTGAGCTCGGAAACATAGGACCCTGGGAACAGGGAAAAGTACGCTCCAAAAACATATAAGTGGGAAAAAGTTACAATGTAGATGGAAGTTTTATTTTTTAAATACATTATTGAGGACTAACTGTAAACTCAAATCTGTAAATTCAATTGCCATATTTCTCAGTACAATACTTTTACATTTAAAATGTCCCTTCCATTGCTTACTCTGTAGTGGATACTGGTAAACAAAACTTAACTTCTGTCAACCGACTGCGTACTTTGACCTTTGTGGCTTGGCTGTGTTTTCTTTCAGTATTTGTTTTAACAAATAGACTATGGCACCTGTGTGCAAAGCATGGATGCATTTTATAGATATATATCAACTATTGAAGGATTTCTGTTGTTTGTCCTGGTTTAGCTGCTTCAGCCTTGATAAGTCTCAAGAAGGAAGCATCCTGTTCAACACTGCCAGGCATCTTTCTGACACTTAGAATTGAGTGTATTTGGGTTCTCCAGCACCAGCTTCTTAGTGTTTTCAGGGCCAAAACAAAGTGATCTGGCTGTAAAGTCCAGCAACTTGCATTTTAGGCACACCAGCTGACTTTTGGTTACTTGGGGGCAGCAGAACAAGTTGTGACATATAATCACCACTTAAGTTGAACTTTATTTTCACATTGAGAAGTCAATGAGCAAAATCATTCTTAAGATGGTCACCTGATGGATTTAAGTCCAATATTCACTCTCTTTTAGCTTTGTTTTTTGTCTGTACCAGTTCCTGAGGGAAAAATCTGTCTCTTTACCGGTTAAACTCTCTATGTTCACTAGCTAATTGATAACAGTTGCTGTATTTAGTTTTTCCTGTGAAAAAAAGCTCCATGTTGAGGCCGACAATGCCACCATGAGAGCAATGACAAAGAGTAAAGTTAATGAGTACAGTCCGACAGCTTAACAATAACCTACAACATGCTATAAATCTCCATAAAACTGAGGGGGGCTGCAGATTCAGATGATAAAACTGTAGCTTCATCACTATGAATAACCCCTTTCACTTTATCATACATTGTTATTGTAAAAAAATACCAACTATAGCTGCTTTAACCTTTATTCTGGAAAGGTGAAATTACCCTTTACAGCCAGTCACAACAGAATCACCCCATCCCCTGTCATAATACCCTCAGTGGGTGCCTTAGATTGCGCTCCTACTTTGGAGTGATTGCTCATGCGTACTACTTCTGCTTCCTCCCTTAATAACTCAGTCATATGACATACAGGGACTGAAGGTCAACATTGAGTCACTCGGGACAAGAACTGCTACATTAAACCTAAGAGATTTTAAAATCTGAAGAGATGATAGACATTTCAAACAACAGACTGAAGGTAAAAATGGAGACCTACGAGATTTAAAGTCACCACAGATGGCATCAGTTGTTTGGGTGCCTGGAGTTTTCAGCACTCTTCCAAAGTCTTCACATCTAAAAATCGGCAGATAAAAAAATAAATATCTACATACTGTATTGTGTTAGTCAACCAACTGAAAATTGCAAAATATGGGAGCCAAAGGGGGCCGTGTAAAATGTTTCAGACAAGCTGAAGACACAGTTAAAGCATCTCTGCAGTGTGGATGACGTACAGTTGCAGAAGGTTTGATGTGGGACTGAGGATATCGACCGAAACAAAAACAGTCATTTCTGCTGTGTGTCGACGGGTGACTAATGAATGATTCAGTCACATCTGATCACATTACATACTTCAATATCCTCCTCCTATAATAATGACAGTAATAGTGGAGATACAGCCTTACCTGGTATGTTTTTGACAGGGTGAGTGGAAATCTGTTACGTTGCTGTAGGTCCCTTCTCCACACGGAGCACAGATAGTATCATTCGTGCGAGTGGCTGCAAGAAGGAATCAGATGTGAAGTCTCTTAAGTTGCTGGTTTGTATTGTACCTCAGCAAGATGTAAATGTTTGCTGGAGTACATGATCATTTTATTTCGTATTATACAATAGAGGCCTACCTTGAGCGATGACTCCTTCACCCAGAGTGCAGTGCTTCACTGTCTGGCAATGGTCACAGTGATCATTACTACAGTAGAAACCAGTCACACACTCACATACTACGTTCTCCTGAGCCGTACAGTCCTTTATTTTCCTCTGGTTGTTATCTGAAAGAGTCAAAGAGAGATAAAGTCTATCCTCTATTGCTTCCACAGAAGGTCTCCCCTACATTTTCTGTTAAAATTGTGTGTGTAAGTGTTTGGTCCAACTTAACTGAGAGTCGAACGTAAGGGCTGGGACAGATTATGGGACAGCACAGAAGCTGGGCACGCAAACTGAGAGAGACATGTGGCTATGTTGTTTGTAGCCATTACTAGAGACAATTCACCACAAAGATAACCACAAAGAGACACAACATGACTGCATCAAGAAAAAAAACTCCATATTTTGCATCTCTTTGTAGTCATGTTTGTTGTCATTTTGTGTTTGTAGTTGTTTTGTGTAATAATTTGGCTATTTGTGGTTATTTTGTAGCTCTTTCAACTACAAACATTTCTGCCTCTTTGTAGTTGTTTTACTTCTTCAGTTGCTTATTTGTGGTTGTTTTAGATCTCTTATTACTACAAACATTTACACCTTTTTGTGTCTCTTTGTAGTTGTCTGTGTGGTCGTTTTGTCTCTCTCTGTCTGTAGCTGTTTGCACCTCTTAGACATTGTTTTATTGATTCACTTACAAGAAATAATTTTAAACCGAAGCTTTGGTCAGTTACAAAACTGAAGAGATTAAGTTTTAATGACTTTAGATGACAGTTACATTTGTTTTCTGGTTGCATTCTCAGTTTGAAAAGTCAGTTTTTCATGTGACATGAAGGTTTTACAGCTGTCACCACTGCTGTTGGAGTCACTTTTGTACCAGAGTTAATGCAAAGACGATACACGAGGCTGCATGCAGTAACACTGTTACATTATAAGTTAATGGGGGTTATTACTTTCAAGGTTGTTAAAATCATCTAATTTCCACAATATCATATCTTTATGTTTAAGCTTTTTCCAGCTCTTCTTTGAATCTACATTATGTTTAGACTGAGTGAAAAACACACACACACACACACACACACACACACACACACACACACACACACACACACATACACATATATATACACACACACACACACACATATATATACATATCTATATATATATATATATGCATATATGTACTTATTTCTCCAAAATTCAGCTTGACATACACAATATGTTTGTAACTTCAGGATCTCCCCTGAAATTTGAAATGCAGTTTGAAAAGACAACGTTTGGCTACACATGTAATGACTGGCCCCACCGGCAGCCATTTAGTGAGGTGTAATCATTTAAAAAAGGAAAGGAGGAAGGAACTGTGGTTTTCATTGTGTGTTTAAAGTGCAAAAAAGTATGTGCTTGCATGTGAAAACAGCACTGTCTGTACATGCATGTGACTTACTAGAACTACAGTCCTTGCAGACGTGACATTTATTTAAATGGTTTTTTGTGGCTGTGTATTCCCCACGTCCGCATTCGGCGCACTTGGTTGCTGTCTGATCGTCACACTCAGCTTGCATGTATGATCCTGATAAGAATTGACAAAGCAGAGATATACAGAAGAATCTGATGGCAGGCTGTAATGCACATAAAGTATGTAAGGAATGCAGAAAAGTTGACAGATACACAGTAAACGCTGTGCCGTGGTTTGCACAGTCCTATGAAGAAGTTTGTTATACAAAGGCAAAAGAAAACTGAAGCTTTATGATGTTGACTAACCTGCAGGACAGCGCTGACAGCATCTCCCATTTTTACCGAGGTACTCATCCTCATTTGTGCAATATATCTTAGCCATTTCTTGTCCATTCAATTACAGTCCTCCATTTGTGTGTAAAATCTGAGCTGAAGACTAGAAGAGATTACAGCTGTTTCTCTTTTTCTGACATTCACTCATTCACTGCTTGCATTCTTGTATCTCCACTTTCTTTGTGCTCACTGCTCTGTCTGTGACTACACGTATGTTTCCCCTCCTCACTCTGCCTTACCTACTTCTCATGTCTTTTCTGATCCTACTCAGTGGAAAACCCAAGTGACCCTTATCTGCTGTTTTCCCCTCCGTCTCTCTCTCTCGGTCTCTCTCTCTCGGTCTCTCTGTCTCTCTGTCTCTGTCTCTGTCTCTGTCTCTCTCTATCGTCATTTCCTTCCTGTCCTAGCCCTCGCACTGCGAGGTGAGCTGTGTGTGTGTTTCCGTGTAGCTACAGGACCAGTTTGGCACATCTAACTGCACAAAGCAAAGCAGCACAATGAGACATTTCCTCTCTCCTCTACACCCTTTCCTTTCTCTCCATCTCCATTGTTTCCACTGAACCTTTGTCCCAGTGGCGCAGGGATGTTGCTGAGCTAAAACTGCATTGGGATTTTGTAGTAACAGTAGATCTGTCTTCCTGCCACTCCACTTGCCCACAATCACTCTCTCATTACTGCAAACATACAGAAAACAATCTACAAATAGATTTATAAAACACTTACGTCCGCAAAATATGAGTGAGAGAGAAAGGGGGGAAGCAAGGGAGAGCAAGGGATGGAAAGTAAATTATTCTGAAAAGAGGAACAAGAGATGATGATGAGATATTTTATTTGTGAAGAGATTTTAACGGATCAGGATGTTACATTTAAGGTGGGTTTGGATTTTTGCATTTCGGAAATATAAAACATATAATTACACTATCACACAATTTCTAATAATCGTGTAGAGTACTTGTGAGATGGAAGGATGTTAACATATTTGGCATTAGCATTGTGATTTGTGTCTTTTTTAGTGCAATTGGACTTTCTTACATTAAATTATGCCGCTCCTTTCTTACTCTGTGGTGCTTGCATTTTCTCCACTTCTTCCCTCCTTTACTTTACGATGTAACACCTCCTCCATTAAATTCTCCCCTACTTTCCCTCTTCTTCCCCCTCTCAGTCTTCTGCTCCTCCTGCTCTCCTGCTCGGCCTACTCGATGCTGCTGGGATGGGTGGAATCTCCGGGGTATCCCAGTGGATACTCGCCTCATGCCAGTCTAAACTGGAGCAGGTGTGCCCCCAAAGGTCACACCCTGTCCATCAGGTTCATCCACCTGGACCTGGAGGACAGCCAAGACTGTGAAAACGATGCAGTGAAGGTCAGGGGCCCAGATAAACTTCAACTTAAGTCAAGGTTACTAACTTATGTCAGTGCTGTTGTGCCCTCTGCCACATATTTTATGATTTCGTCTTTTTCTAGGTCTTTTCAAACGGAAACCTAATGTCCGTTCTGTGTGGCAAAAGGGAATTTGAGGAGCTTCAGTCCACTGTAAATCCCTCACTCTTCTCCTCCCCCGGTGAATGCCTCTCTCTTTCATTCCACTCCGACTACTCCAACACCCAGAGGCACAGTGGCTTCAGAGGCTTTTATACCATTCAAGGTGAGACATAGAAGGGAAAAACAAGCAAATTACTTTGTTGTTGAAGTCTCAACAAAGTCCATTGTATTTGTGCCCATTGTATTCTTTCCATGTTTCCCAGGAGAGCTCAGTTTGTACATGCATGTATTTCATCACTTTTGTACTCATAATGTTAGGAAGGTAATAACAATTCACAGTGGTTGCTGTTATTATAGCTGACATAATTTTAGAAATAGGCCAAATAAATTATAAAGCTTGTACAGAGTTTGTAGCATTGGGACAATTGGTTTCAGTTCACATGTGCCGAGAGGGCTGCAGTGACTCATGTCTCATCTAAATGTGAACCCATGCACATGTCTTGTGGTTGAAGGAAAAGCAACTTTAGATAAGTAATCATACCACATTTCATAATAATCAAGAAAATCTTACACACCGAGATACTAGAGCTTCTAATGACAGTAATAACAGTTATAACTTAAAGCCCTAAGAGAGACACAAAAGTAGCCCTTCTGCTCTCAGTTTCAACTCCTGATGATCTAATCATCTTTTCTGAGACCAGAGAGACGACCAACCTCTCCCATGACCTGGTAGAAGAAAAGTACAGTGATGACTAGGAAACTCGTGAACAGCACATTTCCCAACGATTCTCTTAAACTGTCTTGTGCACCAAACTTTTCTGCGTATGACCTTTAATTACTTTGCTCCCTCAGACTTTGACGAATGTCAGGATGATCCTGAGAACGGATGCACCCAGTTCTGCCACAACTTCATCGGAGGGTACCACTGCTCCTGTCGCCATGGTTACTACCTGGATGTGGACAAACACACTTGCACCGGTACAAATAACCTCACTATTAGGATCAGCGAGCAGTGCTCAGAACAATCAGTTAACAGTACGAATCAGACAGAGGAAGAAAAATCAAGGAAGGAAGAACAAAAGTGAAACATGAAGTGAAAATTGGAAAATAGCAGAAGCAGAAGCAACTAAACTGGGTGGATGGGGGGTTGTCTTATATGAGAAGTACTTACAATGATAATAAACTCTTATCTTTAACACAGTGAGTTGTACCGAGGATCTGTCGGGGCTGAACAGAGGTGACATATCCAGTCCCTCCTGGCCTGCTTCATATGCAGAGAACGCCAACTGCTTGCACACCCTGTCTGTGGAGGCCCACCTGCAGCTGGAGCTGCACTTCTCTGAAGATTTTGACGTGGAGCAAAGCCCTGATGGCTCATGCATAGACGCGGTGACGGTAGGTATTGAGTCAGGATATGGGAGTGTCTAACACTGATAACTTACAGAACAGGAAACAAAGAGGAATTTCAAACAAAAGTGTTGAAGCGATGGATTTCATTTGTCAACCAGTTCACATCCTCTATTTTATTTTATCGTCTCTCTGTTACACATTTTTGAGATTTGTTTCCTTTGCATACAGTGTCTAAAAAGTCATACTATAATCACCCCATGGCATTTTTTTTACAGCACTGAATAAATGAGGATATTTTAACGTGATATTTGTGTTCCTGATTCACAGAAAAAGATGAAAAGTTGTCAGAAAGAGATCTTTGAAACATAATTTAAATTAATTAGAAACATCGAGTAAAAAGTCAGTCAGTATTTAGTAGTGTAGATGCACCTTTGGCAGCATTTACAGCTTGAGTATGTGTGGATAGTTCTCAGCTTTGCACATCTGGACACTGCAGTTTTCTCTATTCTTATGGATCTGGACTGTTTTCTCTGTTCTCCCATGTAGCTTTGGCTTTATGTTTGAATTTATTGTCTCACGGGGAAGCTTTCTCCCAAAGTTTTCTCCCAAGTTACAGATTTTCCGCCAGGAGCTCCAGTGGACTCGGGAATTTCCTTGTATCCATCCTCTGACTTGTGCTTTTCGTTCACAGAGTTGCTTGGAGGGTTTTACCACAATATCCACTCGCCAAACACTGGACCCCACAGACAGGACATCAGGAAAAATACATGTGATGACATTACTGTGTTGTTTGGTTTGCAGATTGAGACTCCCTCTGGGACTCTGGGGCCATTCTGTGGCCACACGCCTCCCCCATCTCCCGTTCTGACTCACTCACATCACGTCCAAATCCGCTTCACGTCCGATGGCTTTGGCACTAACAGAGGATTCAGTCTCCACTTCAAAACCAGAGGTAGTGCAGCCTCCTCACACAGCAGGAAAACCCTAACATTTGTTATGAAGTTGTTTGGTGGAAACTAATCACAAAATAATCATAATTGTTCTTTTTGATATGCTAATTGCAGACAAGGTCTGTCCAGTCGTGGTAACCCCACATTCCACTGCCACTCCTCAACAACCAGAATATCATCAGGGTCAAACTGTGACAGTAGCTTGTGATCTCGGCTTTATTGTGAACAGGGTGAGTGTGAAGAGAACCAGAAGCTTTGATCACTTTGCATTTGATCTATTTAAGTCATTATTAAGCTCACTGACTTCTCCTTTTGCAAAATAGCAAGACATCCAGATCACGCCATCACAGTATGTGACGACATGCCAGCAAACTGGCATGTGGACTCCCAGTTACCTCTGTGAACGTGAGTCTGACTGGAGCCAATTTCTGTATTTTTCAGAAAATTTCTTGAGCTGCCCTGAATTTGTTATTTTATTTTCCACTGCCTTTCACAGTGTTTTTTTTCTCTCCTTTACATATTTCCATATGAAGCTGTGGATTGCGGTTTTCCTAATATCCCAGAAAATGGTATTCTTCAGTTGGTGGACTCAGATAACCCACAGACTCAGTATAAAGACCAGATCCAGTTGAAATGCAGTTCAAAGTACTACACACTTGAAGGAGATGGTGATTACAAGACGCTTGTACACAGCCCTTTTCTGTTTCTTTTCCTTGACTAACTTTTGAGAATGCAACATTTTCAGATCTTATTTAAGCGTTTTCCTTCGTCTTTTAGACAAATACACCTGCATGGCCAGTGGTGACTGGGTATCTCGTGGTGGCAAGACTGAGATGCCAAAATGCATTGAAGGTACGACTATAAATTGATTTTTCTAATTTCTCATGTTAGCCACCATTCCTTTGGAGATGTTTCCTTTTTCATATGAATCTAGTGATGATTTCTTTTTGCATATTTCAGTGTGCGGGAAGCCTGAAAAAGACATTGTGAATACAGGCAGAATTTTGGGAGGTAGCAATGCAAACCTGGGACAAATACCATGGCATGTTTTAATAAAGGAGCCGAACAGAGGAGGAGCATCACTGATCAATGACAGATGGGCTGTCACAGCAGCTCATGTGGTGGAAAATGTAGATGAAACATCTCTGCTTCTGTACGGTGGACTTGTAGATGGAAGAACAACATCAAATAGGTTCTCCAATGTAGTTGTCATGAACAGTGAGAGGATCATAATTCATCCCAGCTACATCAAGGGCGTTCAAGAACGCACCAGTTTTGACAATGACATTGCTCTTATCAGATTCGCTTCCAGGGTGAATTTAGGTCCAAACCTCCTACCCATTTGTCTGCCACAGGTAAACAGGAGCTTGTTGGAAAATGAGCAAGGCACAGTGTCAGGCTGGGGGAATACAGACGTGGCCAGAGAGGGTTGGAAGGGTTTCGTCACATCTACCATGTTAAAATATGCTCATATTGGGGTCTACTCCCAAACAGAATGTGAGGATACACCTGTGACATCAACTAAGAAACGCATGAGTTTCACTAATAACATGTTCTGTGCTGGAGCAGTGGGAAGGGACAGCTGCCAGAAGGACAGTGGAGGTCCGTTTGTCCTGCCCATGTTGAGTGGAGCAGGGCCTTACTATCTGACCGGCATTGTGTCCTGGGGACCCCCCTGCCGACAGAGGCAGTACAAGGGTTATTATACCAAGGTGGAGAATTACGTAGACTGGATTAAGGAGACAATAGACACCATAGAAAAAGCATAGACAGGAGAAAGATGAGGGAGAAAATACTTTTCTACTAACCATAGTAATGTAATCCATTTCTGGAATTATACAGGAAATCAGAAAATAAAAACTATGGCCTTGTAATCGAATGTAGCAACATTAATAACATTAAACTCTGATCACATTATGACTTTATATTTCATTGCTGTATTAAAGGACTTTGCAAACAACTGTAGAAGATGTGTGTTTTAACCGACTTATATACCGTATACTGTATTTTGGTCCTTTAATTCATTATAGTTTAGTGGCAGAAAAATATCCTTGTCTTTCACACTAATTCATTAATAATTTATTTGCCTGTACTATAATACATTCATGTTTATACTGCTGTGAAACATACAGCACTGAAAACATTTTTGTGAGTAACGTGACCATGTCGAAGATCCTTGCACCTGAAAATACAAGATTTTAAATTACATACATTGTGACTACTAGGGCTGGGAGATGGTTGGAATTAACATTGGTAAGGCACTAATCTTCCACTATTGATATATGTCACATGAACGCAAATGTATGAAGTGTATTAGCAGTGATTTCAATGTTTTTCTTTGACCACATCACAGTGAGCTGACAGGACTTTGATTCCCAGGCCTCTAAGCAATCAATCACAGTTACATGGTTGATTTGTCAGACAGGGCTCTGGCACCTACATGTTTCACCAACATGTACGCCTCTCAAGTGAAAGGCTACTGCCTCCTGTTTCTATGCTAAAAGAAAAAGTCTAAGTCTAATAACCCCCTCCAGTGGTAAACTGAGGTACATGGGTGCATGAGCTGATTTTGAAATGTGGGAATTAAGGTTGAGAGTTGCTAAAAAATAAAATCAAGTTATTCTTAATAGATGATAATCTAAATAAATACTAAAAATAAATCTTCCTGATGCTCCATTTTAGAGGAATTATTTCCAGCATCGACATCGTGTTTTTCTACAATTCAAAGTCAAGTGTTCGTTTGATATTGCCAAGACAAACAAGGGATATTCCTGGCATTAACGCAGTGAGTTGCTAAACACTGGAAACGACAGACTTTGTGGCATTAGTGTTTCACTTGAATGTGAGACATTTGCTCCCACAACAGCGGATCAGTTCACTCATGGATACAGTGTTTAATCCAGAGATGGGGTGGACCTCCTGTATCATCTGGTAAATTCAGATGGAATTTTTAATCCATTTTAAATAGCTCTTGTTTTGTCTCTAGTTTGATTCCAATATTCACTTTGTATATCTGCTATCATTGTGGAACTGCTTCTAATGACATTGTGTGTTGTATTCTGTACATCCAATTCTACAGATGAACAGTATTTTATAGGCTGACTGAATGATCCGACTCCCAGCTTATCGTATATAAAGCCTCAACAATATCATATGGTTGCAAAAGTTGTGTTGATTGCGTCACTGTATTTGCTCTCTCTCTCTGTCTGCATCAACTTTGGACCAGCAGCTCAAATGACCACAAACTGACAAACAGATCGAACTCTCTCTGTCCATGTGCCTTTCCAGGCTTCTCTGTGTGTCGCTGAGTGAGTGCAAGCAGCTGCACCACTCAGAGCCTACAATGTATGGACAGGTCCAGTCCCCCCAGTACCCGCTGCCTTACCCTCCCAACATGCAGGAGCAGTGGGACCTCACTGTGCCAGAGGGCTACCAGATCCGACTCACCTTCACTCACCTGGACATCGAGGCTTCTGCAGGCTGCCATTACGACGCTCTTACAGTCAGAGCCATATTTCAAAACAAATTATATCTCAAGCAACAGAGCAGTGTTGTAGGGTTTGACTTCTAAACTTAAGCATGATTCGAATGCCAGCTTTGACAACGTGACGTTTACCTAGAACACTTATTGTAGCGCACATACTTTTCAGGTCAGATAAGGTCAGATGATAATTGTCAGTGGATTCGTCAGTACAGGTGACCCCTTTTATGTTATATAGAACCATTCCAATAATTTTTAATATGAAAATATTGATTATTGCACCATTAAGTAATGAGTAGACTTCAAACTGAGACTTGAACTCAAACTCAAACACAGAAGACTTAGGATGTGACTTTGGCTCAAGGTTGGAGACTCAGCTGCAACACTGCAATGTATTCTGCTGCTGATAAATTCAGCTTGGTGTTTTATATCCTTGTCAGTATTTGTCCAACACTAAAACTGGCGACTAACTACTAAAAACTAAAACCTGGTATTAAACTTTCCTCATCATGATTAAGATTTTATTCCTATGCGATGCTCCAGGTTCTCGATGATAAAAAGGTCCTGGGGATATTTTGTGGCAATGAGCTCTCTACTGATGGGAATCATCCAGGCAACCAGCCCCTTCTGTCTCCAGGCAACAGACTCACCCTCGTATTACAGACAGACGATAGCAACCCAGAGCACCACCAGAATGTGGGCTTCTCCGCTCAGTACCAGGCAATAGGTAACACTTCTGTCTTCCCTCTTCCACTGCTGAACCACCTGAACAACAAACCTAACGTGTCTCTCAAAATCAGACATAGATGAGTGTTCTGCACCGGAGCCTGCAGATGGTTCAGGTCCACTCTGCTCTCAGATCTGCCTCAATACCCTCGGCTCATACCTCTGCTCCTGTCACCACGGGTTCGAGCTTCGCTCAGACCAGCGCACTTGTGTGTGTGAGTACTGTGCAGATACACACTGTACTTCCCAGGTATGTACGCATTACAGCTGCCAAGATGTTAAAGAGGTTATTTAGTCAGATTTGACAGGAAAGGCTTTGCTCTTTGAAGGAGCTCTCAAAGAAACTGAGCAGCAACAAGGAATCTGCAATAACTAATCCCCATTTAACAAAACCCATTCATGGACATCTTAGAGTTATATGACAGGAGTGATGTACACTCAGCTGTTTATTTGGTTTGCCTAGCTACAACTAAAACAGTATAACACAGCAGTCCTGCAGTAAATCCTCCCTCCACAGATTATAACCCCATCAGGCCCCTCAGGCCATCAGGCAGAGGTCTTCTTGCTAGAGTTAGATCCAGGCCAGGTGAGGGTACCTTCAGTACTCTGCTCCTGTTTTCTGGAGCAAGCTGCCTGATGACCTGAGGTCAATCACAACCATATCCACGTTATAAAACAAATTCAAAATGTTCCTGCTCTCACAGACTTACAGGTAATTACTGTATGTAAGTGTGTTTGGGGGTCTGCGCTCATATGGTTGCACTGTTGAATGTGTTGACGTTAATTGGTGTAGGATGTATGCAGCATCATAGATTTTTTTTTTTACAAAAATTTGCAAATGTTTGCCTTCTAATGTAAAGCACGTGGAGTTTTCATGTCATGAAATGTGCTATACAAACAGAATTGGCATTGCCATTCATGAAGGCTATCATGTCCAGTTTTTGCTGAAACTGTTTACTTTACTTTATGACACCTTTGAGGGATGTATTTTGTCGTGCTGTTGAACTATACTGCCTTAGAAAGAGAGGTGTTTTCTCTTATGTAGCCGACCCATAGTTGATATAAATGAGGTGGACAGAAAAACAGCACTGTAAACTGCAACCTCTCAAATGACCATACAGTTGAAAGTGAACATTATAACCTAAACCTGCATTGTTGTGAAGTAGGAGTACCAAATAATCTAGCAGCTGAGTGTATATCTCTGATTTTTTTGACCACTTGGGGTCAGTGGAAACAAGCTTGACGACACTGATATTGACTCAGACATGTTAAGTTGGTGTTGCTCATTTACTCATTTAGCCCAGACAGAAGATCATTAGCATTCATGTCTCTGGCCACCTGGTGAATGTAAGTGCGGTATTAACAGATGTGAGTGGTGAGAGTGAACCAAAATAGTCAAGTTGCAGTTGTAGGATCCATTTCATATACACATTTAATCCACTGTTGATATAAAAATATTGATTATAGCAAATTTAAGTACATGTCTGGAGCCAGGATGTGTTTAACTTATGTTAGCATAAATATTAGAAGTAAGGGGAAAGAGGAAAAGAGTGTAGTATTTGTTATACTCTACTAAAGTTGGTAGTTCAGTCTTATCAGTCCACTGAAGCATTACCAAAAGGTTTGAGCTGGTGGATTTGAGTGGATGATTACTGAATCTTCATTTAGGGATGAACCTGAAACCTTCTTTTCTGATTTCCCAGCATCCTGCGGCGGCGGTATATTTGATGAGCCAGAGGGACATCTGCTCAGTCCAGGATATCCTAACCCCTCACCTCATGCTGTGTCTTGTCAGTATGTTATTTATGTAGAATCTGGCTTCACTGTCACACTTAACTTCACTGACAACTTCCAAATTGAGAGCATGGAGACTCAGCAAGGCCCAAACTGTCTCCATCACTGGTTGGAGGTAACAACAAGAAGCTTCCATAAACTACATACTTTACATGAATAAATGGAGATAAGTTGTATGATAAATGTGCACTGGCTGTGTACTGCTCCTCTCTTAAAAGGTCACCATTCCAGACAGAGAGCCCATGAAGCTGTGTGGAGGAAAGAGTCCTGGTCTGATTGTCACAAACTCCAACACTGTCAGGCTGGACTACCACACTGATGATAAAGGCCTGAGTAACGGCTGGAGCCTGGACTACAGCACACACAGTGAGGAAGAGAGAAATGAGAGTAGAAATAAGCCAATGAGCAATTGATTATAGCCCTTCAAGGTTACATTTTGGCACTCAGTGAAGTACATTTTCTACCATATTTTCTGTAACAGTTGGGTAACTGCTGCTTGTCTGTTTGTCCATGGTGTTTGCAGGAGTGAAGTGTCCATTTCCTGGTAATGTAGCAAGGGGCAGAGTCACTCCTGTCTTGACTGAATATTTCTACAGAGACCACATCTTTGTGCGCTGTGACCAAGGATACAAGCTGATGATGGTTAGCTGTAACTTTTTTTTTTCCTGACAATGTCTAGCTCCTTAACGTCCACAGAAGGCATTTGTTTATTTACCACTGTGTGCAAAACAAAAAGAAATTGTGCTGATATTTTACCGGTCATTTCCCTGTCAGGATGGTCAGGAGATGAGGAGTTTCTCTGCGTTGTGCCACAGCAGTGGACAGTGGCACCTCCCTCTGCCAGAATGCCACAGTAGGTTACCTTAAAGCTCAGAAAATTGGAAAATTAATGAGACCTTTATCAAGTCTTCTCTATCATTGCCTGCGTCTCACTGGCAAATATTGATTCATCCTTGTTTTTTTCTCCTGCAGTAATTGATTGTGGAGAGCCCAAACCTTTGCTGAATGGAGGGGTGACCTTCATGTCTGGCTCTCAGAATCAGTACGGTTCTGTTGTCCGGTATCACTGTAATGAACCATTTTACTCTCTGGTTGGGGGTGAAAATGGTAAGATATTTTCATACTGTATTCCATGATGTGCAGTTTCAAATTTTCCCCACTACTCATACCAGCCATTGCTTCTTATTTACAGTCCTTTAAAACTTGTTTGAGTTTTAAAAGCCACCGTAGTGAACTGCATTCATTTTCATCTGTGTTTCATTATCAATGCAGTTTAAGGGCAGATTGGTTTCTCCAATGCATCTCCTTTTACCAATAATGCACATTTTCCAATAAGCCTTGCTGTCTTGGCATTTAATGTGTTGAATGCACAACTTAAGCAAGATTTAAAAGCGTGCTAATAGATTTTCAATTAAACAGAAATGAAAGGAAACAAATGGAAGTCTGGAGGTACATTTAAGACAAAACAATATAAAACAAAACACAGAGCCATGCTACTGCTCCCTGAAGAGTAATGTAAGATGAAAAACACAACTCATGAAGTGTTCGCCGTCGGACCTGTAACCACACCCAACAGTGATGTCACGGTGCACTGACGCTCCTCCAGTACATCACTTAATCTAAAGATTCACATCAAGCTCTATTTTTCTGTTGCCCTCTTCTCTCTGCTCTTTAGTTCACTACACCTGTGAAGCTGACAGAAAGTGGAGATCCAGCAGTGATATTTTCGTCAGTCCAACATGTATACCAGGTATTGCTTTACATAACTAAAACAAAATCCTGCAAGTCCTAATCCAGATCTTAGTCTTGACCTTTTTTTTTTAATTGGAACATGAAGTCTGTACTCGTGTGAAACTTAATAAATAGATTCATGTATTTGTTTGTATCATCCCAGTCTGTGGCAAGCCCAGAGAAAACATCTATGCCTATCAGAGGATCATTGGAGGCAGTGACGCTCCAGAAAACACCATCCCCTGGCAAGTGTTATTAAGTATAGACGGACAAAGAGGAGGAGGCATGGTGATTGCAGATCGCTGGATAATGACAGCTGCTCATGTGCTGGCACATAATGGAGAAAAGGCCTCAAACGCCACTGTCCGGGTAGGTGGACTGCTACAGGTGTTATCTCCCATTGCTTCCATGCATTTGCAATGCCATTTATTTCCTCCCGTGCTGTTTATTTCCAGGTTTACATGGGTCTTACTGATGTGAATAGGCTGATGCAATCCTCTCTGTCCGTCGCCTCTCTCCATATTCATCCCAAGTACAGCCCCAGTGGTTTAGACTACAACAACGACATTGCCTTGATCAAACTGCAAGACCCAATCACATTCAGCTCATCAATTATGCCAATATGCTTGCCAGCAGAGGGTGCCACATACACCACTGGCACTTTGGGGTAAAGAAACAACTTTCAGAGTTTTCATTTGATAATCAATTAAATATTTATTCTCTTCAGTTACACCTTGCATTTAAACCTTTCTTTTGCTTTTTTTCCTGTGTGCAAACATGTGAATCTACTAGACTCTAGACTCTGATAGTTTTTTTCTATTGAGTTCACCATGACTTTGTCATCTACATCTCTTTTTCAGACTGGTGTCAGGTTTTGGTATCACTGAAGACAAAGACAGACGGATTTTAACAAATAAGCTGAAGTATGTGCACCTGCCTGTGGTGGAGCAGGAGACATGCCATAATTCAATCACTTTGTTGAAGAAGACAAGGGCCAATGTACCATCTCTCACAAATAACATGTTTTGTGCTGGAGTCCCTGAAGGTGGGAAGGACTCCTGCCAAGGTGACAGTGGAAGCCCTTATGTCCTGAAGGACAACGGGTGGTTCTGGGTGGCTGGGATCGTGAGCTGGGGGGTCGACTGTGGAGTGCAGGGAACATACGGAGTCTACACCAGAGTCGCTAACTACATGGACTGGATCAACAAGACTATGGAAGAGAACTGAAATTTACTATAACTCATCTAGAACATGAAGTGATGATGTTGGTGAAGCAGTAAAAGATCTACAATAAGATAAGAAAAAAAGAGCAAATTTTGTTCTACATATACTCTTTCTGCAGTGATAATCCATATTGTATCACAAAAGGTGATGATACAAAGATAAAAAAGAGCATGTGCTAACGATTAGAGCAAACTCAAAACTTGAGTGTTAATTCAAAGTATTGAATACTGAAATCATACTGATTGTAAAGTCAGTTAACTGTACTTAAGTGTCCCAAAAGCATTTTGAATAAAGTGACACAATGCAGACATTGAAGTTTGGATTTGAAATCTTCATGCATGCAAATAAGATTACTCAGGTCTCTCTGACAAAGATGACAAGATCAGTATCCCTCTTACTAACTTGGTATTTATCGCTCACTGTAGCACTGTAACACCTAGCACTATGGCAGACTGCTGTCTGCTTCTTCACTCTCTGTATCAGGACGTAAAACCATGAAAAGTGAATCCTTACTTCCAGCTTTTTGCCGAAGGCCTGTACTTTTTTGTCACTAGCCACATTTTAAGTAAACAACAAACTCTTTTCTGTGTACTGTTTTCCCAAAATGTCTTCTACCTCGCTCTTTTTCGTCCAACTTCAGGTAGATTATTGCCACCTACTTCTATTCAGGACTTCAGTCAACTTGAAACACCATATACAAAAGAAGAAGCACTAAAAGCCGATATAAAGAGGTGTATCCTATTTGTAAGCGAGCCGCCCTCCAAATCACAACTAACTTCCCCACAATATAAATGTGCCGCCTGCCTCAGCTGGAAATGATCGAACCAAATGGCTGTGCACTGTCAAACCAAAAGACACCCAGAGGTAGCTACAGGGGGACTGACCACCCTCACATTACATTACATAATATATATATATATATATATATATATATATAATTTGATCAGTTAATACAGAAATCTTGATTGTTGCACCTTCATGGACGTCCGTGCTTGTTTCCATAGTGACACATGATCCGCTTCCTGCTGCTCTGTCATTGGCTGATCTAGTCGACTCACTTTCACTTCTACACTGATGCATTATGGGCACGCCTGACAGCCAGACCAGGTTACAGCCCCTCTACTGACCCCTGCTAAGTTTACTATTATATTTATTGCCGTGCAGTTGTTGTACTTTACTGATGGGATGGAGGAAAGGCTGTGAAATAGTTTGACTGCTCCGTTAATTGTTGTTAGTTGTTGAAATCAAAAGTGAAAGTGCGGTGGTGCGTTTGGGTGCTCAGTAGTAATTTAACTTTACCCTGTTGTTCTAACGTTAAACTTTGTCTATTACTCGCTTTATTTATAAAAACACGGAAACGAGACTCCGCGATGGTGATTGAATTCATTTTGTTTGGAGGCTTCCTCACGTGCGCCTGTGGTAAGAGCATTAATGTTGATCAGATGATGCAGCACTGAAGGATGAGCATAAATGGACTGTGAGCTGATTGTCAAGTTCAGTAATAAATGTTGTAGAAAGTATTAAATTTAAAATTAATGAACTCCTTAAAAAGTTTCCTTAAAAATAACATGTAATTGACACTAATTACTAAAAATAGGTAAAGTAGAGACAGCATTCATTATGGAAACTGAAGACCATTTGTATGTTAGACTTATTTAGTCTAACCTCCAATATTTTATTCAGATAGCAGTTAAATGTCAAAAATGTGAAATGTGTCTAAATTCAGACAAACAGGTCAACATACTGTATGTGAAGAAAAACAATTTTTTAAAAAAGCTCTGACTTCTTTTGCTCTCTTTCAAGGAAACGTTCAATATATGATTAAATAAATAAAAAGAATAAAGTCTTACTGTTATTTTTGTTTAACAGTAGTCGTGTGTCATTTGTTTACCTGATTATGCTAAAATGTCTCCAGTAAATTAAATGTGGTTAACTGCTACTGTTTTATGATGCACAGTTATAATTTGCCATCCAGTCATTCATAATGAAATGTTGACATATTTAAAAACATTTTATTTCCTTGTTTTAAACCTTCCTCTTGTTTCTCAGCTGATGGGATGGCAGATGTGGTAATTTCCTGCACCCTGGTGGAGGAGGGAGTCGGAATGGGTGGGATGAGAGGTGGCGCTTTCTTCACACGGACTCCAGCAACTCTTGTCTTAAGAGATGTTGCAGTAGCTCCTGACGAATCACTCGAAACACTCACTCCCTTCGTCCCGCCTTCAGTCCCTGATCCTGACGCCATCCTGTTAGAAGCCAAAGGTTTTTTCCCTGCCTTCTCTACATCTAAAAGTTTGGTGTAATGTGAGCACAGCCTGTGCTGAACTTCTCCTGTCATCCCTCTGCGGCAGTGTCATCAGCTGAGATCCCCAGCGCTGATGTGCTGCTCCATGCAGACTGCAATGAGCAGGAAGTGATGTGCGAAATGAGTCAGTACTCTCCTCACGGATCCCAGGGAAGTTCAGATCCAGCTTATTTCATGGTGTCCCTTAGTGTGGTAGGAGCTGAGTTCAGCACTGCGTTGATTCTGCAGACTCTGGCGGTCCAGAAGGAACAGTCGACCCTCATACAGAGCAAGCTGGGCCTGCCGCTTAGCCAATCAGGAACTCTCCTGACTGAGGGTGAGATCCAGTGTTTAATGTCCCATTTCATCTTTTCAAGGACTCGTTTCTGTTCTTTGTTTTGTTAGACTGGCATCAACGTAATGTTCACTACTTTTTCTCTGCTGTCGTCTCTGCCGTCTGTCCCTCAGTGATATTCGTGGTGTTTACCCACATGAAGTCTGTATCTGCCCCCCTGAGAGGTGATGCTCTCCTAAACTGTGGCTTCAGGCAGCAGGAGATACCCTTAGCGCAGGAGGTGGGCATTGACTGGCGACTGCAGCACAGAGGAAAAGGGTGGAAAGTGATTGAAATGAGAACGAGACTGGATGATGCAGAAGCGAGCACAGTGGGTAAGTGAACGGGTGTGTCTGGCAACCTCTGCTTTATCTAGGGTCTTTAGGAGGATTTAGTCTCTGAAGATGGAGGCTCTGATAAGTGTTGATGAAAGTAGCCCACATTAGAGCAAGTTGGCTTCAGTGACATGGAAGTTCATGAATGAATCAATGCAAATGGACTCTAAATGTCTTTTAGTTTTTAGTGAGGTTTTAAAGACAATCACAAAAGGATACATTTGCATATTAAACAGAAAGAAATGTCAGCTCTACAGTATTTGTGGTATACAAACATGTTAACTATTGTTATTAAACTAACTTAATGCATTAGAATTTGTACAAACATTTAAAATTGTTTCAAATGTTTGTCATACATTCGCATCATATTGCATCACGCAGACTGAGGGAGGTAATAGACATTTAATTCTGAAAGTTACAGGCCTTTTATGGGGTTCATGATTCTAAATCATAGTCTCTGACATCTTCAAGATGTTTGTGCGATCTTTTACTTTACAAATTAGTTTCTCTTAATCACATGATAAATGGGTAATCTGAAGGCTGGAAAACTACAACATTTAATTTGCTGGATTGTTCTGTTTGACCCAACGCCCTGACGCTATCCCACCTAAACATCTACAGTTTAATGGAAACCGAGCAAACTCAATCTGCTATTGAAAACAATTTGATTTGATTAAACTGTCCAGAACAAGCAGGTATGTTTAATTTTCTGTCCTCAGTAAATGCAGAAAGGAATGGCACAAGCATGGATGCCGCCCTGGTTGTTGGTGAGGGTAATGCCTCTGTGACTCTAACCAGGCTGAAGGTTTTGGATGAGGGGACCTACATCTGCACTGTCAGTTTAGGACCTTTCCATGCCCAGCAGGTCATTCAACTCCACATTATTCGTAAGTGTCGCCCTAACCTCTCACTTCAGAAAAATCCACAGAGCGTCTATCAATTCTTCCTCTGTTGCTCTTTGTTTCAGAACCGCCCCATGTTTCCCTCTCAGAGGAGAAGCTGGTTTTGAAGACACCCCAGACACTGAGCTGTCACTGTGCTGAATACTATCCACTGGATGTTCAGGTCCGTAAGTAGTCTGCTTTCAGATGTAGCTGTTAACCAGTGCAATCTTCTATGTTATCCCACTCCTGCCACTGAAAAACTGTTCGGCGAGACATAAAATCTCATAAACCCAAGGCCACCAGGCATTATTAGTAACAAATAATAATAATGCCTCTGGCTTCGGATTAGAATATTTTACGGCAATTGTTTGATACAATCAATTTGTTGTATTGTAGTAAGGTAAACTTGTACAGGACCTTTCTAGTCCTACAGATACTTAAAGCCTCTACACTACAGACACACACTGATACCAACCTGCTCATCAGGCGTCTAATCATTCACAGCCAGTGACGGCAGTTTCAGGAGCAATTTGGGGTTCTGCATTTCAGACATATGTATTGGAGACTGAGCCGCTGATCTTCTGATTCATGGACAACCTGCTCCCCCTCCTTAACTACAGCCATCTCATTTATTTTATACGCCATTTACGTCTTTTATCTTCGTTATTGGTCTGTTCCTTGTGTGCAGTAGTCATAAATTGTTTCTCTGTTTATACGTCAGCTTGTCAGTCAGCTCTAACAAAGTTTGAGTGATTCACAGGTTGTAATTCTCTGCTTTCCTCTGCCTGTCAGATGGAGTGGTTATTCCTCTCTCCTACAGACACAGAGCCTACTGTGTTTCCAGATCAGGGCGCCCTGTCCAGCCATCGGCACTACGGCGATGGGACCTATTCCCTGTCGTCTCATCTCACTGTGCCCTCCACTGTCTCCCCTGGAACTAAAATCATCTGCAGGGTGTCCCACATGGCCCTGAGCGCCCCTCTCTCTGTCAGTGTGGTGGTAGAGAGTCCACAACCAGGTATTAAACTTTTTAAAGGAATAATTCAACTTTTTGACAAAACGACAAAACTATTTGGCTTTCTTGCCAGAAGTTAGCGCAGAGGATCAATAATGCTCACAAATCTATATGATAAAGATGAAGTTACAGCTACGCTACAGCATGTTAGCTTAGCATAAAGACAGCTAGCCTGTGTAAAAACAAAATGTTGTGGTTTCACAGGGGTTATGTGTCTGTTTCCTATACTATGAGAGTGGAGTATGGGTTAAAACTATAGTTTAGATCAAATCACAACCTCCAGCAGAGGGGAGTTTTTTTACATCTGCAAATCACAAAAATGCCATTTTTATGTTGTCACTCAACCATTTTAGAAACAGGGCTATAAAAGCACTTTAAAGTGAGACTTAATCTCTGATTGAATAACTGTGTCTTGAGATTATTGAGTTGCATTACATACTCTCTACTGTATCACTTTCTACTGTCGACCAGGCATAAATGTCCTGTTCCCTGTGTCTGTCACTCTACAGATTCCTATTGGTGGGTTCTGGGTTTCCTGGTCGTCACTGTGCTTTTCTTCAACCAGGTCATGAGATAAATCTGTGGGATTTTCTAGTAGATAAACCGGACTTAAAACTGAGCCCAGAGAGACTTCCTTTGTCTCATTTGTGAGTCTGTAAGTTGTTATTTGTTTCATTAGAAGCCGTCACCGGTTCATTGAACTCCTCCAGCTGAACTGAAAAGTACAAATTTGGGGATTTGTTTTATTTTCAGCTGTATCATTGTTGCAAAAAGCAAGTTTTGTGCATGTTTTTCTGTAACTAAATCTAAATACATAAAATTCTAACCCACATCTTAAATTCCACTTTCCAGCAAAATAACTATTTGTCACATGAAATACCCACTGCAGTTTCATTATTTCTCTAACACCGATGTATTGAACTGTGTTGTATCTGTCTGGTGCTGTGGTGCGGTATTGAATGTGTTTGATGTTACCTCGCTGGAGGGACCAAGTTACTTTTTTACTCTCTGCAGTTTGCGGGTAGTAAAGTCTGTGTTGGATCATGTGTAGGCAGTCGGCACTCTGTGCCTCTCCAGACTTTGCACTACTGGTCCACACAAATTATTCAAAAGCAAATATCAAATCAGTGGCACTATGAATGTAATTATCTAAGACATAATTTTAGCAATGTACAATGTGCAATCAAATAATTTATTTAGTTTAATTCACAAAGTGTCAGTTTATAAAAAAAAGTTGCATAAATTCGACATGCAATAAGACGCTAGACCACTGCTCTGATTTAGTGTTTTCCGGGCTTCAGTTTGTTTGTATTCCTACTTATTTTTTTAAATCTTTTTTATCTGTTTCTGCTAAGAACGTCTAACTGCTGATGTGCTGTAAATTGGTATTTTCATTTATGGCCTTTTAACCGTCTGACCTGTCAGTCATTCCAAACTCATGTTGTGCATCCAAACATTGTTTTAAATTCATGTATAGATCACAATGGTTTTCAAAGATACCAAATATGTAAGGTTGAATTTCAGGTTCAAAATTTAATGAAATGATGCACAGGACAGCTAGAATATTTCCATTTTCATGTGTGAGTGATGCAGCCATAAATAACAAAGAGTTGTTGCTTTGAATATTTGACTCAGTGTAAAAAATATGGATGAAAAGTTGCATCAAACTGATACAGAATTAGATGATTTTCCCGACTTTAAGCTACTTCAGGGTGAAAAGCAAGGAAATCTTGCTGAAAAGGATTATAGTTTCTTTTTTGTTGTGCTGTTTTCATTTGGTACTATTTTAAATGCTAATGCTAAAACCCTAACTCTTGTAATTGACTTTTCACAATGAAAGAGTTTATGACTCAGCATCGTTGTTTAAAGTATTTGACGTGATCAGTATCAGTACATTTCTTGAATTACATCTGGAAACCAACCAAATCACAGGGTTTTGCTTCCCTAAGTTGATTCCAGTCAGACTATTGTAACAAGAAATCTGGTATCACTTGAAGTGAAGGCGATTGCAGAAGGCGATTCTAATGAGGGCTATATTGGCTCAGTTTGTCAAGAGAATATAATAAAGGTCAGCACTCGGTTCTGTCGATGATTTCTTTATTGGCATCAGCAAAAGTGGTAAGCATGCATTTGTTTTCTCAAATCCAGTTGCATCTCGTACTGCATTTTTAGGTTGTAAACCACAAAACATGTTCTCATATCTCGTGGTAATTACCTAATAATATTGTCGCACAATATCATCAGATGTCTAACTGCTACAAGTATGCATAAATGCATTTTGCACACAAAGTATTTTTCTTTTTTACTTTATCAACTCTCAAAATCAGTCCGAAGAGAGGAAAATTTGCTTTTCTTTTATTATCCAACAACCCAACAAAAATCCTGAAAGAATTTATCAACACATTTTCAGGAGCCTAATCTGACAGATGTGTACTATTGTTCTATCATACAGTACTACATGTTGTAAGAGTTCACTATAGGAGCGGTTGTTTGCAGTCTCTGAATATAATTTTTCTCTCAAAAGCAAGTGAATTTAACAAAATCGGGCAAAGTCTTGAGCATCATTGCATTGCATAAGCAGTAATTATCATATCAGAAATACATATACACAGGTCCTTTAAACCACTAACAAAAGAAAATGTACAATCGGCAGTTAGATTCAGAAATGGCAGATACACAGGTCACACAAATAGGCAAAACTATGAACACTGTTTGCCATGCAAGTTAGAAACAAACACCTCACTTTGGCTGTTACCATACTGCAGGTGACAGGTGAATCTGTTGTTACGTGACTGGGGGGAAAGCAGGTGGGGGGGTGGGGGGGTGGGGGGGGTGGGGGGGGTTCTAAATCATGTCCTTTTTCTCCCATTTTCCTGCCTTCTGAACATCAAGTCAACTTAAACATCAACCAAACGAACGCCTTTACTGCACAACTTTCAAAACAAGTTGTACCTGTGTGAAATGTGACGCTACACATTCATCTGTCTATGGCTGTGACTCTGTCCAAGTCAGAGTTAAGAGACCTCCCTCTGGGTCGGAGCAGTCGGTTCATGTATACAGTAGATTGTCTGTTAGTGGCTGCTTGTCTGTCTTGCTGTGCATATTATCTATGCCATCACCTGTGGAACAAAAACCAAGGTGAAATACGGCACAGTTATACAACTACTTTAACAATAATTGCTAATCAGTTCAGAACTGAGTTTGTTTTATTTATACAGGAGGAAAATGCTGCACCACTGTCACTACCTTTCCCTGAATCACTTCGTCCTTTCCTTATACTCTCACACAGTCTCTCCCTTTTTCAAATGTATTTCTCTTATTGTTATTACTAAAAGCTGCAGAAATAAGAGACTAGATAAGAGAAAGTTTGGCAGGAAAGGAAACAAAAAAGTTACTAATAATCCACCAAACTTGGGGAAAAAAAGCTATCAGCTACAGTGCTTTGGATCACAAATACACACACGCACATAGAACAAAAATGTTCATAATCTTAATCTAGCATGACCTTGTGTTAGTAAGTAGCAATGGTGGTAGCAGTTGTGACAGGAGGAGTGTGTTAGTTAGGCATGTCAGTATCAATTTACAAATGTAGGACTCTCAAAAAAGGTAATATGAACAAGCTTTGGCGTATCTGGGATAGAAAGGACTGCAATCTCTTGTTCAGTCTCCCTGCACACGTTTGCCATCTGTATGTTGTACATTTCCCCCCCATAGCGCCGTACAGAGGGCTTAGCGCCACGTGTTCCCGTGTCCGAAGAATTTTCTCTCCCTCCTTCCCTCCCTTTCTTCCTCTCTCACTCCGCCTGCTGCGGCCTTCAATAATACATGAGGGCCAGAGACAGAAGAGAGTGAGCAAGGCTTCACGCCAAAACAGTGAAAGAAAGTAAGAAGGAAGGAGGGAAAGGAAGACAAAGAGAGCAGAGACTCCTATAAACACTACTGTCATGTGTAAGTGCAAGATGGTTTGATGGAAGACTGTGTGAAGAGAGGAAGGAGAGGATGCATAAACGGGGGCGCTTGGGTTTCTTGTTTTTTTTTTTTCCTCTTTCCTCTCATATCATTCTCAAGTCCATATCCATCTGTATTGATGGGCTGAGCTCAGTAGAAGAAGTACACTGGGAACGAAGCAGAGAGGGAGAGGAGGTCATTAGTCTAATGGATATGGCAATACATCACTTCAAACAACACAAGCAGAGAGCAGCCTGCTGAGCTCTCCTTACATAGTGTCTGCAGGTTTGTTTTTAATGAAGAACTGGTAACGTTGGTATTATATCAATAATTTACTGTAATAAGAATTCATAAATAATTAACAATCAAAGCAGGAAAAGGCAGGCCTGGTTGGGTCTAATGAGGGCAGAAATACAAATAATGTGCTGGGGCTGTCTTATACCTGCCAGAAGTCAGAAGAACCATCTTTGAATCTTAATTTCCTGTAAAATTTACTAACACTAAAACATCAACACCATATTAACAACTGCCATTTACAGAACATCCATGTCTTCATATATCTGTTCCTCTGCTGCTTCTTTTTCAATAATGATATTTGTGTATAAAAGCCTATATATCAATCAGTGGACCAATCAATCTGTTTATCTATTTAGTATTAGGATGAAACTTCTTCTACTCACAGAATATTATTCCAACCACAATGACTCCAATGATACCCATCATGATCATCATCTGAAAGGATAAAATAATGACATTTACCATAACAGGACACACTTGAAAAGCAATATAGGACATACAGTAACTGTGTGTGGAGTTCAGTGCCTGCAAACAGAAAACACGTCTGAACAACAACACATCTGAGACACTCAAGACTCTTTGCCTTTGTTATTTTTAGTTGTTTCTGAGTCTGTAGTGAAAACACTACAGTAAAAGACTTATTTTTCCCATTTTACTCAAAGCATCTGTTCAGTCCTCCACAGCAGCTCATTAACAGATTAGTGTGTGGAGAGCCGGGTGACGGCATCCCAGAGCAGACACTGTGTGTTCGCCTCAGCGCCCCTCAGCATGAACAGTTGCTCAATGATTTACTATGAAAGAACTGAGGATGTGATTCACACTTCATTTTTTTATTCTCTACCAGCTCTGTATACATCCTCTAAACCCCACATCACATACTGATAGGCATATTGTTAGTTCGGTCTCAGATTATATTGTGAGTTTCTTTCAGTAACAACAATCTGTGTAATGGACCCACACTAATGTGCCCACCTTGCAGTTCTTCCACCAGTACTTGTTCTTTAGCTTGGCTGCGCAGCTTTCAAACTGGGAGGCTCCAGCTTGGAGAGCGTCCGCTCTGTCATCCAGCTCTGAGAGCTTCTGGTCCCTTTCCAAAACCTTGTCCACATTCACCCGCATGATATCCACCACCTAGCCCATAGCGGCGAGGATGAGAAAGCATTTGGCAGTGGTGGGGAGGAGAGACAAAGAGGATGACAAGCAGAGTTAAAGGAAAGCAACGCAGGGAACAAAGGGGGTCTCTGAAGCTATGTATCGTAAATGAGCGTAAATTAGTCGTCACAATCGTTTTACAAATTCCAGCAGATCCTATTATGCATTAAGAACACCAGATGTACCCATAAGAGCAACAACAAGGCATTTTACATGCTTGGTTGTCTCTGATCCAGTATAAGCACTGTGCACATACAGTGAGATATTTTATATTTCCAGACAGATATTTCTTGACAAAGCCATTGGTGAGGTTCCCCAAAACCTTTACTATGGATGACCAAACTCTGGCCTGCTACGGCTCACCTCCTCCACTTGGGCCTGTGTCTGTTGTAGCCTGCGGTTGCTGGAGGTGTTGGGTGGGCCGGCAGGCGGACCGGCTGGGGCTCCATCTGCACCGGGGGCTCCTGGAGCACCGGGAGCTCCACCTGGGGCAGCAGCATCTGGGGCAGACCTGAGATGTAGCACGACAGGGAGGAAGAGGAGGAGGAGGAATTGAGATTGGAGTAAATGAGACATTTTAACATTCTGATCAGGGATTTATTTTCATGGCATGTAGAGAGACTGTAGAGAAGAATCTGAGGTGTAGGAGAAAATTAAGTGATTTTATAGAGGAGGGATAAAGCCACCACATAGAAAACGGAGACAACAGCATTTAGTGTAGCGGGGAAGAATACAGATGTACGGTGAGGAATGCAGAAATTAGGACGTAAAGGGGAGAGTAAAGAGGAGCAAATGAGCAGGTGGTGGTGAAGAATGGGGTGAATAAGAAAGAAGAGGACAGAAAATATAGGCCACAGATGGGGAGCAAGAAACAGAAAGTCCCATCCAGGAAGTCGCTGGCTGAATAATGAGACAGAAGATTTGGGTGAGGAAACAGAGAGAGAGGGCAGAAGTTCTCCTGATGGATTGCAGAGAGCTGGGTGAGACTGGGAGGAGAAGGTATGGCTGGGAAATGGTATGTGGGAAAGGGTTAATCCAGCAGGGGGGAGGAGAAATGGGTACATGAGGTTTGAAATTGAGCAAACAAGCTCCTCAGGGGGAGTAGCCACTGACTCAGCCTGATGGACAGTTTCATACAAATCACAGCCACTGCAGCAGGTCATAGAAAAAAAAAAACATTCAGCAGGAAAAAGAACGACTTAACCACATGAATCCTCAAATATTTGACATCAATGCTCCCCAACATTAAGCAGGTGATGATGGTGACCTCAAACCCTCTGAACTGCTGTGTAAGAAAATAGTAGTTTTAACCTTTGGTGTAAATTATCTAAAGAAACTCAGTTTAAGTCTACAAAGGGCTGTGGAATGACAGCAGTCAACCCCTGAATGCATAATTTAGTGATGCTGTGAGCAGAAAATTCTACTTGCGTCAGCAAAATCCATCAAGCTGAAAGAAATCAGTTCAGTTTCAGATCCCCAGTTGAAAAACATACGAGTAAATGCACTGGGTTTAGTAGATGTTTCTCCAGAGCAGCTCGAGAGGAATTTTTCATTGTGTTGTTGTGAAAAGAGAAAAGCCGCATTAATACTCACATCTTCTATGCAGCTGGACTGACTCACGGACAGCGGAGGAGGGGTGACGGGCAGTGAGGCAGGAGAGGGAGGGTCTGAAGTACAACACGAGAAGGAGAAAAAAAAACTGCAAGATCAAAGAAAAAAAAACGGACGACAATTTTTAGGCACAAGTCCAAAGCCAAAGAGTAAATTTTCAATCAGCAAAGTGATCAAAGTGCGGTGCTCACAGTAAACAGAGGCGGAGGGTCTTGGCGCAGTGGAGCCGATCTTCTAACGATGCATTTATACTGCAAGTCGTCAGCAAAGTACCGCAATACCGAGACACGTAAACGGGTCGGGTGATAATTCACTGTGCGGCAGGACTGGAGAGCAGGAAGTGATGGAGAGCAGCGCAAGAGCTCAGGAGAAAAGTGTTTCTAAATGATAATCCATTCAGGGAGAGATCCGCGGATGCTGAGATTCCTGCAGCCTCCAGCTCCTCCAAGTGATGCTGAGTCCTTATAGAGCCGCTCCTGGATGCTGAGACGGAGCAGCTGATTGGCTGGTTGTTTAGTCGCCTCTTCTAAAAAGCTACTCGCAAATGCGTGCAATTTCAAAATTAAGGGGGACAAAAAAAAAGTCCAGTCATGAGAAATCAGTTGCCTGTCTTTTGATTTCTGTCACCCCCCCACCTCTCTCTCCGTGCGCGGACGGATGTGCGTCTTGTGGGAAGTGCGGTAGTTTCGCCCGTGCAAAGTGCTGTGGCACCGTAGGCTGCTGCAATAATGCGTCTCTCCTCCTGCCTTCTCCACTTGGACTCGTAACGACAGTGCGGTACCCCCCTCCCCCCTCCTTCCCCCTTTCTCTCCCTTCACACTTTGCAGTACTGCAGCTCTGTGTCGGATAGGGCGGCAGGACGACACTGCGGTACAGTGGATGCCTACAGAGTGTTGACTCGACTGTTTCCTCCCTGGTCTGGGATTCTCCCATTGCCCTCCTCCTCCTGTATAACATCTCCCTTGTTTAATTCCTAGTACAGTCCTACCTTTGCGCCTACAGCCTCTGCCCTTTTTCCATTTTGATTCTCAACTCTCGGTGCGTGTTTAACAGGGTGAAGTCAGCCATTAAAAATAGAAAAAAGTCTCAGCGCAAAGGGGCTGTTGGAGGAATGACACGTGAAACAAACCAAAATAATAAAATAAACACATGGCCAAAAGTATATGGACACCCTTATTTACATACTTTACTGTTTTTCGTGTTTTGGGCTAGACCCTTCAGTTCCATTTAAGGAAAATGGAAATTTTAAGGACATTTTTTTAACCAGTGTTTCCCACCTGTGATCACTGAAATCTGAGTATTTGTTCTCACAAATTCTAATCACAGGTTGCATATGACTAAGAGTGGTTTTAGAGGCCTGTAATGACCAAGTCTTTTACAGTAAAAAAAAAAAAAAAAAAAAGAAGCAAATACGAGGAAAAAGTCATGAAAATAAACACAATTTGTAGCAGATATATGTTATCTTTCCATTTTTTACACGACCGCAGGTTTGGAGGCGGGCCTCGTCTATGGCCTCCCATTTTGTGGGAGACTCTTCAACATGGCAATGTCCTTGTGCACAAAGCAAGGTCAAAAAGCAATGGGAGTCACATCTTATCACCAAACATCAGACCCTGACCTCACCTATTCTCTACTCTGATGTCCTCCTGGCCAGATGGGAGCGAATCCCTGCAGACTGCTTCTAAAATGTTGTAGAAGATCAGAAGCTGCTGCAGCAGCACATTAATGCCCATATTTTTAGAGAAATGTTGAGGGGGAACAATTATTAGTGCTTTCAAAAAGATCTCACCGACTTCAGAGCACACTCGCATATTACAACTTCTAATTCTTGAACTCTAGTGATGACCTTTGACCTCTCTGCGGGGTGAGGCTATTCTCTACTCTGAGATACTTAGGCAACACCATCACAGCATCTGTCTACAGCTAAAGAAGGAAGGTGACCACCTCGATGCCGTCTGGGAGCGAAGGACGTTTATGTTGGTTAGAAGGAACAAAACAAGGCTTCTCTTCCAGTCCATTTTTAGAATGTATTTTGTCCTCTTAAAATCAGCTTTTAATAGGACCAAAAACAAAAAACAAGAATAAACAGAAGTACAGAGAAGTATACTGCTCTGAAACACACAATGTTTTTCTTTATATGAATATGTTAACTTAGAAAAATGGCAATAAACAGCACTCTGACAGAAGGAAGTCACACAGATAGACTCCAACAGTCCTTAATGGCTGATCCCATGTATTTGGTTTCAGTGTTAGCGGTGTTTGCCGGTGCGGTTGAAGCGTCTGTAGAGGAAGCGGATCCTTTTCTCCAAGTTGTGTCTGTCCAGCGTCATCATTCTGTCTCCCACCATCTTCTTCTTCCTAATGAGACGCTGCAGTTCGTGACCTCTGAACCCCTTCAGCCAGCAGGGAGCCATGATGAGGTCTTTGGGGTGAAATTTAAAGTCTCCTGGCAAAACAAAGTGAGGAGATCAGTGTCTGTGTGGTGTGTGTGCAAGAAAGAGGAGAGAAAGCAAGCAAACGTTTGGGAAAATCACAGGTGGTGAACAGAGGGGATAAAAGATCAAAACTCAGAGAGACACCATCTGAAGATGTTAACATAGCCTTACATTAATTCATCCATACTAAGGTATATGTAATTTATCTTTTCAAACTGTCTCCTAAGGACTTATCATAATATATATAATATAGTATAGTGACACTGTATGAACACTCACTGATTCTTAAATCATCTTTTTCTGGAAAAATAAGTCCAGTAATTCAGATCATGACCTAAGACTGGGCTTTGATATTTTCCTAACCTTCCTGCACTAACAAGAAAACTTAATCAGTTAACCAGAAAACTGTCTTCATTCAATAAAACAATCATAAACACACAGGGACAAACTCTACAGACTCAAATAAACTTTAACTGGTCGGGGATATTTACCTAAAATGCCAATGTTATCATAAACTCCATACATGTTCCTCTTCTCCGTCCACCTGTCCACCTTCTTCGGCTGAGGGATGGCGTGCATCCTGATCTGGCAGCATGAACCTGAGGAGAGAACAGAGCTTCATGACGGTGTTGAATACCTGATTTAGCACTGCTATGATAAGTACACTCACTGATTAATCGATCAACATAAAAATGAACCGCAAACAATTGTTAAAAACAGATCAATCGTTTAAGTCACTGATCACGCAGAAATGCGAGCTTCTCTAATAAGGGTTTGGAGTTAGCTGCTCTTTCTGTTCACTGTAAACTGGACATATTTGAGTTTTAGATAAAACAGTTTGAAAACATCTCCTCGGAGGTTCTGGCAATTGCAGACCAAACTAATCAATGCACATTTACAAGGAAGCCAATTTAAACACAACGATTTCAGGTGATGTATTTAGTGCTCTAGTTTTTTAGAATATATTTAATCTCTGCTTCTTGCACATAGGTGTCCAAGTTTGATTTATGATGTGGCTGTACTACTTTTGGATCCGTGTGTAGTCTGTTTCTTCTGCTTTTGTACTACTTTATTTAAAAGCTAAGGTTTGTCTGAGTTTATCTTAAGCAGTAGTCATGCAAACTCTTCACATCAATTAAGAAAATCACGCAGTGCAGGCACATAAGCAGCAGTGGTGCTGCAGCACAGGCACCACAACAAACTGGGTCCAGGCCCTTCACGGTAGGGTGACAGTACTGACCAGTGGAGATGGTCCTGGCCGTGAGGAGCAGAGTCCCTGCAGACTGACAGAAGGACGCTCCAGCTCTCAGAAAGCCTCCCAGCACAGACATGTCGTCCTCTGCAATGACACAATAACCATCAGCTTCACATCACAGCTCCTCAGTTCACTCAGCTGAGCAGATTTAAGTGCTTTTAACGTGTTGGCTCATCCAAACACAACGTTAGCTCTTCTGCTATCTTTACATTGACCCTTAGCTTTAGCTTTAGCTTTAGCTTTGGCCACATCAGATTCAGTAATGTCAACATTACCAATTTCCAGCAGGGAAACTCAGGCCAACAGATTAGTTTGCTGTGGTTACAGCGACGCATAAACTGAAGCCGTATGCGGAAATATAACACTTGGTGTAAAAACACATATGTTATTGAGGCTTCGACACGCTCCCAGTGACTGCCTCCATCTTACTCTCTGTCCCACAATGCTTAGCGCCGGTACCATATTGTCGTCAAAGCGGCGCAAGAACAATAATTTAACGCGCTTTTGACTCATTTTCAGTACAGAGTTGACCCAGTAGAGGGAGGCGGTGTTACCAGAGGACCAAATCTGTTAAATAAACGGGCAGGCGATGATGAAGTGCGGTTATTTCTTAAAATTAAAGCAGCCAAACACACCAGTTCAGACCATAAAGTGTAGCCCATATTTAGTCTGATGTTCTGCAGCTTCAACAGTGGCAAATTGTGGCAAAGTTTTCTTCAGATGATCAAATGATCAGATGATCAAATGTCATATTTGCATTTTTTTTATGTGCTATAAAAGTGAGTATAAGAGAAAATAAGGTCAGCCAGCCCTCACACAGTGAAACTTGTCAAAAGACTTCTTCTTTAGGTAGAGGAGATTGGAGCCAGCTTGCAAGTTATAACAAAATTTAATCTTACATGTAAGAGGAGCGTTTAACAGTGCAACAACATCGTGGAGGTTACAGAGTAAAAGGCTCATGTGGTGAGCATATACAGTTAGGTTTTATAATGCGCGTTGTGGGTGTAGTTTTCACACATCGTGTGATCATCTACTGGCATGAGAACTTCTTCTTGTCCTTGTAGGTATGATGCTTCCCACCGTTGCAGAGCACACCCTCGATTGCCACTCTGTCTGGCAATTCGTGAGCATGTCCTTGGATGGCAATTCTCATAACATTCCCTCCTGTTTGCAGTCACAAGAGTGCAACTTTCCACATAACATATAAGAACTTTACCTTACATGTATATCAAAAGCCCATGGAGTGTAAAAGCGAAAAACCTGTCTGGCAGAACAATCAATCTTTCTGGACAGGAAAATTCTCTTACGGTCCCGCTGCCCCGGCGACTCCCAGAGGGTCACAACAATGTCAAAAATTAACAGAATTAACACAATGAGAATAATAGCTGTTGTCTACTCTGGAAACTTTGAGTATGGGAACATCCATAAAAGAACAGAAACTGTCCACCTCCAGGCTGGTCATCCCATCGTACCTGTGAAGTGGACCTGCCCCTAATAACTAATCATTATTTCCCTGATAGACGAAAACAAAGTAAAACATGGATGTGAATATGGGAACATATCTATTATCACCAAACAGTATCTTTTTCCTTCAATTTTTGTTTAGTTCTATGAAATCCATACAGACAATTTGAAAATGGTAGGTTGCGTCAGGAAATGTACCTTGTCTTGGAGTAGTTTTGATAACCATAGATTGTAAAATAGCTGCAAATCTAAAATGATTCTGCTGACTGATCATTGTCATGTTGCCACTCGTCATCCTCCTCATGATCCTCCTCTGTGTTTTGGCCCTCTGTCCAATGTCCAAATTTGCCACAATTGAAGCATCTGCCGTCCCCTCCGTGTCCTCGTCCCCATCCTCGTCCACCTCCTCCTCTTTGATCATTTCCTCGGTAACAAACATCATAATATTCATCAGTGGGAAATTCATCACAGTCATCAACAATAAAAGTGTCATTACTTTTAGCTTTAAGTTTCTTTTTCTTTACATTCATTTGTTCCTCACCATGTTCTGCATGATCTTTGATGGTTTGAATCCCTGCACTCCTCCATCCTACGAGGTGCTTTTTAATGTTATTGCAGATTTGTTGATGCATTCCAAGCAGGAATGCATTTTTTAGCTGTAGGTTGTAATTACTCATGTCTGCATGGTCTACAGGTATCCCACTGTGAGTTGCAAAAATCTGACTCAGCCTATCAAAATAGACTAGCACTGACTCCTCTGGTCCCTGTTTGCACTCTAACACTTTAGAGTAACAAGCCTGTCCTCTGTAGTGTTGGATTATTCTACCATACAATGCCTCTGTCCTCTCATTGTATTGCACATGTCCGAACGAGATGGGTGCGTTATTTTCGAAGGGGTCCCATGTCCCATGTCCCCTTCACCAAACACCAATCCTGTTTCACAACACATCGCAGGACTCTCTCTGTCTCCACTGTGTCCAGCCTGAAACTGTCACACAGTCTCTTTATCTCTGTTATGAATTCTTCCAAATTTAATTTGGGATGGACGATGCCAGCAGCAGCTTCTTTTACATCTGCATCAGTCCATGGTCTATACACTCTGACAGTGGGGGGTTGATTACTCTGTCCTGCTCTGGGATCTGGCATTTCTATCATAGGAAACATTTCTGCATCTTTAAGTCCTAGATTAGGTGCTGGTGGTGTTGGACTGAGGTAATGTAAAGGATTGTATACATTACCGCTTCGGGTCCGGTGTGGTTTGTTCCCCCCAGACAGAGATGGTTGTGCAGTCATGGATGATTGAGGCAAGTGGTGGGAGGCAGATGAGGAGGAGGACGGTCCTGGAGGTGAGGACTTTGAAGTGACTTTCCCCAGGAGAGGCCTAGACAGCAGAGGTGGTTGTTGAGGATCTGAGTATGGCGGTAGACTTGGGAAAGGACCCAGGGGTCTGTATTCGTGGTCCTCTCGCTTATCTCGGGCAGAATACAACACAGGATAAAGGTTAGGAATTTTCATGTCCCTTTCTGCTTCCTTCTCCTTTTCTCTCTGTCTCTGCTTCCCCCCCCCTCTTTTTTCTCCCTCTGGCGCTGAAGGCCAGCTTGTCTGAGTGCTTCGTTTAACCACACCTTGGCTTCTGTAAGGCCTTCCTTTCTTGCTTTTATCTTACTCCCCTTTGTATTTGTTTCAATCTTTGCCACTAATACTCTGCAATCTCCTACTTGCAGTTTTCCCTTAAACCCATATTTATTTCGCCATTTTTTCAAATATTTTACATTATTTTCTTTTTTCTGTTTCATGCGCTTCGCATTCCCTTCATACTGGACCTCGTCAGGTCCCTGACTTTGATAACAACAACTACTACAGCAATTACCCATATCAGGCCTTTATGATTTTTATTATTTTCTATTTCTTATTTAATTTTAATTTTTTTTCCCTCGAGTGTTATTCTTTATTATTATTATTTTTTTTGTGAGTCCCTGACTCCCTGAAGTCCCTGACTTCCTGACGTCTATTATTGTTAACTCAGGCGCTGAGAGATTAGTTTTTTGTCGTCCTTCTAAAGACGCTTTACCGTAAGTCCCTGACTTGCTATAGGTCCCTGACCTATCAGTCTTTCTGAAGACATTTACCCGTAAGTCCCTGACTTACCACAAGTCCCTGACTTGCTATAGGTCCCTGACCTATCCTTTTGTTTAACTCACCCCTGTTGTTGAGTCCCGGACTCAGGGTAGCTGGTTCGTCACTCCTCTGCTACACCCCGACACATTTTATGGACATGTAATATGTCATGCCTTACATGATGTATGACACTGCTGTGTGCTTGAAGGATGATGTAATCCCCACTGGATTGGGTGTTTTAGATCTAATATCAGCTTTTAAATGATATATTACTGTGAATGCATTACGATTGTTCTTGCTTCTACATTTATGTGGTTTTCCCCAACGTATCTGGTTATAATGTATTTCAGGATTAGAGAACTGGGAGTATGCAGGCTTTCACTGGAGCAAGAACAAAATCAGTGAGATCAGCTGGTAAAGCTGTAGCTGGAATGAAAACATGAAAACCTGGAGACATGCAAGCTGTTATTTACAATCTTTCTCTCTTCCTCTCTCTCTCTCTGCGCGCACACAGACAGAAACACACACATACTGATACTTTCAGTCTTACTATTGTAAAGAGCTGGGTGGAATATTTCGTCATTTTCAAAGAAACAAGTGTACCAGGACTGATCTTTTTCTTTATTTCATTACTGCTAAGACGTCAGCAAGTGTGTGGAAATTTAAACTAGACAAAACATTTTTAACATTTGATTCCATTCAGGTTTAACATAACCACACTGCAGTAGCCTTACTGTCTTATTTTAGTGTGCAGTGTGTGTGTGTGTCTGCACCTTTACCTTAATCCAAATTAAGATCATGCTTCAAGAAAATTACGAGTTATAGCTTTCTTTTACATTTACAAAAACACTGTGCTGAGATACTTTGGATGCACGGCTAGAAAAAGATGTACAATATAAAGTACATGTTGATTTATATGTGCAGAAGAAGAAGCAAGCATCTGTTGAAGAATTAATGAAAGATTAAGATGCAGTATTTTTCACCGTACCGTCATCTCCAAAAGAAACATTTATCACGCACTTAGCTTTTGCATCGCAGACACACAGTCATGTTACCATGCAGCCCTGAATACAGCACTGAACAAAATGCTGACTTAACAAAATTACAGATTTCTCAGCACAGCAGCATTTTTTTTCTCTGCTCTGCTTCCTCTGCCAGTAAAAGTCAGTGGAACATTATATTTAATCACCTACACATATAGATCACAATACCGTGATATAAAAAATCAAACCGCAGCTGTGTTTACAATAAGTCAGAAGATCTCAGGCTTGAATGTTTAATGTGCTTGACTTGTTAAAAGCTAGTGCTGTTGTCAGATATAAAAACTATGTCAAAAGCAGGCACGATGCAGAGAGACCTTCACACAGGAACAAACTACTCACCTGCTGAACTTCTACATAAATAGTCTGATTTGACTATTTTCCAAGATCATCCTTATTAGCATAATCATCTGTATTCCCTCAAGTTCAAAGCTCAATTGTTTCTGTGTGAGGGTTTTTTTCCTTCACCTCATATTCAGATATAGTGGAGGTGATTAAACATCAGCTCTAGGAAAGACCACCTCACAGTGAGTCATGCACATGTGCCCCCAACACTGAGCCTCAACTGTATTTTAACACCGAAGCCACGTCCTGAAACGAATATGACACAGATTTGAATTTCACATGGCTGCTACCAAGGAAAATGTCTTCACAAGATGAAGAGAAACAGCTCTTTGGTTTCACCCACACATTCTCAGGTATGTCTATCCATCTGTGTGACAGTCTATCCCAACATGCATCTACATGTGCATCTAGCTTTGCTTTCAACTTACAGTTTCGATAGATAGACAGAGATAGATAGATAGATAGATAGATAGATACTGAGATAGATAGATAGATAGATAGATAGATAGATAGATAGATAGATAGATAGATAGATAGATAGATAGATAGATAGATACTGCCTAGAAATGCAGAAATGTGCTGGTAAGGTTGTAATCAATTATGCCAATAAATGCTGAAAATACAATTAGCACCAGTTGTAAAACCAAAGCAAGTTGAGGTAAAAATACATTTCTCTTTTAACTTCAAGTCATATTTTCCTACTTTAAAATATTTATAATGAACTACACTCCCTTTGGTTCACTTTTCACTAGGCATGTTAAATTAGGCTCCAGGACAACATCTGACTGGCAGTGTAGGCCCGTTTCTGCCGCAGATACAGCGGTGTAACAACTGACGAAAAGGAAAACAAAGAAACTAGAATGGAGGGGATGATTCACTTTCATGAATATCCATCAGAACGAGATACCATATTACTAAATGATCTTGTTCTCATCATACTGGTGATACACACTGGTTGTTAACGCAAATGACTGGCAGTGACGGAGGAGTGACGGGGTGGCTTGGTGTTTTGCCATCCCGCTTTCAAAGCAACAACTACAACTTCCGTGAAAAATGCTGCAGTGATTTATAAACAAAGAACATTTACTGCGAGTGTGGAGAACTACTATTTCGACTGCACATTCGGCACAGATGCATTTCTAAAAGGGAATTTAATTTTGAAGTACAAATACAGTGTGTCTTACTGTAGATGCTACTGAGCATGGTCCTATACTGGGCTTGTGTCTTGTGTATGATTTGACCAGCCAACTGAATTATGTTACATATTGTTACATAATGTATTTAATGTGAAGAAAGAAACAGACTGAAGTAGAGAGAATCCGTGGGAGGAAGTGGGGCTCCCTATTTACATCTCTGTCTTAGAGTTTCCAAGCTGACACTGAACGACCGCATCAAGACTACAGTTTGTAGCTGAAGTCACAAGATCAGAAGAGGAACCACCAAGCACTCCGCCCACCTGAGCATATATACCGACCGCAACTCTCAAAAACACATCGGAGGACGTGCTAGTGATAGAGAAAGACAGACTTCAGGAGGTGGAAAACAGAGCTGAAAGATCAAACCAGGGAAAGACATTCAAGTGTTCTGAATACTTTTTAACAGCAGGGCAGAGAACAAACCTAAAGTTTTATCAAAAACAAAAGCAACAAACAAGATGCTGCTGGAGTATTTCATCTTTGGGTTGATTTCTTTTCTTATGACAGGTAAATTCAAGATTTCTAGAACACAATTTTTTCTATAATTTGTTTTGGGCGATAAAATGTATTTTAATGTTTTTTTTAAATATGTATTCAACTGTACATTAGATGCACAGATTTTTTTGCACATTTTCGTTCTACGGTGAATGTTTTCATGTTTCTTCCCCAGGGGCTCAGTGTGAGGTAACTGAGGTGCTGGCTGAAGCAGGCTCTCAGGCTGTACTGCCCTGTAAATATAGTTCTTCATCCTCCTCTTCTCCCGCCATCATCTGGAGTGAAGCCGACAAAGGGTAAGACACAACTTTTTGTTTGGTGCCTCAGCTCGTCAATGTCTTTGATCCTGTTTGCTTTATCTGTCCATATCCAAACACCTACAAATCCCTCAATTTCCCTCCAAAACCACACCTATCCCTCCCCTTCGAATTCAAACTTATGTATCTATATGCTGATGACACTGGATTGTTTCTGACACTTCGGTCCACAGCACTGTTTGGAGGAAGCAAAAGAGTGGTCTGCAGTACTGGGGTTCTAGCTGGTTGCAAGGGAACCAACGCGTACGATGCCCCCACTCCCAGTATGAAAGTGGTGATTACAGCCTGCAAATCAACAATGTGAGGGAGGACGATGGAGGAAGTTACTCTTGCAGAGTGGAACATAGAGACCAGGTCTCTGAAACAGTGGTCATACTCAGAATCATTAAAGGTAAGAAACTTACACGCAGCCTTAAAAACCCACATTTTGGCTGAAAACGGCAGTATTCTTTACCACACTCCATGAATTTGTTAAGTTTGGGCATCTGTATGTGTACAGATGGATCATAGAGTAGGTGTAATGTCAGTAATCTCATCCTCCCCTGTATCCTTTACAGTGTCCTTCTCTCCATTGGCTCCCATAATGGGGAATGACATTTCGATCACCTGTAATGTGACTCCTTGGCCTATCGGAGCCTCTGTGCAGTGGACATTGAACAACAGCCGTTTTGTGCCTCAGACTGGAATCACCTCAAAAAAAGTTACAGCACACAGTGTTATGAGGATGAGGGTAACTGCAGGACTGACAGGAAGCTGGACCTGTGTAGTGGGATACAAGGGCAAAGAGGGGCAAGCTTCAGCAACACTGGCAGTGAAGGGTACGATTCTGAGCAAAACAGATGTAGCAAACTGAACTATCTTAAGAAATGAAGCTAAGCTTGGCTCATCTTTTTTCCCGGTAGATGGCCTTAACCCTCCTCTTTCCCTCCCTTTCTCTCACAGGAATCATCCAACCATCCAAAGACAATACCAAAGTGTACACTGCGGTGGGATCTGCAGTCACATTCCCCTGTGTGTTCTCCTATGGTTTAATCCCCTCTCACCCAGTCTGGGAGAAACTGAAGCCAGAGTTTCTTTTTAATCCTGCTCCCGGTCGCCTTCCTGCCTCTTTCTCTCCATCCTCCGAATCTCAGTTCCCCTGGGATAAGTCTGCCACTCTGAAAGAGGTTGAACTTGGGGATGAGGGCAAGTACAGATGCTCTGGGGCTGTAGAGGGACAACGGTTGACTCGAAATATGCAGCTTGTTGTTGCCAAAAGTAAGCTTAAATGGATTCATTTAAAAAATCCACTGAATGTTGTTTTTTTTTTTTTGCCATCAACAATAATTTTTATTGTCTTGTTTTTCTCACAGTTGACAGCAGCGACCTGTCAAAGAAAAAAGGCTCAGTGACACTGACTTGCCAGCTGACTGACACGAGCGAGGTCACTGACTATGAGTGGGTTCATGTGGTCTACGACCTGAATGGCACTAAGTCAGTTGGGTCTGTCCAGAAGGGGAAGACTTTAAGCATAAACACGGTGTCAGACGAGAACTGGGGCGAATGGACATGTCGTTTCTACGGAAAAGAGGGCGTTTTGGGAAATGTAACATACCACATTCAACAGATGAGTAAGTTCTCTTTGCTGTTGAAATTGAGCTACAAATAAAATAAACCAACCATAATGGACTGATGTGCATGCAAAATGTCATATTGTGGCTTGTGGTCTGAATGTTCTTGTATTGTTTTTCCCTGTAGGTGGTCTCAGTGAAGTAAAATCGACACGTCTCTCACATAACACGGCTGCCGTGATCGGTCTCAGCTTTCTCCTCGTTGTTCTGCTGCTGATTTTGGCTCAGATGTACAAGAACCACCAAAGGGTAAACATCTGCAGTCTACAGCAGTGTGTGAATGAATTACAGTAAACCTGCACTCAGTTTTACTGGGAGTTTTGGAGGGAAAAATGAAAAAAGAAAGACAGTTGTGTGGGATGATTTGAGCTTACAGATTTAAAATATTTTTTCCAATGAAATATGCAGAATCTTGAAATAAGGGAGATTATTGTCAAAATAAGTGACATAATTGCAGAATATGTTTTGCTTCACTACTTCACGATTATGTTTCACTAGAAAGAAATTACCTTAATTCACTGATTTTTCATGCTATGTGGAAAATTATTATATGGAAACCAAAAATTAATACAAAATATGAATTGCTCGTTGAAATCGAGATGCATAGGTTCATGTATTCATGCGTCACATCTTGAGGTGGGCTCAGTGTTACTCATTAAACAATTTTGCATATTTTTCTTTCCACAGAGGAAAAGGATTTTTCAGTACCCTGCACTGGAGACGATTGTTCACACTATCTCCAATGAACGGGAGGAGAGAGAAAGGAACCAAGTGAAAGAGTGAAGACACATTAAAGCGGAGGCATCACAGGAAAGATCTCACGGCGTCCTTCTTCTTCATGCCTGCAATGCGGCTTTTGTTTGCACAAGTTTTGTAAATACAGTATTTCCAGAGCAGACGTTGTAGCAGTACTATTGTTGAATTTGAAATGTTTTGTATTCTTTCTTTGTAACTGTTTTCAGTTGTTCTACAGTATGTGATGATTTGTTTACACTTATTAAGAACAAAATGTTTTACAAATAAAGTCAATTTAAGAGATAAATCTGGTCTAATTTGTTTTATTATACATAATCTGAAACTCTCATGTCTATGAGTGGGGAATATTATTAATAATATAAATAATATATACAGTAATCTATAAAAAATAGTGTTTCATTATATTTACACAAAGCACTGGCCACATGTGTTATTCTAAAAAAGAATACATTACATTATTTTACACTAATTACAGAATCATTATTGACCATCAATTCAGACTGAAGTCCTTTGTGTCACTGGAAAAGTAGAAGTTTGCTGAACTGCTGGAGATCATCTTTTGTGTGCTTCGGCTTTTCATAAAATGCCTGCTGTCCTCGTTCATTTGTGCCTGTGTTGCGTCACCTGTTATTGGTTAGCAGTCTAGTTTTGGATCCACCCAGTGAGTACAGGACTCCGTGGTCCAGTGTCAGAGCTACACCTGACTACACTCCCCGTCTTCTTGCTCTGAAAGTCCATGGAGATCCCAAAAGGCCAAAGACTGGCTGATGCCCTCCAGCAGCCCCTCGTCTGCAGGTTGTAAATGATCCATCACTTCATCATCATCAAAGCACCAGCCTGACCAGTCCACATTAACTCCGTCCGAAAACACAACACTAAAGAAGGGAGAGATGGAAACAGAGGGCATTTACTTTACAAGTACTATCCCCACTACTGAACGTGTTCAGGTTCATTTTTCCTTCAAGAGCTGCCACTCTGTCTCAAACTGAATAATGCAGTGTGATTTTATTATTATAATTACATGGACTAATGCTGTTTAAGGAGCTTTAAAAAACCTGAAATTGGCATTCAAAATACAGTAGCAATACATTTTGCATGGTGTTTAAAAATGCAAACTATGAGAATCATCAGAACATTAAAATATACAACAACCTTAAATAATGCTCTGGTATAATATGCTGTATAAGTCTTAAATTAGTGGAAAGTAATTAAATTGGCCATTTAACAAGGAAAAACGTGTCCTGTGGAGTACCTGATGGAAACAATCAATATTTTTTGCATAATAAAATGCATTCATTGTGGTAATTAGGACTTAAAGTGTGCTTTGTGGTTAGAAACACGAAATTTCAGGGTAATTATAACTTTCCATTCTCACACAACAGTCTGTCCATTACCAGCCTACTCAGTACTGAAAACTCATTTCAATAGTACAGAATTGACAGCTTAAAAAGAAGTAGAGATCTTAGAGAGATCTAGAAGAGATGATATACTTTGTCTGAATTGTCATATTTGGAGGTTGTGCCTTACAGTATCCAGAAGGTGAAGTGTTCTTTTCACAGCTGGATCAAAAATAACACAAGTTTACAAAAGCTCTACTCACTCTACATACTCTTGGTAATCCAGTTCTGTGCCTGTTCTGAGGCACAAACCTGCTAAACCCCTAAATAATAATAATAATAATAATAATGTTTCTGCGTGTCTCTAAACTAAAACTGTGGCCATTAGGAAACTAAACTGTGGCTCAACTTGCTCTACGTTATCCAGATCTGAGTTTGAGGTGCAAAGATTGAGAGACTGCTACAGTTCAGTTTAATTGGGAAAATGAAATTATGTACCACTCTTGCCTCTCATGTCACTTTTATGAATGATGTGTGATTTTTGCATGTTTTCTTTGATAGTGAGTGACATACTTTTAAAGCTTTAGTTGTAGAATGATTGTTTCTATCATTGTTCCTACAGTATTTGCATGGCTTCCTTAACAAACTTTTTTAACTGATCAGTTTTATGTTTTGGTTCACTTTTTACTCAGTGGTTTGGTGTGTTCCTGAACTACACTGATGCTTTGTGGAGACTTTGTGTAAGTTTGTGTTTCTGTGTTGGTGTCTCTCAAAACCAAACCCACACATGTTAATTAGTCAAACAATGGAAAATATGTGAGGGACCCTTTGTCATACTAACCTGTCCCTCTTCTCATCTCCATCTCCGTCCACTAGCTGCTCCTTCCATCCTTTACTCACTGTGAGAGCTCTGTGTCTCATTAGCGCCACCTCCCCCTCCAACTCTGTGTCTCTGTCTCCATTGCTGGTTGGTGGCGATGGCGTGGTGGAAAACGAGGGGGAAGGAGGAGGATACCTTGACCTCAAATTGGATGGTTCCACATTTCTGTCTCCTTTGAATCCATCTCTGTCCCTCACTCTCTCTTTGGCTCTTTCCAAAAGACCCTCCAGAGGCGAGTGCTGCCCATTTGGATGGTGTCCTGAGATGGGAAGACGTGTATTCTCTGCTCGGGGTAATGTGTACGGGCTACTGGAGTGCAGATGAAGTCCACGGCCTCCTTCAATCATGATGTTGGGAATGGAGGCACTCCTTTGGGTTTTCAATTTGGGCCTTTTGTTATTGTGGTTAACATCTGGCAGCTCAGATTCAGACAACGTCTGGGGGTCTGGAGAGACTCTATTATGCATGTTCCAAAACATCCCTTGGTTCGGCTTCAGGGAGCCCAGCTTTAGCACCCGGTGTGAATCAGAGGTTTGGGCAGAAGGAGCATTGTTTCTCTTGATATTTAGATTGTAGTCTGAATCAATGTCAGAGAAAGTGTAGTTGCCTGAAGCAGAACAAGTCTGTCTTGAACCCTGGGAGAACTGCTTAGATGTCTGAGTAGAGGGGGTCTGATGGGCACTGATTGGCCTCCTCCTCCGTAACCCGGGTGACTTCAAGTTTTTGGAGAAACCCCAAGCCTCTGCAGATGTCTTCATGTCTCCAGAAATTCTCCTCAGATCCTGGTAAACAGACTGGGAATCAGAGTCTCTCTGTGTTGATATTAATCCTTCTCCTGGTGGTCTAAAATGCTCAGGCTTCTCACTGGATATTTTTGGCTGGTAAGGAAGCTGTAAAGTACTATCTTCGCTTGTTGGGTAGTCAACATCTGGATATTCACCAAGTAAGAAAGCATGTGGTCCCGTTGTGTTGTGTCTTAATGGATCAGCTGCCACATTGTGATAATGATCCAGATTAGGAGCAGATTGTACCCTGTGGTTCGAGGTCACCCTTGGCTCCTTTGTCATCATGTGAGTTTCAAGCATTTTCTCTTCTTCGTCTGTATGGACCCCAACTTGTTCTCCTCTCACCGCCATCTCTATCCATTCATCTGTTTTGATCACTTGTTGCCGTCCAGAAAAGCCTTTACGCACTGATTTACGGCGGTTGTCAGTGGGCTCAGAGTGCAAAAAGGAAACAACAGTACTGTTAGTGGCCACATCATCTGGAGTTTGATACTGTTCCTCCACTTCTTTAGACACCAACATCCCATTTATTGATTGGGGGCTAATGAGTTCCTCAGTAAGATCATCCACAAAAGTCTCCTCTTCTGATTGTGTAAGACGTTGTTCTTCTGTCTCAATATCACTCATCTTGGTTTCTGTAACAGGTTTGGCCTCCAGCTGCTGCATTTTCCAGTTTTCCAGTTGTCTGTTTCTCTCTTTTTCTCTCAGGATCCTCAGTGTTTCCTGACAATGTAACATACAGTTAAAATGAATAAAACATTCAACAAATAATGAGCATATTATTTGTAATTGCGTTTCATTTAACAAGACTAGGAATCTACAGCCATGCTGAAGGCTCTGTGAGGCTGCTCTCAGACTTGAGATCTAAATGCTAACATCAGCATGACAACAATGACAATGTTAACATGCTGATGTTGTATAAGCATAATGTTTCTTCTTACTGTGACTAATAAGCAAAGCGCTCTGACATTTTTTTATCTGCTAATTATCAGTACGTGTCTGTAATACTTCCTGCAAAGTGATGTGACTCGTGGCAGGTCGGAGCTTTTCTATCACACTGACGTGTTTTGGGGAGTTTCAAGTGTCCCACTAAATCAAACTAGCCAAAGACGTCAGGGTAGTGGTCACCCTGTCAGAGTTCAGTCCAGCCAGTTACAGCTGGAGGACATCAGGTCACTGCAATTACTGCAGCTGTGCAGTACCACGTGTCTGAATATGTATCTAGGGCCAGTAGTACATCCGGATGTCTGATTTGCTTATAGCTCTAGATGATGAAGTATATCCAGTAAATAGGGCTTAGGGCGTGTTAATGTTTTACTGTATTTGAAGGAAAAAAGAAAGAAAAAAGAAATTAACCCACATAATGTAGGTGCTGGGCTATCAGTAAACAGTGTCAATGAAAGAAGGGGTAACGCCTGCACACTTGCTCCATGCCATGAGAGTTTAATACTGACAATGTTTTGTTAGTGTTAAACTCTCATGGCATGGAGCAAGTGTGCAGGCGTTACCCCTTCTGTCATAAATATACTGTACTTCCCCAGAGAGAGAGAGAGAGACAGAGAAAGAGACAGAGAGAGAGATCACGTGTATGGACAGAGGTTGAGTCACAAAACAAAGAATTAACATGAAGCCTAATGTAACTCTGTATAATTTACAGGTCTATCAGTCTTCAGTTTGTGAGACAGCTGTCTGATATGAACAGGCCCATTGCTGGTTGAATGGGCATCGATAGGTCCATGTATGTTTGCTGACATATCTCAGTCTGGACCAAAGTGTTGGACAGAGAACTGACCCACAGACCGACATTGCCGTTAGCTATGTAAATGTATACTAACCTTTGCCTGGTGGATATTGGTGACCCATGTGGAGCAGCTCTCCGAGGTGCTGGCAGCAAATATGTAGAAATTCATAGCACTCTGAAGCTCGCCTACCTCCACGAGAACAAATGAACCTGAGAGAAGAGGAGTAACGATTATTCAGGCTATGATATACACTGTGTTCCAAATTATTATGCAAGTAGGATTTCAGTTAAATAAACTTTAGTTTTTTTGTTTTTCAATGAAACATTTTGCTTGTGTTGTTTCTCCTGTCTGTTTAAAACACTGACATCAATTTCAGACAGGTTTGATAATTTATTTGGTAGGTGAGCCTAATTAAAGGGAAACTACTTAAGGAGGTTGTTCCACATTATTACGCAAGTCACAGGTTTCATGCAATATGGGGAGAAAGAAAGATCTTTCTGCAGATGAAAAGAGTGAAATATTGCAATGCCTTGCAAAAGGTATGAAAACACTGGAAATTTTCACGAAAACTTAAGAGAGATCATCGTACTGTGAGAAGATTTGTGTGTAATTCAGAGCGCAGACGGGTTCGTTCAGATAAAGGTGCACTGAGGAAGATTTTTGTCAAGCAAATACATCGTATTAAGACAGCAGCTGTTAAAAAGCCACTGCTGAGCAGCAAACAGGTATTTGAAGCTGCTGGTGCCTCTGGAGTCCCAAGAACCTCTCGATGCAGGATCCTTCAGAGGCTTGCAGTTGTGCATAAAGCTGTATTACGGCCACCCCTAACCAATGCTCACAAGGAGAAACGTTTGCAATGGGCTTGGAAATACATGAAGACCAATTTTCAAACAGTTTTATTCACTGATGAATGCCGTGCTACACTGGATGGTCCAGATGGATGGAGTTCTGGGTGGCTGGTGGATGGCCACCATGTCCCAACAAGGCTGTTGGGCCATGGTGGCTGGTGGTTGGTCAGCAAAGAGGTGGTGGAGTGATGTTTTGGGCTGGAATAGTGGGGAGTGAGCTGGTAGGCCCCTTCAGGGTGCCCGACCTCTGCAAAATATGTGGAGTTCCTAACGAATCATTTCCTGCCTTGATATAAAAAGAAGAACCGTGCCTTCCAGAGTAAAATCATTTTCATGCAAGACAATGCACCATCCCATGCTGCAAAAAATACCATTGAGTCCTTGGCTGCTATGAGCATAAAGGGAGAGAAAATCATGGTGTGGCTACCATCATCCCCTGACCTCAACCCTATTGAGAACCTGTGGAGCACCCTTACAAGGAAGATCTATGAGGGTGGGCTACAGTATACCGGCAGTATACCTCAAAACAGCAGCTCTGGGAGGCAATTCTGGCATAATTATATGAAATCCAGGCAGAAACTATACATGGACTCACAAGTTCAATGGACGGGAGAGTTGTGAAGGTGCTATTCAAGAAGGACTCCTATGTTAACATGTAACTTGGCCTATGAAGATGTTTTTGATTGAAACAGCATTTATTTTGAGAAAAAAATATCTCCTAATGCAGAGAATACAACAGATTTGCATTTTCAATTCTTTATAACCTATTGAAAGCTTTGAAACTCTGTTGTGCATAATAATTTGGAACACTGTATTTTGAGTTATTTAAAAAAAACACTGTTGTCATCATCTGAAGTTTTGTTTAATAAAATCCTGATTATAATATAATTGTTGAGGATTTAAAAAATCGTACTGACTGTCATTTGTATTGACTATTTAGGAAAAACGAACAAAAACAGCAAATGCGTAATAATTTGGAACACAGTGTATTTGCACGGGCTCAAACTGTCTTGTATCGTGATCATGAGAATGTGTTACTCACAGCCATCTTTCAGTGCTATGCAGTACGTTCTGTCGAGGGCCAGAGGAGGTCGAACTACCTTCAGTCGCTCGCCTTTCTTCTGGACTTTGGTCATTAGAAGAACATCTGAGAAAAGTAGAGCCACTACCTCCAACTGCATCATGCCATGTGGAAAGAAACACAGAAAAGTCAAAAGTAACGATCACGATGCTCTGAAGAGATTTACAGATTTACATTGTGTTCTGTACAGTATCTGAGTGGACCAGCTCTGCTCACTTTGCTGTCTTTCCTCCCCCGAATCTTCAAGTTGTCCTCGAGCAGCAGCTTACGTATGATTTCAGGACCTACTCCTCTGATGGGGCATGTTAGGTCAAACTGACAGATGTCTCTGACATGCTGTCAAGGAAATTAACAAAACATACAAAAGTAAATATCAGTTTTCTTCAGTTGTCAGTGGTCTACATTATATACAGAGCCTCTGTATGAAGTGACTGTATGCTTCTTGTTGGGAAGTCAATCAAACAACTAGAAAGAGACACAAAACAGCTACAAAGAGATGTGAGAGGCGTCTCTTCCAGTGTCGACATCTTGTTGAGAAGGTGGGAGGCTTTTATATGTCTGTGCGTTGGGGCTCATTGTCTCATAATACATCTATCTGTGCCATATTATTTTACCTTGTCAATTTCGTCATTTATTCCCTCCACCTCGTATCCCTCCACCCTCTGAGCAGAGATGGCGAGAGCCAGTTCCTCATCTTTTTGCCTCAGGTAGTCATTGATACTGTCCAAAAAACTGTTTACACTGGATAACTGTAGAGGAGCAAGCAGAAGATCAGTGTGAGTCTGTGGGAGTTGTGTTGCTCTGCAGAAAAAAACAAAAAAAAATGCATCTGAATGAAGACTCATTTCATCATTCATTCAAATATTTACAAAAATTGTGGCCAGGAGACTTGAGACTTGAGACTTGAAAATTGACACGTTCATGAAGACCAACTTGGGTAAAATCTATGCATTTCTAGATGATACGTGGAAATCTTTTTAGATCATACACTGCGCTAATGTGGCAAATCAAGCGATTTCACCATCATTTTACCACAATTAATGGTCATCCTTTAGAGGTAGAATAGGAAAAAAAGACTATGTGGTCATGATCATTCATTATTTTCACTCTCTCTCTCTCTGACTCTCTTCCCTTCTAACTCCATCAGGGCAATATTCCTGTAATACCATACATCTTTTACCCCTATTTTGATGGGGTCAAAAGCTTCTCTATCTTCTCTATCTGTATAGCCCTTGAAAGAGCCCGCCCACGCGATAGGTTTGTGTCAAAACTCAAACAAAGAATCTGGCAGCGCAAATGAAAAAGCCAGAAGCATAACCGAAAGAGAGAGAGGGCGAGAGCAAAACTACATCCTTGAACAAAATAAAAGACAGAGTTATTTGTTTTCAAGAGACATTTTTTATTTTGAAGGTTATAATTTTTTGCTTGAGTTCATTTTTTTCTCTCTCAAATCCATTTATTTTGATTGACTTTTAATAAGTTTTACTTGAAACTTTTGAAACAAATCTGATTCCATACCAGGGGTGTCCAAATTACGGCCCGCGGGCCAACTGCGGCCTGTGGTCCAATTTTCATTGGCCCGCAGGAAATTCTAAAAATGTATTGTAATACGGCCACACATGGAACCTGCGCTGGACTGTGTTGTACTTCTTAGTCTCACCGCTAGGTGGAGTAACTGTCTTGAACGAGGCAGCTTCTCCATAAAATGAGTAATGAAGAAGAAATTTGCTACAGGTGACCCAAAATGGCAGAATTAAGGAAACGTAAGAGAGAAAGTGAGTGTAGAAAGTTTCAGACGCGGTGTGCGATGAGAGCACAGCTAATAACTAATGACGATCACTTTTGCATTACGGAGGAGCTGCTTGATGTTAGCAGTCTAAAGAGCACCAGGACGGGTGAGGATGTTTTTGAAGCTGTGCCAGGTGCAGTTGCCATGATGGGACTTAAATGGGACAGGTGAGCGCAAAGGAATCTACGGTGTCTGCCGAGGGGCAAGAAAGTGGAGGTAAGGCTGTTAATACGAGCGCGGCGGTTTTATTCCCTGAGATCAGAAATCAACCAGTTTTGAAGAGATAGATAGATAGAAATACTTTATTGATCTCCGGGGGGAAATTCTGATGCTACAATAGTAAAGAAGTAAAAGTGATCACCACCATGAATACAAACAAATAAATGAGCAAAATAAAAATTGACAAAATGTTGCAGGTAAAAAAATAAATACAAAGGCGATGTACATCACCTCTAGTGGATTAAAGTTAGCAATATAGCTCACTTCTAGTGAGTGGCCCAGCCCGTATGTTTTTCTGTATGTTTCTGTAGTTTGGACACCCCTGGTATAGGCCATAATGATTTAAATGGTTCTCACCATGCCTCTGAGCACGTGCTGGACTTGAGGGTCCTGGGTGGTTTTCAGCACAGCCTTGAGCAGAAGAGGGTACTTGGTGATCCTCTGGTGGGGTTTGGCCTGCATGTCCCCGAGCCGCATCCGCTCACACTGAGGGTGAGTCTCCACCCACTGGACAGGACAAAAACATTTTGATGAAAACTATTTTTGTTACATAGTGGCCTGAAACCACCTTTATTTTTTTGTTTTTGAAATACATTTTGTTTGTGCATCTCAAAGCACTTGAAAATTATATGTAATATGTATTATCAATTTATCTTTCCATAAACAATGGTGTACGTGTATTACGTGTTTTCATCATTTTTGATAGAAAAAAGTTCCTAATGAAAACTGTTCAAAGGGAGGTGTGTAGATAAATGGAGTGGTGGCAGAAGACTGACATTTCAAAGCCTTGAGAGAAAAAAAATGTACCAAAACAAGTGAGCTAAGTGAGATGTTTTTGTTCTGTCTGACTGGAATGAGCAGACCCCTTAACACCCACTAAATACCATTTCCTGTTAAAATGTGTCTTTAATGTGTTGTTAAATTTTAAAATCACATTCCACTCAGGTTGACTAATGTGATGATATGACTCAAGTGAAAAAGTGTGTGTTTTGCACATTTGCTGTAGTGGTAGAATTGTTAATTGTAGGGTGACATGTGTCCAACAAAATGCACATGAATTCCTGCTTTTAGTCTTACAGGCTTTGTGTGACTGTCTAAAGACTGCAGCAGGGCCTGCTTGTCATGCAGTCACCATTCCTATAAATGCCCTGTTCTCAGTTTTGTGAACAAAGCCTACTTTAAACCGCTGTTAAGTCTGAATCATTTGGAGGAGGTGATGATGTGACAAGTGGTTGCTCAGGATGTAACTGTGACAGGTCGCCCACAAGGTTATGTAAACACCACAGAGCACAAATTAATAACACAACAGTTATTCATTACACTGAATTCCACTCAGGTGCTCTCTGTGGTCATAATAGAGTTTGTGTGGGTGAGTGTCTCAGTGTATATGTGAGTTTACATCCTCACATTCAGGTGTTTGCTGTCACAATTGTGCATGTTGTGCGTGTGGACGTCTACTGCTTACTGCACCTGGACGTAAGTGAAGAAATGTGGGTTGCTCTCCATCTGTCTGCGTGTGAACTCAAGGTTATTTTCCTCCTCCCAGCAGTAATGCTTATAGGAAGAGAAGCGCTCATGGAACTGTGGACAAAAAGAAAATAATGATTAGTGACAATGTGAAAAACCTCCATTGTATTTACATCTATTCTTTTGGCAGGGGCAGTGGCATCACAAGTCCAAAGTCCTACATTCAGAATTTCTCTTAAACGGAAACTTTGCATTACTGCATATGTGAGACAATCTAGAGGGAGCTCTGTCACTTGAGGTATAATCGGTCTGCGCTAAGGACTTGCAACAGGCTTGAAAATGGAAAAAATCTGAAGGTGTGGAAAAAAAAGTGAGCATGTAACATCTCTGTAGCCCAAATCCTCATCTCAACTGGAGGCTACATTCAGTTACTAGTCTGTTACTAGCACACTAGCAACTGAATCTCTAACTGTCACCTGTCAAGTTACACTGTGAGTAATGTAGGCGCCAGATTTCACAAGGAAGAAGATGAAATTCATGCAATAAAAAGAAATACTATCTGTCTGTGGTGTATGGATTTTAATTCCTTTTGAAAAACTGTAAAATTGAGTGACATAGTGTTACACACACTTGAGCAATGAACTTTTATATTTAAGAAAATGCTAAACAATTTCATAAAAAAAGCCAGGCAGTGCAAGTTTTAGCCAATATTTCTCAAGCAGCAGTAAACTGTGCATTTGTTGGGAACTAATAACTTTATCTATTTATAGATCAAGTTAGCTGAATATTTTTTCTTTCTTTTTGGGATCTTGGCCTCATATGATTTATCATTAGTTATGTTTATTTGCTCTCTATAAAAGTCACTCAGAATTGAATTGCAAGAAAAAACTACTTTAGTAAGAGTAGATAAGTGTTATCAGCTTAATGCAGTAGAATTGCCCATTATATTACATATTATATTATTGGATTATTATTTCTGAACATTTAGTAGTATGCATTATGCAATTTAATGTTATAGCTGGTTAAGTTAGCACTGTTTTTTAAAGAGATTTTCATGCTGTATTTATGATAGGACAGAGTAGGTTAAAGGGGGGTATAGAGAGGGGATGACATGCAGCTGCTGTGGTGCTCTACCAGGTTAGCTACCTGGGTGCCCCAAGTTGGCACTATTTCTAACTTTTTTTTAATGCTGTTGTCTACTTTATCTAATTTACATGCATAAACAGGTTCTGCAGAGTAACTTTAGCTGTCAGATGAAAAGTACAATATTTCTGTCTGAAATGTTGTAGAAGTATAGTAACAAAAAATTTAAATACTAAAGTAAAATAGCTCAACACAATACTGTAAGCAAGAAAATGCAGTTTGTTATTTTCTTCCATTGACAGACAGAAACACACCTCTGGGTGTTTTTGTAATGTATCTTGCAGAAGGTGAGTTCATACCTGCAGGCAACCAGCCTCTAACCTCATGGGGTCAAACGGCTTGCCTGTCCTCCGCACTTCCTGTAACATGGGATAAATCACTTCCTGCCAGAACAGCTGGTGTGCAGCGAGGATGGAGGGAAGGTTGCAGAAAAGCAGCTCAGGGGTCACCTGTCACAGGAGGAAGTCAAAGCAAAATAAAAATCTTAGTGTTTAAGTTTACCTCCCCTGCTTTGTGATGTTTTCCGTCCTCTCAATGGAAATGTGTTGTTGTGCTTAATTTTCCACTTGTGTGTTGTGTTCTGTATCAGACAGAGCGGATGCTCTTGTTGTGTCTGTCAATGTATGTCAGTGGTATGCAGAACAGTGGAAAAAAAGGCCTGCACATTAAATATGCTGTAGGTTTTGTGTGTTTCCCGTTCAGATGAGGCTGCATGTTCTGCAGACTGACCTCCAGGAGAAATCCATGCTGGTGCAGGTTGACAAGGGCAGCATTAACCAACTGTGAAACGCAGAGGCAGCTTTGTTAAACATCCTGTGGAAAATCCCTTTTCAGGTCTGACATACATAAGAAGAAGATCTACTGTATTTAAATGACAGCAGGAAGAGGAGGACATATTACGTCTTTGATGATAATTAGCTTGTTGATGTAGGTGAGCTCAGTATGGACTAACTCCCACAGCGCTTCCTGTTGGTGTCTCTGCGTCTTAGACATGGTCTGACCATTGAAACAGGACAGAAGAGGAAGGAGGAAAGAGAATGGAAAGGAGACAATAATTAGAAAAGCTTCAAGAATGTGTAAAATGTACATACAGTTCAGGTACAGTAAGAGCAAGAGAAGCATTTAAAAGATAAGTCGAGAGTCAATACATTTCTCATTGTTTATCAATCCAATGTAAGTACGTTTATCTGGAGCTCTGAGCACATTCATTCCCACACAAGACATAAATCACAAAAATGTTCTCTTATATTATAAAGAATGACAAATAAACTGAGCACTTCAAGTTTTATCAGATGTTACTCAAAGAGGAGTAAACTGTGTTTGAGACTACTTTCAGTAGTTGCATGTTGGACCTGTCAAACCCAAGTTGGGCAATGTTGTGTGGCTCATTGATATGTTTCTTTATAGCTTTGGACAACAATGGAGATCTGTACAGGACATTAAGCTTTGGGTCCACAGGTAATACTTGCTAGTAGGAAAAATTCCTTTCCTCATTGTTGGTTTTGGCCTTTTAGTGGGTTTTGTTGACCGTAAGAGAAATTCAAAGTGTTGCCAGAGTTATCATGGAAGGGCTCATACTGCGTGAGAGTGCACTATATCTGTCCAGTTCTTCTCCAGCGTCGTTCCCTGACTTTCCTCCTTCCACTTCCACTTTAGACTGACTGGCACTGCGAAGGTCTGCAGACTCTGCTTCAACACGTCCAGCTGACCTCGCTCCTGAGGGGTTGATAACACAGAGGAGGACAAAAGTAAGAAAGTGGAAGGACAGGAAGAAAGTGGTTATATGTTACATTTATGTTCGTCAGTGGAGCAGAACAAGTAGTGCTGCAGGTTTTTCAGTTGTTTGAGTGCGAGTACACATTTTGAGCAGGTCTGTATCTGTTACTAAGCATGTCAGCATATAGTGTGATGAGCAGGAAACAACATAATACCTCAGACGCCAGGTTCTTCTCAGACACTCCCTGGCTGAACAGGACCTGTCTCAGTGCAGCTCTGGGCTTGGCTCCTGCTGACGCTCCCTTAGTCACTGTTGCAAAGTCAGTCACAACCTTCTGCTTCGTCCGCCTCTGGAAAGGGAAAATACGCGTCAGGCATTATAATTTCAGGTTGTGCATTTCACATTTCCAAGATCATATCAACAAGCATTCATAAGATAAGAATGAAACTGAGCAATATATGAATTAGACTGTGCTCATGTACCTGTGATTTGTGTTTTGCAGATGCCAAAAGCAGAAGTCAGTGTCACTCACACTTCTTACTAGTTTTGTTACTAGTCTTTACAACTAATGCTCCTCTGCAAGTCATGCATTTGAAATCTTACTTGGGTAAAAGTGCAGAAGTGTTATAAGCAAAATATACTTAAGGTGCCGTAAGTAAAAGTATTTGTTAGGCCGAATGACCTCTTTCATGCATTGTCATGTGTATTATAGGTTTTAAATAACTGATGCATGAATGTGTAAGCAGCATGTTTGTTAATTGCTGATATTAACTACTAAGTACTGAGCTGTTTAATTTGCAATGAAGACATCAATGTCTATAATTGAATCCTAAACTGTTATCAATCTAAGGTTTTTCTGTATTTTTGCAGGTTGTTTTTAAAATAAAACTTTAAAGGCACTTTATAGACAAAAATGACTTGATAACAGGGGTATGTTTTCACTGAAGTGAAACAAGAAATGTAGTGGAGTAGAAGTATGAAATAGCAGAAAATTGAAATACTCAAGTAAAGTACAAGTAGCTAAAAACCTGAGTAAATGTACATAGTTTAATTTCACCACTGGTAATGTCAGCACAGAAAGATGCCACCGCCCTCACACTTCTGTCCCATTTCACTTGCCTGATAGCCCAGCGTGTTGAATTTGTGTTTGTCTGCTGACCCCCTGTGGTGATTATTTATTTCTGCAACTGCTGTCCCATCAGCAACGTCTGACTCTCTGGTTTCCGTGTCCCTCTGCCTCTCGCCCTCCATGCCGCCCTGCCACAACACCGGTGCTTCTTCCATCAGTGATTCATTTCCCACATCGTTGTTCATGTGCGGTGCTTTTGAGGAAAGGCTGAGGATAAGTACAGAGGAGAATAGTTTGTTATAAGCAAAGGTTTTAAGAAAGCAGAGGCTTAGGGGGTGGGGTGTTGTGTGCTTTGTTATCATTATCATTACATCATTATTTTAAAGGGTTTACAGAGGCTGTCTTTTAAGAGCTAAAGCTGGGTAAACAAACAAATACAGACGGCACCAAAAGAGGAAAGGCTGGAATATTATAAACAATTGATTAATTCATTATTTAAGACCTTTTTGGCTCCTGACCCCTCAAAATAGAGCATTTCTGCTTGTCACAAGTTTCATGTGTCTACTGGTCATGAACAGCTCAACCGAAGCTGTTTTATTTACAATGTAATGTTTATTTTTACAGGGATCAGTATAGCTTGAATCAGTGCCACATCACTTGTGGCCTAAGATAGAACACAATGTCACTAAACTGGCTTTGGAATACATTGATCTCAATAACAAACGGCAAATCATTCATGAGGACATGAGGGATCCCTCTTTAAAAACTGTTTTGTTTAAAGTGATCCCAGTTAAGGTCCAGTGGGAGTTCTGATCATGTTGATCCCCCGAACAGAAAGCAGACCTTACAGTCCTCCACCGTGTTGCTGAGCCAGAACCCCTGACAGGTACCATCAGGTCAGTGAGAACCTGAGGAGCCTGGTAATTTAGGCATTTATGGCTGAGATTAATATTAGCAAATGTAACACAAAGATCAAAATATAACATATTCAATTTCCCCAGAATATGGTTCTCAAATCAAAAATTCTGTCGTTTAATCGCACGATTATGTATCATCACAAGCTCTGCTATATTCAGCAACTCACGAGAAAAAGCAAGGATTGAAGCAAGATTTTAAAAAGTAAACATGTAAAGCAGAAATATGTTGTTTTTCCCCTCTTATTCTGTTTTGTTCCCTCAGATGTACCTCCCATCCAGTCCTGAAGCTGAGAACCGACAACTGAGAAGTTTTTAAGCACATTACAAAGCACTTCACAATAAAAGTATTTAATATCAAGCAAGCAGATTAAGAGAATTAATCTGCTTGTTTAATCTGAGTGACTTGAGAAGAATCTTTTTTATTTTAATTGAATTGGATGCTTTGATAGAGAGCTGTAAAATAGTAATTTAGGTCTCATAGAGTTGCCACATTGTCTCTCTTCAGACTATCCCTGTCAGTCAGATAATCAGTCAGCCAGATAATCAGTCGGCATAAATCATTACTGTTGTGTCTTACAGACAGAAGTTGGTTTAACAGGACACCGGTAGCTTCACATAGCTCCAGCTCCAGTTACGCAGTCATGCGGGTTGTAGAGTAACTTCAGCACTCATCTGACGTTAGTTCCCACAAATCCAATTTCATCACAACTTGCAGCACGTCCTGCTGCAGATTTAAGTTACAGCAAAGAATGTGTCTCTATTCACTGCTGTTAGATGCAGTGTGGGATCACAGCTGTACCTGCTACTCATACTTATACAGTTTTCAGGGGTTGTTCCCAAAGCACACACACTGCAGAAAGGTACAGCGCACTAATCTACACTGTCAACATCAATGGACCGACACTTAAACAAGCGCTTTCATCACGGTGTCATACCTGTTTACAATCACTGTCTGTATCCCTCAGTGACACACCGAAGATGTCTGACATGAGATTATATTGCCAGTGTAACACTTTAACCTATTCACCTGTTTAACCACCACTTATTTAACCTGAGATTGATAGTGGGTCAATAAAAATGGCTTCCTGGTAGTTTTACAGCCTCAGTAAATCAACAAAACTAATGCCACAAGACCGTCTGTGGATCCACACAGCAGCTCCAACATGAAAGTGATTTATTGTAGTAATCAAGTAAAATGTTCCTCTGAAGTATAGTACACACTCTCACACTATGCTTTTTAATAGATAAAATTATAGATTTTACCTGGACTTGGTTGGATCCATTTTGTTTCACCCAGTCATCTTTAGTTTCTGTTAGCGTTCTCCTCCTCTTTCTCTCTGCATGGTTCGGTCCCTCCCTCTCTTCCTTTCACCTGCACCCCTGCCCTTTGCAACTGGCCCGACGGGAACAACTGGATTCTGCAGCCAACAAATCAGTGCTCAGGGCTGGTTAATGTGTCGCAGTTAAAAGTGTTTAGTGAGAAGGAGGTGGTGACTGAGTCCTTTGAGGATGATCTGTTGTTGTTTCATGTCAATCCAGCTTATCGATCACCCTGAGCAAACAGGAGAAAATCACTTTGACAGGGGAGAAGTTTTATGTGTAGCAGCAGCTGTTTGTTTTTTTCGCCATTTGTGTGACTGAAAGAAGAAATCAACTGTGATAATCTGGTGTTTGATAGCACAGTAAAATGGAAAGTAGAGCAGTGTTTGCAGGTAAGAAGAAGTGAGTTACAGGGAAGTGGATGAGCCAAAAATAAAAAGGATCAGTTAAATATATAGGAGGAACTACTTTGTTACAAATGTGATTAAATGTTTGAAGCTTCAGGCTGGAATGTAGAGTGGCAGCGTGTCTGAAGTTAGACACGCAATTACATCCTCATTGACCTTAAAATATTTCCTTCACATTTTAGAGTATCCACACACGCGTGCATTCCCCATTGCACTCCAGAGCCTTCAGACAAATGTTTGACACAATTCAGATACACACATTAAAATACATGACACATTTATTTATAGTTCAGACATTAACACAAGATTTTTTATGTACTGCTCAACATTGTTCATCCACTCGATAAATGGCCCGGTGAGTATAATACAATTTGATACAGTGGTAAAAGTGCTTTGGAATTGCATGTCTGCAGTCTGTCTGTGTGTGACTGATTCATATCTGAATCTGCAGGCCGAGACTGGTATTATAAAAGCTGTTTGGCTGAGGCACACTGAGACAAGGCGTGCCCTGTTTTCTCTAACAGTAATGAATAATGCTTGTATGATGTGATTTAAAAGAATGCTAATGGGGCTGTGAAAGGCCTGTGAAAAGTGGCAGGAGTCTGGTCTACATTAAGCAGGAACTACAAACATCTCTAGCTTTGTTACGGTTCCCATAAAATTTCAATGAAGATGAGTCAAACTCTCTCAACATTGTAACCAGGAACCACTATCAAGAAATTACCAGTTAACTCGTCGGCTAAACACTCAATTTTGATTTTGCATTTCCCTCTTCCCTCAAACAACCAGAGACCAAATGAAAACATGCCAGAAAATGAAATATTTAAACTAATCTTTGTAATAGTGACTAACAATAGACAGAGTAGCTTAATTTGCTTAACTACATATAATGGGGTAGACACAATAGATAAAACAGCTCAATAAAATGGCACGTGTTAATGACCCAGTACAAAATACAGTCATCACATCATGAAGGCATGTTTGAATGCATGTATGATAAAAAAAAGTGATCAGCCCAGTATGACTTCACAAAGATTCCCCTTATTCCCTATATCTATAAGAAATACTGTACAATATATAGTTACTCTAATGAAACAGCGCATCTTAAAGAAAGGTTCATCAGCCTTTGAGAATTAGTTTGTCATTTTTGGGATGACGCTTATTTGCTTTCTTGCTTAGAGTTAAATGAAAAGCTCAATACCGCTCTAATGTTTGTTTGGTAAATATGAAGCTGGAGCCCATAAGCTTAATTAGTATAAGAACTGGAAACAGGGGAAAACAGCAAGCCTGACTCTGTCCTAATGCCCACCGACCTGCACCTCCACGCCTCACTGCTCTCACACGATCTAATTCAAGCACACAGCTCCCCATAAAAACACAAATTCAGGCTTTTCCCCAAGACATACCATGTTGATTAAAGATGGTTTAAGGTGCTGGTAGGTGGGTTTTGTCAGGCTACCAGTTACCCCGTTTCCAGTCTTTATGCTAAGCTAAAAGTTAACCAGCTGCTGCTTGTAGCTTCGTATTTACCGTACAGACATGACCATGCTACTGATCTTCTCATCTAACTAAGCTGAACAGTGAACCATTCCCCAAATGTCTTATTATTCCTTGAAGATTTTCAAAGCCATTTATCTCGCTAAAAGTTCTTTACAACTTCACAATTTTACCCAGAATTACCAGTGCAAAATCCCATTTTCCATAACAGTTTGATTCATTCCTCTCAGTAGTTTGAGCTGTCATCTCAGCGTGTGATTGGCAGGGTGAGAGGTAGAGCTCAGTCATGCTGGTTGATGTGAAATAAAGCTGCTTTGGTGATAGCACCGTGTCTGTTTGTGTGCACTGACAGCGTCCACAAGAGAGTCTCGAAAGAGAACAATACTTGGTTTCATAAGCTTTTTGTTCCACTTGGCACACGTTGCAGAATTACTGAATGCTGTACTTTGTCTCCAGCTCCTCGGCTGCCCGTCCCAGGTGCATCTTTCTCAGTTCGTCCAACAACTCCTGCAACAAGGGCCGGTGCAGCATTCCATCTCGTCCTCCTCCACCTGCATGTGAGCCTCTCTCGATCCACACCCTCAGCATCTGGTAGTGAGCCTCGAGGCAGGATCGGTGATCCAGCTCTGCTTGTTCGATCTCTATGTCCTTCACACCGAGAGAGCGTACCAGCTGCTTCACCTGCAGCGCAGGAACCAGATCCAGCACTGTGTAGATCAGGCCAGAGGCTGGGTAGAGGGGAGAGGGGAGAGGGGAGAGGGGAGTTCAGCGGAAGGGATAAGAGTTAATACAATAGTTTTCTGTATGTTCGAGCTGAAACACACTGGATCCCTGGTCAGGAGCATGCGCTGCTGTGCACAGTATAAAATACACTCACTCTTGATTTCCAGGGGGACACAGTCAGGCAGGTTGGACAGTTGCTCCTGTTCACTCACAGGAGTTGGAGGGGGAGTAGCTTTGGCACTGATGGTGTTTGATGGTCCCTCACTGTGGATCAGGACTTCCTGTGCGACAAGGACAGATCAAATCTTTATTGACTGTAGACGAACATCCAGCAGAGAACAGTGAATGGGCAGCTAGATAGAAGTGTACCTGGCATGAGCCTGAGGAGACGCTTGATTGGGCGGTCAACCTCAGCAGCTTCTTCTTGGTAGATCGCTTTGTGACCATGTAGGTGATGAGAACCACCAGCACCAACAATATCAGAGCCACAGCTATAACTCCAGCAATTATTTTGACAAGATGTTCCTTTTCAGTGTCAGGGGCTTCATGGATGGACACATGGGGAACAAGACATGAGGATGGATACACATTAAAAACACTAATAGACCAAAAACTACATTCTATTGTTATAAAGCCACATCTAAAAAAGAAACTGCAGTAACTTAATATCTAATCAACTCTTTCTTTGAGATTGTTCTTATCACCTCTTTGATACTAAGTAAGGATTTACAGCATAGAACATTTTATAATGAAAGAAGAGAATTTATAATGAAATAATGAGTCAAATTAACATTACATGGACCTGGATAAGTGGAAGAAAATAGATGGATGGACTAACCAGTTGAAAATGATTGTTAAAATATACATACGCATCAGCTTCCTAGCTACTGTGGCTAGCAGTACTGACCGTGTTTGCTACAGGTCTAATGCTACTGACTGAAACTCCACAAAAAAGGACTGAGCAGCTTCCTGTAATCCAGTCCACTGTTGCAATAATCCCCTGTTTAGTTTTTAAGTGTAAAACATCTCCCACCAGCCCACAAAAACATTTTATAACTAAAACTGATCCCAAAAGCAAGAGCACAGTGAGGGCATTTTTGTGCCAAATGGCTGATGTGCACAGTTGTGTGCACTTGCTCTATGAGTCTTTTTCACTGTGCACATGTTTGCACACACAAATGGCTTGATTCTGCAAAAGATTTACTTGATTTAGGGCGCAAGACAACTAAAACAGGACATGTATTAAATCAATTTTCCAAAAATAGTTTACATTTCATCTTATTAATATAAATCATGGACTCAAATTAATTGAATTAAAATTCTATGCAAGGTAAAAGAATAACAGACTCTCTGGCTAACTAAGCTAGTGGTGATTGTATTCCTTTAGCAAACTGTGTTATTCTGGAAACCAGTGCATTAACTCTTGCATACAAAAGCTTGGCTGTTAACTACATCCTTGTCACAAGTGCTCACCTCTTGTATTCAGAGTAGGAAGTGATGCACAGTGATGTCTGCACTCAGTGCTACAACTGTGAAGAACAGAGAGGACAATTCACAACACTGAAGAGGAAGTAGCACATCTTAAGAGGAAGTGATTAACACAAAGGCCGAGATGTTTTTCAGCAACAGCAAATTAGTTCAAACAATGTTTTATAATGACCACTGGACAGGAAATCGGCACCAGCTGAAAGAGAGATAAATCCTCATCTGTCACAATCACTACTAATGTGTTGTTTATGTGGACAGGGGTGTAGCTAAGGATTATGGGAAGCATAGGAAGTTGGTTTCTGTGTCCCCCCTACTTTTTCCTTCTTTTTCTGTGATAAATACTGGCGAACTGGCTGCCGCGTACGGAAAAACGTACCCAAAAGTTACTCTTTTGACTTTGCATGACACAGTTACGATGTTTGAGTTTGCAATTTAGCAGATTTCAAATCTACAACAACAAATGTCTAAAAGACTGACTAAGTTATACTGTCGGACCACAAAATAGATTTTCGCATAGATGTTTTAGGGGTTCCTCTCAGTGAACCAGTCAAACACTGCATTAAACAGAAGTTCTTGAGGCAGTACAAGTGGTCGTTTAGTAAATGTTAAAATGTCAGTGTCTCGCCACTTCTCTCTTCTGTTGCCAACAAATGGAAAGATTGAACAAGGTCGTCCTCGTGTTTCCAGTTTCAATTCAACAAACCAACTTCCCCATTAACAACCTTAAAGGGATCCAACACAAACAGCAGGGAGGGAACAATGCATGCACATATACATTAGTGTACTCACTTCTTGCAGGGTTCACACTTTTTATTGACTCTGTAGTAGTTCTCTGTACATTCACACACAGTGTTTGTCTCAGGTGTACCTGTGTACAAAAAGAATAATTCTATTAAGACTGATTGGAGGAAATACTTAATGAGCCATGAAATTATTACAGAAATGGCTTTTACAAAGACATCACAGAGTATTGGCACAATGTCTTAAGACTTACATTTCTGTTTTTCTTTTTCATCAGGTCCACACGGCGTACATTTGAGACACTCGTATGTTTCTGAGTCGATATAAGATCTATAATAACCGGGCTCACAGCGACAAATAGTGTTTCGGTGTTTTTCACATTTTGATACCTGTATTTCATGTTTTTCTGCAAATATGAAAGGAGACAACAAGTGAACAAAGCAAATAAATACCTAATACAACATTGGTAAATCAAAGAGGCCACATTGATTCATTAAAGGGTAATGTTACTTTTACTTTTGCAGCGTCTGCAGCTTCTGCAGTTGGGGGAAGAGTTCATCTGGTCTGTGTATTGTCCATCAGGACATATTGAGCAGTTACTTCTCTGACCTGTAGCATGGCACTTTTCAACAAGCTTAAAACCTGGGAAACATGAAGATCACATTTTTAAACTTTGACTTTGTAAAGTGGATTTATCAATAGATAAATGCCTGTGTGATATTTCCAATGCTGAGCATGTGTGTGGTGTGTAGGAGGCCATACGGTACCTGGAAAGCATTTGTTGCAACAAATTCCCTCATCAGTGAGATAGTCCCCGCGTGGACATGTCTTCTCCTCTGAGGGTTGTAACAATGTCATTGTGGGGATGAACAAGCACTGAAACATAAAATAAACAGTAAATATACAAAGAAAAGATTTACTGTCCATCGCAAGCACAAGATTTTCATGCACTCATGTCATTTCAAAGCATTTAGTGAGAAGTTTGCCTCACCATGAGGAGCAGTGTTGTGCCAGCAGGGGCTTTTTTATTCCATCTTCCTCCGTGGACACCTCCCTCCATTATCTCACAGGTTCAGCTCAATCCATCTGATGCCTCCTGCGTGGAAAACAGTCTACATAACACCTCAAACAGCCAATGTAACAGTGCCATGAGTTATATCACTGAGTCAGACAATATGCTCTGGGCCAGCACACTACCAAAACACACATTAAAACTAATTCAATGCCTTAAAGGTTCCTGCATTTACAACAAAATCCAGACTAACTTTTCTTTTTTAACACCACAGGCTAAAAGACCGAGGGTTGGCGTCTTGTTTTTTAAAAGCACTTATTCAACATGGTACTTTTTTAGCCATTATTGGCATGGTGCTACTGTGTAAGGGTGGCAAACATTCCTGGACCTGTGATGCACATTTCATCTCGCACCACCGACAGGTGACAGAATATTATGGCAGGACACTTTAGGCTTTAGGCTCAGCTGTACTTTGGCATTTAACACACTCACTGGGAAACATTAGCCTGCTAGCTTGGAAAATATTAGCACTTACAGTCCACCTGAGGCTGCACACACATAGCTCTTTATCTGATAGGAGATGAAGTCTGACAATGCAGAGCTGAGTCAGGAATTTCCTATAACGACTAAAGTAACGAGGATGAACCCTTGTGATTGTGGTAATAAAATTTATACGAGTGCTGCTTTCATGTGTAATTGAGCTTACAGCCTCACAGAGCGACTTGAGTGGCACTGGACATTTACTCATTGTAGCACTAGATTTTCTAAAACCTTTTGTACATAAAATCACATGGTTAAAATGTATCTAAACTCCTCGCCCATGACCATGATTACCTTCAGGGTCAGTTCATCCAAACTAGTTTTTAGATTTACCCGTCAACTGTGTGAGACTTTGATTTTGGCTGCCAACCCAATTCAATGGAGGTCAATGGGCATTTCATTAGAGGAGTGCATTGCAAACTCAATTACCAGCAGTTATTAATCAGGGTAATCCATTCTTGGAGCTACTTTTGAACAAGTAAACAGTTCAAATGAGGACAGCTGACCGCTCTGTGGATTCACAGATGAAAATGGGGAAGGGGGCTGAGGTTTCACAGGCGGTTTTCTCAACAGAAAGAACGAAACTAAACGCAATTTGAGATAAGAGTCAAATTCTTGGTCATTCCTCAGTAACCTGTAATAAGTGGTTTGAGGGGATCCACCAAACATTAACAACAATCAGGGCCTGTTGTGAGTGAAGTTGTTTTATGGATCATGTAGCTCGTAAAGACACAGTGAGCGGCTCTTGCATTTTTCTGCGCCATACTCCCCCCCCCCCCCCCAGACACACACACACACACACACACACAGAGACACACACACACACACACACACACACACACTCTGTCGCAATGAGGCGCTGAGATTACATTCATAACACAACAGCTTTCAAACCTACTCAAACTGAACCTAAAGTCGCACACAGGCGCAGATAAGGTCGCCCTCCTTAAGAACTAAACTCCACAGATGTTGTCTGTTGTATGTTGGGTTTCGGTTTACCTACAGACCACAAGACGCCTACTGACTTACAGCATGAAGCCAAACATGAATCTCCTCATTTTCACCGTCACTCACCTGGACAGCCACTGTTACGGCGACGGGCGTCTCTTCACTTCAGCTCCATGTGTCGACATGAATGTTTATTATATCTTAATATAACGTTTTGTTCTCTCTTTTAGCCGAAAATCAGAGCGACGGCGCGGCTGCCCCACTCAGCCGTACACGAGCAGAGGCGGACTCTACCGGGAAATAGCTGCAGCGTCACGAGCCCATTTCAAGGAATAGTCAGGCACAGTTTGGCAATACACACACACACACACACACACACACACACACAGTTTAATACCTGCAGCTGATGAATGGCAGGCCATACATCCATTACTCTACACAGTCCTTCCGCCAAACCACATACATTCAAATTAATTAAACTATTAAACAGCTGTGAAACTCGTTCAAAGAAGGGTTAACACACGCAAACAAATTACAAGGAGGAAGCACATAAATTTCTCATGAATCTGCAAGATGACCTGAAGCAACTCCTGATTTTTTTTTATTACTTCATCCTAATGCCATTTTTCAGGAGATTGTGGGAATTTACTATTAAAACGTAATTTCAAACCTTTTATTTCCCCGTTGAAATTCTTCCATACGCCCATTAGCAAACATACTACTCAGGCCTAAATTAGTCAAATTATAACTAATGAATTCTAAGAAATTGCTTTTTCTTAAATCTTAAAGGTATGCTATTAAGAGGGTGAAATAAAGTGTTTTGGGCTCATAGTGAAAATTCACTTTTATTTTATGTACATTCCTGTATATAGAGTGCAGAGAATGAAGCAAGTAGAGCATGATGGACTGTAATTAGGGGCACTATAATTAAGGAGAAAATAGGCTGGTACTTTATTCAAATAGGCCAGCAGAGTGTGTCCTCTCGTGACATTGCTGGTACGGTGCATGAAAGAGCTCAGTCAGCAGAGCAAGACTAGTGCTTCCTCAGAAAAACCACATCCTTCCTTTTCAGTGAGGAAAAAAAAAACGTGTCTTCATCTCCTCACTCTTCCTCCTTCTCTCTCTCTCTCTCTCTGTGTCTGTGTGTCAGGCTCTCAAACTGTCAAACACTCACACGTCCACGTGGGATACAGACACTTAAAGTAGGTCTTCCTTTCCATGCATGTGCAAACACTCCCACTGCAGCCCGTGAGGCCAGCTGTGAGACCGCTTGTAGAGTCTCTTTCAAGCCAAGTAAAAAATAGCCTTTTTGGTTTCCCTGTTTCTCTCATCATAGCAACGTTGACACGTTTCTGGCAAAGATTCCTCTGAAGTTCTAATCGAACATACCAGTCCTTACAGTCAAGCAGCATAATACTGAAACCATAAGATAAGCATGACCAGGTTTGCTCTAAGTCAGTTCAGAGTGATTTTGATGCTCAGTCATCTTTCTTCCAGTCATCTCCGTACTCTGTCTGAGTGGCGACACAGGCCACACAGGGCCTCGGTGGCAGCCCCTCCCTGATGCTGCTTCGTCAGCCTCAGGCCCCGTTTCACACTTTACAGGAGGTCACGTGTGGTGGCCTAGTTTCTGTGACAGGGGTGCTGAGAGGAGCACACGGCAGCTGAACGTTGTATAAGCAGAAGAAAAGCTGCCACTCAGTGTCACTTTAAGATGAGGATGTTGCTGGAATACAAGAAAGACCTGCAGCCCAGAAAAAGAAACCACAAGATCTGGTGTGGTTTTGCGAAGGATCCTCACACATAAAAAATTAGCTGGTTATCAAGAGTTAACCAATAATAAAAAGAAAAAGTTGCCCCATGTCCACCTATTAAGTTTTTCTTCATTTATTATAGTGTTTAAATGTCATCTGGACAATTTAAGCCACAGTGGACCAGACAGGTAATTATGTTAGCCACACAGAGAAAGTAGTACAGTAGGTATCTGTAATATCTCTCTCTCTAACTATCTCAAATTTGCATATAACAATTTAAATCATGTAATCTGGAGGCAGGCATATCTGGTCATTCACACAATACATTTTATATCTTGATATCTGAATTTTAACATTCAAGGTTAATGTCACATTTTACTTTGGAATTTCGGTTTTATCTTTGCAGTCGGTATCGTTAATAGTAATCTCTTTTTATTGCTCACTCTCATGTGTCATACAGTCGCAGAGCAGCTCATTAACATAGTGTCATTTCTTGGAATAACGTTTATCTCTTCAACAGCTTTCTGTAAGAGCATCAAGATGGCCTGGAGTTAAATGAGTGGTATGTCATATTCTACTGAAATGGGCTTGTCATCCTCGTCTGGGCAGGGGAGAAGGAGGGAGAGACTGCGAGAAATGTAAGAGAGAAAGCATTAAGTTGTTTTTGCAGCCAAAAGGTTGATTTTGAACGAAACGAGAGAGATGGCCTGTGGAAAAAGAGTGGAGGCTGGAGGAGGGCACAGAGCCAGGGGGTCGCAGCAGAGACAGAGACAGGATGAGCGAGCGGGGCAGAGAGGTTTCAAAGACACCGGTGAAGTGTGAGGTTTTCATAATGACTCATCTGTGACATTTTATGAATAATCCCCTGCTCCACTTCTGGTCCCCTGTTCAGTCTCACACTCAAAGGGTCCCAGGTTACATCTTGTCTCACCTTCTTGTCCGCAGTAAGTAAAGTAAGACATTTTCACCTGTATCTGACAGTCAAACCTTTGATAGCAGTGTGCTGTCATGTTGAATTGTAGATTTATTCATTAGTGTTGCTGTAATTTCAGTCACGGTAGGATGTAAACTTTGTACAGCATTTGTATCAGTACAAGACTGATTTGATCTGTCCTTACTATTGTATGCTCTGTTTTTCTAATCTGAGATGTGTGTATACAGTTTATTGTGTGACTTAGCTGTTTCACTCAGTGTAAGTATGTGAATATATCTGATCAAATAAACCATTGTTTTCCTCCACCTCCTCTTGCTCTGCTCATCCTATTTATCCTCCTCCTCTCCTTCCTCTTCTTTTCCTCTTCCCAGATGCAGCTACTCTGTTACTTTGCTTTCACCTTCCTGTGCAGCCTCTCTTTCCCCTCTCCTGTGCTGTCCATTCAGTGCAATAGGACACAATATACCTGGCCTATGGTGGACCACCCCAGGTTGTGCTGTAACATGTGCCCGCCAGGTACAATGGCTTATTTTCGCCTTGGTAGAGTTCATAGTTTTAATGTGAGCAGGTTTTAACTGTGAACTTGTTGTGCGTGTTCCAGGTAAACGTATGGTTCGGCGTCCAGATGAGTCGTGCACAATTGAGTGTGACCTTTGCAAGGGTGAACGCTACACTGACACCTACAATGTGCAGATGAGCTGCAATCATTGTGAAAATTGCAATAGAAGTAAGTAATTTCAAAGTCACAACTTTTGTCTTAGGGGAGGGAGGGTGCTAAGTGTGTGAGACCTGAACTGTGTGAAAATCCTATTTTTAGACCTGCAACAGAAACTGCATTGGTATTATTGTTGTTTATATTATTCTATAGCCACTGTTTACAGATATTCAAAGGAAGCTTTAAGAGGGTGAATTCTAGCTCTTACAGGAGATTTGAACCCACTTTCACCTTTCTCTCCAATAATTCTTGAATCATAAGCCAGGATACAGAAAATAAATGTTTGATGTCACATCACTAATTTGTCACATTAGATTGTCAGACTGTACCAATATCAGATATGCAGGTTGAAGAGTAATGCTGGCAATCTTTATTTTTAAATTCAGCAGACACACAGAGCAGTAGATGTCATGGCGTGAAACACTGTGGTTCCCTGTTTGTTTTCATGTGTGCGTGATATGTCTGTGATTCTTTTGCGGATGATCCATGAGTGAGTCATCACTCACACAAACCACTTTGTCCAGTTACAGCAGGCTGTTGGTTGTTACTCAACTCTGTCTGTTGATCATTATTTCAGAGAAGTGTACCCGTAACAGTCTAAGGTCACATATTGAAGGGGATTTCCCATTCTGTGTGTCATGGTGGGATTCAGTCAGAGAGAGATTGAAAGGAGGAGGGGATGGGGGGGTATGAGAGACCCTCCGTGAACCAGATCAGGAGGTTATGGGTGCGATTCTGCAGCAGAGGTTCATGTTTATATCGTAAATGAGACCAGCACCAGCAGCGCAGCCCACCTACAGTGGTAAAGACAGGAAGAGGTTTAAAAAGTAGACCATCATCATATCAGTGGAAAAAAGAAAAACACAAAGAAGTGGTAAACATCGGAAAGAGCAGCAGACACAAATGTCATGTCCTATGCTATTGTTCAGGTCTCTGCCCTGCTACAGGTGAGCAACAGCTGCCTATTATGCTTATTTTTAAATGTCACTGTGGAAAACAGAAAAGAGAAAACACAATAGTGATTCTCAGTCTGCAGTTTGGGTACATGAACATTAAAGTAGAGTTTGAAAAAAACACATATTTCCATCTAAGGTTACAGTGCAGCTGTAAACAAAAATCTGACATTACACGCAGACGTCTTTGACAGCTGTCTTTATTTGAAAAAAAAAAAAAAACTCTTTAAAGCTCTCATTTGTAGAATTTAGGGGGATGGCAGTGGGTGTTAAAAACGTCAAAAACATCTAATCCTACACATGCAGGGGCTTTATACCAATTAACGGCTATGGAAACTGATTTAGGTGGAAATGATTCAGCCCACGTAAAAAATTTCACACCAGCTCTTGCAATACAACAGTTTTGGTATTTATTTCACTATAATTTAGTCTTCATCAGGATGTTTACAATTTTCCTCCAGCACTATCTTAGAATAAAGTTTTATCTTCATTGTTCTATAATGCACCATCATGGGACAGCAAAGTGAAGTAGTGAGTGGGGTAGTGTCCCAGTCAAACCCACCTCCTCAAATCTGCTAAAGAACCACTAAGCAAGAATCCCTTCCAGCTGTAAAACCTCCTGCATCACTGCTCTCTTACTTACTCATTATCTGCTCTAAATATTAAATCTGAATGGTGCTTGTGGAGACATGTTGTTGGGGTAGCATTGGGGTAAAGCCAAGGCAAGAGAGTACTGAAGATAATAAAGTACCAATAATGTAATCCCACCTAACAAACCTACTGAACATGTCTGAACTTGTCATTGTTGTATTTAAGATAAGATAATCCTTTATTGATCCCCATGGGGGGAATTCAGGTGTTGCAACAGCCAAGACAGGATATATGAATCCAGAAATTGAAATTGCAATAGAAAAAAAGAAGAAATGCACACATGAATACACAAATTTACACAAGTAATAGTGCACCCACTCTTATGTGCCTAAGCTAGATGTGCACCATTATCTCATGTAACAAAGTGACAATTTATAACAGTGCAGTCATATGTAAGTAGCAGCAGATTTGAAGAATAGTGCAAATGTGAAAATGTAGTGCAGTATGACAATATGGAATGGGTATAATGTGCAAGATAAAAAAAGTACAGTGGGATACTACTATCAGCCATACCTACTAGTATAGTAATAATAATATAGTATAATATGACAATAATGATAATAATAATAATAATAATAATAATAATAAAGATAGTGAGAGTTCTAATAACAACCATATTAATGATAGTTCAGTATAATAGAATAATAAAGTTTACTATAATGTAATGTAAAAATATTATAGTATAGTTAATAGATATAGTATGTTATGTGCATATTTCAGTCAGATTTATAAACTATGTTGGGCTGGTTCTTAGAAGAAATGTTTTGTGATGACTATGGGGCTCATACAGGAAGTCACTTTGTTGATCCATGAGGTCTCGATCAAGTGTGCGTGTTGAAGCGCTCAGTAAGAAAGAAAATGTTTCATCAAACTGAAATACTGCTTTCACTGAGACATAACAGTTGTCTGTAAAGAATAGTTATCAAAAGTGATAATATAACCTTCTTATGACTTAAAACCAGAATCTTTACCTGTCATGTCAAGCTTGAGTCATTTCTCATTTTCTGATTCATGTCATGTTTCAAAGACAACCTTTTTCATAACACGTGTTGGTCACACAAACTAACATACTCTGAATTATGGTTACACTTCAACAAAATGTATTAATGCCAACTTTTGTCTTTTGTTTTTCCTTAGCAAACATGGAGTACAAGTCGCACTGTAACGCCACTCATAATGCTGTGTGCAGATGTGTAGCTGGCTATAGATGCAAAGCCCAACCCTGCCAAGAGTGTGTGCCAATACCATCCACCACCACCAGTAAACCCACACTCCTTCCATACACTACAGGTAGGATACTCCTGTTTCTGCACATTCAGCCAAATTTCCCACATAGCTGTCGAAATAGCAGCAACCATAGCACATTGTGCAGTGTTTACACAAGCTGAGTTTTTTGTTTTGGGTGGGTGTGGACATCGGACACCTGAAAGTCAGCATATAATACATCTAATATGGCAAACACTGGGAAACAAACTTAACACCAGGATGAAAGGTTGCTGTAGACGTAATCATAATGCCATACGCTGTTTCCCTAACTGATGTTGGACCCAATTGAGCCTGTTGTTACTCTTTAAATCCTGGATTTGGTTAGTTTTGATGTGATGTGTGTGTGATGTAAATGAAAGAAACTATACATCCAGTAATTGACACAAAGCTTGTTCTGCTTATGACTGCTGCTATTGCCTGAGGGGTGGTAACAACTGTAGTCTTAGTGGAACTACATACATTCAGGTTTATCATTTAGATTAAAAACACTGACACTCAGAAATTCAAAAAAACTTGATGTTTTATTTTGGGAGAATAAGACATCGAACAGGTGGGAACAAGATCAATACATTGTGCAAACAACATCTGTATCTTGTGGAAACTGGACACAAGATTGCTCTCAGCACTTTATTATCAGCTGAATATATATATATATATATATATATATATATATATATATATATATATATATTATATATTTAAACCAACAGTAGATGAAATTAGTTCTTGATGTGATGTGAAAGAGGAGAATTATAACACGACTCAATTACCCAGCTCCTCAGAGCATTTCCGCATCTTTCAGTTCATTGTTTTGGCATTCAGGCCTGTAACATTATTGTTTTGGTTCACTCGTTCTATTCTCATCAACCTTTTTTTCAAGCAGCAGCAACAGGCAGCTGTTTTTAGCAACACAAAAAAAGTTCTGATAAACCCACTGTATGTTAACTGCCCAGCGCTATACTCCTGCAGACAAAGTTAGCAACTGTGAGCATGATGGGGCATTTAACAGCTGAAGAAGCAGATATCTCCCCCAGGAGTTGGTGAAGACCAAAACAGAGTTAAAGGGAGCATGAACGACGATTCCAAATGAATGCTAATGTTGCCCTGTCTGCTGGATGTGTAAATAGGCAGTTGTACGCTAACGCTTGAGGTGATACATCAGCATTATGTTTGTGTTCTTTTTCTGCCCAAAGGCGGCCAAAAAAATCAATTAAAGGACAAAAGATTCAGCTGTCAGGGGCACTACGCAAATACAGACTGTTCAATTGATCTCTTCCATGGTCATATTTGCACAACACAATATTTTGGTCCATCTGTTCCATGATTCGGCGCTCAGCGGCTGCATAAAAAGGTGGTCTTTGTTCTTTTAAGGGACTCAGCATTCATAATTAGGCCCCCGCTTATCATTGCTTGAAAAAAAACTGCAACCATGGCAACACGTGGCAGTTCGGAAAATACTGTAACCATAGCAACGTACTGTACAACATTTCGGAATGAGTTATACATGATAACTTTTTTTTTTTATCCCTTCCCTCTCAGCCCTGACACCTGAAACCACAAAGACTCTGGGTGGTAGCACACCTTCAGAAACTCCTAAACATATCAAAGGTAAAGTAAGATGATTGTTCTGCCTGTGCAAATAAAAACAAGGAACTAAATGAACTCTTTCTCCAGTGGGCGTTAATCTCTGTTACACATTCTTACAGATACAGTGTCGATCCTGGTGATAATTGCCCTCCTTTGTGCAGGAATTGCATTTGTTGTGACAAAAACCAAGCCCTTTCTGCGCTGGATCAAATGTGAGCATATAGATTGTAGATTATTATTATGAAACAGATAATAGCGGCAATATAGAAATATACAAGGAGTCCACTGTTTTTATCATTTTATAATAGTTTATTATCTATAGTGATTACTACTGTAAATTTCAATGCAATTGCTACAAAAACCTTCTATTCTCTTGTTGCTCAGATTACTCTTTTGCTGAAAAACCTGCACCAGTACCACAATGCTGTGAGGACGAAGACGTATCCACACCTGTCCAGGAGGTGTGTGGGAAATGTGACCAACCTATTGATGTATGAGTCAAAGACTCAAGCCTGAACTTGGATCAGCAAGAATCTGTGAGGTGGATATTTAGTGACACATAGCAGATGCAAAACATCTCTTGTTACTTTGACATTTATGAGGCAAATGTCACTTGATCAATGTTGGCGAATGAAGCCAAAGAAAAACGTTGCTTCAAGACTGATGCCGTTTCCAGAGAGGAAACATGACTATATGACATCTGTGACGTTAAGGCAAATGATGAATGATCTGAAAGAAAAATACAAAATACAGCCTGACTGATACAGCCTGATGGTTATGCATGAGTTAGAAATTGTGTAGTAGTAGCAGTAATAGTATCTTGCTAAAGGGTGGTATCTACTATGGTACGCAAAAGTTAAAGATATTTCACATCTTTACATTCATACGTGTATATTTAAATAGACTTTTTGCTGACATCAGATTATTCATAACATGAGAATGTTTTTAAAATTGCATACATCTTAGATTTTTATTCAAAATAAAGTTTTATTGTAAGCAAAATGCCTTATATTTATGTCACACAGTAACATTCAGGTCAAATACCTTATAAAGATCTGACAGAGCTTACTATTTCCATTTTGAATTATAACTTACAAAGGAGATCTCCTTTCAGCTGTTCTTCCCAGAGTTCAAGTCTCTGGTGTGCAAGTTTTCCCAAAACCTGCAGACAAAAACGTTTCTGCAGAGCACTGAGAGTCGCTGTTTGCCAGAGAAAGATGAATCTGCTCCACAATAATCTGTGGTTTCACAGTTTTTCGGTTCTTTTCTTTAAAACAATCTTTTTAAGATCTGGACTTCAGCGGTCACAACCACCAACAAAAATCTTCAGAGGTATTCACGATGCATCATAACGCCTCCTCTTTGGACACGTGGCAGTCCTTCCCCTCCTCCTGGGAGGGAAAGAAAATGCTGTCAATCTCTCCGCTCCTCTCCTGCTCAGAGAGATGAATACTGGGAGAGGATGTGGAATGAAACACTGGACAGTCTCTCTCATCTTCCTCTTCACTATTTCCTCTCTCTGCCGTCTTCACACCTTCAATTGTCGGACCAACTTGGCCTGTAAACTGACTGAGCAGGCTAAAGATGACTGTCCCCGGATTGTGGACATGGACCGGACCTACAGAGACAAAAACAAGCAAAGAGTGCACTTCAAGGAATGTTTTAATTGAACCGTGCATTGACATACAGTCTACAGAGCAGGACAAATGGGTACAACTCAGACTCATAACAGTAACACAGCTGCATCTTTTACATTTTACAAACTGAGTCAAAAATGAAAGTCTTCATTTTACTCATCAGTACCCAGATTGGCCGCTGAAAGGGGCGATGGCTGCTGCTTCGCACTGAATGAGTCTCTGGGGAACTGATGAGCTGGTTCCTTCGGCTTGTGAGAACCATCTTTGCATCCCTAAAGAAGAACGTGTCAGTTAGTGTGAGTCAGGCAAAAGAGGAATGATGCCATATCTGAAGGTACACATGAAGCATTGACATTAGCTTCTTACCTCATTGCATAGCTTTTCAATAGCTGGAAAACAGTAGATGCATAAATGAATAATAGAAAGATTCTTCACAAGTGTCTGTGAATGATGAATCAACATTTACATAGGAACTAACCAACTAATATGTGCGAGGCTAATGACACATTTCTAAAGGTTTTTAGTAAACTGACATAGTTTCACAGAAGAGATGTGATCATCAAGTTCACGGGTTGGATTGATTAAACAGAGACACCAGGAACTAAATCTGTCCTGGAGGTACAAACCATCTTACCTTGCTTGAAAGATGACTCATTTCTCGAGCAACGAACGAAGAACAGGATCACAAGTGCAATGCATCCCATGACAACCAGTGGACAGAAGATGGCTGCCTGCCGACTGCTCGGCTTTTCTGAGAGAAAGAAACAAGGCTGAGAGTCTGCAACCATGCAGCCACTGCTTATAGCCAAAATGCTCACATACTACAAATGACAATAATAACATGCTGATGTGCAGCAGTTCATATATACCAGGTCCACCAATGTAGCCTGTTAGCATGCTAACATTTGCTAGTTGTCACTAATCACAAAGTACAGCTAAGGCTGATGGGAATGCAGGTATTTAGTCATGAACTAATTACTAAATAATTACGAATTTTGACCTGGTGATGGTGCAAGAGGCAAAGCTGGTCCTCAGCAGTACATGAATATCTGAACTAAAAATCCATCCTATAGTGGTGGAGACAAAACTTGGTAGTGCCAGAAGGAAAAGTCAGAAGATCACCAAAGTCAGAGGGATTCATCCTCTGGGAACCATTAATGTGTGTTCTAAATGTTGTGCCAATAGATGTGGGAATATTTCACAGATTATGTATAAACTTTGGACTGTGGAGCTGGTGGTCCACTAATTGAAAGACTGGCAGTTCGAACACTGGCCCCTCCAGTTCACGTGTTGAAGATACCATCAGTGTACGAATGGGTGAACGACTGGATAAATTTAAGGGCATTCCACCCAGTAGTTGTCTAAATATTTCACTAAAAGCCAAAAATGTCAAGGGATTGCCTGAGTCAGAGGGATTCATCCTCTGGTGATCATGAATGTCACAGTAATCCATGTGACATTTAGGATATTTCAGTCTGGAATGACCGGTATTGCTATTCCTAAAGCTGAGATGGCTAAAAATTGTTCCTTGTGTCTCAAAACAGTTAAAACCAATTGAAAATATTGTTTAATCGCAACATAATCTTATCACACTCACACACTCACCTGTTATGAGATGTGTACCATTTCCTGCTTGTGGACCAGGCTGAGAGACACATCTGTGAGAGATAAGGGTGAAGTGTTTAATATCTCAAGCATCTCAAATATGTGAACCCATGAACATCGACAATACAAAGCCTGTAACATCTGTACCAAATGCTGTATTAATCTTAATGTAACACACTGTAACTCTCAGAGTATTTTAAGTTTTTGTTATATGAAATGAGATTTTTAAAACTGAGGTATCTATTGTTTACAGTATCAGAGAAAATCCATGACTCACTTGGGAAATCTGCAGGGTTCAGCGGTAGTGTTGCTGTGTCCTGAGGAAGCTGAGGAAGGCGTGTGTTTATCTTTGCCTATGATAATGGTAGTTGCCTCTGGAGGACAAAAACATTGCATGTTTAGTTCCTGATTTCAGAGGAAAAACATGCCCTGTCAATGTCCACAGACTAAAAACAACAAACTCTAAGTTTGACACATCAGCAGGAGTGAGACAAAATGGGCACTGTTGTTTTGACTGTGGTGGTGGAGGCGCTGACCATGAACTGCACTGGTTAGTGTCCAGTCAGGAGCCTTTGTTGCATGTAATTCCCAATTCTCTCTCTCATTTCCTGTCATCTCTCTACTGTCAACTATAATCAAGGCATAAAATGTCCCACCAAATAAAAATACCTTAAAGTCACATCTTTAAAGACCTGCTTTTCTGTCACTTAAAGGTAGTCTTGTTCCAGCCTGACTGCAGTGCACTACTGACATTATCTAAAGAGAGTTTTTAACTTTTCTCAACCTACATTTAACCCTAAAACTGACCTGAAAGCATAATAATTTCATTAATAATTTCATTTCATTGGTCTCAGTTGTTCTATATTTGTGGATTCACAATTTTTCATTATTTAAAAAATGTTTAATATGTACATGGGACTTTTTATCATGTTTGTTTGTGAGATTTAACATAGAACTATTTGTAGTAATGGTGTATTTTCACATTGTGTATTACTGTTCAAGAAAAAAATCTGAATATTTCTTACAGTATTATTCATCTCACTAAGAGGGGAGCCCCCAGAGCTCAGACCACAGGCCTGATAACTTTTTATGACCGTCACCTGTGTGAATAACTAACTTATAGCCTTTGGTATCATTACTGGTCATTCTCATACAGTCAGGGAAGACTACTGAAGTGTGTTTTGTTTATCCTGAGGCCCCCTGCTGGCTGAGATCTGTCTAATCTGACAGAATTGAAAGCCTGCGCTGCTCAGTATTTACCAGTTATGGTCATTTCCTGGATCTTGACACATTCTCTGCAGTTTGTTGAAAACGGGACCGTGTCAATGCATTTGAAACCGGCCTCACAAACACACTTCTTATCAGACGTGCTGGTGCATGGTTGGACCTCCTTGAGATGTAACTCTGACACAGTGGGAAACAGATTTTATGGATTTCAATCGCACAAAATGTATTTTCCAGAAATGCAAACAGCATGAGATTAATACATTTTCAGTTTATTACAGAAACCCAAAGGTCACTGGTACATCACAGTCCTAACAGAGATGGGTGAAACTGTTAACTAGGTAGAAATGACTCATAGTTTCTTTACCTGATCTGCAATCTCTGAAGCAGGGCAGGCAACTGTCTTCTCGGTTCAGCTGAGCTGTGTAGCTTCCAGTAGAGCAGGGCTTGCACTCCATACATGACTTCAGATACTCACCTGACAGAACAGAAAGAAACAAATGAGAACAACCGGATGACAGGGAGAGCAGACGGAAAACGGTAGCCCAGAGTGCATATTAATGAAGGATGTGGTCGTACACCACAAACTCAGTGCACAGTGTGCGTCATTTTTCATCAAGACAGAGAAACATGCTAAGAAAAAAAACAGACACAAAGAAAAAGATAGACACTGTATGCCTCAGTGCTTCATAGTAATTTCCAAATATGAGCCACTGCTGATTCATTCATTAAAAAGTGAGTCAAAGCTAAGTGAGGAATGTATAGAAAAACACGTACAGATTTTAAGAAGCTCACACCATATATCACCCGTCTCTCACCTGCAGGGCACATTTTACAGTTGTTGGAGTAATATTGGTCCCCCTGTTGGCACATGAATACAATTAGATACAAATCACTACACACCAGAAAAGTCCTGATTAACGTTGTTCACACACATATATGCATGTTCATACCACTGTTTCCTGGTCCAGGAGGCTCACTGCCCTTCATGTTTTCGATGTTTCCCTGCTCTGACACACCTAAATAAAATGGGCCGTTTTCAGGCTTCTGCAGAGTCTTGAATCAGGTGTGTCGGAGCAGGGAGACACCTTAAACACTCAGGGCAGTGGGCTCCCTGGACTAGAACCAAGATTTGGAAACATTGGTTTATACATTTGACAGTTTTTTCTAACACCTGAAAAGCAAACGAGAGCTAGGTTTTTCCTGTGAGATTGTACAATTATCTATTAGATAAAAAGAAGAGAAAGGGTATTGTTACCTGTGGAAAGGTCAACCCTGACTGAGTAGATAACATCAAGACAGCCGCAAGACATTGCACAAGCCCCATCCTACGGAGAAAAAAATCTGAGAATATTAAAATAAAGGGCAGATATCATGTGGTCAGCTAAAGTAACACACTGAACAGCACCTTCTGTGAAGTCTAGTGCACTGGCAAAATCCCTCAAATCATAAACAAGTTTGAAATAGAATGGAAATCTAACAAAGAAACAAGAATTTTTACCTTTAATACGATGCGTAGATGTTCTTTGTTTTGTTAACTTCCTCAAGGTGTGACTTTCTTTCTGTCCTCACTCACTCTACCCATCCTCTGTGTCACTGTTTCCTTACCTGATGATATCTTCCTGTCTTCCTGCCTCCCCCGCCCACTGATCTACCAGTCTGCTGCAGTCCTGTTTACACGCTCAGCTCTTGCACGCAGACCCATCCTCACTCTGACTAATGTTTCTTCTTCAAAGCCTCACCATTTTCTGTGCAAACTGTCAGATCTGACAAAGACTGAATCAAAGGACTGTCTGTGCAGATAGCTTGGCCCAACAGCATGACGGAGGAGCAGATCTTTTTTGATGGGGATTTCATTTGTGATTTTTCTTTTTTTTAATGTTAGACTGAAATTGTTTTGTTTTTCTACACATTGTAAGTTTTCTTGAGATGAAGAGGAGGGAAATTATTATTAATGTATAATGGGATCTGAAGGACAATTAAATGGATCAGTTTACCCAAAATAAATTGAATAGATAAAAATAAAGACACTCACTTATTCCTTGTGGTGTCTAACCTTGCAGGTAGTCAGTGGTGGGAGAAATACTGAGACCCCTCATTTAAGCAAAAGCACCAATACATTAATGTAAAAATACTCAGCTGAAAGCTAAAGTTAAGAAATTCAAAATCCTACTTGTGTTAACAGCTAAATATACCTTGAGTGTCAGAGTAAAAGTCCAGCAGGAGAATCGAACCGGTGACTGATATATTATTATATTGTAACTGGTCAAGGTGGACCTAGTTTTATTTCATAGTCAGGTCAGGTGGTTCAGTCCAGTCAATTCTAGAGGTCAGACCCCCTCAAAGTGTCAAAAAATAAATCTGAGTGGTCGTGAGATGATTAGTGAGAAAGGCAAGAAGAAAAACATACGTTTGCTGCACAACTTTTGATCTTATTTGGGGAGATTTTCTCTAATTTGCTTTTTCTTGTGTGTGTAAACGTAATGCTACGAGAACAAGAAATCCCATTCACCTCCAATTGTTTTTAATAATTTGAGTGATCTGAGCCTTTAATTTTGAGACAGACGAGGCTGAATGGAGACACGTGTGGTTTTGTGTTTTACAAATAATCACACATGATGTCGTTGCTCAGTTGTATCTTTTATTCTTTCAGTCGCTCTGATACATTACATACTGTAGCTCTGCAGTGAAGCTTTTGTAGCCTAAATTACTGTCCTGATGTTTAAAGCTGCATAGTCACACATCAGGAGCACTCAGTCTCTACTCATGGCTATCATCACATTCTTAAGCGACACAAACTGAATCAAAACATTTCGAGTCGTTCTCCTCTGTAAAGTCATGAAAGAGGTGACAAAAAACACCCTTTTTTGTCAGTAACCGCCATCATTTCCACTGAGGAGCTAAATGGAGCAATCATGTCACTGTATCTCCATTTTGTAAGTTTCTTTTCAGTTGCGTCTACATTCTTCTTTTGAACACAAGTATTTATTCAAAGCTATATTTCCTTTACACATATATTATCAAAGCCATTGTACAGTCATTTTGCTAAAGCATTTGCAATTCAGTAGATTTTTTTTTTTCCAAACATGAGTTATTTTTAAATTGACTTTCAGCAACCACATACACTCATAAAGAGAAAGTATCAATTGAAAAAAGAACTCCATTGTCATTTGACTTAAAATGATACAATCTTTTTAGATTATTTTTGTCAAAAGACATCTCAGTCTCAAATCTCTCCTGCCAGGTTAAACTGCTCAGCTTAGAGATAGAGTCTGGACTTATGTTTCCTTCTTCTTCATGTTGTACATTAGCCCTGCTAAAAGTCTTTTTAAAAACACTCGCTATACAGAGATAACGCCCAGAAACACACACACTGGCACATGCATACATAGAGACTCACTCAGTGTGTGAAAGTAAACCTACACAAAGGGAAATGGTGTGTTTTATGTCTCCCGTAGTTTATCTCCGACATCCTCCTCCTGTATTAAAACAGTAGTGCGATGAGCATTCAGCTGATTCCAACAGCCACACATGCATGAGTGTATATAAGCTTTAAATCAGTCCTCCCACTGTCTGTATCATCAAAACAAAGTCTTGTAGTGTGAGAGGCAGAGGAAATAAATTTCACCTGGTTCAACCACACAGAAGAAACTACAACCAGGACTATATTTAGACACCAGAGCAGAGATGGTAGGGGGTGGTCCCCCGACAGTGATGATTTCCAGCAGTATGCTAATATATGTTTTACTGCAGCAGTGTGTTAAAGTTCATGGTTAAATGTGCTCAGAAAAACAAAAATAAAGTAAAAATGAGGTATGTGTTCGTGTTAATTTAATATTCTAATACCACACCTGCAACATGTAAAAGATGAGGAAATATTAATAGAAGAAATTTTTTTACATTTTCGTTACATGTTTTACAAGTAAGAGTGCTGATTGTTTCATATACATCTTTGTTTTGCTCTTCCTTTCAATATGCAAACGTTTACAGGCTCAAAAATAGTTAGTTATATACATCAAGCACCTTGGTGAAATAGCTTCGGCAGCTATGTTTAGTCATTCTTTTCTTTTCCAGCTATTTCCTGTTGATTTACAAACTGACCACTTTGTTTTGGCACTAAACGGGTAACTTAAATTCATTTCTAACCATCTTAATGTTCTTTTACTGACCTTAAGGTGATCCTGCCCGTCCATGCCGCTCTGCTTGAACAACACAGGACCTTACGCTAATCTAAGCACTACTGCTGAAACTAATGTTTAACAGCTACGTGACACTTGGCTGTCAGTGCACTTTATCATACATTACCTTTGTTGTCTGAGAGAGCAGAATGAAGAGCCAACACTGACTCCAGATCAGCTTCAAGAGGGTGCAGATTCAATTTGAACTGCACAAGACGGAGACTATGGCTACATTTAAAGCTGAAAACAAACATGCTTCCCTCTGAGAACATCCTTCACTTAGGTTTCTACTGAAGCACCATTAATAGAAAAAATACACACCGAAAACAGTTTTCTCTGCGATGTTCAATGTATTTCAGATTCCTTTCACATTCCTTAAATATGCTTTATATGCTTCTACTTGCTTATAGTCCAAATGAACCTCTACTCTTGGTGCCTGTATAGGCCAGATTTCTCTGTGTATGAGGGGTGTCAGCGTGGTTTGCTCTTCCTAAGGCTGGTACCAGCATTATGCTTAACGTTTTAAGTACTGTTAACGTTTTTGTAACTGCAGTGGAAATATTCATGAGCTATTTTGACCATTTACTGATAGATTTAATGCAGCATTTACCCCTAGGTGATCCAGAAAATCACAAGCACAACAGCACTGGCAGATGGCACTACATCAGCGAGAGGGAGGAGGCATGTTGGCATTCAGAGACACAACTCTGCTGCTCAAATATACACACAGCTAATACTTTAGCTATTTGTTTAAATAGTTTTCCCAGTTTAGGTTTTTCTGAACAAAGCACAAATGTTTCATAAATGATTCATTTATGACTTATGGTTTGCTTTGCCTGTGGTTTAATATGTTGCTACACTGATAAAAAGGCAAGCTCTGAATCTGCAGCTGCAAGGCAGTAAAATGCTGAATCATGACATCTTATTAGACTTTAAAGACTCAATCATTATCATCAGCAAACTCAGAAACACACTTAATCAACTCCAGGACCACCTTTGTTACAGTATTTTAAAGCTCAAACTATCCCGCTCCCTGTGTTTACTGGTAGAAGGTGAATTATCGGTCTGTAAATTTGTGTGAGCAGACTTTATGAAGGTCTAGTGATCTCATAACAGGTATTTGCTTGATTAGCTTCAGGTGCCCAGGTGATGAAGTGTTTTTTCTTGTGTGAAGGAGTGAATAAGTCATGCTATGCTTTGCTGTAGCCATCAGCACTGCACTGCCTCACCACACCACTATCAGCCTGTGTTATTACAATAAATTCAGGATCTGCAACCTTCTGAATCTTCACAGGACAATCCATTATCAAGACCCACTTTCTTACCTACAGCTGTCAAATACATGATGACAAGGTCGAGCTACATGAAGACCTCTCCCCTCTGCAGGGCACTGACGTCTGCACGGAGTAGCAATGACAAAAATCCAGCTCTGCTACACAATCACAGTTTCAGTGCTCGAAGTCTCCTAAGACCAAAGCTGAATTGCATGGACAGCAGGAGGAATAAACAAAGTGACTCTGTAAATGAAGACGTTCATATGTAAACACGGTGTTGCCATAGTTACAGGTGTGTATTGCCTCGGTGTGGTGCTGCAGTGGAGGTCACATGACCACAGCCCCCATTGCTGCCGGGGTGAGGATGTGTCAAGATCTCCCAGCGCTCGAGGAGGAAGGTGGAGATGCTGTGGACCTGTCGCTCTCCCTCTGGTCGCTGTCCTCAGCGGACGCAGGCGCTGCAGAGTTACTGTGAGAGAAATGCAAACATTTAACACATTCTCCAGGTGCTATTTTCATTTCTCTTTTATGGGGCACAGGAAAAAGAACGATTAACTAACAATTAACAAAAGTAACTATTGACTATTATAAATTTCATAGAAGAATGATGTATAAAGTAAATGCAAGGACGGTACTGGTTAAAAAAAAGTTTTTGAAAAAACTGGTATGAAGCAAAGGAAGAGAAGAGGAGAAAAAGTGACCATTTGGTACATTTTCAAGAACTACTGACAAGCAAGTCTTTTATTCAGTGCACAGCAGGACAGCTAATCACCAATAACTGTCACATTAGTTCATAGGCAAGCTTATAATTCGACATATATGAGTCAAGTTCTCAATAATAAACAAATAACATAAAGTAGTTGTTAGCAGATTTAAGTGTTAATTCATGTAGGTGTCAACAACTACAACTCCTCCTGTGGGCACCCATAAATACATAAATATATCATCACTGCTGCACACAACCATATTGTATTAAGTTATATACCACTTATTAAATATATTTAAAAATATTAATTAAAGTGTTACTGTAGAGACCTGTACAATTTCCAAAAGAAGGTCTAGCAGATAAACATTGTAGACTGAAAGCTTGAATTAATGTGTCACCTGTCTCCGCTCTGCGTGATGAGTCTCCTGCAGGTCTCCATCTGAACATCTAGGCCTCTCTTCATCGAGCACATCTCCATGTACTCGTGCAGGTGTCGGTTCATGTCACTCTTTGCTGTGGCCAGTTCCAGCTGAGTCAGAAAGTCAGAAAAGAAATGTTTAATTACACATAAGAGAGATCAAAAGAAAACATATAGTACAATAAAATACAGCGAGAAGGGACAGGAGGGATAAACATCAAAGCAACACGATGTAACTGTATCACTTAATGCTGAGTCATTATGTAGATCATCTTTTGTGTATTTGCAGGTCACTGCACAAAGCTCAGGCACATGCATAAGACAGCTGTGGTATTGGGATACAACATATATGAGCAGGGAAATTATTTAACATATTTGAAACTTTAAACCACAGTCTGACCTCAATCTGGTCGATTGTCTCTTGGTATTCCTTCTCTCGGGACTTGAATAGACATTCTGTATCATTAATCACCTTTTCCAGACAGTCCTCCTGGTAGAGACAAAGAGAGAATAGCAGTGTGTCCGCATTTAGGCATACATGTGATAAAATGTAGTGTCATTTCACAGTAAACAGAACATGTGTTTGTGAGCTCATCGTCACACCATCAGACACAAAGTGAAGTTACACGACTATTAAAGCACAGCTGGCTTTGTGCTCCCATCAGCTCAAATTTCACTGACTAATGCAGCTCTTCCCTTCAAATGGACAGCAGACTGTTCAAATCCCATGCAGCCGGTGAGCGAAAACAAATACCTACATGCATTTCTTGGAAACAAACACACTGTACACCAATACAAGCCAGACGCTGCAGTTGTCCGAGCGTGTGTGTAAGTGTGTGCGTGTTCAGTGTTTTGTCCTGAACCGGTCCAACCACAGTAGAGCAGTGAAGGTCAGTGCGGCTGAATCACTGCCTCAAACAAAACTGTATCAACCATGATACCAACCTGCTGCTGCGCACGTAAAACTTCACTCGTGACGTCAGAACTTCAAAAGCTTCCTTGAAAATCTGAACCAACAATTTCAATACACGTACAGCACATACATTTTTAATTAGCTTGTAATGCCAGAGAGTACATAAACTGATTTCCATTTTGACTGCTAACATATTCAAAACCAGATCTGAGTAAAGGTGGCCCTTACAAGCTTTAAATCATAATCCCAAAGATCTTTAGTTAATCAAAGGTGTTAAGTCACTGTCTATCGCTGGTGACTGAGCCAATGGCCTTCCTCATGAAAGCCCTTATATTTGCAGTATTCTTTGGTATTTCGAACATTTCAGTGGCGACATTCCCATAGAAAGGGTCAGCAGTGGTTGGTCCTCCACTGAGGGTAGGTGGAAGTGACGTACTGTTTTTACTGGTCTCTGCTGGCGTTGCGAGCAAACTGTTATTGTGGCCGAACAAAGAATGATCGATGACTACAAACTGTGGAGCTTTAAAAACAAGTCCAAATTTAAAGAAAAAGAGACAAATGTGATGTTAAAATGAAGATGATAACAGTCAAAGCTGACCCCACCTATCACCAAAGAGAACAAAATGGAGATCTTCGAGACTGCTACTTTATATTCTAACTGAAATTGCATCCATACATACAGTCTGGCTGTAATCCAATTACAAATATCAGTTATGTTAGTTAGGTCGTTTGTTAGACACTTGAGTACATACAGACAAGTGAAACACCTTGGAGTTTTTATCAGGCTCCTGTATGTGTGGACACAGTCATGCAAATCAATACATCCTCAAAAAAAGACCACAGAGCTGAATCAGTACCTCTCTCAGAGCTGTACTTTGAGCAGCGTTTTGAGCATTACAAGCCCTACAAAGTTGGCACATGTTGCAGCCAGGGTTGTTGTATTGGATTGCATTGTGTTGTAAGGTGCTGCCTTTGTTTGGTCCATCCACTGTAGTTAAGTCTTAGCCTTTTCCTTGAATCCAAAACTCAGAGACCTCATTGAAAAAAGTCAAGTAGCCATAGTCTACCTCTCCTGGTGGGTGGGTGGGGTCAGGAGGCAGAGTGCATCCTGGGAAGTCCTCCCAAAGAAGCAGCGTCTCCTCGGTCTCCTCCCAGGCCAGGCTGTCACAATCATCCTCAAATTCACATTCCCGCCTAAAATAAAATCATAAATGCGCACACATTGAAAAATATTTAGTGAAAGTGTAAGACTGAAGGGCACTAACGTTAAACTCATCATATAAGTCAGACCACTCACAGTTGGTTCAGCATCCTCTGCATCTCCTCATTGATCTGATTGGCCGATGAGCCACAGTGCTCTTCGTCTTTGACAACGCCTCCATCGCTCTCAGAGGTGCTGACAGGTTCGTCACACTCGCTCCCGTTGAAAGACAGAGGGGTTTGTTTCCGACGGCAGTTTAGGGACGGTTGGTTGTTAGGAACCTGCAGGGACATAATCAGGATTCAGACCACCACTATCAACATACAGGACAAAACTTAGCTCCATTGTGTTTGATTACACATGGGAAATGAACAAATGAAGGAGCCAGGTGATAAGAGCATTAACTGGTCAGTTTGAAGTCCTGGTACCTGGTACATCTGGATCACGTCTTCACAGTTCCTCTGCTGAGCTACGTCACACAGGCGAGCGGTGATATCGATCCTGCGGCAGATGTCCATGTCCACCTTCATGGCTTTCTCCTGGATCTTACTGTCCAAGTCTGACAAGTTCTACAGAGAGGGTGGAGAGAACCAGAAAAATGCTTCCATCTACTGCTTCATTAATGTGAACATGTGAATAAATGAATAACTAATGCTTTGCAGATTCGCAATAAGCAGCTAAAAAGAAAAACTTTTGAGTTGTACAGTCTGCAGGTGTAAATGTTGATAAATAGACTGAGTACTACATGCTCTGCAGCCCTTTTCTAGGCCTTAAGTGGTCAAACTTCATGAATTAAAGGACTGGCTAAAAAAGACAAGCTAGAGTAAGCTAAACAGCTGCCAGAGAAATGGTCCATTGACACTGAAAACATGACTGGTTGTGTGTGACCCTAACCACACTCAGTGTTCAGGTACAACCTATAATTTTAGTATAGTTGAATGCCACAGTCCATCCACTGATAAGGGGAGACGTATGATTACTGCTGAGTGTACAGGTTGTCTGCGCTCACATTGCTCATGAGGCCTTTGAAGAGAACCAGCTCTGCCTTCAGCTGCTGAACTCTGAGAGCCAGCTCGTCCTGACAGCCTTCACTCTCCTGCAGGTCCTGCACACATAAAGGAAGCCATGAAGAACCCACACATATACATATAAAATGCCCACAAAGACAGAGTGGCCAGACCCAACACGTCTGTCTTTACTGGAAATCACAGGTTACATTATGCAAGCAGAGGTCATCAGAAATATAAAAGCCTATGCAAGCAAAGCAAACAAAAACATTGTAAATCCTAAATGCATGATCTCCTCTGGGGAGCTCTAGATATGTGTGATGGCATCGTGATTCTGTCTTCTAGCTGCTGACTTATTCATGTGTGCTAAAATGTCAGGCTCTTTCCAGTCTCGAATGGTGTTGTTGTTTTTCTGCTTGTGGTTGTGGAGGTCCAGGAGGACGGCCACTGCTTCTATGACCATCAACGGAGAGGCTGTGGAGAGAGTCCCCACCTTTAAGTTTCTGGGGGTTCACATCCCCAAGAACCTCTCCTGGAGCACACACACCTCCCACGTCACCAGCAGAGCACAACAACGCCTCTACTTCCTGAGGAAACTGAGGAAGGCTGGTCTACCGCGGAACCTCCTCACCAACTTCTACCGGTGCACGGTGGAGAGCATGGACCAGGAACATCACCCGAGACACGACCCACCCTGCCCACCACCTCTTCAGGCTCCTTCCCTCTGGCAGGAGATTCAGGACAATTCAGGCCTGCACCACTAGGCTGAAAAACAGCTTTTTCCCCACAGGTGTCAAACTACTAAACACACTATAGCCCCCCACCACCACCGCCACCACCACCACCACCACCACCGCCACCACCACCACCACCACATCCCACACCCAGCCTCACTCACACCCATATCTATCTATATTTGCACTAACACCACCTACCCTTTGAATGTGAATATTTGCAGCCAATTGTTATCTATTTTTGTTAATTTCTTTGTTCTTTGTTCAAGATTGTTTAAGATTGTTGTAATTCTTTGTTATTGATATATATATATATATATATATATATATATGTATATATATATACATATATACACACACACACACACACACACACACACATATATATTTTAATCTTTAGACTTGTCCGGGCGTACCAACGTAATTTCGTTGTATGCTGTTAACAGTTGTACAATGACAATAAAACCTCTTATGTCTTATGTTTCCTGATCACATAGTGTTGGCTACTAACTGTGGTTAGGTTCATATTCCTGGCAATGACACCTGCGTGTGAAAGCACACAAATATGTGGGACACACGTGCGCACACCTACCCACCCCCCCACACACACACACATATAAAGGAAATCAACAAACCAGTGAGTCTCTAAAGACTTAGCTGCAGATACTTCAGCAGGTGACAGTTACTCCACACGCTGCCACATGGTCACGTTGTCACTTCATTTCCAGCTCGTGACCTTTATTGCATGTCACCACTAAGTTTCCTGTCTGCTCTTCAAAAGCAATTGTCGCATCAAGGCTAAAAGGCCAAAAAGAATAATGTTTTGAAAAAGAAAAAGACTAATTAGCAGCTTTGAATGAGTCAGGACTAATCTGACTAATGTAGTAGCGATACATGTTGCTCAAAGGAAACGATCAGCGCCAGCAGAGAGAGAGCTTACTGCCTGCCACGGTATCAGCTGGAGAATATTCTGTATTTTAACTAACTCAATTCCCTGATGTTATCAGTAATAGTCAGCTATTTAACTGCAGACACTCAGTGGTTCGGGGTCTGGAGTTACTGTCGACAGGCCAGGAAAGCACACAGGTGTGTTCATGGTATTTTCAGTTTAGCTAAGCCATGAAACTGACAATAACGGCACTATAATGTACACCAATGTGCAATATATTTATTCACAACAACCTCACTCTGTGCAAGATATTTATTCATCTTTTTACCCCACTTCACAACATGCAATTTAATATCTTCCCCTTCTTTCTTTTTTTACATTCCCCCTATTTTATACTTCTAAACTGTACATATCTTTTTTATATCTCCCCGTTTGCTGTAACGTTGTAAATTTGTCCCCCTGTCATGGGACTAATACTTTTTTTATAATAATGGAATACCTTATCTTATCTTAATGTTACCTCTTGCAGGTCTGCAATTTTCTGTTGCAGATCCATCCTCATGGTGTATTCTTCTTCCCATCTATGAGACACAGATATAAGAAGTACACAATCTTTTAGTCAGTGTCTTAGTGGAAATAGGGAGCAGAACAAAGATAGACAAAGAGCATACAGGCCATGCTTTGCACCTGTTATTATGCAGACAGATGTGTGCAGAAAAATGCATCAGTCTTGCCAAACCACCAATCTATGTTTCCCCCCACTTAACTCACTTAAAGGTTCCCTGTGGAGTTTTTGACCTCCACTTGTGCTATGGAACCTTTTTTTTTTTTCCCATGAGTGGGTCCCCATTTTGGTTATCCTGTGCATGCACTTGTGCACAACTCACATTCCCGCCAATGGTTTTACACTAGTCCACTGATTTAGTGGCGGTAACATGCTAAGATGTGCAGCAATTCGCCAGCAAAGACGAGAAAGCATGAATGCAAACTATTCTGGATTTTAAATATTTCAAGAATCAGCTTGTCAAATGTTTTATGAGAAAGGAAATGTATTGAACACAGTCGTGAGATCTCGGAGTATATACACGATGCATTTTGGTGAGTCTTTTAAATTACCCTATAAAACTGCAATTTTGGGAACAGCTACCATCATTTACAAAAGGATAAATTGGTTGGCAGCATGTTTGCATCTATATAAAATGTAAATGCTGCTTAGTTAAATTGTATTAGGATACAAATCCGGATACAAAATAAAACAACAACCAGGTCTAAATGGGAAAAGTGAGTGAGTGAGTCATTCAATCACTGGTGAATTAATTAATCGTTTGCTACCGTCCAGCTCTGATGACTGGCCCATGAATCTGAACTTTAATATATCTAAAAGCCTGAGCAGAGATCTTGCATATGATCTCAGATTCTGTGCCTTCACACAACGCACGTGCCCAGGGGAAATCCACTCACTGCAGAGTCTGTAGCCACTTATATAAATGCTGTTTGAAATGCAGAATGCTGCAGCACACTAAGACCCATAGGGAATTCTAAATCTGAAAGAAACTGAGTCATGAAACAGGAGTCGCTGTTGTCAAAGAGGATGCTTGTTTGATCAGTAAGGTGAGAAAAGCAGAGAAGTGCCTCCTTCTGCAAGCCAAGCCCCCATCCAGCACTTACAGCTTGCAGTGCATGCTGCATTGCAGATACAATGTGGTGTGTGGAGAGGGGGGTGTGCAGTGGGAGAGAAGAGAGCATGAGAGATGGAGAGGAAGTGTTCAGTGCGTGGGGCAGTGTGAGGTTTACATGAGAAAGAGAATATGAAAGTGTGGTGAACAGAGAGGGGGAGTGAGGGGCAGGGATAGAAGTTAAAGGGGGAGGAAGATGAGATGCCCTTGAATAAAAGAAAAAAACAGAACGGAAAATAGGGCAAGAGGAGGGTAAAGAAGGGTTTGAAAAAAAGAAGCAAAATCAAAATCTTCAAAATAAATGAATTCATAGATTTTAGAGTTTAGGTTCTAGATAATGAATCACAGGGGCAACAGCAGACATTTCATTATTAAACTGGGATCTCTTATAAAGATTTGACTGCACTGTAATGGCCAATAATCTGAAGGAGTGAGTTTCAATTGGAGAGCCAGGCTTTAATGTCCTTATTGTCCCGAGGTAAGCTGATACCTGGAGTGAGTTCACAGAGGGTGAGAAACAGGCCAGACCCTTTACAGAAGGCTGAAAAGAAACTGGTTGGGACAGGGGGTGTCACACACCTTCACAGGCAGTAAAACAAACAAGACAACTTTCTGCACAAGAGGTCAGTGAATCATCCATCTAAAGTCTCTACATACAATTAAATTGTGTGTCTGATGTCACACAATCTTGGGCAGTTAGAGCCGTCCCTCTCCTTCATTCACAAAGAGCCCACTATACTGTGGTCAGATCTCCTCTGTGGAGAATGCATGGCTGTTCATTTGGACATAATAAGGGGGAATTCAACAATGAATGTGCTGGAACATGGGGGCCACTCTAGTTCACCCAGGACAGATAATACGTAATCCACAACTGTCATATGTCCTTTAAATTCACAATAGAGATTGTGAGATCTGGGCTATTTTTTCTGGAGAATTTAAAAGGGACAGCCTGTCCTGAAAGAGAGGTCACATTGTGCTGTTTAAGTTGTCTGCAGCCGAGACAGCTGTCTCCCTAAAATGGAAATCAGAGCATCAAGTTTTGAGTTGGTGATGTCAGTGGGTGAAATATTGTCATCTGGTACACTGACGATAAATAAGTGACTGTGGGTTTTGTTTTTGGTTGAGATGCTGCATGATCCTTGGGCAGCAACTGACAATTATTTTAATTGTCAATTTATCTTCAAATTATGTTCTTTATTAATCAATTAGTCTATAAAATCACATCAAAATACCAATCACAATTTCCACATCCAAAAAACGAAAAAAACAAAAATTATCAATTCATTGTCGTATGAAACACAACAACAAAACATCTTATTTTTTGAGAAGCAAGAACCAGTGGCAGTTTGGTCATTTTTATTGTATGGCTTTACAGCCTGTACAGCCACTTTGGGTTGTGTTAAACCATCACAGGGTTTGTTTAATATTCAGAACAGCCTAACTGGACTAGAGTTTGTCTTTAGGTTACGTCTGCCATCCTGAGAGTCTTGCTTAGTTTCACTGAATAAAAATCTGCCAGACAATCAACATGAGCTGTACTTCAGCTGATTTTCCCCTGATATTCCTGTAAACTAAGTCACCCATGTGTGAGTCAACATCCCGTGAGCTCTGAAGCCTGATCTTTGCACATCCCCACTAAGCTCTGACCTTCATTCTTCTTTATATTTAGCTTGTGACGTGTTAATTTTTGGGTGTATTTGTAGCAGCAGCACCTGCCTCTGTGGTCAGACATGAAGTGGATGCAGGGTCAGGCTGGAGGTGATGGATGGAGAGGCTTTGTGCTGACTCTGCTTCTGTTGGAGACAGCTGGTCTGCAGCTGCTTTACAGCCCTGCTCACTCCTCCAAAGTAAAGCAATTACACACACTTAAAGAAACTACAGGACAACGCCATGCTCTGTGGAAATGCAAATGTAAGCCTGTTACAAGTGTAATAAAAGGGATTCACTCCATTTACCTGCGTTTGTACTCATCTCTCTCCCTCTTCACTTTGGCCAGGACATTATACAGGGCCCTGATCTCAGGGGTGATGGTGTCAATCTGGACCCCGACTCCATCAGGGTGCATCCAGGACACTCCTGGGCTGGTCAGGCGCTCCGCACCGGGGCCGAACTTGCGGGTGTGATTGTAGGACCAGATGGTTCCCGGGAGGAACCGTGGAGGAGGGTTGGTGGAGCCCCCCTGGCCAGCGTTGGGGACAGTTTTAGAGCCAAAGCCAGGGGAGTCGACACAGGGAGAGGACTGGCTGATGGTGATGACCGGGTTGCAAGTGGTGTTTGTTTGGGCTGAGCTGGAGTTTTCAGTGGCTGCAGATGGGAGGGCTGTTGTGAACAGTGTTGTAGGCCTCCTGGCTGAGTTGTTGGTGTTGTGGAAGGGAAGGGAGCCAGGCCTGAGCGGTATGGTCCCAACAAATCCGGTCTGCACACCTGCCTCCTGGGTGTGCCCCCTGTTCTCACAGCATCCACCTTGACATCCCTTGTTGGCATCAAGCGCCTGTTGCAGCTGCTTCTCTAAAATCTTATTTCTGCGCTCCAATTCGTGCACTTTGGCCAAAAAGCATCTGAACCTCAGATTGAGGGTTTTGAGGACGCTGATGTTGGATCCCAAGTCGTTTCTGAGAGCCATGGCTGCGGGGGGATGCGGCACTGTGCGGTGCTGGTAGTGGGTGCTGTGGCTGTGGTGGAGGTGAGGTGAGGTCTGGGAGGGTGCGGTGAAGTCAGGCCCCGCCTGATCAGGCCCCGGGCCGGGTTGCTCACCCAGCAGAAAGGACGTCGGGTCGTGTCCGCTGAAAACGGCGTCGGGGAGGAGGCCTGAGGGAGAGTCCGGGTGTCCGGGTGCTTGGCTCTGCTGAGGATGCTGTTGGAGATGCGTATTGGCCCCCAACAAAGGATTCATGCTATGGTATGGAAAACTAAAGCGCTGCAGATCTGGCATGAACACGGACGGGAATGATCTCTCTACAACAGAAAGCAAAATCTGGATAAATGGAAAATAGCTGCTAAACGTACCAGAAAGACGTGCGCACAGAACGCCGGTATCCACCTGATTATATAATCGTCCCTAAAAAAGAATCTTATCCTTAAAGCTGAGAGGTCTTAACGTCGGCTGGTGGATCAGGGCTCCGCCGACCGCAACTAAACAGCAAAAAGCGACTCAAAATGGGCAGCGAACTGCGGCAACACTGGAGCCTGCGCCTCGGTGCGGTATTTTGCAAAAGAAGCGTAATTAAAGGGAGAAAAAGACGCAGAGCGTGAATGAATAACAAAGAAATCCAGTGTCTCAGCTGCGCTGAAGTTCTGGCAACAAGATGTGACCGCAGGCAGCAGCAAGTGCTGCGGGATTGGAGGAGCACGCCTACCGTAAATACTGGAGCAGAGCAATGGTTTACTGTGGGACACAACACCGAACAAGGCACTGTTACCTGCTTCACCTTTATTTTGCACCAGAAAGAATCCAGATCTGGAGAAACCGGGAGCCAAACGTGAATGATAAACACACACACAAAAAAATAATATAATAAATCCTCCATCTCCATAAAATCCCCATTCCTGCCCCAGAACACAGGATCCTACAAGGGCCCTCTAACCAGCTGACAGCGTGTGTGTGACAACTGGTTTGTGGGAGTTAGAGAAACACTAGTCGGGTCTTTTGCACGACTAAAGCACAGTATTAGCTAACTGAGACGATAAAACAGAGCCAAACTCGAGGCCGTGTCTTGTTCCCTCATCAAGATGTAGTTTGACATTTTAGAAAATACGGTTAAACGGCCTCTGGTGCAGAGTTAGCTTGTTGTGAAGATCAATACCTCTCATTTCTGTGTGATAAAAGCTACAGCCAGCAGCCGGTTAGCTTGGTTTAGCATAAACTAGCTTAACAGTTAAACAGCTAGCCTGACTCTGTCCAAAGTCAATAAAATCCTCCTACCAGCAGCTCACTAATAAGATCAATGATTAGCACCTTATATCTGGTTTGTTTAATCCGTACTCAAAGAATTATAAAAATGCCACCTTTTACAGGAGGATTATGCTCTGGGCCACCGGACTATTTCTGGGCGCGGAGCAGTAGTTTACTTCCTGGAGTCTCCACTGGTTGCCTGGCAACTGCTCATCCAAATCTCCCAGAAAGCTCAAATCTCCCAAAGTGTGGAACTACTCCTTTAAGACCAGACCGCTGTGCTCATGTGTTGCACATTCTGTAAGTACTTTGTGTTTAATTGAATTAGCACACAGCAAACCTGAGGCCAGGCTGTATCCAAGCACAGGAACAAGAGTGGAGGACTGGGAGGTTAACGGTCCTTCACAGCAGGACAATGTTGCAACCAAAACCACATTTATCTGTTTCACATTTTCGTATGAATGACACTAATTGTTTTGTTTGAGCATAAATACATGTTTTTTTTTATTGTTATCCAGTGCTAGACCTGCACAAGAAGTAGGCTACTGAAGGCCCTGTAAACCCATGGATAACCCACACAGGTTGGTCTATCTATCTGGACGTCCATCCACCGATGCTGCAGTAGCTATCTCTCCATAGAGTCTGGTCTTCCTTCACTACTGCTCTTCTGTTTCTTCAGATTTCTGGTTTTCCTTTCTGCAGGGGCTGCTCCTTTTCACCCTCCAGCTCTGGCAGTGGGAGACGCTGATGCTCCCTGAGAGAGAAGAGAAGAAAAAGAGCCCTGCTATTGTGTGCACTATTTCCCTGTTAAAGACAAAGATTCCAAGAAACAGCGGAAGTCTGGTAATTATTTTTTTCTTATTACTTACTTTCACTTAACCTGTCATTCCTCCCCTGCACTTCTCTCCTCTCCTCCTCTCTGCCTTCTCTCGACCAAACACCATCACGTAGACATCATCCCTGAACTCCCTGTTCATGATCTGGTAGATTAAAGGGTTGATCATGCTGTGGGACTTGGCAAATAAAGCAGGGATCAAGGTGACTACAGGGGGCAGACAGGACAGAGGGGGCCGGGGGCCACTGGGCATTAACTCAGCTTGTTTGTCCACAGTGGACATGAGCACAGCGTCACTCCGGCTTGTTATGGAGGCTGAACTCGTGTTGTTCACATCACTCCTGTTCTCAGGATTGTAGTACATCTGTCTGTAATATTCTGAAGAAGTCCAGTTGAGCAGTGAGGGGATGTCCAGGATCTTGGCAGGATTTGGAGAGCTTGAGAACATACCGGTTGTCTGTAAAGAGCCCTCTGCCTCTTGGTCATCTCTGGGAATGAGTGCAGAGATCAGAGACACAGTGGCATAGGGCATCCAGGCCAAGAGGAAGGTGGTGAACACCACAACAGCCATCTGAAACAAATATAAATACAATAGTTTTATTTTCCCTGCAGGATGTGTAGGAGGGGCAGCACGGTGGTGCAGTGGTTAGCACTGATGCCTCATACCAAGGGGGTTTCAGGTTCGAAGGTTCTCCTCGTGCTTGCGTGGGTTTTCTCCAGCCCCCCCACAATCCTGGAGTATTAACGGTATAGACAATGGATGGATGGATGTGTATGAGGGAAAGATATCCCCACTGATGTTTACCTTTGCAAGTCTCAGGTCTTTGCTGGTGTGACTGACAGAGGAGGACGCTATAGATGCCAGGGTGCGATTAGATCTGTTCACCTAAAAAACAGAAGCAACAATTAATGCTGCTGTTTGCAATTATATCACATTTCATAAGCACTTTACTTTATCCCTTCAAGCACACTATATGTAAAACTCCTATACATATACACATATATACACACACACACACACACACACACACACACACACACACACACACACACACATATATATATATATATATATATATATATATATATATATGTATATTGAAGCTGTTAGAGGAATTTATAACTTCACTTATACCATCTTTTAAAATATTCTAATGCATAAGTTTTGTTTCTTTCAGATCAGTCCCTGCCACTCTAATAGCCCCGGCACCTCTTCTTGCTCACCAGTCCAGGATTCCCAATCATGTGAGCCGTTATTGTGGCCGGCTGTGATTTGATACGACCAGCTGGCCACCGTGTCTCAAATGTTTGTCTGATGGAGCAAAAATCGTAAACTGTGAATTTAGTTTTGGCACTCAGATTGGGACGGAGCCAGGTTTAGCAGCTTGTACTTAATAACACATATGTTAACTATTGTCTAGGAACAATGGAGAGGGGATGTTTTTAGTATTATTTGTTTGGATCATGTAGGGAAGCTCTGTGGGTTTATTTTCCTTTTCTTTGTGGTAGACAAGTAGGCAGATTTGTTATATTTCTGTCATTGATTTGATGCCAACCACAGGCTGTTATTCCTTTGTAGCTCCTCTATGTTGTTTATTATATCTACCTAACTTAAGCTTGTCAAACAGCCCTCTGAGTCTATCAGGTGGTAGTGTTGTGCATCACTGCATGCCACAATTTTCACACAAGCCACATGGTGGCTTTAAACAAGTGACTAATACATTAAATGTCCAATATTCTGCTCATTTTCAAGTTCATATTTGTACCTGGAGGTCCTACTACAACAGGTTTACATGGTTTAATGTTAAAAAAAACACATTATTTTTCTAATGGCAGATGTGGCCAGTGCAGCTGTTTTCAGCCTCTGTCTGAGCGATCCGTTTTAGAAGAACAGGACAATCGGCGTCCACACGTTCGTGTTAGCGGGAGCTGGTGCTAGTGAGAAAAAAACAATGGAGGACAGCAAGGTGGATTCAGGAGGTTTTCAGTGGCAGGACAGTCGGCCTGCTGCAGAGCTGGAGGAGGTCACATGATCAACAGATCCCCTTGTGACATCATAAAGTGAGACAAATCTGTGTCATGTTTTCATACACATTTGAAAACATCTGAAAGATGGAGCACAAGAGAATGAGAGAGGACTTAGAGTTTAGCAGTCTCCGGGCACATCAGGGACACATATTTAAGACATTAGACATAAGACATTACAAAGTGCATTTTGCATAATATGGGACCTTTAAAACTCTAAAATCATTACAGAATACAGTAATTGATCCCTGATCCTTCGCTTTGTGTCATTAAGCAGCAGTTGTCCTCACCGTCAGCAGGATGGCCAAATATGAGGCGCAGATGATGAGTGTTGGAAATCCAAAGCATAATATCAGGATGAGGAAAATGTAGATTCTGTCATTAAGAGACGACCTCATTTTCCACCTTGAAATAGTGACACAGGCAGACTGGTTATTACACATGTTTGTCTGGAAGTGAATGAAGAATATAATTCAGAGATACACGACAGACGGTTGTGTATGTATGTGCAAACAACAAGACGTTACCAGTTGATGGTGCAGCTGGTCCCATAAGGTTCTGGTCCGTAACTCCCAAAGCCAAAAGCAGGCAGTGAGGCCCAGAACATCGTGTAAACCCACACCAGCGCTATGGACAGGGACACATGGCGCCTCTCTATCCATTGACCTGGAAAGGAAAGAAGCATGAAAACCACTGAATGAACTCGGTGTAACCTTTCAAACAGTGTGTTCAACTGTTAGCATAATGTCCACTCAACCATGTGGTTATTTGTCATGTTTCATAGTTTCACAGTTTTCTTCAAGGATCAAGATAATCATAATCATAATCATAATCATTTTCTAGCACAGGGTTGCACAATGAAATGAAAGCTGTGTACACCCTTCATGCTATAGACATAGTATATACAAATAATTCAGTTTCAGTTGTAAATATATAGATGCAGTTATCTATAAAGTGAAACATTAGCATGTTTATTGACTATTTGTGGTACCTAAGCAATCAATGAATGACTTTTAAATGATTATGTCAATGCATTTGTTCAAGAAATGGCTTCTAGATCAATAGCTGTGTGTAACAAAATGAGGGTCTTGTAGAGACTGTAGTAAGTATGTTGTGTATGTGAGTTTTGTGTAAAAGCCTGTGTGGCGAGAAATGCTCAGATGTATTAAGAATGCAGTCTTGCTTGTGCAGATTATACATTTTTAGGTCTGTGTTGGAGGAAGACATCAGACTTGCCATATCTCAAGCAGCAGATCTTCAGGCAGCGGTCCACAGAGATGAGACAGGTGGTGAGCAAGGAGCCGATGCCAAACACAAAGCCCTGAATGCCGTACCAAAGGCACCCTGTCTCTCCAAACACCCAGGCATGACACAGGCTGACAGAGAGAAAGAGGGGCTTTAGTCCCCGAGCTTAACAGATCATCACCTTCTGTCTCTGACAAATGGCTGCTATTTTAGAGGATGTTAGTATTACACCCTGAATGTACGCCTGGCTGCTTGTTGGTTGAAAACTACGTATTCTGTACCTGGAAGTGATGAAAAATGGCGCTCCCAAGAGGCTAAAGCCAAAATCGCAGACAGCCAGGTTGATGGTCATGAGCTCTGGAGGTCTGAGTTTCTTTCTTTTCCTACAGTACACTAACAGCACAATGCCATTCCCCAGCACTGATGTGACACCTGGAGAGAGAGTAATATTAAGATGAAGACATAGCAGGGGTCAAATAATGTCAGTGTTATTCATCTTACCTCAGCTAACACATATTTTCTCAGTGACTTTAAATTTGGTCATTAAATCCTAGAAATAAGATTTGCACATGATTACATGAAAGAGGCAAGACCACAAGCGTTTAGAATGGATCAATGTGCAGTTATTCACCAATTTTCCTTTTCCTCACACATCCACCTGAACACTCATGCTGCTCCACGGGGAGCAAATCAAGCCACACGAAGCCCATCAGTCATTAGTTGTGGAAACCAGAAAGTGAAGATAAATGTTTTTTTTATGTGTGATCACCTATTTATTGCATGTAAAAGGACAAAGTAGCACCGTCGCTGCCACAAAGGTTGGCAAAAGACACACACAAAGACACAAAGCAAAGGAAGCCAAGTGTACTGCAACAGTTAAAAAGAAAACTCATAAAACCCCCAAAACAGACACAAAGACAATAAACCTACATCAATACAACCACCAGTGCAGCCTACCCATTCCTTCCCCACACACATAAACCAGCAGCTTTCAGACATACAGGAATTCTATAATTATGCTAATTTCTTACATCATTCATAATGAAATTCACAGAAATAGCCAAGAGTATACATGAAATATATTTATGTATATGTAAAGTAACCAAATAATGCACATATACAGTATTTATAATATTCTAAACAAGTGGCACAAGCATGTGGTGGTTTCCAGCATCAAGCTGTCATCCTTTTAGCAGCTGTGAATCCAGCTAACATGTGGTGCCTATGATTTGTAATAGACACTGCAAGTGAGGGATGACTCTCTCCATACACTTTTGTATTGTCTGGTTTGGACTTTTCTCTTGACTACAGTCAGAATGCAACTAAGTAACCAAAGAACAGCACTGTTATCACTTGAACAGCAAATATTCCCATTGAAATGCCCCTTAAGTAAGTTTCAATGTAGATAAACTATTTATTTTATTTTCTCTATTTGATGCATGCAATATTAAATGTACTGCGTTTGCACCTCTGAACTGGAGCTGCAACCTTTTACATACATTGTTATACAAAGAGACAAATGCTGATCAAAGTGTCCATTTGCTTACCTGTGAAGGTAAGGAAGGCAGCGATGGCCAGGTCTGCAGAGGGGGACAGCTGGGAGAGGAAGAGTGGGTGGGTGGAGGAGAGGACGAACCAGGAGCCCCCGTGTGAGCCGTTCTCTCCCATGGATGTACAGCGTCAACCCACAGCTGCAAACAGACAAGAGAGGCAGCCGCTGGAGCTTCAAAGAGCCACTGAAGGCACAAAAAACAGAGAGGAAAGAAAAAAAAATACTGTGACAAGTGGAATAAGCAACATGTGACATGTTCTCGCCAGCAGGGAAATGTCAGGCAGCACAGTCATTATTCTGGCAACTATCTCCTGATCTCTGCATGGTTTCAGATGAAGTTTTCAGTCAGTTTTAAATCTCTATTCCGCTATTAATGTGCACGCAAAAGAGAAGAGCAGATGCTCCCTTTAAACATGCAGCTTAAGAGAACAACGAGCGCATAGAACAGGATAGTGAGTATTTTACAGTGCAGAGCTTTGACTTTCAAAGTCATTCATTTTACAAATTTGATTTTTCTGTGACTGCTTAATGGCCCTGCAGTGCATGTAAACTTAAAAAAAAAAACATTACACTAAAGTGTTTCTTCTGACAGTCTATCAGTTACTTAAATGATATGAATAGTTGACAATTACACAGAACATTACAGAAAATGATTGTAGATCAAACATGTCACACCATCTTGCATAATTTTACATATTTTGCAGCTCTGTTGGAAAAAGCTGGCATTTCATCAAATACATACAGTTTTCCATTATTTTCAGTATCCCGCATCTTAAAATAATGAGTAACTACAATAAATTATTGTTGATGATGCTGCATAATAAGCAATAGCAGGAAAAAATGAGCACTCTCTGCTTGATTACTTATCTCTGCAAGATATTCTACAAGATTCTACATTTATGATCTGATGATCCCAGCAGGCGTTCAGCTGAATTTCATGAGTGACAAGCGGGTGAACGGGGTGATGAACCCAAAAGATGATAAAAAGATGAATGAACACAGTCACACCAAGATGACGTGGAATACAACAGATCAGGGTTTTCCTCAGATAATCAAAATTTTTCTTTTAATTTCCAAAAGCTTCTTCCAAACATCACTACTCACCTTCCTCTCGTTTGTTTGTTAGTCCCCTGCTGTGGTCTCTCATCTGGTTTCTATGGCAATTCTCATATTTTCATATAATCTTAATCTGAACCCTCCCTCTGTAAATCCATGTGACATTTCTCTTGAGAGCTGGAGAGATTTTGCTCTTGACAATCTGGCTTAGAAATGATCAGTCAGAGACACACGAACTCAGAAACGCAGTGTGTGTGCGCGTGTGTGAGAGAGGTGGGGTGGGAGGGTATCTGAGGATCTTTAACCTGTGTTCTGCCTCGTGTCTCCTCTCCAACTATCCTCCGTCTTTCTTTTTTAGCCAGTGAATTCATATTATCCCTGTGAATCCACACATCCATCAGTGGGGTCCTATTATACAACACTTGAATTATGGTACTCATCGTTCTCGCTGTAAATGAGCATGAAAAAAAACCAAGGACCTTTGGACATCTTCAATATGCCCAACTAAAGAAATAGCAACATTGATATTTCAGTTCTCACACACACACACACACACCATTTTACACAATTTCTATTAATATTTCTGTGTTTAGTGTTTATATTGTGAGCCTCTTTAATGTAGGTGCAAAACAACCATGATCCGACAGAAACAAATGGGCTTGCAGTAAAGCCATCAGTATCCTGGCTCAGCTAAACCTCTTAAATGCTGTTGCTCTTATTGAGCATATTCCCATGTGCATCTGTATGGAGTCTGTTTTTCCTTGAGCAGCTCCCTTCCAGCATCACCAGTGACTCAGACAAGCAACCAGAGCAGACGGATCATTCAGCAAAATTGCAAGAACTTGATAAATTATGTCACCACACTCTTCACCGGTTGGTGAGAGCAGAACCCCCTGGTGGCATAATTCCTCATATTGAACCACTACAGTGGGCTTTAGTCAGATTGCTTTAGCCATGCTGCACTTCTCTCCCAGATGGACCAGTTATTAACACATGACTAAAAGGTTTCATAAGAGCAATGTGACGATGTAAGAATCGAGTGGCCAGACTCACCCTCCACAGTCTCACCTAATCAAGAGCCGTCAGTGTATACCCACAGGTCAGATAAATACAGTACCTCAAGGGTTTGCTAAAGATACCAACCCATAAAGGTTAGCATAAATCCTGCTTTAATATAGATTTCTTCTGTGTAGTGAACAAACAGAAAAAGGAGGGCATGAATCTCACAAACAGGACTTTATTTCCGTCGCTGACTGCAGTGCTTCCTCACTGCAGACAGACACTCACACCTTCACTCCATCTCACACAAGCACAGAACAGGGAATTTAACAAATAAAAAAGTGATTGGTCACCAATTTAAATCCTTTTGTTTGCCGTTCGTGGGATCTTCCCTCAAGCATCTAATGGGGGCTGACTGATGGAACCACGAAGAGTCATAGATAATACGATGTCTTATTGTACATTTATGACTCAGCTGTCAGGAGAATGTGGGTGATGTGGCATAGCGCAGTGACCGCCGACTGGCTGGTTGGTTTACTCCTTGGAAGACATGTGGGCCATCAGGTCGCAGACACGGTTGCTGTATCCGAACTCATTGTCATACCTGGTGGAGCAGCGAAAAAATAGAGTCAATGCGAGTCGGTGGAAATAGACAGGAAGCTATGAAAGTAACCCATGTTGAAGACGTACCATGTGACCAGCTTGACAAAGTGGTCGTTGAGGGCGATGCCAGCGCCAGCATCAAAGATGGAGGAGCGACAGTCACCGTTGAAGTCTGTGGAGACGACCTGCAGGCGGGCGAAGAGAGTTAACAAGAGTACTGGTTGACCAAAGAGTGAAAGACACAAAGAAACACACAAACACATACCTGGTCTTCTGTGTATCCCAGAATGCCTTTCATGGGTCCATCAGCTGCAGCCTTCACTACCTTCTTGATGTCCTCATATTTGGCCTGTTGAGAAGGGGGAAAAAAGTTTGTAGTCTAGCCAATTACATTCATTATATTTAAAAAAAAAAATAGGAAAATTTAAATTTAAGAAAAGTCAAGCAAATACTACTCAAAACAGGAGCATGTTTTGAATTTGCTGGGGACTATTTTTAGCCACGGATTGATACACATTTGGTGCACTAGTTAGCGTTTCACAGACAGATGGGGTACACAAGACTCTAAAGTGAACTATGGTGCCTCTTCCTGTGCAGCATAACAGCGCTCATGTTCATGGTAATGTTTGGTACTAGGATTTATAAAAAAAAATAAATAAAAAACACTATTGTTTTTTTCATGGAACTTGTATATAAAATTATATTACCTGGCTGGCGATAAAAAAAATTGTTAAGTTTAATTCTTATGCGTGCTTCCAGTTTGCGGTCACTCACGGGTTTCTCCAGACGGACTGTCAGGTCAACCACTGACACGTTAGGGGTGGGGACACGGAAGGCCATGCCTGTCAGCTTGCTGTAAGACACATACATCGGGTAGGATCAACCTTAATTCACCAGATTTAGTAGGCTATACTGTAATGAAGTCAGGCGTTTTTGGCACTCACCCGTTCAGCTCAGGGATGACCTTGCCGACAGCCTTGGCAGCACCTGTAGAAGCGGGGATGATGTTCTGGCCGGCACCACGGCCGTCCCTCCACAGCTTGCCAGAGGGACCGTCCACTGTCTTCTGGGTGGCAGTGATGGCATGAACTGTGCTCTGGTGGACACGCAGAGGTAGAGAAAGGATGAGGGGATGATTGAATATGGCTTAGCCCCCCCCTCAACTTTGTAATGTCATATTGGCGTCGCAGATTTATTAATCTGGTTTTAGGAGTTGTTTAGCGTCCCTCTGCCAGATTGTTCAGAGTGTTTTAATCCTCACCATCAGGCCCTCGAGGATGCCGAAGTTGTCATTGATGACCTTGGCCAGAGGAGCCAGGCAGTTGGTTGTGCAGGAAGCGTTGCTATGGAGAGGCAAGATAACAGCATCAGTAACTGAGGATTTGCAAAATTAAGTCAATGTCAAACTTTTTTCACAATGAATGCAAGTTCAAGCTCAGTCAGTGAAACACTCAGATTTAAGTTTGCCATCAAATTTTAAAACTCCATTTCAACCCAACGAAATACACAAAAACAGACGGTCCGAGACGTTGATTCTTACCTGACAACTGGGAGGGAGTTGTCGTACTTCTCATGGTTGACACCCATCACGAACATGGGAGCGTCAGCGCTGGGCGCAGAGATGATGACCCTCTTGGCACCACCCTTCAAGTGAGCCTGAAATGGGTTTTGAAATAGTATTTAATCCATGTGCTTTTTGGCCAATTGTACATCATGCGTCATTTTTTGAATGATTGTGTTTGGAATAGGACTGAGTACATACAGAGGCCTTCTCGATGGTGGTGAACACACCAGTGGACTCAACCACATACTGGGCACCAGCGTCACCCCATTTGATGTTAGCGGGGTCCCTCCTGGGGGGAAAAAAGAAAAAGAGAAGAGGTCAGACATAACTGCTTACTCCATCCTGGTTGACTGCAACTATGCATTTGTAATTGAACTGAAATTATTTCTACATTAAAAGCCTGAGAAGTGAACTGACTCGTGGAAAACAGTGATTTTCTGTCCGTCGATGACCAGCTTGTCGCCCTCAACCTTGACCTCACCCTTGAAGCGGCCGTGGGTGGAGTCATACTTGAACATGTAGACCTAAAAGAGAAGAGACAAATTATGTCAAAAGCAGAATTTATTTACAAAATCCTTCATTGTTAATTTAGCTTCAAAGCAAAAGGTGCTCTCCACTTTGGGATGGAAATACATTAATTTAAATTCATCAAATTCCTCAGATTTTTCCTCTTTCAAACACATCAGAATAGATAGTGAACTACCAACCATGACCCAAAGTTTATTTAAATTTACAAATCGCACAGCTGATGGCTGGTTGTGGTGGTGGTGATTAGGGTTTGAAACAGTCTTGACTCACCATGTACTCCAGGTCGATGAAAGGGTCGTTGATGGCCACAATCTCCACCTTCTTGGAGGTGAAAGCAGCACGGGTCACCAGGCGACCGATGCGGCCGAATCTGAAAAGCGAACAGTGATGTTTCTCAGTCTGGCCTCTAGATGGCGCCATGATACCGTGTTAAATCTGAGCACAGTCCCTGGAAGACTGAACATGTCTGACTGAAATTATGCTCCACATTCTTATGAGATGAAAATAGTCATGATTATGTCAAATTAGTTTTTTGACATTCAACTCAAACTAAGCACGGCCTATATCACATTACACTTGTAGCCGTTTCTTTTGTGTGGCACACATAACTCCACAGGAGACCTGAAACCACTGCTGAAGAAAGGGCAGGGTTCAGGAGGAGGGGCGGAAAGAGGTATGTGTTGCTCAGCTTATGGCCAAGCGCCTCTCACACTCTCCTCTCCAGGGGCTAAAGTCGAAATTAACTTCTGGTGTGGTAATCCTGGTGTCGGCAGTGCGCTGTTTGATTAGTAGTCGAGTTACTTTTTAACTGTGGGGGCCAAAATCCTGGCACTGATACACTCTGTCCTCAGACACTGGGGGGAGGAGGAGGAGGAGGAGAGATAAAGAGCAGATCTATGAAACAGATAGGGAGACTTTAACGTCACATTGTGCGTGTGTGTGTGAGTATATGTGCTCAGTAACATTTAAGTTACGTAGGTCCTCTTCCATTTTGCTTCACACAGCAGAAAAACAACCCCCTGTTGGATGACCCCCATGTCAAAGCCGCCGCCCATATTGTTATCTGCTGAGGGCAAAGTTCAAAAGGAGAACATGGTAACAGCCAGGTGAGTGTCCACAGGCCAGTGTGAGCGTCTGTGGATGTCCTACTTAGCACACATGTACCTTCCCCAGCTGCTGAATGGGGTCACTATTAATTAATCACAGAGAGACTGCCGTTAACCTGCTATTCAGCCCACGAGGCCGAGGCAGTCAACACTTTGGAGTCATTTAATCATTCAAAGACAGCCCAAGTCGGTTTTCATAGAGTTACTCCTCTGTACTGAGCGCTATAAATGCTGAGGAGTCTTCTCAAGTGTCTGACAGCTTCAAAAACACCCAGTTAAAAAGATGAAGCTGATAACATTTCAGGCCGTCTTTAGTATCAACGCACTAAAGACTTAAAATTGCATTTCATTCACTGGTGCCTAAAACTTGTTGTTTTTAATATAATTCGCTCTCATACTCCAAGACAGTCTAAACATCTTCCTTTATGCTCCAGTGTTGTGGATAAACTTTTTTTGGTACAGAGGTGCTGTTTTGTAGAATTTAAACTGGCATATTGTCCATCATTCATCACAAAAAAAAAAAGTCCTTTGTACAAGCTTGAAGTGAATGTATATCTGAGTATATGGAGAACATGAACATGTTATTGTGTGGATGTCTGTATCCTTTTTATAATAGAGTTTTTTTAAATGTGCAAACACACATTTGAAGAAGCGCAGACTGAGTTTTAAAAACTGAACCTGAAGGCAGTTATTACATTAAAATCACTGTTAATCACTTCCTGTGTGCCCAGATGACAGGTGCGGTGCTGTGAGTTGGGCTGCAGAGGGCACACAGACCGGCCTGATGAGCTAGTGTGTGTGTGTGTGTTAATTAAGGAGATTAGGTTCATTATGTCTGGTGAGTGGATGAAAATGAGTCCTTACCCATTGATACCAACTTTCACCATTTTGCCTGGGTTGTTCTAATCCTCTGGAGGGAGAAATGAGAAAAGAAGAAGAAAAGCACCTTGTTAAACACTGATAAAGCAAAATTTATGATGCCATTTATTAGCTTTCACTGGACAGTTTCTACGATTGTGCTTTCAGATAAGCAGAGGGTTAAAACATCCATGCAGAAGTATCCCACTGCTCAGGTGTGACCACAGTCCAGGTAAACTTCTGTTAGAGCACCAGAACAAGTGTGGAAACTACTGAATAAGTACACTGAAAAGAAACTTTACATCCTCTTAAAAAGCAAGAACCACAATTAAAGCTGGATTATAGAATAATTTTAAATTCTGGGGCCACATTTCCATTAAAATGAAGAGAGCTGATGCAGACTGTCCCCAGGTGATCTGAATCAGCTTATGGAGCCGTGCAGCCTGTTGCTGAGGCCCTGCGGGCTGCAGACCCTCTCTGGCAGGATTTACTGAAGATTTGGAGGCATTTACCGTTTGTGAGACTCCTCTGCCTGTCTTGCGACTCCGGGTGTGAGTGGGGACGAGCAAAGTTTAGCGCTGTGGTTTTATGATTGACCAGAGTTTAAGGCCACGCCCCTCATTAGTCACCGCTCCTCGCCCCGCCCCCTCTGAATGTCAAGGTCGCCAGCCTGCAGAGACATGCGAGCTGGCCTCTGCAACTTCACTTCATGGGGGTTTAAAACTCCAGATCTGCTGCTAATTTAGGCCCTACATATTTTTGCTTGGATTTACATTATTCCAGCAGTAGTCCTTCTGTCTTCAAGCCTGTTTCCTCCTTTTCCTCGTCTTTAAGTGGTTCAGATATGGATATTAAAGTCCTCAGATAGTGGACTGAAAAAAGAGAGGGGACCCTCACTGACCTTCTCGGAGACACAGAGGGAGCGAACGAGGGATCAAATCTCTGTCTTCCTCACTGTGACATTTAATGTGCAAAGACCATGACCCTTCACTTTCAGACTCCTGCAGCTATGGAAAGCTACCCTTCCCTCTCTGCCTCTCCATCTCCTCAGCACAAGTCAAAGGTTAGGTCCAGGTTACTCAACGTGGACACAGGATCATTGCGCATGTGCAGAGGAGGCATCTTCAGTCACTCTGAGGCCTTTTACTGAGGCAGATTGTTGCTTGTCAGGTTATGTGGAAATGAGCGACTCTCACAACAGAATCCGAAAAACCAAAACGTTTCATTGACGGACAGTTTTCTTTGTCTGAATAAAAGCGCAGCACCTGAAGACTTGGCAATTTGTCATCCTGCTGCAAAGCGAACTGTCTTCACTTTTATTCATCACACACAGAATATAAGGTGCCTGGGTTTTGTCTGTTTTGACTCTTTTGTCTAGGAGGAGTGTTGAAAGTACTCCAAGGGATAATACAAAATGTTAAAATCAGAATAATGAGAATGTCAGTTGAGGTTCTGATGCTGGAAATATCCCCCCCCCGGCTGCACGCTGGGCCTCACCAGCAGGGACACCTGACAGCCAAATGAAACCTTCCTTCTGACATGGCATCGTGTCTACACAGCAGATCATGAACATGCAAGGCGTCACACATCTACCTGCACATGCAGCTCTCTGCACCCAAACTGGACAGTGTTGGTGTGTTTTATGGCTGCAGTCCAGTGGTCCAGGCATAGCTGAACTACCACAACCCCCGAGTGCATGCCAGTCTTGGCCTCTGCTTTGCAGCTTAAGGTCAAAGAGGGGAAGTAAAGGTCGGGCTAAGATTAGACGCTGGCTGGCTAGTCAACACTTGCTCCATGTTATACCCTCAGTACTGTAAATGCTGGCCCATACAGATCACATGCTCTTTCTACATTACAACAGCCAGACTCTACTCACTGTAAGGAGGGAAGTGAGCGGCAATGGAATAAATTATCAGGGGGAATCATTATTTTGGTTCAGCAGAAAGATATCTTTATGTAATTCAATATTATTCATGTTTTATTTGAGCAACTTTATCAGAAAATGCACTGACGACAAAATGCAGACTGTTAATAGGTGATATGCACAATTATGTCCGCATGTGAAAAGGGGCCTTCAGCTACATTTATACAACTTGCATCCTGTACTAGAATTCAGTACAAAGTCCAGAGGGCAGTGCTGTGTAGTGAGGCTCAGACAGACAGACTGACTAAGGCTGCCATCTAGTGTCTGGGTAGAAAAACCTTTTTTTAAACCTGTTTTTTATGTCAATCCTATAAATTCAACCCAAATACCAGAATGAATACAAAATAATACATGGACCATATATATTATGAAACATCTCTCAGTGGTCCACGATGCAACTAAACATTCTTTTCATTATAACACGCTGAATTTTGCAATTAGTCGATTAAGTGCTTAGCTAACAAAAATAGTCTGAAATATGAAAAATGGCCATCAGAAGCTCCGAGTCCGGGGTGTTGTTTTTGGCTTAACACATAGATATGAGTTAGTGATTTAGCAGAAAAGAAAAAGCAGGAAACATTTCAGTGTGAGGCATCTCTAAATATGGAGTAGAAGTTTATGAGATTATCTGACAAAGATGCCAGAATATTTGTATCCTTTTCCCTGCACGACGCTTATAATATTTTGCCCTGAGAGCTTGGCAGCAATGCCAGGATAAAACCTCATACACACATTTATTAGGACTGGCCACCCATACTCCAGTATGATGTGGGAAGAAATGTAACTTCCTCCAACAACCATGGGAACATTTAATGAAGCATAGAGAGGTAAAAAATAAAATAAAAAATTAATCTGTCAGGAGAATTTGCATCTCCACTTTGAGAGACAAATCAAAATGACGCGTGTCAATAGAGAGTGAACAAACTGGGATTTCTGTGTGGGTTAGAAGTGAATGTTGAAACTCACATTTACACATTTCAGGGAGCATAATATCAAAAAAAAAAGAAAGACATTAAATGTCAAATCCATTTATTCATGCAAATCATAAGTAAACATAAAAACAGAGAGCAGGAATTACAGGTGCAATCACTTTAATATCCCCGTCCATTATACAACTGATTTTAAACACGATCTTCTGGCCGCAAAATGTCTAAAACACTTACAGTTACTGTAAGCACAGCTAGAAATACATAAAGTGCCAAATTACTTTAAAAAAAACAAACAAAAAACAAGCCTGACAGTCAAAGATGATCATTTGATGTAAACATAGCTCACATGTTCTAATGTTCAGTTTAATACTTACACATGGAATAAACTACAGCTGCTTGTTCAAACAGCCACAAAAGTGTGAAGCATCTGATCTATGGTACCTACGCTGGATGAAACCACATTAGCAATAATGTAAGTTTGCACCATACTACATGTAGTCTACACGCATGTGAACATCCTTCACTGCATGGGAACGCATGTGTGTTTTTCCTTATTACACTCTAAGAAGGATGTCATCAGTCTTTATTTGCCCTCCACTAACAGCCCAGTCCACTCATGGACCCGATCCGGTCCAGTTTCAGCCCAAAGCATCCTCGGTTCCATCCCCTCCGTGACCGGTCCGGCTCTGCTCGCTTCTGATTGGCCAGAGCCCCCTTCAGCAGGCGCAGCCAGGGGGTCTCCGCCTGCGTTTGTGCGTCAGCCCATTTGGGGTACTCGGCCGCTTTGATCCCCGAGGAGAAGGTGGACTGCTCCTCCGGCTGGCTGTTCAACAGGTTCTCCAGGTCGTCCAGGGTCAAAAGGTCATTGTAGCGTTCCAGAAACTGCTCCATAAACTACAAAAAAGGGGAAGACAGATTAAATTTAATCACCAGGGAGTGTACGAGGGAGAATAATTCAATCAGTGATACATTTCATTACTCTCTCTTCTTATTCTTTCCTGCTCTCTCTCCCTGCCTTCTGGACTATTTCCTCATATCCTCCATCCACTCTGAATCCTACTCAATCTACTCGTATCTTCCTTTTTTTTTCCCCTCTCTTTTGTCCTTCCTCTCCCTCCCTACCTGCACAGCATCAGGAGACGGGTGCAGTGCACGAGCCTCCGTGATCTCCAGAGGTGTCAGGAGGAGCAGAGTGGCACAAAGCAGCACAGGACACAGCATGGCAGCAGAGATGATGGACAGGAAAAACTGGAACAGGACTGTAAATACACCGGCTGCGAAGACAACAAAGATAAAATGATTTTATATAATGATTTTATTACATTAAAATGACTTAGTGTGCAACATTTTAGTCTGTCGGTCTTGAAATAATATTTTTGAAGGCGACTTGTCATCGTTTTGATAGTAAAACATCTTACCAACACCATTTAGCCAATCCACAATCATTTTTCATTCATCAGATATTTAACAAGCACCACACTGATGAACATCATTTCATTCAGATGAGGAACGTAACACATGTAGTGTATACAGGGCATCTAGCAATCCTTGTAAGGTTTAAGAATCTAGATCAAAATAGCCACACAAAAAAAGTGGACAAAACAGAATCAGGATACAATTATTATAAATTGTTAAAGTTTCCCTTATTAGTTCAAGAGGAAAACTTTCAGCTGCATTAAATAGTTCACAATTTTAAGGGTCACTTAGTGACTTAAAAGTACTTATTTGATGGCATCCTTTGCAAAATTGAGAATTTTATGGCCAATTGTCCAAAAAATTAAAGTCACTGATGGAAAATGTAGATCTCGCACTTTATAACTATACTTAAGATTGCTTTCAGGCTTTAAGACAGTAAGAGTAGTAGAAATGCACTTTCCACAAAATGTGTAGCTTTCTTTAAAAACAGATTGTATGCAGCTCCATTTGTAGTTATAACTAATCTTAATTTAACTGGCTTCTCTGTTTCCTCTTCTTACCATCATTGCTAGTAACTATAAGATTAAGAGTAAAAATCTGACACGAACATCGAACCATTTCAGAGGGAACTCACCTGTTTTCTCTCAGAGCTCTGGGTGTCGTCTGCTCACAGACTCTTCTCCATCCCCCTTGTTCTCGGTCTCTCGGCTACCTCTCACTTGCTGGCACCTGCTGGGAGCATCACTATCTCACTCGGCTGACTCCTCCTACTCCTCGCGCTGTGATGGAATTGAAAGGATGATTTTTCTTCCTCTTGCGTCTGTCCTCTTGGCAGAAGCTGAACATTGGGGCATCAACTGGGATGCTGCAGAGGTTTTGTAGAGCCAGAGACGACCCCCTCCCCTCCCCTCACCACTGCATCTTCCTCCTCCTCATCTCCTTTTCTTTGGAGTGATGTCATAGCCTTGGAAAGAGCGACTGTCATTGCCAAGGTGACTGTGTGCTGTGCACTCTGTAAGCCACACTGATGCCAGTGCACCACACAAAGCAAGGTTAGAGGGCAACAGCCAGCTAATGCCTTATCAATGAGACCTGTGAGTTATGAAGTCAGCTGGCTGGAAAGATTCACGTGTTTTATGTCACGACTTAATCTGAATTATACATTTCCCACGTGGTAACAATGTTACTCCTGCATATCAGCCTCACTCTCTCCCCTTTGTCTCCTGGTCTTTCCCAGCATGCACTGACCTCCCCTCTCTGTTGGGTAAGTTACAGTCTGTCAGTGCCATCTGCTCCCTGTACCCCCTGCCTCCAAATTACAACACTAGCAGGAGCTGCACGATTCAACACACCGACCTCAAAGTTCAGCAGCCTCTGATTATTTCAAGTAAATAAACCCCTGCAATTACAAATGTTCGTCACGTACCGGCTGTGCAATCTTTAAAAAGAAAATATTTCTTGGGGAAAAAAGGTCGTTTCTGTGAGTAAAATGTGATGTTTCCATACCTAGCACGAGAAAACAGAATTCATCTATGTGTGGCACAAAATAAAGTTATGAACAGAGCAAATGTACTCATGTTAGCATCCACTGAATACATTTAACTTCAATTTATCCTCAGATAAAACCCAAGTGCTGCTGCAATCATACTGTTAGCCTGTTGTTGGCAAGTGTCTTTATATAACATATCAATCACACATACAGAAATGCACCCCTCTCATCTTTTTCGGAGAGGACAATGTGTGGGAGAGGGAGTAGGCGAAAAGGAGAGAGATTAGCGATGAGGGAAGGGGGAGGGAGGGGGGTTAAACTACTGTGCATGAGATGCCAGTGAAGAGGAGCGCTGTAAGAGGAAAAGTAGGCAACGGAAAGTAGGAGGAGGAGGAGGATGGGAGGGAGGCAGAGAGCGGAGGGAGACCTACAAAAGAGATTGATTACAGGCGAACAGAGGCGGCCAACTAGGCAACAACTGTGTCAGACGGGAGGGGAAAAAAACAAAAACAAAACATGATTGTAAATAAACAGCCTGGTGAGGAATAGAGCGAGAGTATTTCTCATCTGATGAAGACGATATGGCAGAAAATGCTCTAAGAAAGGACGAGAAAATTGAGGAAGATGAAGTGGAGAAGCATGTGGGGTAGTAATTCTGTCAGGCCAAGCTGTGACAACCCATTAAACACCGCTGTCCAAACACATAACACAAGCAGACATTCAAAGGTGCTTGTAATGATGGTATAAATTTACTTGACATAACCCAGCGGACACCCAACCCTTCACACATTTGTTAATGTCAGCCTCTGGAGCAGTCTTAGGCGTGCAGAGGCCGGTGAGTGACGCAGCTCAAACCGAGACAGACAGCTGTCGAGTTCTTATCAAAACCAGAACCAAGTTTATTAAAGACATCTTGATTCTGTGTCATACGTCCTCAGGCTACTGTTAAAGACCAAATCTCTTTAAAAATACACAAAAAAGATTAAAAAGTAAAAAAATATGCTAAAATTCAAATTACAGATAAAAGATTAAAAAGGAAACCAAGAAATAAAAAGACAGACAGAACAACATATCAGTTTCTGAGGCGAGCTCGTCGGGACGTGCGGGCGATGGGTGTCGTCACTTTGGGGGTCTCATTCTCCGCCATTACAGCATCTGATGGAGAAAAAAAAAAACATTTGAAGTTTTAGAAGTTCATGAAGCAAGATAAGACCTGTCAAAAAGGCATTAGAGAAGATTTGGAGAAGGAACGACTCAGGAATGATTCAGAGTCCAGAGTAATTTTTTTTAAAGGGTATTTCAGTGCATCATAATAATCTAATTAGGAGAATATACAAAGAAAGGCTCATCCTGCGTAAACACTAATAAAAAAACAGTGGTTATTTCTTTCAAATCAAATCTCTGCCCAGATCTTAGATTAGTGCTGCTGCATTGCCCATCTTACTTTTAAGAGCACCTGAGGTGCAGACAGACAGTCTTAAAGCTTCTTAGATGAAGAGTGTGTTCAGCTCAGTGCACCAAAGACTGAGCTTTGTTGTATTGATCTAAAGTGTGTTACTGACTTAAGCCAAAATAACGATGTTCTACCTATATCTCCATCTATCGCTCTATCTATCTATCTATCTATATCAGCTAAAACTATTAGTTGAGAAATTAATTCAGAGTAATAATGGGAGGCTATTTTGATAATCAGTTAATGGTGTGTGATCATTTTTAAAAGAAGACGCCAAACATTCCCTCATTCCAGCTTTGAAAATGTGAGTACGCGTTGATTTATCGTTGTGTCATAGTCAAGTGAATATCAACAAGTATGAAGTGCATTTGTTACTACTGGCCAAACAATTCATAAAAAAAATAATTTTAATGAATAATTGTTCATTAGATAAAACGTGTTCAGACGCAGGTTGAGGAAACTATTTCAAAATTCCAAACAACTGATCAAATGTAAAAAATTAGAATAATTTGAAAGGAAGAAGAATCCTTAAAATCAGTTTTCACCAATAGTGAAATGTTGATTCATTGAAGTGGCTGCACTCACCCTCCTCGTCCTCCTCTTCATCACTGCTGAAGGTGATGACAGGTTTCTTGGACTTGCGCGACTTCTGAGGCGTCACAAAACTGTCATCGCCGTGGCTGGAAACTGAAGGCTTTGCTTGACCTGTAACAAAAACATGTTTAGTTTTTTTATTTCCTGCGTGGTCATTTACACACAACAGGACACGTGACAGCGAAACTCTCGGCTTCAGTAGTACTGACCTCTCTTCGCCTTGGAGCGGCCTCTGGTGGGCAGAGGTGTGCGTGTGGCTGTCTTCTCGGTGGATCCTCCTTCCCGTTGGTTCTCCTCTTCCATCTCAGGACTTTCTACATTCTCCAGTCCCCGTGTGTGAACCGCAGTGAGCCGCTTTTCAAACTCATCCACCTGGGCCTGGGGAACCGAAGCCACCATCAGTAAACTCAAAGCAAACGTATTAAACAAAAACATCCACTTAGAAATAGAGATGCAAGTGGCACCTTAAACTGGGTTTTGGCCCCACGGCGGAGCTTGGCGGTGATGGAGAGCAGAGGCTGGTAGACTCCAGGCTCGGTTAACTTGTCGCTGTAACACTCCCAGCATTCCTGCAGCCTCTTAAAACCACGCTCGCACATGGACAGCAGAGACAGAGACGTGGCCAAGTCACACCACTGACGCTCCGTCCTGAGGGGAGAAGTAGAATGAGGGTCATAAGGATTTGGGACTAAACGTGATCAGAAACTATGAAACGCATACAGATTCGAGACCCTCAACATAAAAGCTCATTACTGATGAATATGGCCTTGCCCTGGCATTTGGACTAAATCTCATTTTCCAGGAACCTCTTATATCTAAATTCACTTTGCCATTGTGTAATATAAAATGTCCTTCCTTTGAGTATGGATGAAGCATGAATCAGAGGCAGACTGAAGCTAGGCCATGCCAATTGTTCGGTCTACGTTCCTCAACTATATGGGAAGACAGTTTCCATGACAAAAATGAGTGAATAAGATGTCAGTGTAGGTGAACTGAACTGTGAACCCTTTTAATTGTCAAGCTCTCTTCACATACCGAAAACACCCACTAATTACTCATGCATCCTCCCCTGCATCTGGCACAAATGAAATACTGCAGGACAGACTCAGAAATTAGCAGGGAAATATAAAAAGGGAAAAAAAAAAGAAAAAAAAAACTCAAAAGATGCAGGTCAGAGGTGTGAAGATGAGGGAGGTGGAGATGTACTCACTTAGCAGTCCTAAAGCGCTGACACAGTTTCTCAACCAGAGACTCGGTCTGCCTCTCTTTAGTGATGTAGGAGAATAGCTGCCTGAGAAATCACACACACACACGGATCAAACACAGCTCTACAATAGCAAAGCTGTCAAATTTCCCGATTTGTCCCGAGCCTGCTAAGTCCTGCTCAGTGTGGACAGAGGCAGCAAATGGGACCAGACACATATTGATACACCACACAAACTCACTTCATGATGGTAGTGAAGTCCTCTGAGGTCATGCCTCTCTCTGGGTCGGACAGGCGACTGATGATGTCTGGGAGCAGGTTGTAGATTGCATTGTCCTGACAAGTAACGTGAAGAACAGAGTTAAAAAAAAAACAAAACCTCCCAATTATACCCAGCCTCCATTAAGGGCTCTGGGGTGCAAGTGTGTGTGTACCTTGGAGGCCAGCTCATTGAAGAAGTTCAGGGCCAGGCTGGTAATGTGGGGCTCAGGGTCAATTAGCAGCACAGCCACTTCGCTCACTTGGCCTTTGACCTTGAGCACATCCTTAAGCACCAACTGAGTAAGAACTGTCACAGCCGTCTGCCTCACTGAAGGAACCTCGTCACTGAGCCTGAAGGAGAGGAGCATGTGAAATTACTGACCGATTCATTTTCTACCTCTTCAGTAACAAAGACTGAGTCTTCAGTCATCCTCTCAATAAATGACAAACTCTTAACGATAATGGCGGATGTTTCTTTCTGAACTTTGATAGCTCGCAGCCCCTGACAAGCATTTCTCAGCACACAATAAATTATCATAATTGTACTGAAAAATCAGAGTCAATACATCTCAGCCTGTAAGGAACATGGATATCTGAGCCAAATTTCATGACAATCCATCCAGTTAGCGAGACATTTCACTCTAACCCATGCATGTGAACTTGTATGTTTGGGCTACATGAAAAGTCACTAGGACACATCTTTTGGGAAACAGGGACGTCTGCACAAAGTTTTGTGCCAAATCGTTCCAGTAGATGTTGAAAGTTGAAGGGATCTCCAAAGTTTCAGTCGCCACAATTTTATGGCAAACAACGCAATCATTGTTGAGATGTGTCAGTCTGTGTGTGTTGGTAAGTATTCTTGCCATTTGAGCAGTCGTAGTCAATTAAGGTTTCTGTAAAGGCTGGGTTATTAGGCAGAACGCTACTGAAACCAAACAACTGACAGCCTCGGCTGAATACAATAGGATTGGACGGGCTGTGGCAGGGCAATCTGATAGGATCCTGAGGCCAATTTAGACTTACCCTCACCCAAAACCGCAGAACAAAAGAAACTCATTAACCATTTCTCATTTATGCCAGAGAGCAGGACTCCTGGCAGAGGATCACACAATTGTACATGGCACTTCCACATGCCAATGCAGGAGCTTACAACAGCAATGAACAGGGTAATTAATTCTTAATGTGCTTATCAGTAGGCTCCAGGGCAGCAGCCTCGAGAACAGTGGAGGTGTTGGTGTGTGGGAGACAATTAGGGAACACTATGAAACACTTATCAGGTAGAAAACACTAGAATGGCAGTGACATAAAAAAAAAAAAAGAGAACAGAATGTTTTACATATCTGAAACACCTCAATGTGAGCATTATCAACCATTATAATTACAAGCACACTTCAAACAGCTTCAGCTTCTAAGTTGGCTGTAGGGAAATTAAGTAACTACATGTAGGAGAACTGAACAGAAACCATTAAGTGTCTTTAAAATGAAAGCGTACCTAGATACATAAAACCTTTGACTTCACCCGAAATTATTCCCTTCTGTTCATCCAACCGCTCTGTATAATTACAACACACTAGTTATTGGTTCTAGTCACCATCTGTAACACACTAGTAATTAAGCTGTTCGTAGACTAAAAGTGCCCTCATCTGGGGCGGTCCACCGCTCCATCCCATGGAGGGGGGGGGGGCCTTCGACTAGCCATGAAACGCTGGCTGGTTTCCACAGCGACCGCAGAGGTCAGAGCACAAGGCAGATATCGGAGTTTGCCCACATAGATCATCTCAAACTTTGTTTCCCCGCCATTAAAAAGTTGTGATGGAAAGAGTAAACTTTTCCCATCATGTGGCTCAGTGGAGCATTGTGACAGCCGCAACACTTCAGTGGCTGAGAGGAACAACACGCTGAGAACATGGTGGCAGTGGGATCCGGATGAAGATGGCTCAAGTGTGTAAGCAGAGGGGGAAATGCTGTCGAGATTAACCATCATTTATATTACACCCACTCAGCTGAGCCATCGGGCGTAGGTTGTTCCTCATAATTTTCCGTGGAAAATGCTAAACAAAATCTACGGTTGATGATGATGATGATGTGAATCTAATTGGAAGAGCATCAATTTGTGTGTGTGTGTGTGTGTGGTGTGGGTGATGAGAATGAGCTGATACCGTGACAAATTCATTTTGTGTTACTGAGCTGATTTAATTGAATATGTCGTTACATTACCTGGCATACAGATTCTGTGTCCATGGCTCCAAAATGTTGGGAAAGCGGACGGTGAGGTCTCCCAAGGCTATTATGGCATTGGCCCTGACCACAGGGAGAGTAGAGCGCTCCAGCACCGTGAACATGAGTCGAATGTTTTCTTCACACACCGATGGGCTGACGTAAGGGGTCAAGACATAACAGCATTAAAAGTTATCTCACTAATTCAGGCCAGTCTTGTTTGCAGTTACGTTTCCTGAAGAAAAGTCATATGTGGTGCTTGTTTGGCCCATAAAGTGTCAGCTAACGGCACAATGTCACAATTTCCCAGAGCCCAAGTTGACGCTATCAAATTGCTGTATTTGTGCGACCAACAGTACAAAACCCAAAGATAATAAATATCATAGGAGACTGAGAAAGCAAGAACGATTAATCTGTAGCTCTACATATCCTCAGTTGCCAGTTTATTAGGCACATTTAGCTAAAACTAATGCACAGTCTGTACTAAATTTCAACTTGATGAAGGTTATATAGAAAGATTATTTAGCCTATTCTCATTGATTAAATGGGGTGAACAAAAACAGCACTCTAAACTGCAGACTGAAAATAAACACCACTCTGAACATTATAACCTTCATGAGGGCAGGATTCCGTGCAGGACTGTTGTATTAGACTGCATTAGTTCTAACTAGGTGTATGTCATATACTGACGACTGAGTACATGGATGGTGAAAGAACATGGGGACAGGCAGTGCGTTTACCTTATCATCATATATTGAGAGAGTGCCAGGCAGGCAGCAGTGGTGAGCTGTGGGTGGGAATATCGTCCTGGGGAGCTGCAGACTCTCACCAGCAGGGGAAGGAATGCACACAGCAGGTTCTCCTCTAAACCGACAAGGAGAGGAGGGTGTGGAGAATATGATTAAGTAGTATATAAAAAAACATTACATTATCAAAATCTGGTGGCGAGTGGGTTTTATATTCATCTTAAAAAGGAAGAGTCTGCGACATTGGAGACACCAGCAAGACTAGCAAGATTTTGAAAGTATCCAACTGAAAATATCCCCCGCCCCCCAAGGCTTTCCTCTAAAGTCACTCCCGCACAACACATGGACACACTCTGCCTAACTAACGTTACTGCTGAAGGACGATTCCATGACAGTAATGAGACGACCAGCCACTGCCGCCGCTGGGATCCACGCTGGCTGTGTGCACAACGGCTGACTGACAGCCTCTCTCAGTTTGTCTGATAAAGAAACTCTGTGCTTTGTGCAGTTAGCTCACTAAACAAGTCCCAGTCAGCAGTAGCTCTCTCTCTCATTCTTCTGCTCAGTGGGTGTATGCTTTGTGCTTGTAATTCGCTACAGACGGACTGTGACTGAGATGTAATCTAAATTTTTACTGCACTTTTTCCTACTATTCTTGCACTACTAGCTCACTATCTTTAGCAGTGTGAAAGACTGGTGATGCACAATGGGTGTATTTGCAGCATGCACACAGGTTCTTACAGTACTGCGCAAAAAGGCAGGTGTGAAGAAATGCTGTAAAGTGAGAATGTTTTCAAAAATATATTTTATCAATTTACAAAATGCAAAGTGAGCAAAGAGAAGAAAAATCTTAATCAAGCTAATATTTGGTGTGACCACCCTTCGCCTTCAAGACTGCATCAATTCTTCTCGGTCACACCAAATATTACCTTGATTAAGATTTTTCTTCTGTTTGCTCACTGTGCATTTTGTAAATTGATGAAAATAAACAATTACATATTTGAAAGCTTTTTTACTTTGCAAAAGTTTTAGGCAGGTGTGAAGAAATGCTGTACAGTGATGTAGGTAGACAGGCAGGTTGGCTGTGCAATCATGTCGTTCGGTCCGCATGAAATGATTGGACAAGTTTATTAGTCCTTTGACAAAAAAAACAATCCAGTGTCTGTGTCTGTTAAATTACTACAAAGTGCCTCTAAAACATGTTGCAGACCCTGCCTTTATAGGGCAGAAAAACAACAGAAATTATTTTATTACCAGCCAGTAATTCAGTCTCGCAGATCTTTCTGATGAGTTCAGCCTCCGTGTCCTCAGCAGAGGCACCAATCAACCCCAGTTCCTCCTCCATAGTGCTCTCATTAGCCGCTTGCTGTTGGAAAAACATAAAACTTTTTCAAAAACAGCCACTGTTCAGACTCTGATGTAGACTTTAAAAGGAACTGTTCCTCATTCAAGTTGAAGAATAGAGGTTTGCTGTACAGATTGTGAAGCCCATTGAGGCATGTTTTTCATTTGTGATATAGAAATAAGATTCTTTTGACTTGACTGTTTAGCTTTGCTGTTCTTGTTCTGCTCTACATCTTTTTTGTTTCTCTCAATGAACTAACACACCAAGAGTAGAATTCCATGTGTGTGCGTTTGTGTTCACATGCTTGGCCAACAAAGCTGATTCTGATTGAACACAAAGTCGTTATGATGTTGTGATGTCACAGTGAGTTTGACCTGGCCTCGGCGCCAGAGGCATAAAAACGTCATGGGAGATTTCTGACACACTGTGCTAATGGTGCAGTCAGACCGCATTTGCTTCCCATTAATTTCTACGTGGAACAAGTCAAGACAAATTTGCTTCAGTCCTGCCTCTCTTACCCCATGGCGCCGACCGCTCATTCAGGAAAATTGTTTGTTGATCTCCTTATTTTACAACTGCAGGCAAAAAATCATACAAGTAGAAGAAGGGATGCCATTTGTCTGCAGTGAGTGCAAGTAAAATGTTTGATAAAATGCTTTGCCATTTACAACTCTGGACTGCTGCTCACCCACTAGCTATCCCAGCCCCTGCAGTCCATCTTTTACAACCCTACTTATGCCATTTCCTGCCTTACAACTTCACGCAAGAACATTCACATGGCAAATTTTGGGCTGACTAGTCTTTTAGACTTGAAAGGTGGCAACAATCAATCCCAATAGTGACATGTTTTCATCAGCAGGGGGAAAAAAAAGTAGGAAAAAAAAAAAAAAAAAGACTTTCATGGAGGCTATCTTCAAATCACATGTGGCATTTTGTGTGGCCAATCTCTAAAAACCTCTTTTTTTGGCAGGCTTTACCACATGGGAGTGATATTCTATGTTTGAGTACAGCCTATGAGTTTTGTTGTATGGGACTCTCTGCCTCTTTCTCTCTCTCGATACTTAACAATAAATGCGACAAAATAATCTACAAAAATGAAAAACTTCTAATGCTAATTAAAGAAACATTTGTCTTCCTGTTCCCAGATGGGCTGAACAATTATGAGACATCAGTCATCTGACTGTGCCATTAAAATAAATCTCTTCAAGCCATCCTGCTGACACTCTGTCTGATTGTCAAAATGATTTTCGCCACAGGGGGTTGTTTTGGCATCATCATAACATGAAATATCTGCATTAGGACTTTAAAAAAAACACGCAAAGGACATTCAGGCTCAACAAATATAGTCACCTAATCAGATCCAGTAAAAACTAAAATGGGGTTGCAATTTATGATTATTTTCATGATTGATCATTTTCTTAAATAACTGATTAATAGTTTTAGCTGTAAAGATGTCATAAAATAGTGAACAATTCTCATCACAATTTCAAGGTCCCAGGGTGACATATTCAAAATGTTTGTCTGACCAACAGCCTAAAACCTGAGATTCAGCTAATAACAATTAACCAACAATTACGTTGGTTAATATTCTGTCAATTGAGTAATCAAAATAACTAGAAGTTATATTTCTAATGCATTTTTTCCCCCAGTGCAGGACATTGACAAACCTTCTGAACTGATGCCCCCCACACACAGACGCACGCGCATGTACACGTGTTCTATGCACAAGCCTCTGCAGTCTCACTACCTTTGCTTTGCTGGATGGGCCCTTTTCCTTCTCCTCCCTCTCTTCAGTCTCTCCCCTCCTTCTCCGCAGCTCAGCGCTCACACTGCGCTCAAGGTGAGACACCTGCCAGAAAGCCACGCAGCCACATAAAGCCAACAGCTGGGCCATACACACACAGTTCACTGCAGGAGAGAAACACATGGACATCAAATCAAGGATCGCACAGTTACTCAGTGTCAATGTAGACAGAGCCGTAACGGGACTCACCTTGTTCACCTTGCTCATTGGACTCTTGAGAGCCATCTTGCATTTGGCTAGTATCCTTGTTGAATTCACCGCCTTCTGCAATCTGATCTAGTAGGAGGCGAGCACAGCGCTGGAGCAGCCGGGAGCACAGCTGGTCGGGGGATTCAGCCAGGAAGTAGACGAGACGGACAGCCTGTTCCATGAAGCTCTGCCAGTAAGGGTCTTCCATCACCACACCTGGAGCGAGTACCAACAGAAACATGTCAGACGAAGGAACCCAGAGTGGTAAAGGCTACGAAGAACAAACTGAAATGAAAAATCCCCAAAAGAGCATGTTTGTCTGCATTTACCTTCAGCGATGGCCTGTGTGAGGCAGGTGAAGAGCTGATGGTCCTGCGGCAGTCTGAATGGAGCACCTTTTGATTGCTGGTGGAGGGAATGCAGTGCACGATTAGGGATGGGCCATAATTTTAAAATATTTGCTAAACTATTATTAAAACTTTTTATTTTTTTTATTTTTATTTTTCTCAGTTTTTACCGTCAGGAGCAGTGGATTGATACGGGGCTTTGAGATAGAGCCAGGTCTGTGTAAAGATGTGGGCACAAACAGTCTGATTTTTCATTGTTTAGGTCCCATTCATTCAGCCCATCTTCCTGCGACCAGACATTAGCTAGAAGCAGCCATAGCTATTCGAATAATCATTGAATAGCTCCCTGTGACTAATAGAATTTTTGCTTGAAATGCACATCCCTATGCACGATGTTAACATCATGTTGAGGCCCTTTAAGTGTTTACAGGATTCATACCTACCACAAGACATGTGGCGGCCCCCCCAAGACTACAAATAATTTATACTTGTATGAACAAAACTAAATATAACACTTCATACAACAGCAAAATGCAGAGCTAATTCGAGATAAGTCAATGGAAAGGACCAGGGTTTGATTCCTCGTCCGTTTTGCCAATAAATATGCTGAATATTGCCAACAGGGACAGATACCAAGCGTGAGCATGATGCAATAGGCGTCATGGCGTAACAGGCATTACAGCTAAATCTCTTTATGGTAGACAAGATTTTTTTAAACCACTGACTCAAGTAGAAATTATTTCTATTTTGAACTCTTTTCATAATCTAGTTTAATACATATCATTTCTTTTACTTTCTATATTTATAAGCATCTTATAAGCTTATAAGCAGCGTCTGTGTGCTACAAACAACAGCAAAAACAATGATGCCAACCAAATTTCCCTGCTAGGGATCAGCATAGTTTCATCTTACCCTGACATGGTCAGTGATGCTGCAGATTGTGATAACTGCATCTCTGGCCAGAAGAAAGTCTTCAGTCACTTTTTCGCCCAAAGCCACAGAGCAAAGAGTGTCCAGATTACTGAGGACCACCTCCCTCTCTGCCCTGTTAGATTCACATACATAAATGATCATGCGATTATGCAAAGTGAAGTAATAGCATCTCTGCCCTCCATCACCTCAACCACTATGTGCTGGCCCTTGCCAGTGCTAGGCTGCTGCCCAGATAATGTGTGTAGGAGGATGGGTTAGGAGAGGCACATAAGATTTAATAGGTTATGAATGCTGCTGGCTGGATGAAGAGAGGCAGCGGTGTGGGTGGACTGCAGATAGTCTCTCTTTACTCGCTCACTCACTCACCCTTCCCTACAGCAGTGGCAGGCTTTGAGGTAGATTGAGGGGGAACACTAAAAAAAAAATTTATATATATATATATTCAGTGAAATGCACTGGCAAGGAGCCTAGTTATATGGTCGTGACTTCGATTACAATGAAGAGGAGCCGAGGCTGAGCTTGTATTCTGACTAATGAGTGGATTTGCTGAATGTCAAGTAGCTGAGACAGGACCAAAATGTGAAAGGAAGTACCTCTATCCAGTGAAGTACATCTGAGATTTTCCAGTGTTTTGAAAGACTTACGTCAAGTCAACTTTATCTTTTAGGGAAAAATAACTTCATTGTTTTTGTGTTAAACACCTGTTCACTCAGGGAACAAAGTTTGTTTAAAGAGATGCAACTTGATGGTCAAATTCAACTTTCTTCTGTATCAAAATGCAGCTGTATCTGAAAAAGCTCACATTTGAGTAAAGGGTGTTCAGTGAAATGCAAAAACCATCCTACTGCAGCTTCCACCTGACTGAACATGTAAGCAAGTGCTTACTAAATAGTCATTACAGTTCCTGGTCCAATTCATGAAACACAGGAGAACCGAGTAGGAATAAACCGTTTTACACAGGTCCAATAGAGTAATATGCTGTGACTTTAGGAAGCAATCCATTACTCAGCCATAGCTTTCTGCACAACTTGTAATGGGAATATAATCAGGTTTTAGATACAATCAGCCACATGTAAATGCAATTTACCATGTTTTTTCAAAAGAGATGTTCAGTGTTGCTGAAACACCATGACTCTGAAATTTGCGACACATCTCAGCACCAGTCAAAATACCTCTCCCTCATCCATACTGAAAAAGGCAGTTGTGTATGTTGCCTTTAACAAATAAACAAGCTGTAGAGCATCATGTCTAATTATTCTACAAGTTAACATATTTCTTTTGGTTGGAAACCCCATCTATTCTGCTGCACTGAATCAGATCAAACCAGAATGTGGCCAGAGTGAGGAAGTGAACAAATGCCAACTGCACTGATCAGTATCTAGATACCTAACAAAATGCTAGGTGTAAATTAATTACAACTAACCGAACTTTATATTTTCCTGACTGAAATTAAATGCATGCATGCACTGTGACCATTTATTCAACTACTCCTTAAGTCACTCTACAGAGCGGGTGGGGCTGAGTCACTTGGCCTGCTTCTTGGGAGCAAAGCAGCAAATTATACCAAAATTACAAGCCAGTCAAAGGCACGAAAAATTAAAACCGCTCATTTTTGGAACTTCAATAACCCCTTTTCTTCAGCATTGTTTAATAAGTTTGTTTCCAGGGAGCATACTGAAAGTGGTTCATGTCTTACCGTGCAGCCATGCCCAGCAGTGACACTGCAGCTCGCCTGTGTAAGCCAGAAGTTTCTCGTTTGCCAGTAAACCTCTCCCACAAGACCTGCACTACAGTGGACTGGAGATTGCTGGCACTGCCAAAGAATTCCTGCACCTGAGGAAGCCACCAGAAACACATTTGGATGGTTGAGCATATGCTTTTTCAAACAAGGTATTTACATCCAAAATACAGTAGACAAGTTAAAAAATAAATAATCAGAGTAATATGAGTTACTCACTATTTCCTCAAGACACTGGATTGTTCCCAGAGATGCATCCACCATCAGCTCAGACAGACTGTCCACAAGAGTCTGGGCTTTCATCCTAATAAAAAGGACATGGCAGCAGTGGGCAGAAAAGAAAAAAAAAAATTCTCTAAATATTTTTATGTTTACTCACATTACAATACAGCAATTACCGGTCATTCTGATTATGTACACAAACAAAAGATGGCTAAAACAGATTATGCCACATACCCTGGTTTTATAGTTATTATACAATTTGTTACATTTAGGGCCCTTCATAGTGTCATGTGTGTGAGACACTTTTACAGACCTGATGGTGTCTCCCTGAGGGTTCAGATAAAGGCGCCTGTAGGCCTGAACGACAGCATCTTTAATGGCAGCATCAGTTGACCAGACCAGAGGCAACATCTTCCTCACCCCACTGACAGAGTTTGCAACGCTGAACTCACAAACCGTCACACAAAACTGCACAGCCTCCTGGACCACTAAACACCAAAGTGGTCAAATGTGAAAATATTTGTATTTCTTTGATGAGCAAGTTTATAAACTATATTGAAATGCACACATTTGAATATGCTTGTAAACTTTGTAAAGCACTGTAAGACAACTCTGTTGTGATATTGGGCTATACAAAATAAATTTAATTGAACTTGAATATTGGTTTTACCTGAAGTGGTTTTCCAGTACAGCATTGAGTTAATGACAGAGATTGCTCTCTCCACTTGTAAGGCGAAGGTTTCCGTGTCCCTCAGGTACTGCACCAACATCTCCTGCTTCTTCAGCTCCCCATCCTCCCCCTCCTTTTCTCCCTCTTTCTGTGGGGTTGGTGGCAAGTTCTGGCTGAGCTCAGAGGAGTCCTCGTCAGAGCCTGAGCAAAAAACCAGGGACCGCATAATGTAAAGTAATTTTGGTTTAAATTCATTCATCCAGAAATTCTAGCAATAAACCATTTTTCCATCGCAGCTCGAGACTCACTTTCTGCCGCAGCTGTACAGTAATTAAGTTAAATCTATTCTCTTCGCTGTACAGCTTTTAGTGCGTTTAACGGCAACCACAGAAGTTACATTTACATCAACAGCATACTGAGGAATAAGCCATCAAATTACGATTTGCTTTTGCACATTAGTGCATTTTGCTAAAGGGCACACAATGCACGGAAACACGAACTTGTGATAAATTGACAAACTTGTTGTTTGCAACATTTGTTTTTCAGCAGCTTTGTCCCCATTATACAATAGGCTCACGATTAAGATTTCAACTCCATAACATTTTAGGAAGCCACCTCAGATTTAGGCTGGCAGGGAACCCTGCACATGAAAATTAAGACATTATCAGGAAGTTGCTGTACAACTCAATACACTTAACTGCACTCAATGCAACTGCCTTTGTAATTGTCATTTATTGGTGTACCCATCTGCTGGACCCATAGTAAACACGAATGCTAGACTATGAAAGGGCGCTTTATGTGTCCCATTAAATGATCATCAACTGCTGCAAAACATGTTTATTTCATTTATGCAAGGATAGTGATTTTTGTAGCGAGTGTAAAGCTGCATGGAGGTTGTGTTACAGTCAGTCATCTAGTGTTATGAAATATATAATGAATGAGAAGTGTAGAGTTTTATGCTCTAATGCATATCCTCTGCTCATACTCTTATAAAAAGGCAAATATAGTAGACCAGTCAGTTTTAATGCAGCTGAAAGAGACTGAAAGATAATGTGAAATGATTTTTTTCCCCAATCAAGAGGAAATAAAAAGAACTGAATGATAATGTATTAAATCTCGCTTCCATTAAGACTCACATGAAAGAGAACTTTTGATGAGTGTCGACAGAAATGCATCGGGTGAACTGAGCGCAGCCTTACCCTTGAAAATCAGAGCCAGAGTGCACATTAAAGTCTCAGGGGTGAGAGTGGACAGAGAAGCAAACATCTCAGATTCAGGGAAGCAGCTGTGGGCTCTTATACAAAGACGCACAGCATTCCTGTACAGGGGGGGGGACAAAAGACATTTCTCACATGAAATCGTTGGCTAATTGACAGTGCTGGAGAAAAACATCTTTCAGGTAGTGACACTTCAGTCATCTTCTACCCGGGCCAACACTGGTGATTAGCATCACCTGTACTTGTTGACACGGAGATACTGAGCAATCTTCACTGCAGTTGCTCTGTCGTCTTCTTCCTCCACATCCCTGTCGTCCCCCTCCTCTTCCTCCTGCTGCTCCTTCTCTGCTTCACTTGTGGGCTCCAGCTCTGTCCTGACAGTGACAAGCAGCTCAGGCTCCATGGCGGCCCACAGCTCAGATGCTTTAATCACTGCCACTGCCAGGAGGGAAAGGGAAACGAGAGAAAAAAAATAAAAAAATCAAACCCAACAAGGATGACTCAGGTTAGAGCTACAAAGAAATTAGAAATAGGAAGAACTGACAGAGATTAAAAAAATAAATCCATTGGCTGTGGAACAGAACGGTAAGACAACTGTTCATGGGGTGAAACATTAAGATTGTAATGTTGTGCTCTGGAGTGCCACCATTTGATCATATTTTGTAACCACAGCATTCTTTCTTTAAAAAGAGAACTACTCTGAACCCTAATGATGAAACACCATGTGCTGATGAAACGAACAATACTGATTTCAAACTTTTCTACTCGGATTCAACAGTTTTATTTTTTTGCATGAATCTTTTTTGAAAACTAAACTGCAGCACTTTTGGTAACTTTATGGGGTGACTTTTGACCAAAGCACTAACAGTGTGATATGGCTGAAAATTACATGTGTGAATTTTGAGGAAACTTTATGAGTTCCCGAACTTGGCCCTCAGATTACCAAAGATGCAACTCATGGCTGACTGAACAGCAAAGAGAGCTGGGTGAACTTTTTGCCTCTTACACGCACGCTCATGCACTCACACACACTGTCAGCTTCATTCCTATGATTATTCCACTGTAACTTTAAAAAGGAATAATTTCAGGTTGAGCCAAGTCACTGTAGGCAGGCCCTTACAGCAGAGCAGGAATCCTCCTCTGCACTGCCAAGATTACCTGCCAGTCAAGGCAAGAAGAACCCAGCTCTCATTCAGTAAGCTCGTATTCGCCTTGGTCTCATCACTGGGCAAAATGTGACTGAGCATGAAGGTGGGGTGGGGGCTTCTATTTTTACTTGAGGACTGGGTTCATCCTCACCTGGCGCTTTTCCCTCCAGTTTCTCTTTCATCTGTCTGAGTTTAGCAGTCTCTTTCTCCAGCGGTTTCTTCAGATCTGCACTGCTCAACTGGAAAAAAAAAAAAACATATGCCAGTGAGACTGTAAAATCTGAAGAAAAGTGTCTGCCATTCTGGGCCTTAATCGTGTTGCTTTTAGTTACCTTGCAGCTATAGGGGTTGTGTGCGATGAAGGCTGCCAACAGCTGGATGGCGCTCTTCACCACGTTTATAGATTTGTCCATCAGTCGCCCCACAGTGAGCTCCATCACCTCGCTGTACCTACACAGGGGCAGTGCCTGAGCACATGAAACATGATTACTACCATGGACGACTCTAATGACATGCATTAACAGATGAATTACAAGTCAATGAAAACATACTTTGCTGTTGACGATGCGTGTAAAGACTTGCAGCACACGTGCCCTGACATGGGAGTGTGTGTCATGCAGATGTTCCTGCAGTGTGTCAAAGAAGCGGTCTCGGTCAGCTTTACCAGACTCATCTAACCCATCACCACACAGGACTCGCACGAGGATCTCTCCCAGCACTTCACACACAGCAACACGCATCGTGTGACTCTGGGGAAAGAAATTGAAAATGATGAATAAGGCTGCATCTAAACTTGCTCATGTGTCAGTAAAATATTTTAGTTTCTACAACAATCATGGACTGTTTAATGAGGATTTACAGGATGTTTTGTTGCATTTCATGGCAAATCTTAAGATAACAGAACTTGCACATGTGCATTGGATCTACTTGAGCAAATCAAGTATGAACACATTATTTTGTGCCCAGGTGAGTTTCTGTACTCTGCCCTCAGATTACCAAAGAAGCTACTCATTGCTAACTGAAAAACAAAGAGAGCTGGGTTGACTGCTTGCCTCTTACACACGTACACACACACAACACACTGTTAGCTTCATCCAAGCAATTACTCCGCTGTGACTGTAGAGAAATAATTTGGGTTGAGCCAAGTCACTGTAGGCAGGCCCTTACAGCAGAGCAGGAATCCTCCTCTGCACTGCCAAGATTACCTGCCAGTCAAGGCAAGAAGAACCCAGCTCTCATTCAGTAAGCTCGTATTCGCCTTGGTCTCATCACTGGGCTAAATGTAAATAAAGTTAAGCTCTGTGTGTGTGTGAGACATTTCTCTGAAGAATCACACAGCTTGTGTTTTTCCCTCCAGTTTCTTGCAACAGTAAGGTAGATTATATTTTGGTTAAGACAACACTCAAAGTCCGATATGAGAAGTGATGCACTGTGCCATTGTTGTTGCAAAACTTAAGAATAAGTGACAAATTGTTCCTCAGCAAGAGCACTGACACACTACTTTGCTCTTCAAGTTTCTTTTTGAGTTTCTTTTTAGTAATAGCAAATTCTCACTTAGAGTATAAACTTTTATCGGATGCAGTGAAGTTTCTGCCATGTGTGAAAACAGTCTGTTACCCGGTGAAGCAGAAAACATTGTGTACGATAAAAGAAGGGACCCTTCTACTTCTGTGCGTCTTTTGTGTCATCGTTTTTAATAAGTGTTGACATTACTGCACAAGCCAATGTCAACCCAGGACCATGACAGGGCCTTTACAGCAGTCAATGAAATTTATGAACCTAACAACTGAGTCCTCCCCAGGCTGGCAAAACTACATAAACCCCTACACAGAAAGTCTTGGGGAGCACAAAGACCAGTGATTTATGGGGAAATGGAAATCTCCCAAATCAATCGAACAGTTTGTGTGCTCTCATAGGGACTCTTTTCTCTGTATGAGGAGCCTGTTGCTTGCTCACTCACACAGTCCACCTTTGGGGTAACAAAGAGGGGTAACACTTAATATGAATTACTTATCAACTTTTATGCCATATCAATGCCGCGGCATGTTGCTACTGATTTAAGGACATTAAGTTTTCCATTTAGGGGCTGTTATTGAATAATTCAATGCTAGCAAGATGAACATGTAAATGTGTGCAGTACCTCTCCTTCCAGGTGTGTGATGAGCACACTAATGTTGGGGATCATCAATTCAGGCACCTGTGTGCCGAGTTCTGAAAGGAAGGAAGCAAAAGCTTTGACCCCTGACCCGTCTCTGGCAAGCTCCTCACTTGACTTCTGACCAATCTCCCTGAGGGAACAGGGAAAAACAAGTTATGAATGACTATCTAAGCATGGTCATTTGGAGCCAAAGAATCAAATTTCCATAGACAGAATTAGAAAAGAGCATTGCTTATGTGTACTGACCTTATTACTTCTCCTATGACACCCCTGACTCCATATTCTGTGCTCCATACAGACACTGCCTGTGCAAACACGGACGGCAACTGCTCGAAGTGCTGCAGCAACTGGATCACCTTCACACTTACACCTGTTAAGAGTTTAGAGAGCATACACTAAAATCAAAATGTTATTACATTCCCAAATCACCAATACATGCTGAATAACAGAAGATGTTGTAATGCTGCTGTCTGCTCTTTATACATGGCGTTCTACAAACTGACAGGGTTGATATGGTCCTTCAGCTATAGATCTTGCTCAAAGGTTCAGCATGCGAGACTAACCTAGGAGGTGATTGTACTTCTTGATTATCACACCCAATAGGTGTATTATACAATCTCTGGTGGGTTTGCTCTTGACGTGGCTGATGGTTGGGTTCTCAAGTAGTTTATAGCAGCAACAGGTCACACAGCTAAGAGAGGGAAAGGGACAAAATAAAAAATTAAAGGCCTGTTCATGCTGCAGTGTGGTAAAACTTGCATGCAAAGAAAGTTGAAGCCGATATTAAATTTTACAGTTTGTCTGTTATATGTGATCTTTTGCTAAAAGTATTAAGAGCTTCTGGTACTGACATGAGAACGAAAACCACATTAGTCTTTGACTGTAAGTTAGTGCACAGCCTTTCTGCTCAAAAATAGGCTAGGACTGTGAAGAAATGTTAAAAATGGAAACTATAAATGAAGTAATCTAAAAGGCTCCAAAGAAGTTGAGAATTAAAAGAATCCAGATATTGGGCATTTGCCCAGTAAGCAAAGTACCTGATGAACTCTTCCTCCACAAGGGAGAGACTCCAGAGGGAACGGATATCCAGCTGGAGGAGCTGGACAAGGGCCTGCAACACCTTCTCCCTCTCCGAGTCCCACTGCAGCAGTCCCTCTCCAGCTTTGCCTTTTTTACCACCCTATGCAAGAAAAACACAACCTGATGAATATAATTAGTTAGGCCTCGAGACAAAACTCAATATAATTTGATTTTAAAGTAACAAGCCCTCAGATTACCAAAGAGTAGTTCATATGTGCCAAACCAACTAAATTGAGACAGTTTTCTCTTGCCAGCTGATACGTATACATTCACACACACACCATGACAAACAAACATCCGCACATTGTTTGACATCTCACACCTGTCCCGTCCCATTGCTCTTGGGGGGGCAGAGGGTATAGAGGGTGACAAGTTTATTGTGGATGGGCCCTTACAGCAGTGCAATAAAACTCCACCACACTACCAAGATTACCCAACTAACAACAGGCTAGAGACCACAATCTCTTGGTCTGACTGGATCATAAAACTTGCCATGATCTCATCAGTGGGCATTTAAAATGGCCAAACACAGAACAATTCACGGCCATAGCCATTAGAAAAGCATTTCTTAGCCACGTCTCTTATAACCATACCTTCCCAGGTGCCGTGACAATACTCTGTCTATAGGAGTCACTCTCAAGGTTCTCTGTGAGTTTGCAGAGCAGGTAGACACTCATTTTAACGGCATTAAGTTTCTCTTTTCGCTCTGCAGCTGAGACGGAGGCGGAGATGAGAAACGCCGGCAGGGAAGCAGCCAGGCCACTGACCACTGAAAGGGGAAAAAAATCCAGACAATGTGTGATCACACCAGCACAATCAAGGTCGTGTGGAGCTGTTGGTTTAAACATAGAAACATAAAGAGGTTTAACCTTGTACTAGTAATTCCAGAGTATCCTCTTTCACGCCCAGCTCCACTGAGTTGTAGTGCCTTAAAAAGTAAACACGGAAGTTTTGTACTCATACGGTCCTTAGAAGCAACAGTTAAACCAAGCCACATATAATCAGTACTTACTTTAGCACGCTGTAGCCCGTGTCGAAGTGCTCCAATATACACAAAGGCCCTTGGCTTCTCAATGCTGCCTTGATTTCTGCGCGAAAGAGAAACAAAACCATTAGTTAAGACACAAAAACACCAGTCCAGATGAAACTGCTCCAGAGCTTGTATAGGATTACTACTCACTATTGATACTGGGGGGCAGCTGTTTTGGGGGCACCACATCCTGAACGACGTACTGGTTGATCCCCCCAGTTTTCACCAGGTCACCCACGCACACAGGAACAAAAAAATCCCACGACATCTCTGCGTCAAGGACAAAACAAGGCAACCTTAGATATAATTACTTGCAGCGTTAATCAAACTAGGTGGTTAGCTCGCATGCCACTCGTCGGGAATGTATCAATGAACTGTAGCTAAGCTACATAACAAGTTAGCGAGGTAGCGCTATGATATTGTACCACCACATCAACAAGTTCATATTTGGTCCTTTCTTTGAGCTAGCTGGGAATCTAAAGTGAACTCTAACCTGCCAACTAATGGTAGTCGATATCTCATAAGTCATTTTATTAATCAAACAGTATCGCCTTGTTGTTGTGAATTAAGTTAAGCCAAGCAACTAGCTTAACTTACTGCTGGTAAAGTTAGCAAGCTAACTAGCTAGCATAGTAGCAATGTTATTCGTTATCAGAAACGACAGCAGCTAAACTTAGCCAACAACTGTTTCTCCATCTTAGAGCCATAATGCCCACCTGTAACGCCTGCGGTCCCGTTAGCCACGGTGAGGACCTCTGAAGACAACAACGCAGCCTGCTCTGTCCACTGTCAGCAGGCGGTTTGAGGCCAGTTTTCAAATTTATTTGGATATCGCGCCAAGGCGGTGAAACTCTGACGTCACACACATGCGCCTTCGCTACCAGGAAGTTTCACACTAACACCACCACCTACTGGAGGAACATCGCCACTACAACACGAGGTTACAGCCGCCAACAGAAGGAAAAATTGAGACAAAGAGCACAAAGGCAAGCTTTTTGAGGTAGTAGCTGTATTCAAATGATTGACAACACAATCACCCCCTCTCCCCTGTACCAATGTTTCAGCTACAGAAATGACAATACTTTTCACAAAATGTCTTACTTTCTATTCAGCACTCAATCAAATGTTAAAATGAAATGTTTTAACTCACTACCACATATGACTAATACTGTCAGGATGCAGCATTTGTCCTCGTGTTCTTTTGCCCTCTTGTTATACTTGAAAAATAAAACTAGTGTTTCAAGGCTAAGCACAAGAAACTACCTATACAACAAAGACAAAAGGATCCATGGCAAAACAAGTTTTCAGGGAAAATACTTCAATGCAAATGTGAATTCAGTATAAAGTATTGTGACAATGTGGAACTGTTAAACCATTAGGGGCGGTTGTAGTGTTTTATTATTCACTCGTAAAGCAAAATATAAAAAAAGAAGTCACAATAAGAGCACCAAAGGTAACTAAAAAAAACAAACAAAATTGTTAATTGTTTAAAAAAACAAACAATATTTAAATACATTTGTAATGACTTGGCTCCTTCACACACACTGCATCAGACCAAGGCAAATTACGTAAACCAAAAGAAAAAGCACCAAATGTTAAGGAAGATGAGAAACAAAAATTCTAGTAACTAATGAAGAAATATTCTTCTCATTTTCTATCTGATCAGAGTCCACGTTTTGTTCCAGATGTTTTATTTTCTCTTTCTGTCTTGGGAGCATCGTGGACAATACCTGCATGGCACAGACGAAAAAAAAACAACAAAAACATTTAGCTGACTGACGTGGCAACTCACACCTTTACTGCACACAATGAAAACAGGATCGTACATTAAAGCCTCCATTTCACTGAGTTTCTTACCATTTCCCTCTTGGTTTGGTGGTCAGGCCCACACATGCAAAATGGAACCACTCAATAGAGCACTAGAGGAAAGACAAACAATGATAATGTACGTTAATGTTAAGTGATCCTGACAAAACCATTAAAACACGTGGTCAAAAATAAAATCAACCTTTTCAAAGAGAGACATCACATACAGCATGTGTAGTTTGGTATCTGCTAATCAATCACTCTCTATGTCGCCTGTGACCTTATCTACAGAGGAAGAGGCACGAGACTGCGGGACTCCTAAGCCTCTTGATCTGTGGTTAGCATCTGGGAAATAAATGTAAGGAAGAGGACGTACATCTACTCCACATAGGATGAATGATTCTTCATATAGATCATTATTCAAACTTCTGTTTTTTATTGTTATTCTTATTCAATCCTCTCAATTTCAGGCCTGTACCATAAACGCACAGTTGATGACCTTTGTGTTATTTGAATGGTATTTAAAGTAATTTAAATGAATACATTCATAAAATGATGTTGTTTGGACAGGCCATTCACATCACATGGCCAATAAAGGTAATACATGTATTTTTGTGTTCTTAGATATAATGTTTGATTTTTTTTTAAGCAAAACGTTGCAAAAATGGCATTTGGTACAAATTTATACTAAAAATCCTCATTTCCTCTTCCTGTAACATGTCATAATTTTGCCGATGGATCCTGCTCTTGCTAAACAAGTTTCCATTGAATAAAATATGATTATAGACTATTATAGACTATAAATGAACAAACCTGCAGAAGGAAATACAGATACAGAATCCACACTAGGAAACACACACACTAGCTTGCAGAGGATAAATTCAGCTGTGCTATGATAATTAATAATAATCACAATTGTCTCTAATTATTGTCTGAAGTACACAATTGTGATTTGTATTCAATACTTTCTTTGTATTTTTGTTTCTGTACTTGTATTTGTAATAAACACCATGTTGTGAGATCTTGTCATTCCTCTCTTTTCTTCAGATCAGTAACAGCTCTCTCCTCCACCACAGGCCCAAACACATGTGAATTAAACTTTTTCCACTTCGTCTTTCTCCACCTCTTCTGTAAATGCAACTCATGTAAATGTTTATCCCATCTACTTTAAAATTCTCAAATCAAATCCCACAGAATATCAAGTCCCACCTCAACACATCGTTTAATGCAGAAACATATAGAAAGATATGGTTAAATTCACATCCCAAAGTTGCTCAATGTGGGTGAGACTGACAAGAGGCCGTGGCAGAAAACTCACATCGGTGTTGTCACAGCCGATCATCTCGCCGTAGGAGACCTGATGGCACAGACAGTAGGTGGGTTCGTTGGGGTCCACTGGCATGTCCAGCACATCAGATGGGTGCACATTTCCAAAGTTGGCGGAGGGGCTGTTGAATTCTCCTCTGATGATGGGAAAAAGGGTATTGCAGGTGAAAATGGGAGTATGCTCCTAAAACTAACTGAAAATGATTGATTCCACACATGAAATCTAAACACTTGGCCATCACAAGCTATAAGCTATAGACACACAACATACGGCTGGAGGAGTTTGACTTTCTTCTGTGCACTCTTGGGACTGCCATCTTCATCTGAACTCTTCACTTTAGACCTCGTTTTAGCCGTCTTCTTTTCCTTCTGTCTGGACTCAACTGGAATCACACAACAACTTTACTAGACCACCAAGTTTGGTTTTGGGTGCCCTGTCAGTTCTTGCTGCAAATAATAAAATGATATAAAACAAATATAATAATGGACACACACACACCTTTCTTCCCCTTGCTGGAGGTGGAATCATAGTCCGTGCTCTCGATCTGCTTTTCCTTCAGGTCAGCCTCAAACCGAGCCAGGTCTGTGTCGAGACGTCTGATGTGTTTGTCGACCTGCAGAAAACAGAGCCTCAGTGGACTGATTGTGTTGCATACTTCATGTACATGCATCACAGTGGGTCTATCAACTGTCCATCACTCACATCTCCTACTGACGTATGTAAAACATTGTGATTGTTTCGAAAATACGAACCATCTCATAGGTCTGCATGGCCAGTTGCACCTTGTCATCTCCAAACTCCTTGCATTTACTGTAAGACTGCTGAATCTGCCTCAGTATGGACAGCTTTTGCTCAGAGGAAAGAGTCCGGGCGTTGGCTGTGTATTCTTTAGCCAAAGAGTCTATCTGTCCTTTTAGATCTAAAAGAGAAACAAAAAGTAAAAACTCACTCTAAAACAACATTACAAATGTGAAGTCACTGTTACCAATGAGATAAAACTTCTTTGTGTACAATCAATACTTCTCAAATGTACTAAAAAATAATTTCAATGTTTCAAACAACTAACATTTCAAAATCAAATGTTAGTTGTATATTCTCTTGCTTAACATGCATAAATGTTCATTTCAATTATCACTATAAACAGCTCACATTAAGCAATACAGGAACTGGCTAGTATCAGAGTTATATTTTTACTTCAGTTAACTGAAATGTTTTTTCACACCTAATTGGTAATCTAGTTTTACTCAACTATAATAACCATGACAAGGATACTGGCTAGAATGTTTTGTGAAACTGAAAGTTACTCACAATTAACAAAACTAAATTGATCTAAGTCAATTATTACCACAATGCTGTTCTTGAGAAACTGTTGGGGAGTTTGCACTACTAACGTACTAGTATCATCAGTGGTTCCCAAACTTTTTAAAATGAAGAAATGTCTGTCTGTCACCACTGTGGACATGAGTTGAGCAACAAGAATGATTCTACAGTCTTAAACTGTTTCATTTGAAGGGTTTTCAGCAGCCTGAATATCCAGTAAGGATCCAAAAAAGGCAAACATTAGTAGATGGACTATATCAGTTAGTGTAACAATTGCTTTAAATGTTTCTTAATGCTTTAATCATGTTGTGACCCCTCAGACTTCCCTTGGGATCCCCACCCCTTGTTTGGGAACCACAGCATTGATCACACTGCTTAAAGGTGAGACATGAAGGTGGAGTAGCGTGCTGTAACAGGCCTCTAGTACTGAGAGGAGTGCAGACGGCAACATGTGTTTTCACATCAGTTCAGGCTTAAAATTGCAGAGCGATTTCACAGTTCATTGTTCTCACCCTCTGTGCGTTGATCTAGATCCCTCATCAAATTGAAGTTTCTCTGCAACTCGAAGGGCAAGTTTTCTATGCCTGGCGTGGTGGAGGGGGAGACAACAAACAGTTTAATCCTACTTTCGGTGAGATCAACATGAAACAGCAACGCTGATGAAAGCAGGATGGCTAGCTTGATCATATGCGCTGGATGATGCTCCGGCTGCCATTAACGATAGCGCCTTGTGCTAGCTTTCATAAGCATTGCACGAAACAGTGAGGAGCACACAGACAATTGACTTGACTGCTTGTTAAAATAATTTAAACTACGTTATACTGCACGACTAGTACAGTATGTGTGCAGTGCAATCTCAAACCGCATCCTTTCTTCGCTACGGTGCGATGCGATATCCCAGCAAATAGACTGAGCCTAAACCCGCTCACCGTCAGTGAGCGGTTAAAGGACTCTGTTAAACATGCTGGCTGACCGGGAGCCAAACGACACAACGAAAGGCAAAGTATAAAACCAGCAAAGGACGCTGGAATATTTTCCGACATATGTAACGCATAATTAAAACCTTACTGTCCAAATAATGCTCCAAATACATCCCCGCCGCCATCTTAGAAAATGTAAACAACACAGCTTCCGGTCTGAAATGGTGCGATCTGATTGGTTGTTTGCTCACCCCTGACAACCCCAGTGAAGACAGTGTGTGTGTGTGTGTGTGTGTGTGTGTGTGTGTGTGTGTGTGTGTGTGTGTGTGTGTGTGTGTGTTTTAATTTTCAAGTACAAACTCATAAATGTGATCAATACTAGTTGGCATATGGCAAGCTCCTTTAATATATTAAATATTAACTGGAGTCACATCAAAGATTAAAGATTCAATTAACCAGAAATGTAAAATTTAAGACTTTTTTTACTGTACAACTCTGACAACTGAACCAATAAAACTTTACGGCAAATCAAACTAAAGACAATTCACCTCTGAATTATTGAGGGTATTTTTTTTCATTTACATTATGACCAGTTTGAACTGAAATTCAAGGTACCTTCAGTGTAGTTGTGACTACTCATAATTTCAACTAAAAGGTGCCAGTTTGGATGATCAAAAATTAATCAATACTGGTCAAATTTCAATTGTAGCTATCTGAAACTGGACTTGTGACTAATCAAAAATAAACTGCCATGTCAAAATACATTTCCAGTTGTTGAAAACAGAATTAGCCATGGTCAAGTGAAAGCTATTAAGTGCTAAAAGTATTTTCCACAGCAGGCTTGAATATTTAACTCTACCGATTAAGCAACCGGATGATAAAAGTGAACCTAAAACAGGTAAAACTTCCCACTGATGAATGATGACACAAGTGATGAGAAAAACATCGTAGAAGATTTATTATGTCTCAGAGATTTATGGAGGTCGTCCCACCCTGCAATTAAACCAACAAATGAACATAATGAGTATTCTGATTCTGTAATACAAATAAAAAAGGGAGGACCCAACACTTCAGAGAGCGCGCCGCTGACCAGTCCAATTCATTTGTACGCAGGCATTACAAAGATATCTGACTTGACACACTGCTCTGAAACTACGGAGCACGCCGACCTGAGCGCTCGTTAGCTGGAGGGAGGTGATCTGGGTCCAAAGGGAGGCTCTACAAAGCTCTTACATGATCTTTAACGCTTTATCACACTGTACACATCATCACTCTGTATCTTGTTTTTGTAACATGTGCTTCAACTTTTTGAATTTGTTCTTTCCAATCCTGTGCTTGGCCTTCTTGGGTCCTTTCTTCTGTCTGCCGTCCTTTTTCTCAAATCTGTTCCCTTCCTTTTTGTCAGCCTTTGATGCTTTACTTTCAGCAGCTGTCTTCACTGCGGGCTTCTTGGCCTCTGCCCCTTTCACAGTCTCTCCATCCATCTTGGCGATCTTTGCCTTTTTTGGTCCAGCGGGTAAGTCCTTTTTGCCTTTCGGGCTGGCGTTTGCCGTTTTCTTGGCTGCTGTTCCATTGGTTTGGGTTTTCTTCTTTAAGGCACCTGCCTTCCCCGTGACAATCTTCTTTGTCTTGTCACTTTTGGATGGTTTCTCTTCTGGAGATTCTGTAACAACCGTGGCCTCAGGAGCGTCTGCCATTTCATCTTCTAAACCAATGACAAACGCACAGGATGAATTCAAATTAAACGGGATAACCACCTTGATTTAATTTGCCACATGCTCATAAGAGAAAATGTTACCTTTTCCTCCTGGTGTAGTTGGAATTACATTAGAGAATTTCTTGAGCTTGGCCACAAAAAACCCATCCATGTTGTGGGAGTGAGGGTAGAATCGCCGAGACAGTCGCAGAGAAGGATGGAATCTGCGCTCTTTGAACCTAAAAGAAAGGAAAAATAATCTTAATCTTGCCCCTCAGTGCTTCAGCCACTTACTGAAAGCGCTCACTGGTTATCTCATCTACCTGGTGAAGCCCTCCTTGCCAAAGTCGAGTCCTGTGGGAACTAGTTTGACGTTCCTTTTCTTTAAAGCGTAGTCCACCACCCATTCATTCTCCTCCACCTGGTGGAATACATTTTGATCATTACCCAAACTTCTCTTCTCACAAATAACATGTAAATCTAAGATGAAAAACATGAAACAGAACTAGTTTGGATTAGATGTATACAGCAGTACACAAACCATTATTGAGCATGTGCAGTAGACCAGATATCCTCCTGTGGGAGACTCGGCGTTGACAGAGTCGATGGCGGATAGAATCAGTTCTTTCTGCAAGTGAGCAGAGCGCTGGATGTCTGCCTCGTCCTGAAATAGGAAATAGGAGAGGGGAAGAAAAAAGTGTTTAACGCTGCTTAAACCCATAAGTGTGTATCTGTACTGGTGCATATGTAAACAGTGGACGGTGTTTTACCTTGCTGGTCTTCACAGCTGGATCTTTGGCGATGACTCCAGTGCCTGAGCATGGAGCATCAAGCAGCACTCTATCAAACCCACCCATTACCTGAAGGGGACGTTTTCAACAAGTCAGTACACTTTATAAAACGTCAGAGTCAATGTAAACTACAGAGATGTTTTTCTGTTTTTCTACAGATGTATGCGAGTTACCTTTGGGAACTGCCTTCCATCGTAGTTGCAGACAACAGTGTTGGTGACCCCCAGACGGTGGATGTTTCCCACCACGCTCTTCAGTCTGTCAGCGTTGGCGTCGTTAGCCACGATCACCCCGGTGTTCCTCATCAGCTGAGCTAAAGGTATCGTTCAACAGATTTGCATGTGAAAAAAGTTTGTATTTGCCTTCATTTGCATTTGTCTACATAACGACTGAAAACGTTGCAAAAATAAACCAATTAGTCGACCCACACAAAGTTGATCTGAAACTATTTTGATAGTTAATTCATTATTTGGGTGTTTTTTCAAGCAAAAATACCAAACATTCACTAGTCCCAGCTTCCCAAATACAATTACTTTATTTTTTTTTCAAGGAATTAAAAATAAATCATGTTGGGATCTCGCAAATCATAAAAGGGAACAATCACAATTTTCTGACATTGTGTGGACACAAAAAATAAATAAATTATCAATGTTACTGTTCAGTGACAGATTTAATCTATATTACACAGTTTGAGACACTTTATAGAATTACTGTAATTACACCAGTATAACTGCAGCACGTCTTACCAATATAGGTTGTTTTGCCTCCTGGAGCTGAGCTCATGTCCAGCACCAACTCTCCCTCCTGTGGAGAGAGCGCCATCACGGGCAGAAAACTGGAAGCTCCTTGCAGCATGTACTGACCAGACAGATACTCTGGTGTCGCACCTGTTTTGAAATACGGAAAGAATGACTATTAAGGCTTGTGTGGCTGCAGTCGGCTTAAGATATTTATCAGTAAAGGCCCTTAATAGCTCAAGCGGGATGGTTGACATGAGTGCAATGACACTTACCTACTGGTACTGAGGAGTCATAGATGACCAAACCTACTTTAGACCATTTCCCCAGTGGGTCCAGGTTCACTCCTCTGTTAATCAACGCCTAAACAAGGGAAAAAAGCACTAGACATTACTACTAGTCATCTGATGAGGAGGTTGTGTTGTGTTATTGTGTTCAGTGGTGGTTTTGGGGTCAAAGATAAAAAACCTTCCTTTTTGACAAAGCATATATTTAAGGGCTCAGGCCTTAGACCAGCCCCTAGTCATGCTGCTATAGGCTTAGACTGCCGGGGGACTCCTATGGTGCACTGGGCTCCTCTATTCTCTATCCTCCTCTTCCTCTTCATCATTATGTCTCATGTCAGCCAAATGTCTGCCTCTAACTTGCTATCTTCCCCGGAGCTTTTCTGTGCTTTCTCATCTCTCAGGTTCCTGTGGATCCTGTGGATCCTGGTCCTGGTCCTGCTGATGTGGTCCTCTGGTTCCTGTGGGTCCTGGTCCTGGTCCCGCTGATGTGGTTCTCTGGTTCCTGTGGATCCTGGTCATGGTTCTGCTGATGTGGTTCTCGGGTTCCTGTGGATCCTGGTCCTGGTCCTGCTCATGTGGTTCTCCATCAGCCAATGGATGTGCGTCTGTCCAAGGCTACAGCCTGTCCATCCTTGGGAGCTGGATCTCTCCTTCACTGTGGTGCTCCGAGAGGTTTCTCTTTTCCCACTGGGTTTTTTGAGTTTTTCCTTCCCGAAGAAGGAGGGTCATAAAGGGCAGGTGATGCCTTGGACTGATCCACCGGACTGATCCATTGGCCTCATCGACTGCTGGACTCTTTATTAGATTGTTTGTTCGCTTACACTTGTTTATTTCAGTGAACTTTGTAAAGCACTATGAGACACTCTGTTGTGATATTGGGCTATACAAATTGAATTGAATTGAATTGAAAGATAGAATTATAAGCAAAGCCAAACTATAAACATCTGCGTCTTTTACAATGTTGATATCTGGATATTCTTCTATTGATTTCATTCACATTGTTAGTCCAAATTACCCGTGGTCACATGTCTGGCCTATAATATGAATTTTGACATTTGGTCTCTCTCTCTCTCATATCCCGAGCCGTTACCTGTGCAAGATCCCGTCTCCTCGTTTTCAGCGTGTTGGTCCGAATAGTGACAGGTCTCTGAATTTCATTGGCCTCAAGGAAATCAACCAGCTGTCAGCAAGACAAACAATTAATATGGGTTGTATCAGTCAGATCTAATCATGATGAGAAGAACGTCAGGATTTCACTGATGTGAATATGCCTTCTTTCCTCCAGGCAAATAAATAAAAACCACCCACCTCTGAAAGAGGAAAGAGGTCGATTAATTTCTCAATTAGGAAGTTGTTGTAGCTGTAATAGGTACAGAGATCCTTCGTCAGAAGAGAGATGTACTCTGCTCTCTCTTTCCCCTCCTCCCTTTTTTGGGAGAAATTACAAAGGACATCAATGTTGTCCTTTATTCTTTGATGGATCGTCTTCAGGTCTAGAGGCAGGACACCTGAAAGGGCGGATAAGCAAAGGATTTAGATTAAGATTTAGCTTAAATTTGCTATTTTAAAAAAAAGAATTATCTTACTGAGAAAAAAAACAAAAACAACAACTGCAGACTCAGTCACCTTCCTTCTCCCTTTCCTCTGGTCCAGGCAGCCTGAATGTTTCCATTTCATCTATGTTGGTTTGTAGAGTGTCTTCCTCATCCATGTCAGCGTCTGATTTTTTCTCCTCTTCATCATCATCATCATCTTCTTCCACTTCATCATCATCATCATCATCATCGTCATCACTCCCTAGAGCCATGGTTTCCTTCAGCTTTTTCGCTTTCTTGGCTGCACGCTCAATGGGAAGAAGCTAAATGGGGAGCACAAACCGAGGAAAGTCATCACTAAATTATACTAACACACATTAACTGCCCTTGCACTCCCTGATTTTGTTGAAGCACTTCAACAGTGAAGTGGGAGGGAAATTAGAGTCTGTCGTGAAATCGGGGATTGTATATGTTTGCAGTTACATGTCCACATTTGAATCACAACTTCAGTCAAACTTCAGTCATAAATACAGAAAACAAAATAGCAGCAGAACCATTTCACATACTTCTTCTTCATCGCTTTCTTCTTCAGCTGCTTCTTCGTCACTGCCACCATCTAGTGTACCGTAGTCGTCAACCATTTCATCATCATCTTCATCATCATCATCACCACCATCATCGTCGTCGTCGTCATCCTCCTCCTCCTCGTCGTCCTCCCCTTCTTTCACCCCCAATTTGGCACCCTTCTTTCTTTCCTCTATCTTCTTCTTCTGCTGCTGCTGCTGCTGCTGCTGCTCCTCCTCATCTTCCTCTTCCTCCCAGTGTTCTTCACTGTCATCCTCACTTTCAGGTTCATCAATTTTGCGCTTCCTCTTTGCTGGTGTCAACCATTTGCTGTTCTCATCAGTGAATCCTGTAGATAAAAAGAAGACCATAAATACCACGTATATACATATTCTGTGATTAAAAATAACTGCTTTAGCAACAACAGTTCAAAGACACATAATTTCAAGTCTCACACACACATTTAACATAATCATCTGTTGTTCCTGTAAAGGCCACAAACCTCCCCTACAGACAACATATTTCTTAGACCCACAGAACACCACATCCAAAATTTTTCTGTTAACTGCCAGCCAACGCATGCACATCCTTCAGTTCTTTGCAGGTACTGGGTAACCATTTTTTTGTGTAAAAAGGAAACGTCACAACCACCTTCACAGACACTGATGTGCTTACCTGTCTTGGACTGTTCCTCTGTAGCATCCTTAGGCTTTTTCAAATTCTGGGCTCTTTTTGCAGCTCTGTCAAATGACAATACGAATGAGCAACTTCTAACTTGTAAACACAAAAATGTTGTTTCATGCCATGTGGCCAGTCAGTTGCTTACCTTTTCCTGCCTCGACTCGACAGCCGTTTTGTTCCGGTTTCCTCTGCAAACAGAAAAGAAACATAACGTTGATGATAATGTAGTCAGCAAGATAAAACGGCTGGTGTTAAACGCAACGGTACAGAGTGTGTCTTCATAAACCAGCTGATGTAAAGGATGCAGTGATCATCATCATTCATTCAGGGTTCGTGCAGCTTTTTAAGAGTAAAATTCAAGCACTTTCAAGGTACCTCAACCAAAACTTTCCAGACTCTTGAAGCCTTATCGTCACATCTTAATTGCTACTTTAAATGCAACTGCAAAAATTAAAGTTTTGTAATTAATGTATAACATCACAGTTTATTTTACCAGGTTTTTAAATTAACTTTGATAGTATGTTTTGGTCATGATTACCATCTGGTGAGAGGTGCCAAGACACAACATTTCTCCTGTTTACTTCATGTAATAAAATATTTTTGGTTTATACCTGTGATTATGTTGATGAAAGGCCAGATTATGTTGAAAAATCAAGCATTTTTGAAGTAGTATATTCAAATTCAGCCTTGAAAACATTACAGTTAAAATTAAACATTTTCCAAACTTTTAAGACTTGGTACGAACCCTCATCATTTATAAACTTGGCCAACTCTGTCTCTGCTCCTTGTTGCTTCCTGGATTTCTTCCCCGGGCCTCTCTTCACCTTATTGGTGGGATCCAACTTTCGCCCCATGACTCCGAGCTAAACAAATAACCTGAAAAGCAGAAGAGAATAATGCTTCATCTTTTAGAAACCTGTGCACAATGTCAGTGTATGTGATCAGAGGTCACTGCTAGAGCCGTCTTTAGACCATGTTGTGTCGTGGTGGGACTCATTTGCCTGTGAGTAGATGGCTGCAGAACTTCACATCAGTCACATGTCACATCACAGTGTGACATGTACCTACACATACAGTAAGTTACAGCATGTTGTACTGAAGTAAAATCCATCCAACATCCCTGAAACACTATCATTATTTAACTAAATGAAGGATTACCTGACCACTAACTACAAAAATATGACCAGATGTTAAGCTCTGAATCTAATCCAAATACACTGTGGGTTATGTACGTATATGCTTGAACCTCAAGCAATGTAACATAAAAATTAATTGTTAAAAGAGAAAAAAAAAAAAATACAAGTAAGGTATATGTTCGGATGTGAGATCATCTGTAAGACATAAACACTTACAAAGATTTTACTTGAGGAGTGATGAGGAGGGAGGCCATACACAACAGAAAACAGTTTCTCAAACTCATCAGTTCACCAGAGGTACATAATTTTCCTTCAAATTATTCCATATGGATTCGAAATTACTTTGCTAGAGACATGGCTAACCTAAATGTAAAATCATAGGACGTTCATAGGCTTGAGCTCTTTTGCAGTGACATTAAAGACAGACCGAACATTAATTTACCTTAACTGAAGGACGCAGTTATTAACGCTGACTGAGTATTTACTAATGAGCGCAGCTACAATTCTTCACATACTCACCGCTTAATGTGTTTCTATTTAACCCAACCTGCACGGTGTAAGATAAAATGTCCACACGTGAACTTTCCTTCAACACGTTGTAAAGGAACTTCCGGCGCACACGAGTGACCAGCTGACGGTGATCCGCGTGCACACACACACACAAACGCACACACTCAAAGACTTTTTAGGAGACACAGTTTCTAATATTAAACACCAAACCCATTATTACAGAGCTTACAATGGTTGCACAAAAAGTTATTCATGTCATTTAAAGGCGCTAACTGGTTACTGAGCACCCCCTTGTGAACGCGCACTTCTTCTGTGACGCACATATTCTGCGACAGTCCGGTCGAAGGCATCATGGTGGAGCCTGTTTCGAAGAAGCGTGGTCTTGAACATTTGGACGAATATGAACCAAAAGCAGCCAAACACCTCCGCAGTCTGCATGACCGAATGGCAGAGAGGAGACTGGTTGTTGTTCTGGAGGGGGCATCATTAGAAACAGTGAAGGTAAAGCGTCTGGGTTTGTGTGTTTGTGTTGTTGTGATGCAGCCCCTGCCTGCTACAAGTGGAAGTGACACCAGAACCACACGTCTGCATTTAACCAGCACAATAAGTTCATTTATAGCCAGTCAGTTTTCATGTTTTCTGTTCCTCAGGTCGGAAAAACCTTTGAGCTGTTAAACTGTGACCAACACAAAAATATAATCGTCAAAAGTGGGAGGAATCCTGGAAATATAAGACCTGATATCACACATCAGGTAAGCACTTTTTCAGAATAATACATACAACTTTATTCTTCACTTACGTCTGTCATACAGAGAGGCTGAATTCTCAGTTCACTGCTGTTTTAATCACTGAAGAAAAGTCTGAAATATGAGCAGAGATTCAGAGGTTTGGATTGAGGCTTCAGTAACCTTGGAGATAAAAAACCAAACATGTAGAGCCCGATTGATATATTGGCAATCATCATGGCCGATTTTAGCTTAACACACATATTTTAATATCTGCAGATGTTTCAGATAAAAATGAACAGCTGTGACCGTTTGCACTAGTATAGAAAGAGTCTCACTCACATAGTTTGTCCACCAAAGAGCACTGAAAAGTTGAATTTAAAGCATCCTCATCAAATGTTTGTCTATCCTGTATTTATGTTAAAACTGAGACACCCATACTGACTGAAATGTCCTCCGCAATTTTTTTAAAACCTCAAATACAGACATCACGTCAAAAATCCACTGTTGTTTGGCCTCCACTAAAAATTTCGTCTCATCTAATCTAAATATAGTCTAATTACCATGGTCTGTCAGATATACCTTTATGGTATGATGTCAGATTGTCTGTTTTTAAGTCGATGTCAGCTCTTTAGAGAAGTAGCTACATCAATACAATATTACTACGATGTTCTTTAAAATATTTGATTAAATCAAGCACATAACCACATCATACTGTATGTTTTTATGTGTGTTCTGTGTCTACAAGCAAGCAATTTCTTCATGTAAATTTCCTCGACACATGCCTGTGATAAGGTGCCACATAAATAAATTTTAACTTGAACATCTTGTTTCCTTATTCCAGTGTCTGCTCATGTTGATGGACAGTCCACTGAACAGGGCAGGCCTGTTGCAGGTTTACATCCACACAGAGAAAAACGCCTTAATAGAAATCAACCCGCAGACCCGCATCCCGAGAACCTTCTCTCGCTTCTGTGGCCTTATGGGTAAACTTCCAATGTTGAATGCTTCCTGTGTATAAACTACATATATGTAGAGTTGATCTTTGTGCAGCTTAAGTACAAAATGCAGTTGTTCTCACCCATCTTCTTATCATTCTTTCTTCTTTTCTCCGGTCGTAGTTCAGCTGCTGCACAAGCTGAGTGTCAGAGCTGCTGACGGTCCTCAGAAGCTTCTGAGGATGATTAAGAACCCAGTGTCTGACCACCTGCCTCCTGGCTGCCCCCGCATAAGCACCTCCTTCTCTTCTGGAGAGGCCGTCTGCCCCCGGACTGTGGTGCCAGAGGGACCGGCTGCAGTGGTGATCGGAGCATTTGCGCATGGAGCGGTGAGAAAAGGCTCTAGATGGTAGCCGATTTACTGCTTTTAACATCAAATATCTGTAACTGACCTCTTTGTCTTTATTAGGTGAATGTGGACTACACAGAGAAGACTGTGTCCATCAGTAACTACCCTCTGTCTGCAGCATTGACCTGTGCCAAGATGTGCTCTGCCTTTGAGGAGGTGTGGGGCGTCCTGTGACAAACTGTCAATGAAGGCAGGCATGGAGAAAAGAGTACATGGACATTTTACAATGGACTAGGAATGGATATGATGAAAACGTTGGGCTGAAAGTTTTTTCCATTGATAGTACATTGATGGACTACAGACATGTATCCTGTTACACACTGTATGTGTGTATTTGTATGATGGTGTTTGTATAATAGGTTTCTGTACCCGGCGTTCCCTTTTCATGTTTTTTATGCCATTACCTATTGCACCACTGAGTTTTGGATTACCAATCAATACAGTTACATTAAAATATATGACTAAATAATGAGTGATTTTGTTTCATATAGACTGAGAAGAATCCACAAAAAGAAATTATATGTGCAAAATATTATGAGATGATAAAGATGACATTTCCCCAAGAACATGGAAGTGTAAAATGAAAATAAGAAAATACTTTTTCAACAGAGCTGATGCATCAAAAGGAAATGTACAATTTCAGGTTGCCACAAAGGTTTGAGTTTATTACAGCTCACCATGAATTACTCTAAATGCTAATTCTAATAGTAGTGAGCTCTCCTGCGTTGCCGTGTTTTTAATCTTGGTCTTGCTTTAGGGACCCTCCTTGCTGGCTGTCTTTTCCAGGAAGATTTATACAGATGCTGGTTTTGCTTTGGTCGACGTCTTTGAGTCCTCTGAGCCTTCCGAACTTGTGCTGTTCGGGAAATTCCAGATCTGTGTTTCCTCCCTTCTGGCTTTGGCGATTTTCTTGCTTTAGGTGTCCTCCTACTTGGTTTGTGTGATCTGGCTGCTGGTTTACGCGTCTTCCCAGTTAGTCTGTGTGATCTGGCTGCTGGTTTACGTGTCTTCCTTGTTAGTTTGTTTGATCTGGCTGCAGGTTTACGAGTCTTCCTTGTTAGTCTGTGTGATCTGGCTGCTGGTTTACGAGTCTTCCTTGTTAGTTTGTGTGATCTGGCTGCTGGTTTACGAGTCTTCCTTGTTAGTTTGTGTGATCTGGCTGCTGGTTTACGAGTCTTCCTTGTTAGTTTGTGTGATCTGGCTGCTGGTTTCCGCGTATTGCTTTTTGGTTTGTGTGATCTGGCTGCTGGATTGGGATTCTTCCTGACTCGTCTCTGTAACTTTTCTACTCCGTTGGGGAATTTGCTGGCTGCTTTGCTCTGCTTCGGCTTTCCTTTGGGTTTTAGGGATTTCTCACCTCCTGTCCCTACTTGCTTTGTGTCTGTCTGTTTCTGATTTTTGTAGAAAATAAAAGATTGGAAATTACAATTACTTTTGGATTATTGTCGACAATACAAACCTGTTGTCTCTAACTTGTATATGAAATGGAAAAGTCACAGTCACTGCATCACATGGGGAAGAAAACTGCTGCTGAATTCAATAGATAAAAACTAAAGTATGTTTCACTTTGTTTCATGTTTCAGCAAATGTGTAACATGTACAGAGCATTGCAGCATCAATTTGCAAAAAATTCTGCCCTACTGTTTGTCAATCAAATTTACAGGCAAACATACATAAAATGATAAAAGCAGAGGTTCTTTTACCATGTTGTTGAGCCTGAATGATGAATTTCTTGTAGTTCGTACGAGTGCCTCATTGTCAACCAGCCTTTTGGTCACCACGTTCACCCGCCTGTTGTTCTTGGTGACATCGTAGCCTCCAGCAGCCAGCGTCTGCTTGAGCTCTGCCATAGAGATGCCACCTCTGTGTTTGCACTGGGAAACAACACTGAGGATGAGCTGGGAGACTTGAGGTGAGGCTGGCTTTGCAGTGTTGGTCTTGGGTGCATTCTCAGCCTTGGTTTGAATCTGATGCTTGAAAAGGCGAACAGGAGTCTCTGAAAGACCAATAAAGACGGGAAGGTGATAGCAGGAGGGCCTTCATGTTGGGAAATATGTAGCCACAGACCGTGTCACTGAATAAAATGAAATTGATGGATACTATATATTTTATTTGATATATTTAAAAATGCACCATCTTTACTTTAGAAAAAAATCAATATTTTAATATCTGCCCTCACATTAGGTCTCTGATCATTTCCTTGCTTATGTGGAAGTACTCATCACAGCGTAGAGGCTAACAAGTAAAGTATTAAAGTACAAAAAGTACTCATGCAGTACTCATCCCATTCAGGCTGATGAACATTATTGAATCAAAATTATTAATACATTTATATGCACATTAATGTTGCAGCTGGTAATGGTAGGACTTATTTTTCTATACACTTACTGCCCATATGATGCTACCAGTGGCTTGTGAATTTCACCAAGCGATAAATAAAGTTTCATGTTTGTCCATGATTAAACACCAGTAAAATAAATTTGATGTTGACTATATTTTATATTATTAATCTGAATTTGCAAAGTAACTCAAGTTATCAAATTAATGTGGCGTAAAAGATGAGATGTTAGCTAGTGGAGGTAAAGTAGCAGAAAATGTATCTAAATATTTAAGCAACATTACCTTCAAACTGTACTCAAGCACAGTATCTAACCTAGTTAGCTACTTTCCCTCATTTCCCCCATTTAGGTTAAATCACAATCAGAATCTGAATCAGAATTACTTTAATAATCCCCAGGGGGAAATTGCTTTTTGTTACACACAACTCCAAAAGAATAAGTATAAGAATACACTTCAAACACAAGTGCAGAAGTCTTATAATAATAATAATAACAATAATAAATAAAATAATAAATGTTAGCTGGAGCAAGTTCAAATATTAACCAAAAGACGAACATTTTTTAACTAAAATTTTTACTTTTAGCTGTTAGCTGTGACCTCATTGGCTAGCTAGCTAAAGTTACCCAACTTTATCAGCTAGCTACAGTTAGCTAACTGCTAGCTAAAGTCAGCTAACTGCTACAGTGACAGCAGCTGTTACTCACTCGGTAGAGAAACTTTGCCCCTGACTGTGGACCTCAGGTCCTGGTTCTGGTTCTGGCTCTGGCTCTGGCTCTGGCTCTGGATGGCTCGTTTCAGTAGTCTGCCCAAACGCCTGGCCCCTGCTTTACCAAGGCCCTTCCCGGTGGGTGTTTTAGTAGGTCTCCCTATTTGTTTCATCACCCTCAGAGGAGTGTTTTCTCTGGCTTTAATGGTGACATTAGGATTCCTCTGTGCGGCGCAGGGTGAAGCCTTCTTGGCTGTGGCTTTCCTCCTCATTTTAGCTGATGGCCTATTTCATATTTCAGAAAGAAACCTGAAAACTACCCAGCTAAGTGTTGGAAAGTCTGACGGGCACAATTGGTTGTGATTTTTCAAATGGTAACTTTGTGATTTACTTTGAAAAATAACAATTCTTTGGTTAGTTGCTATGTGACTGCTGAACTGAACTGTAGCTTAAATAACAGCTCATTTAAAACTAATAGGTTTTTACCACGGCAGTATATTAAATTGATTATGGTTATTAATGATTGATTTATATTAATTGATTATTACATTGATAATGTGAATCATGAAGGGAGCCAAGTTTTTCAAATATTTATTTCAATTACATGGATACTTAACAGCTTGTGCAACCTATTGAAATGCAAACTTTTCTGAACAATAATGATACAAAAAAATGCCTGTATTTTCACGGCTTGTTCAAACTGTAGCTACTCTCACCATAAATATCTGTCATATAAACTATCTCTGTAACAACAGTTTGCCAAGATCCACAGTGTGTTTCATTCCCACAGCACCAAGTCAATAGTTTGCTAGACAATCCATAATAATCAGTAACTAGAAAAACAAAACCAGCTGGTCCTCAGAGGAGTGTATTCAGCATGTTTGTAATGAATGCTGCTGGGTTTTATTGGGGCACTGCAGGCTTGTAGGACATAGATCAGATTTGGCACAAATGACTGTAATCAGGAAGGAGGGCTCCAAGGGCATGGACTCATGGTATGGGTCTGAGTCACAGTTAACCTGGAAAACAATGAATTATGGGATCAGCAGTTGAGAGGAAAGGAGATAATACGCTGAATACTAATAATAGAAGCACAGTACCTGAGAAAAAGATGTGAGAAACAGACGAGTGTGTGATAGTCCTGAGATGGAAGTGTCTCTCGGATGGTTCTTTAGACTCTGATGATAAGCCTGAGGAAAGACGTGGACAAAATGTGGATGTTTGAACTTCATGTTGTTGTCCACACAGAGACTAAAGCCCGAAGATGGCTGCTCACCTGCAATGCTATCTGCAGTGCAGAGTACTGCACCCACGCCTCCTGCTGCTGTGCCGCTGTGAGAGAAAACACTCCACCTCGGCCTGCTTTTTCTGTCACAGTGAGGTAGTGAGCCCACACACAATCCCCCACAGCACGCACCGTCTGGCTCTGAGAGTAAACTACACCACAACAGAGAGATCGATATGATTTTGCAGTATACGATCTGTAAGTGGAGTGTGAAGAAGGCAGTTCTGATGTCTACAAACAGTATATTGTTAAGACTAAAGTAATCAACTGTGTATGTAACTGAAACATGATGTCAAGTACAGTTTTTCGGGTGGAGGACAAATGTGAGCTTCTCTTACTGTCGGGCAGAATCAGATGGAGGATGTCTTTTGCAATTAGGAAACCCATTACACCATAATTCATTGCCCTGTTAAAAAGAGAAACCAAATAATGCTCAATAATAAGTCCAATGTGGACAAAAAAACATTATTGGTGCTTTTAAAATCGGTGTCCACTTTACCTAGGATAGGTAGGATGGAAGAGAGGAGGGACAAACATTCCCATGGGAAAGAGGAGCTCATTACCCCGGAGAAACGGTGTGACAGACAGACTAAGAGAAGCGAGAAAAGATTGAACACATGCTCTAAGTATTCATATTTCTCATATTTCTCGCTTTAAGATTAGCGGCGGACACTTACATATCAACCGCCTCAGTCTCCTCGGTCAAGAGTTTACGCCATCTCCTCTGCCACAAGGACAGCAGCTGGACGTAGTTGGAGAAGAAGCTATGTGTGCTGACCGTCACCTGGAAACATACAGGTGATAGAGTCAGTGGTGCTGTTTGTTTCCAGCTGGAGTTAAGTGAGCTTAGGTGGGTTTTAGGTGGGTTAGGTCTGCAGTGTACCTTGGAAAAAAGCAGGTCAATCTCAGCCTCACTAGAGCTCTTTTTTGTAGTCCAAAGTCTTGGAATTAAAGACTGAACCTGGAGGAAGACAGGGCTTTACTGATATCACAAAACAACAAAATGTAGTCTCAAAAAAATAATAAGCACACTAACAAGTCTTGCTTCACACCTTTTTCATGACGAACTGAAGAGACTCCTGATCTGTCCACTTGAGTTCATGTAATTTGGACTTGAAGGATGAAAATATATTTTGAATAATCTCCTCCGCCTGTTGAACAATAAAAAACTTAAATACACTTACACATAGCAGCTGTAAAAATTCAATCACTGGTTAATTCAATATGTCTTCAACCCCCGTGATGGCTGCTTACCTCTCTGTGTGCTGTCCTCTCACTGAGAAGGTCTGTAAGAACTAATTCAAATCCTCTCTCAGTCTCTAACACACAGTCTTTCCAGCGAGGGGCTACCTGGTAAAAAGGCCCATAGTGAAGATGTGACTCCACAAACCAACTCATAGGTGTCATGGTTTAAACAAGTACAGATGGCTACATCTGTGTTGACTCACCTCTTCAGTGTTACCCAGAGCTGCAGACAAACTCTCTGCGGTTTCCGAAAATCTGGAGTCTAGAGCGGGCGTCAGGGTGTGCAGCAGATTGAGGACCATGTAAGTATGAAGGGGGCCGCTGAGTGGAATACAAAGTGGCAACACAAGGTCAAAACAGAGGAAAGGAAAAGCCCATACATCTTTTATTGTGCATTGTTTTGTGTCACTTACAGTACCTGGTGCTCAGCTCATGCTTGTTCAGCCATTTGCCAATGATTCGGGACATTTGCACGATGTAAGGTAAGTTATGCAGAAGGACAGGATCATCTTCGATCAGGGACAGTGGACGGAAAGCAGCCTGCAGACAGCCCAACCAGTCGATGGCAGGGGCCTGGCTCTGTTGACATATTTACATAAAGAAAATCAATCACTACAGTGGATTCAGTGCGTGTGTGTTTATATAGTGACGCAGCCTCCTCCTCCATTACCTGTAGCTCTTTGATGGTCATGCGCTGATAGAGCTGCCCTTTCGACAGGCGATAGTGCAGAGGTGCAGCGGCCACAGCAAGCTCGGAGGACAGAGATATGAACGTGCCGACGTGGATCATGCTGCTGCTGGGCGGGGCCCCCAACAGGGCCAGGTACCTCTGACATGAAGCCAAGAAAGGACGTAGCGTCTGGATGAAAAGAGACAAGACAACGATAACAGAATGCATTAGCATTAGGGATGGAAGAATATTGTTTTCATTAAAGCATATTTCTTGGATTAGTTGGCACAGACATCAACCTGCGTTTTAGCTTGAGACTTATGTGTCTTGCTGTTCCATTCAATCGGGATCAACAGATCTGGCTGATCAATCTGTTGACAAAGAGGACACTTGAGTTAAAGCAACAACACAAAAGTCTACTTTGTTCTGTCAGTGCTCCTGCCAGCATGTTAGGACTAACAAATTATCCTAATGGATACTGGCCTGTATGTATCTTTTGGTTGTCCCGCGGGCAATGTCATTTGGGTCTTTGCCCACATAAAGGTTGAAGAATGGAAAAGTGGCGTAGTCTCTCATTAGCAGACTCAGGGTTGAGTTTAAATCAGTCTGATTCCACTGGCCTGACACTGCCCAGCCTCCCAGCTGCACAGAGAGAGAGAGCGATGGAGACAGATTAAATACAAACAGGGATTATCAGAAGTAATGAGGCCACAGATATTACAATAGACAAAACTTTAAACATGTTCCCTTTACACATAATGTATGTTCAATCTGAGACAACCAGGAGAAATATGTGAGGTACTGCTCCTAAATACCTTTGTCAAACAGAAAAATCAGTTGTTCTAACAAATTACTTGTAATAATATAAGTAATAATAGTGCACTGTGAGGCTTTGAGCTTAATGCCTTAAGTGTTTCATCATAAACTAAAGCAGTGGACAAATTAGAATTTTGACCTGATGGTGTGGCTATATGAAAAGTCGGTGAATCACCAAAGTGATTTCAGTGTGTACTGAGGGGGGCATGTATGTGTGTGGCATGAATTACATGGCAACAGTTGAGATATTTTTCACTCAAAAACCACAAATGTGAAGCTCATGGTGGCGCTAGAGGTCTGAAAGTCCAAGGGTAATCAAAATCATTAGGCTTCATCATCATGCTGCGCATGTGGCTGAAAATCCTATTTATCAGCCCAAGGCCCTTATTGTAAGGGCAGATAATTATCTCACTTTCTGGATGAGTGTGAGGAAGGGCTCTGCACCAGCACTCTCTATGGATTTGGTGTCCAAACAGGAATGGTAGAATCCTTTGGCCTTCTGCACTGCTGTGTTTCCCGGTCTGTCGTTTGATTCTGGCAGACAGATCAAGAAAAACACAACTCATCCAATACATTCATCTATTAAACTCTCCTACGATGAAATATGAGTGCTTAAAGCAATACAGTGCAGAACCTATTATACATTAGAGGATATTTTGATTACAGACTCCTACCTAAAATCTCCCTGAGATACTGCAGCAGCACAGTTTTTCTGTTCAGTATTTTGTCCTCTCTCAGCCCTCTGTCTTCTATCTCTTTACTTCTTCCTCTCCTCTCTGGCCACACAGCGTTTCCCCTCCGGTTCTGTGGATGTCCAGGGATGCCCTGACCTCTTTGTCTCCCCCCGCCTCCACTGTCTGGTGAAAGTCTGTCAGATCCACATGTGAACAGGAAGTAATCACAGGGCTGCGTGAAGGGATCGGCAGACGAGGACAGGCGGGCTGAGGCCCACTGACAGGCTGGGGAGAGACATGGAGTCTCTGCAGAAAGAGTGAGAGAAGAGTAAGACAAAATGGCAGATTCCAGATTCATTGCGATCGTGTTTCACTTGAGGCTTACCAGTGCCTTCCTGGTTATTGCTCCTATTTTGAGGATTCTTATACATATAGCAAATTAGTCCCAGAGTGGCAGCACAGAAGGAGAACCCCAAAAACAGAAGCAGCCTTCGCTGGCGTATCCACACAGGCTTTGCTTGGTGCTGGTGATCAGGGTTAGACTCTGACAGCTGTAGCTCCGACCGGAGCTGGGTTTGTTGATGGGTCTCAGAGGGATCTTGGGTGGGGAGTGGCAGCTGAAACAGAGGTGGAGGTTGAAGGCCCCTCTCAGGTTCTGGCTGTGACGATGGCTGGACTGATAGCTGAGGCAGGAAGTGAGCAAGGGAAACAAAAAAATGTAACTGGCTCAACCAAGATACCATAGCACTTTTAGAGATATAGAAGTATACATGGTTTGTTGTTGTCCAGGATCCAGTGCCTCATATTACAGGCTGCTTTGAGCTGAGAGCAGTTTAACCAATCAGTGAAGTTCCCTTCTCAGGGTGTTTGATTTTAATAAATATCTCCAGCATTTCAAGTAAAAGCAAAGATTTGAGAAAAGCCTGTAAAAGTTAGTGAATTTTTCTTCCCTTTTCCTGCCTTATTGATCATCTGGTGACACCTTAGATTTGTCTTGCCCTTTGGGAACTCCAGATCCAAGGGTTGGGAACTACTGATGTTTACTCACAGCCTTTTTACTCAATAATGAATGCAATGTATGTACAGATTAAACATCAGGCTATGCCATCATAAATCTACAAGACTATCACGCAAAAACATCATGATTAATAAGCCATGTTGATTACATTAAAGGTTCGAGTATATGAGTGCAGTCATCGACTGGGCATGTTGCATCACATATCTTTAATTGAACTGAGCCCGCAACACTCAACAGTGATTCCTAATATCCAGAGCGAAGCCTCTCAGTTCCTCATTCCTCAAAGAACCACCGAAGAATTTCTGTTCTACTACTTTCAGCAACCAACACTGCTCGCTAGTAAGAGTCCACTCAGTTTAAATTTTACCATGAAACATAATCAATAGCTGCCACATGATATAGTAATTTCCTTCGGGATCAATAAAGTTGATCTTATCTTATATGAAACGCATTACTGAGTGGATATTCATGTATTTCACGTTTTTAATCAGAGCAGCCATGACAGTAGCTTGAACCACTTTACTTTATACTTAGACATCTCAACTGAGATGTACTTTACTTTTTTAGTATTACTTTTAAAGTACAGTAGAATCATACAAAGTTAATATTGGCCAGCAGCTTTTCTATTTACAGCATGTTTTCTGTCTTACTAAAAAAGTAGATACATAATACCGAAAAAATGCTGATAAAAAAAGATATTAGTTTGTATTTTGGCATCCAACACTGTAGGCAGCACAGTTTGAGTACACCACTAAACCACATTATTTGAATATCATTTCCCAGGAACATAAATGGCTCTGCTCCAGTTTGCAGCCACTAAAACATTTGCCTCATTACCGTGTGAACACAGTAAACTCAGCTTCATTACAAAATGTTCAACTTTTTGTTTCTGGAAAGATCCTACCTCAAGCTCTATTGGAGTTGCACTCATTCTTAGTATATGGATGTTTCTCCGGCGTGTTGCATCCTCTGTGTTTCACATGTGCCTTCTGCTCATGCTGTCCCTCCGTCAAACAGCTGTCGTCTCAGCTCTCTATCTCTTTTCATCACTCTCTTCTCTCCTCTTCTGACACTGATAAAAAACAACTCTTGCAGGCTACGTCTTACTCTCCTCTCGAGCCCAGATAGTCAAGCCAAGATCATGGGTGTACTGTGGAACGTGTATGTGGACGTTTTGTGATTTGTGAAACCAGATGAAACTCAACATAAAGACTCACCCCCCCACCCTTCCATCTACACTGTCAAAGGCTTGAGAGCAGAAAGCTGAGGCCGGTAAGTGAAGGCCAACAAATTTGGTCCACTCACACATTGTTACACTGCATTGAATGAGGGCAAGCACTTCCACAAGTAAACACTCTTAGCTGCATATGCACACATGTCCGCTTTCGCCATTATCAGTGCAACATATGGCTGTTTAGAACTGATAGAGCAGCCTGGTGTCCTGTAACACATCAGCAAGCGTCTGGCAGGACACACGTTTCACGAGTGTCACATGGAGGCCGAACAGAGAGTACGGTGGCAAAAACAAATAGGACAAACTCTAATTATGTGCTGTTTTAAAGCTACCACTAATATTGCATACACCATCTTGTGTGTTGTAGGTATTCAGAACTGTAAAGTTATACCACTGACAGTTGAGGAATCAGACAAGCATTTGTTATGTAGCATTTCATTTATTTATCTTTTGATACAGCCAAAGGGGAGGAGTGGGGCTAAATATTTTTTTTAAACATATACACATTCACACATATCAAACAGGAATTTATAAAAAAAAAAAAAAAAAAAAAAAAAAAAGTTTGATGAAAAGACAAGGCATCCGCATGTAATACAATAGGACATAACACAACAAAACGCAAGATAAATGCAACTGTGAAGGCATCATCATACGTATAATATCACATAGTGATGACAAAGGCAGGGCCACAACAGTGGGAGCAATTGGTGCAAACAAAAGACTTAATACTAGAAGTAATGCCACCACCACCTACACAGCAAGCATGCAATGCTGAATAACTATTGGCATGTTAGTCACTCTGGTGTTATACTGCACCAGGTTCAATGCAAGCACAAGTAAGAACTGTTTTCCTAATGTGGAATGAATTTCTGTGGCTGCAAACCAGGCTCAATTCAAAAGGAACATTGGAATACAATAGTGGAGAAGGCACATCTCCAGGTTAAAATGAAACCTAATAATTGTAAGCATTTATTAATGAAATACAGTACAGTAAGATAGGAATAAAATAATAGATAACCGACATGAACAGACTAAAGTATAAAAGAGGAATAATGGAAAGAATAGTGGTATTTACTGCAACAATAGAATAGAGCCAGGCCACAAAACTGGGCTCAAGCACAAAGATGATTTAAAAAAAACATACATGAATGTCAAAACATTGAATCCCAAATGTTTATTAACCCTAATCTTGTCAACAACTTTGAAATATTTGGTCACTATTTTAATATCAGTTACCTAAAGCTCAGAGCTAACACCCTACTGACATATTATCCTGCTGTAAGGACAGGTTATTTTGTCACTCATCTACATATCAACCTTAATACTTAGAAAAAAAAAAAAAAAAAAAAAGGAGGTCCATAAATTACATTGTTTAAAGCAAGAGATTCCAAGAAAATGCATATCATAAAACTACCAATATGTTTCCAGATGCCGTCTACTTAAACTAAACTAATAATGTGCATGGGCTTTAGAGTCAAAGTGACACTAAAAGATTATTTTGTTTCACTATGGAACTGTGCAACGATCACATTATAGGTCCTGTTTTCATTCACTTATAACTACACTGTTTTTTGAATGATGAGATCCCTGGATGGGAATCTGTGCTTGGCAAATCTGTGCTCGTCTCTTTGTTCATTATTTGTGCATCCAAAAAGCATGCATCTAAAAATACGCTCTTAAAACAGCTTAAGCTACTTCTGAGAAGAAAATGTCTGATTTTTGTTCTAATCTTGCCCTTATACAGTATGAATGATCAGATGAGAGAGAGCGCAACAAGGCATAATTCAAGGCATGCCTGGAAATGATCAAATTTACATCACAAAAAGAGCAACATTCACTGTTTTTTATCTTTTTTTTTTTTGCAGTCAACGTTTAGCCCTAGATGACTATAAAACCTGTGTAGATTGGCTGATATGAAGCTCTTTTTAGGCAGGAAAGCATCATTGACCATGCTTGCAGGCACAACAACTGCCAAAGTGTTACAGATATGCTCTTCCAACAGCCAACCAGAGTGGTGAAATCGGTCAAATGGGAGGTCCCTAATACTCCTCACCCTATGGTAACAATCTGTCTCTGTGTAGTTACAATGCTCACAGGGGAGGAGACCAGCCAGTGAAAGTCTAAAAATGGAAATATCTCAGTACATTATGCTACAAACAATACTGAGGGGAGAGACGAAGAAAGGCAACTTTATATTGATCAGACTGCTATTTTGACCAAACTGTTCTTGTGCAAGTTATGCTGGAAATTTTAGCGTAAACATGAATTGGCACAAAAAGTATCCTCTAGTACACAAAGGCGGCTGGATGAGAGATTGGAGATTGGGATTAAAAGATGAGGGGAGTTTATTTCAATGCAGTACATTACTTCTGCACTGAGGTGAACGAAAACGTCGAATACTACACTGTATCTGCATGCAAACATACCTTTTCACTCAGCTCATTCACACTCACACCTGCACACATATACTGAACAAAGCCCTGTTGCAAAGGCAAAACGGCAGCTGAATGAATCCTGTGCTTTTGGATTTGGTTCATAGTTAATCTGAGTGATGCTGCTTCAGCCAATCACTGCGCAGCTTGCTTGGCTCGCTGGGTGTGGCACTTCATACACAGGATCCTACCATCCAATGGATAGCAGCCATTTTCATCAGCTTCTATGGAGAGAGGGCGAGTACAATCCTACAGAACAAATAAATACGTTTATTTATTAGCGTTTTGTTACTTTTGAGTGTTTATTATAATCTCCATGTATATTTTCATAAATTTTGGTAAATTTCTTACCTCACAACGGTAACACTTAAGGTGGAAGTTCTTGTCGAGAGCCACAACTCTGACTGTCTCCTCACTGCCTGGGGCTGGGATAATGGGTTCATTACAGCTCACACACAGGGGGGAGAAACGCCTGGAATAGAGGTGGAAAGCTGAATGTTACCTGATGGCATCAAAGGACGACCAAACGTAATATATTCTAATAAATCTAATTTTTTGCTTCTGGGCCTGTCAACTATTTGTAGTGAAGGATTTATTAACTTTGTTAAACCCAATCATGTTATCTACAGTTTAGCATGCTGTGTGAGCTTTTTATCAGAAGCAGACAGAGAAACAAGTTTCAGTTCAAATCAAGTGAGGAAGAAGTGTTGTTGTCCTGCCTCTTTCTGGCAGCACCAGCTCTCTTTTCAGTAATCCTCATAGTTAGGATGAATGGAGCCATATAAATGGATAAAAAAAACACATGCTTGGACAGCTAATGCTTCCTTGTGCTGAGAAATTATGTAGGTAAAAGTGGTAAAACTGGGGAAGACATTTTGTCCCAGCCCGCCTCCCACATTGTACGGTATTGGTATTTTATCACAAATTGCAAACTAATAATTGCAAACTCATAATACATAAATAAATAGAGATGTAACATTCTGTTAGGTTAATCAGTGAGGAATCAAAAGCCAGTAGCTACCTGTGGTAATCCTGGACACAGTAGGGGTTGTTGTTGTCATCAGTGATGAAGGGCGCTCCCTCAAGTACGCAGGAGCAGGTGCTGCAGCGGAAACAGTGGGAGTGGAAACACTGGCCCACCGCCTTCAGCACGCGGTCTGTGATCTTCTCCCCACATCGGGAACACACCGCCAGGGAATTCTGAGGAGGAGCAGAAGGAACATGAGATGTAACTGAGATGGAGACATGAAACCAGTTAATAAACTGGAAGCCCTCTGGGAGATGGTATGTTCGCTATGTCAACATTATTTAGCACATTCTAAACACATAAAACTGCCAAACTGTGAGTTGTAGCTACAGTGACAGTTAAAATACTAAAACAAATCAGAGACAGCAACAATCTGTGTGTTTCCTCACCATGTAGCAGTCCTCACACTGAGGTGAGCCATCCCTGTCATAGAACTGCATGCCCTGCAGGGGGCGGTGACAGCTCATGCAACAGAAGCAGTTGGAGTGGAAGAGTTTATCCATGGCCCTCACTGCTGGCTGGGTACGGGACAGAGCCTCGCCACACTTCCCACAGACCTCTGAAATGGGGAGCAGGAGGCAGAGAAGAAGAAGGTTGAAAAATGTAAGACACACAAGTTTCGTACAAAGCATGCTGCTTAATGGTCTCCAATGGTCATGTGTAGTAGATACGGAGGAAAGAATTTGAAACACTACAGCTGCACATAAATACAAGAATGAACTGCTAATTCACTTTAATATCCATAAATGTTTTCCATTTTGTAAGCAACCAAAAATAGCTGCAAAATGCTTCTCACATTATTCATTTCCATGTCATTTCCATCATGAATAGTCCAGCCACCACTGTGTGTGTGTGTGTGTGTGTGTGTGTGTGCGTGTGTGTGCGTGTGTGTGTGCGTGTGTGTGTGTATACCTGTAGGAGGGGAGGTGATGACGGGCGCATGTGTGTCCATGTCTTTAATGAAGTCCTTGGTCATTCTCTCCAGCTCCTCCACTTCCCTCATATTCAGGGGAACACCTCCACCTGGGATAGCAACTGGACCAGGGGGTGATGGCTGCTCGTATATGCACACACACACACACACACACACACACACACACACACACACACACACACACACACACACACACACACACACACACACACACACACACACACACACACACACACACACACACATTAGTACAAACATATACATTATTTACATCATCTTTCTTACAACATGCCTTGTAGAGCATTTTATATCCGATTGAGCAGTTTACCTTTGAAAACACTGTTAGTGTAGGTCTAGGAATGCATAATTCTGATGTCTTGGCTAGAAACTAAATTATTTGTACTTCCTGTACCTCTCTACGGTACATACAACGCAAAGACTTTAAGTAACCAAAGTAAAGCTGGAACATACCATTGATGCAGGTGGACTTTTCGCTGGTTGGCTAAAAGAGGAGTGGGGAGATGCCATCATCTTGGGTTGAGGAGGAGGCACAGGAGCAGGAGAGTTTTGGTTTGCATTCATCGGACTGGCAAAGGGAGAACTTTTTATGTGATTAGGGGCCGGGTCAGCCGCCATGTTGTTTGGTGGAGTAGGAGGTGCGGGGGGAGCTTTGGGAGCTGGGGGGAAAGAGCTGGTGGCAGAGGGAGGGGAAGGTTTTGGTGCACCACCGATTGGACTGGTGGGCTGGTTCAGGTTCTGGTTCAGTTTTTGTGCCAGGGAGGATGATGATGTTGCCGTTCTCACCCCGAAACCAGACTTGGGAGCCACAGCCGGGGCCTTGGCAAACGGCTGAGCAGCAGAGTTAGGTGACGAGTTGTGACTGGCTTGTCGGTTCGTTCTGGCCTTGAGTTCTTCTGCCCAGGGTGCTGGAGGCGGGCGGTCTCCCATCTCAGGGGGAGGGAGGAAGGAGAGAGCTGGTTTAGGAGCAGTCGGGGGAGGAGCTGCAGGCCTTGGTGCTGGTGCTGAAGAATACTGGCTCGGTACCTGTGGATAAAGCAACGACACCAACAATAAAACAATCTCTTCACAGATTCTTTTCCGTAAAACAAAGCACACAAAAAGAAGTGAACTCAATGTGAGCCTATTCTATACAAGCATTCATTTTCAACAGCAACATAAAACTTCCATTTACCATTAACTATAATTCAACAGAGAGACGTTAATATCTAGTGTGAACCATTGCACGCTGCAATGCTGCAAGCAGACACCATTATTGTACTGAATGAGGTACTTTGATTAAAGTAAACACTGGAAGTACTGCACAGTTTGAGCTTATCAGAAGTGCTTCATCTTTCTGACATTTATTTTGTGGTTTTGAGCCAACATTATTCTGCCCTGATCCAGTACCTCCCAGTTGGATAAAAACACTCTCCATTTATGGCCCTCTCACTGGGTCTCTGGCAGCACACTTTGGCTTCATCACACTCTCATGCTCTCAACTCAATTCTGCGTGCATCACTCTGCAAGTGTCCCCTCTCTCAGTGTGAATCACCAGCAACCTGACTTTATGTTTTCTCTCAACCGGTCTGTTGTGCTGAACGTGCAGTTCACTTTATCACGAGCTTTCAACCTGAACAGATGAAGAGAGACTAATGGAATTAACCTGGCATCTCTCCAAACTATTTCCAGTGACCTACCGGTCTTGCTTTTTTTGTCTTTTCTTCCCTCTGTGACTCATTTTCTTTTTCTACAGTGAGGCCTGTGTGAGTCAGTGCCTGCTGTCATTTTCCCTCTCATCTGCTCATCAGCTTCTTTTCTATCTGTGTCCTACTGGCTTGTGTTTGTTACAATGTATTCCCCATCCCTCCATCCTTTGTACCTTGGGGTTGAAAGGTCCCCTGGTCTCCATCTCAGACAGCAAGTCAGTTAGAGAGTCAAGCTGTTTATCAAAGCTAGTCTGCTTCTCCATCAGCCTCTGACAGGGGAAGACAAAATGGGGAAATAAGCATACAAGGTACATTTGCGTACAGAAATAAAGTCATCAAAATGAAGCAAAGGGGGATGAAAGTGGATGACGTTGAAAAACTGTTAAGTTATGTTTAGATATCTATTCCTTTATGTTATCTACAATACAGAATGAAATGTGCTTGCAGCTACAGAAACATTTACAGGGATGGAAAACCCAGAATCAACAAATAAATGACAAACAGAGACACATAATGAAGTGATTAATGATGACAATGAATAAATACATTAAAAACAATTCCTGGTTAAATGAAAGAAAATACTAACTGTTATACTAATTGTTTGCTGAGAAGAATTTAGCATAAGCTCTTTTCTAATTTTAACTTGAGTTATACTATACTATTTTGTACTCCTCATTTTGTACGTTGTAACGTCTAATTCCATATATCAATGTCTTTTTAGTCTGACACACCAGCTGCAATAAACCTTTAGTTGCAGGTCATATGAATGGGCAATAATCTTATTGGAAGCCCAAAACTGGGGGATTTACCCCAGACTAATGTTAATGTAATTTGTGGCAAACTCTCAAAAGACAGTATTTGCTGCCAACACACACTGAGGACTCACTACGTCCTCCAGTGCCCTCACCGATTATCAAATTATACTGAAATGATGTTACATGCAGTGAAAAGAAGAAACATGCAAACAGGATACCATCATGACTCACCTGTGGGTTCCCAGCAGCACTGGGAATACTGGTACCGGAAGTGGGGAGAGGTGGAGGGGGTGGGGGAGGAGGGGGAGAGGGGCAGGTGGGCGGACAGGCACTCTCCTCAGGGGGAGCCGGGAGGGGCAGGTCGTCTGCCACTGGAGGTGGAGCGGGGAAGGCGGGAGGGGGGGCGTCAGAGGCAGTGGGTGTGGCTTGGCATTCGGGGGGAGGGGCTGGCAAATCATCATCCAGTGGAGGAGGAGGAGGGGGGGGTGGGAAGTCTGACAGAAATGAGGAGGGTTGATTGGTTACAAGCTGTGACAGAATGGTAGCTCTATACTCAGTTTGTACCAACCATCCAATTCAATGTTCACTGTGAATTATTTATCAGATATACTGAGTGAGTTAACATCAGCAGGACAATGAAAACAGAAAACAAAATTGTGAGGAAGATTTGGCCCGTTTGAGAAGTATCTGATGACCTTTAGCTGACGGCCTCATGTCTACTGAAAATTTGAAACCAAATCCTGCCTTGCAGATCTGTGTATCCCGATCAGTGTTTTCCTGCATCTAAGTAAGCCTGTGGAGCTTTCTTGTAAACAGAGAAAATGTTTGTTTAGATTCGGTTTCATACCAAAACACACTGTGAGATCCCTGAGGTTTAACAAACATGCTGAATGCATTTCAGATTGGAAACATTTGGAAATTGTTGACATCCATGTTTGCTTGCTGGCAGTGTTCCTCTTCACAGCCTCTGAAAGTGCATTGCTACGCCTCTTTGCACGAGGCGACCGCCATCGATATTCGATCAGAATGCTGTGCAACCAGCGGCTGGAATGTGAACTGTGTGTCCTCATGCATGTGTGCAACAGAAAAACTTTCCTCAGTAGCACCTCTAGTGGTCAAAAACTCCACAGGGGGGCTTTAATTTGTTGAGGATAAGTAACGTCTTGGAGTAAACTCATTAAAGTGACAACACCACACAGCTGATGTGCTCTATTACATACTCAACTGTGAAGCTCTGCATGCTGTAGCGTAAAAAGCAGCAGGGGTGGGATAGGGGAGGGCTGCTGACTGAGTGGATATAACTTAAGATAGTCAGAAAGATGGTTCTGAAAAATGCATAAATGATGCAAATACCGTCGCAGAGCGAAGGGGGCGGCGGAGGCAGATCCCCCACTCGACCAATCACAGCTGTGCCTACTGGTGTCGGTGATGGAGCTGAGGGAGGTGTCAGACTTTTGGGCCGTGGTGGTGCTACAGAGGCAAACTTCTTTGGCTGGTTGTAGAAGGACGGGGTGGTGACTTTGAAGTTAAGAGAGGATGTCACCATGAACGGCTTGCTGCTGCTGGAGTCCTCCATTTTGTGTAGTTATCTAAGGATGAACACGAGAATCATTATGGACAACAGTTAAGAAGCCGTACAGGACAGCAATTATTCTTATACGAGTGCTTTTATAACAGTAAGGTATAAAACCGGTTGCAGTGAAGCTCAAAAAACTCCAGTGTCAGGAATCTCACTCTCGCGCCCCACATAATAAAACCATCATTAATCAGCTGACTGGAGTCAAAGGGCTGACATTCCCTGGCAGCGTTAACACGTCGGGCCTTTTGCTGGAGAATTAGTGGTGATGACACATCAACAAAACATTTGGCCTGACACAATTCCAAACTAAATGCTGATTGCAACCACATTTTGAGTATGTGGTGCTTTTACATTGAAAAAGAGGCTAAATGAACCATACTCAGAGATGCCAGACTAAATTTTCTTCATTTTTGAGAATGGTGTTTTCCTTCAGTGCAATACAAAGTGAAAATGGGGGAGCTAACTGAAATAGCTAATTATGGTAATTAAAAATGATGAGATTGTTGCAGGACTGACTCAAAAAATAGAGGAATACAGCTTTTTTTTGTCCCACTCCGACAAGTTCCCAACTTTAGAATTGGCAGTAGTTTGATTGATTCCGTCTGTACATATTGTTTAGCATTTCCTGTTAGTATAAAACACTGACTTCTTTCATATTAACTGCCAAAAGAGTACACTTTGCAGATTGGTACCTATTGTTTACTTTACAACTGGGACACAGCTGGGACTGGGACCCCTAAAGTCTTAGCAAAACTAATTAAAATGTAGGTTTATTGTGGCTTGCACTGCATCTTAAAATGTAGTTTGGACTTGGACTATTTCTGAATTTAGTGAAATTGCAATAAAAAAAAAAGAACAACCTCTAGGCATTCTGCAAATCCAGAGTTACTCTTTAAATACAAAAGCTTTGGCAAATGGTCTACAGTGCAGTGAGAGAAAAGTATGTGAAACATTCCTCAGGCCATGTATACAGAGCAGACATGGTGGCACTCCCAGCGATAATTTAAAATATCTAACACATGGCTGTTTACAGCGGCATAAAAACACGACGATAGCACGTTTAGAAAGAAGGACAGGTGTTTGAAGCAGGGACGATAGCAACTACTATAACATTTTCATGTGAGGTGCGTCAAAAAGAGGGTGAACTCAAATATTTACCTCGCGCATGCTGGTGGTTAAACAAATGTTGACGTTACCTCAGTGTCTATCGAGATTCCTCGGAAAGCCTAGACACATTTCCCTGAAGGCCACGGGCCCCAAACACAACCTTTAGTCAAAAGCATGGTTGTTCTAACGGACCCCCTTCACCAACACACACTCACACATTTGCACACACACACTGGCCGTCTTAACTCGCACCCTGTTGCTGCTTCACAAACTATTCTACCCAGAAGCGCTGAAATAGTTAATTGCAGTTACAACTGTGGCAATGATTAATACACCAGTATTGTGACTATGTATTAAGCTTATGACAGGTTGTTAAAGATAAAAGTCATACAACCACAGCACATAACTTGTAACAGAATGAGTCACAGGTGGTAATCTGGAGATAACATTTTCCAGTGAACAAACAAACCTACGGTATATTCCCCTTTTAAAAAGTTGTTACATTCATATTTTCCCTTCCCCTGCCCACGTAATTCTGAGCAGTTTCAACTAGACCTCTCCAAAAGCCACAGAAAACTTTGTTTACACTGTGGGTTAAAATGTAGAGTGGTTTTCACCATTTAGATCTAATTGAGTTTGCATTTGGTAAAACAACCTTTCCAGGGAGAGATCAAGTCTGACATTGCCTTAAGAATGATTAGTGGTATGCAGACTGGGCCTAGCTGACAGTGAACGCTAAACTAGCCAGGAAAACTTGAGGTATTCATCCTCATTCCACTTCGTTGCGATGAACAGGCAACACTTCAAGTTCTGACAAGACAACAAGCTCTTAAGAACTCATGAAAGTGTCTCTAGTGCTCGTGAGATAACTTGCTCCTCTGATGTGAAAGTGCAGCCATCTCTCTTCTGCTTTTTGGCTCAGCTTCCTTTATGTCTGCATTTACTGATTTTAACCATATACAGTATGCCCATCGGGCATGTGGAAGTGTCAACTGTTTCACTGTGTCATTAGATAATCTAAGATATCCCATTATCAGTTGCTGATGTATTAAACCTACTGGCGATACACCACTTTAACCACATAATTTGTCAGAATATATAATTTTGTTGTGTATATGCATTTTTATGAGATAGTATATATAGTTTTAGACAAATAACTGTTAAAATTCTTATTTTTTTGTTACAGTTGTCCGATCTAGCTAGACCATAGTTTGACTGGGGAAATTAATTCCTGATGATCCATCAAACTACAACAGCATTATTGATTGAACAACCAGTGGAAAAAACTAACTAATGACATGAGACTCATTCTCAGATGTTGCTGTCCTTTGTGTGGAGTTACAAAAACATCAGCCTACACAGTCTTAGCTCTGCTTCACTCCACGTAAATAATTCAGAGCGTTGCAGCATGAATCAATATGGGGAGATGGTCAGACTCTAATGGAGATACAAACTGCTCTGGTTGCCAACTTTCTGCAAGCACACAGGCAATGTTTGCAGAGCAGTTTGCACCACTGGAAAGATAAAATAACAAACCAAAGGAAAAAGAGAGAGAGCTGGCTACTCATTAACCTAGAATCAAGGCCTACTTCAACTTGAACGGAGTGGACACTTAATTCAAAAACAGATTGACTGGTTACAGTCAAGATAAAGCCCTTGGCTTTGAATAAGGCTTGCACGTCTGAATATGAACAGAGTACTTGAAACAGAACGCTTGGATCTGTAACGGCTTTGAAAAAGGAGTGCTTGACAAGGGTGTGTGTGCAGACTGTGATTTAGTCTGTTCATTGCTGTACTTAAACTACAGAAGAGACCATATAGCCCTCTCAATTATTCAACAGTGATGATAACTTGTGGTCAGGTTCCATCTGTTCCTTCATATGGTCCTAAGGGCTTTAATACGATGAGATCAGCTTCAGCCGTCCTACTGCAAATCTATCTTGAAACCTGATCCTTGAGATGGGAGAGACCCTCGGCTGAGGAACATTTTTGGCACCACAACTCAATGACATCACCTTTTTTGCGTTTCCCTCCATTCAGCCTCTTGTTCTTTGTATCTTTGCCGTTTTCCTCTTTGTCATTTTTTTACTCCCTGAATGAGGACTGAGTGCTTGTATAAAGTCACTCAGGCTCACTCTCTCAGTCTGATGTGTAGATATGTGTTCTGCAGCAGACCATAACCATTTTTATCTCTTTTATTCTTGTGCTTTCCTCAGTCCTCATCATTCATCTCTCACCCACCACTTGAACTGAATGACATCACTTGGGGACTGTGTTTAATCATTTTCCTTTACAGCTGTGATGGACAGTGGCATTGTCTAGCCTTCTGATAGGGCCCCAAACATAAATCACATACTGTACTCTAGCTTTTGAACTTTGTATAAACTCAACATGGCTAGACAGCTTTTACAGGGTAAAACAAATTGGTCCTGAACCCTGGTTTGGGTACCACAGCCCAGTTGGTTTTCATTACATCTTATCACGGACAGATTTACACATGGGACAGAAAGTGAATGTAATCAGCCCAACTACCTTGAAGGATATAAAACCAGCATGGGTGTAGACCTGAGACTCAGCACTTTAAGTCCCATATGAACAACAAAACCATGCAAACAAACAAGAGGAGAACTAAGCTCGTTCTGTGGCACACTTTATTTTATTTTTGTGCTTGGTGTCAGTGCTGATAAGTTTCACATGAACGCCCTTGTCTCTAAAGGCAAAGACTACGTGATGCAGTAGCTGATGAGGAGGACTTTACCACACTTTTCAAAGGAAAAGTGTTTAACTCAGCAGTGGCTCATTACTTTGTGGTTACGGAGGAACTAAATTTGGTTTATATACTGTGCTCCTGCTTTTAAAAGGTCATATATGGAAGTGTAGCATGACGCACTGCACTTAAGTCTTCTTTGTCATAAACAGCTACGTAATATAAAAACTTTTTTTGTTACAGTTGTCCTCCCAAAGGAGAACAACTCTGATAAGTAGTAAATGTCCCAAATCAGTAATAGGCTCATTCCTGCTTTGCCAGCTAATTATCCATTGTTGGCAAAATAATAATGAGAGATAATAACTATAAAAAGAAATAAGAAAAAAACAAAGTTTAAGTACCCTAACAGCTAACCTAAAGACAACCTGGTTTCCTGTCAGAGCCAAACTCCTTCCATGTCTGGACAGTCATTGTATCACTGACTAGTGTGTTGTTGATGAAAGTCTCTATTGTTCAGATGTTAATAGCACACCCAGTTTCTAGGAAAGCGTGTCTAGGCCGGGGGTCACTAATGCGGGGACAAACAACCCTTTTGAGTCCAATCTTACAGGTCACTGGACATGCATTGAGCACCAGTGTTTTGCTCCCACTCAGACTACAGTTAGATGGCTGATTGAACAGGCAGCATGTCCAAGCTGGTAATAACATCAGCCAACAGGCTCCGTGTCAAGATCTCACCCAAACAGCCTTATCCGCTCGCCGTGACATAAAGTTGAATGATGTTGGCCAAATGAGAGTCACAAGACAGAGAGAGACATAATCAAAGAGCCAGACATGCAGTGATTTAGGGCAAAGGGAGGGGAAAGGAGACTCACAGAGCCTGCAATTAAGGAGGATTCTTCGTCATCCTTATCGTAAAGGGTGTTTTAAAGCCATTCATAGATCATCTTCATTCACAGATTTTCATTTGCCTCGACAATTTACGGAGGCGTCAGCGACCATAATTCCAGTCTTCTAACACAGCACCACCACAAATAACCTCAGGCTGACCAAACCAAGAGGCCTCTTGTGCTCCAAGTTATTCTTAAGCACGTTTACTGTGGCCTTGGGTTGAAGCTCCCCTCCTATCTAGCCAGTGAACGGGCAAATTAGAGAGGCATTGGCACAAACACTGATAAGCACAGGATTTTCACATTCTCCAACTTGTAGCAATTCCTAACTAAAATGGCCATAATCCTCATGTACTCTACCAACATCCCCATTAGTGCACAGAGCCGTCTCTCATCTCTTTGCAACCTCTGTTACAGGACATGACACGAAGACAACCAGCTAGATATACTCGAAAGAGTAATACCTCCTCCACATGGGCACAACAAAACAGTAACACAGTAAGTCGTATCACCTGAGAGCAGCTTTCTATTTACCAGGCACCATCAATAAATAGGCGTTAACCACACTGTAACCTACACTAGTGCTCCACCCACCTCTGCACCCCATTGATTAGACAGGGTCAGCAATGGCTTTGACAGCTGGCATGAATGGGTTTCATCACTAACCAACAATAAACAGAACAAGGGGGGGTGATGAAGGTTTCTGCTAGGATGAAACACTATAAACTAGCTAGCTGACAGTCGGTTAGCCTACATAGTATTCAGAGTACGTGACGGCCGACAACGTTAGCTTGTCTTAGTCCACCAGGTCATTAATTTAGACTCACCGACGGGTCAATGACAGCTGCCACTCACCTGTAGCCCTGTGACAAATGTTAACCTGTCTGCCTCATCATCACTCACACCTCCGGTGGCGGTAACGTTAGCCGCCCGGACACACACACACACACACACCCGCACCTCTGCTAGCGCCACACGCTGTGGTCAGGCTGTTTCTGTGGACAAACCGGGCTAACGCCGCCCCATGTTTCTCTTACCTCATGTGCCAAAGTACACGGCCTCTCCTAACTGCGCTGACATGAGGTTTAATGGTTTTGCTACTCTGCGGAGTGCGTGAACGCTCACAGCTGCATTACTAGCTAGCTAGCTAGCTCGGTCAACTTTTCAGCCGGACTTCCTGTTGGAGCTTCCGCATAGCGCGTTCCTTATCGTCGGTGGACATCAGCTGGTGTAAAAACCCACGGCACGCTCTGGGGGATTTATTCCCACTCACTAAACCACGACTCAGCCAGGGAGACACCGCCCACCGAGAGGTATCTTTCAACCACGGTCTGCAATAGTTTTTTATGTCATATAAATAGCCGCCACATGTCAGATCCACACTAGTAGTAACTCCACAGAGATGCCATTACCTGTGGCGATAACAGCAGCACCCACTGAATAACCAGCAAATCTGTGCTGCCGTCACACTTGCACTGAGTAAACACTTTACCTTATTAGGTAACCTGCAGTCTGCTTCCAAAAAACAGTAACACATGGCAACTATTACCCTGATCACCAAGAGCAAATGCATTCACTTACCCTGTTAATACAGCTGCAATGTGAATCTCCCTTTTCCTTCCCCCTCTTCCTTTTGTTCTTCTTTTTCTCTTGGTCCAGGCTGAGTAAGAGTTGACTGTAATGGTAACTTCTCTTTCTCTCTTCCCCTTTCCAGCTATTAGACCCTCCCCCTGTGCTTCTCAGTCTGGAAAAGGAATGACACCATCCCTCCAAACAAGTTCTTTCTCGTCTGACTTTGGCTCAGGACTTGTGTATTACTATGTAAACAGCACCTCTCTCTCTCTCTCTCTCTCTCTCTCTCTCTTTGTGTGTGTGTGTGTGTGTATGTGTGTTCATAAAGTGTCCAGTCAGACCACTCCTCCTCCTGCTCTCTTTTCTCTCTAAATTCTTGCAGCATTCTTCAGTCAATGACATCAACCCTGTTGCCTCTCCTTGTAAGGTCAGACTGAGGGAATGAGGGAGCGAGAGGGAGGGAGAGATAATGGGGCTAGAGGCTTGATTAGACACAGACACTAAAAGCGGTCAGGGTTTTAAACACGAGGAGATACAACGGCTGAAGAAAGTCTGCTCAAAGGGGGCTTTGCTGTGGAATAAGTTGCCTATTTTAGCTTTATTTACTGTCAGAAAAAAAAAACATAAAACTGATTTTATGCCTTTCTTTCACTTGCCTCAACAGGCAAAGCTCAGAATCAGATTGTAAAGGCATTATTCTGTCTGCTGCCAAGTTCGCTGCCACATCGTTATTTGCTTTGCACTCAGGCAGTAAACATGCAAAGACTCAGACTGCTTCTCTGTACACGATTAGTACACTTGATTACAGAGTGTAAGTACTTTTTATGGCTCTTTCTCAAGTCTTTGTGTTGTTCAGTCTGACGCTACTGGTGTTAAATGACACCTCCCATCCTGCACATCAACCACATCGATGACTTAATATCCTTTTAATGTGTCACCCACACAGACGCACCACACTCACACTCACACACACACACACCTCAGACCCTTGGCGACTCATGTAGCCCACACCTTTGAGTCTAGATATCATCATTGCTTATACAAACAAGAAATCTCTCATAACATGTATATTATTTTGACATCAATTGAAACATTATTTTGACATTTATTATTACTGCTATTATCATTAGTACGTTAATATTTTCAGAAATGTTTTATTTTACAATTTAATCTACCACAACATGTAAAAAGTGGCAACTGAGTGAGACCATTTCACCTCCTAATGCAAATCTAGTCAAGAATTCAAGATTTTACTTTAATCAAGGCTCACTTTTGCATTACTAATGCTTTATTCTGTGCTTAAATGAATAGATGATTAAATTATTAGTCCAACACATAATCAACTATTTTAATAACAAATCAATGATTAAAGGCAGTTTGTAAGCAAGATTGCCAGCTTATCCATTATGAGAATTTTCTGCATTTATTTGTCTTGTGTGATAGAAAACTGAAAATCTTTTGGTTAATAATGAAAATAATCATTAGTTACAGCCCTGTCTGTGTTCAACATATTTCTAAATAATCCTGAAAGATGCAAACCAGCATTGGAAACTATTGCTGTCATCTCACCCAACTGGCAAAAGTGTTTTTATGTCTTGTCTTTGCTACAGGCGCAGACATTAAAGAACATTTTTAGAATACATGTCTTTTCAGTGAACATCAAGAGTGCACCTTTTATTCTGACCCTTTTCAACTGTGTTTTCATCTTGGTTTCAGATTGCCACCCACTCACAGATCACCATATGATATTCAGGTTGAGAACCAGCACAGCTGCATTAAATTGAGGTTGTGAAATCAAAGGACAGGTTCTCCTATGTGCAAGCCTCTGCAGTAGCTGTTGTGTAACCTGTTGCTGCCTGATTCATGTCTGTGAGCTACAGGGAGTGGTCATTGGGGTCTTTGATAGCCTATTGTCCCAAAAGGAATGTTTCCAGTCTCTCCCCACTTCCACTGTGATAAAAAAAAAACACTGAATTTCCACTCAGAAATTTCCACAGAAGCGATCTCCATCCTGGCTGGCGTCTCTCAGCCAGGTGACATGCGAGTAGAGGTCAACATTTGTGTGCCGTTTCAAATTCCAGCCAATTCATGAGTTTGCTGTCTGTCTGATCTGTGAAGGAAGTAAGGAAGCTGAAATGACACGTGTAACGCTCTTGTGCCCCTTTCAGCCAGCTGCAAACATCAGATGGAGCCATGGTGACTGTAGTTTGGAAAGTTTGGATCAGGCAGAGAGAAGGCAGCTCTGGGGTCCAGTCAGTCTGGAGGTGAGACAAAAAAAGGAGAAAAAAAACAGAGGCCGTCTGAATCAGAGCCAGACAGCCTGGACTGCAGCCAAAACCTGGCATGAATGTTTCCTCTCCCCCTCTTTTTGGTGCTGCATTTTTTTCCACCACTTTTGTCCCCCAATACCTCAATTTCTCAGTCTGTCCTCCACACGCTGCACTTTTATTTCCCTTCCCATCTTTCTTTCCGCTCCACCCTCTCCACCTCCCACTGCTCATGTGACTCAGTACCTGCTCATAATACCTCAGTGCTCACAGTTGATATCCTAATCTTGGATCGTTTCCGATATGTACAGAGGCATAGTCTCTCTCTCTCTCTCTCTCTCTCTCTCTCTCTCTCTCTCTCTCTCTCTCTCTCTCTCTCTGTTTTTCTCCCTTTCTTTCTGCACACACACACAAATTTTCTCACAACACTCAAAGGGCGAATAGGAAGCCATTTGAGATATGACAGAATCTACGTTTATTTTATATTCAATCTGAGCACTTAGAAATGATAACTTTGTATTGTTTTTCCACTTTTCCTCTCTTTATATAATATGTGAGGACAAATCTTTTTTTTGTGTGATAACATGCACCGAACAAACAAACAAACATACGCTGCTCCAGGCCGCCATACACAAAGGTAACAGTTCCACCACCGATATAGGCACGTCTGTGTTATCCATATAAGGCTGCCAAATTTTTCAGAGGGTCGTCCATGCCTTCCTAAGACTATATATGATCTTTTCAGCAGGAACACAGCCGTTCCTTTAAAAAAAATATTTCGCTGTAGAGAGAAGGGAGTCAGACGTCTTTCGTCTCTTTCTGGCTACACATGACATTTAAAAAAAAAAAAAAATCGTTGAGTCTTTGATATTATTTTAGATAAAGTCCTATATTCCCAACCATTCCACAATAAACCAAGTAATGTGTTCATTCTTATGAGTTTTCCAGAATTCCACATCTAAAGCACATCTCTGATAATTTAGGTTTGGATTTATGTAGCTTTGAGATAAAATTGAAAATGCACATATCTACTCCCATACACTATAAACATTAACTGTAGCCTGCAGTGGAGGTAGAAGGTAGATAGTAGTGCCCTTAAGACAAAAAACATTAAGTCATCCAGCAGAAATTCCATGCGCACGTAAGGCAGGATGAAAATCTGCATACTTGTGACAGAACATGGTCTCATCACTCACCACCCAGAGGAAAAATGTCTCTGCTGCCAAACTGGCTTCCATTCAAAGCCAGTGTTAGACTGCAGTGTGCCAGTTTCCCCAGCAGGTGTCAGAGTGATACACATTACTGTGGCCTGACCAGCCCAGACTAGACTAAAATGCCTTGAGGGAGGAAGATTCCCCCAGTATCTCGGACGGCAAGCAAATCCACATCAGCGAGAGATGCGATAAAGAGTGTGTGAAGTGGAAACCCACACTGACATGACTGTGAGAGGCTGGTTGAGGGGTATGGACACATGAGAAGTAAGGTGGACACTGAAGCATCACTGGGGATAAACAGTGCGGCAGTGGCGGTGGGCTAGACGAGGAGGGCTGGAGCGAGAGGGAATGTAGGGTAATTGCAGGAGAAAAGGAAAGAGAATTGTAAATAATAGAGGAGAATTGGGAACTCCTCATACGCAAGGTTTGCTGGAGTGCACACACACACGCACACAAACATCATGAGCACAGAGACTCCATACCACCCACACACAAACATAAAACACCCCCCCCAAAAAATGTGTTTGCTGAAGAACTCCAGCAAGAAATGGTGAACTGCCAGCACAAAGCATCAAATAGTAACACAAGTAAACTCTATATCCCACTGGCTAAAACAAAGCTAATCACATAAGCACAGCCATTAGAGAACACACGATGAGAGATTGCCTCTTTTCATAACAACATTTGTATCTCTCTCTCATCCCTGCCCACCTTCTACGCCCCCTCCCTCCTCAAAAACAAACCACAGAGACCTCTCTTATCCTTTTCTCCTCCCTCCAAACACCCCCCCCCCTTCACTAGTCCGTCCTCGCTCACATTTTCTCTCTCCTCCTTCATTTGTGAAACCCAATGCAGGCTGGCTGTCAGATACACACCCTCCCTTCCTCACACACACACACACACACACACACACACACACATTCTCTGTCTAACTAACTTGGTGGCTCCTTTAGGGCAGATGCGTAACATGTGGTTCTAATTAACACATGTAGTGATACACACTAGCAGCAGTTAGGCTCAGCGGAGCACAGAATAAAGACATATGGAGAGCAGTGGGCAGTGATGAAGTAAAGACAACAGGAAATGGGAAAATGGCATCTTTTAGAGGAGTTTAACCAGTCTGAGCTATTTTTTTAAAAAGAAGAATGGAGTTGCCTTCCTTCAGAATGACTTTGCAAACAGGCATTTCCATTCATCAGTGCAGAACATCTTTAAAGTGCCTGAACGAGACAGTGTTAAAGCTATATTCATTATCCTAGAGGTGCAACAGCCAGGAGCTGATAGACAGATAGTGACAGGTACATGAAAGTCACTGATTACAGAAATAAGGTGTGTGTGGGGCCCTGCGATAATATTAAACAGGGACCGCTGCATTTGAATTCACTGCAGCAGCATCACCCCAGATAAGAAAACAAGAGGCGTGCTGACAGGAACATGATAGAAGTCGTCTGTGTGATGTGTTGCAAGGCGGTTTCATGCCACTGCACATGCTTTGTTAGCATTAGTGTAGAAATCCATGTGTGTGTGTGTGTGCGTGTGTGTTTGAGAGTTAGGAAGTAGCGGACAAAGGTGCTGAGAGACAGTCATCTTTGTGAATGGCCCATGTATCATGAGTGAGATTAGTGTCAAGAATGTCTTCCCTCTGTGGCTGACCTTGTCTCGCGTTGACAATCCATATCATAGATCACCAAGTTGTCACAAGTGAACCGTGTATATATGAAGTATGTGAGTGTGTGTGATCAGACTGCAACTAACAATTATTTTTATTTGCTTCAATCAGAAGATTCTGTCCCCAATTTATTGCATAGCCTATAATGCACAACATGAACAGTAGAAAACAGTGAAAATGCTGAAGGTTATGTCATGAAATGCCTTATAATGTAAAGTATCAAATTTCAGAAGCTGGAACCATTGAATGTTTGGTATTTTCAGTTTCAAATTGACTTAGATATCTAATCAATTGTCAAAATAGTAGCGGATTAATTTTCTGTCGATTGACTAAATGATTAATAAACTACTCGTTGCAGCTGTAGAGTGTGGGTGTGTTTGCATCTCAGTAATCTATACAGAAGAAAGCGCAAACTATAACTGAATATTATGGACAAGGAACAACAGGTAGAGCAGAATAGCTGCTCCTAGGTTAACTATGATACGGGATGATAAGGGAGCGCTCTGACTGAAGCATTGCAGAGCCACCCAGACTGTGACTTACACAGAGTGATGGGCAAATGGAGGGGGAGTTGAGAGCTAGAGAGGGAGACAGGGGTCGAAGACAATAAACTCAGTCTGCAGTTACACATATCAGAGGGGAGTAGTGTGTTTTCTTTCCACCAGGCTCAGGGAATGTGAGCCAACAGCTCAGAGTGAAGCTGACCCCTGCAGCAGCCTACAGCCTCAGCTCCTCTGCCCCAGAGGGAGCCCAACACAGAGATGTAACACACATCTATATATAAACCCACAGTGCAGAGATAGGTTAGATTATGTATAATTTGTTATGTCTGGCAAGTCGCACATCCACTTTTATGGTAATATCACATCTGTGCATCTGCACCTCTGTCTTTTTCTCTTGTTAACTCTTAAACGAAGTGGTTAGATCGTAGTCTTTTTCCTCCGTCCATTCTGGAGTGCTAATTTTTATTTCACACAGCATCATCTCCACACCTCTCTCGCACATGACTCAACTGTTCTTTGCTTTCCTTCCCATCACTCCCCCCATCTGCCCATGTCTTTGTCTCTCTGTCCTTCCATCTGGCGTGCACTCTTCTTCTCTTTCCTTTTCGCCCAATGTACGTTAAGTCAACAAAACAGGAGTGACCACACATGTGCCCCCCCCCGTCCCTCATCCTCCACGCACACCTACCCCCTTCACTGTCTATTCCTGCGTCATTTGCCAGACAAACACTTATAGAAACAGAACACATAAATTTGTAATCAGCAAAGAGAGGGGCAGGGGGCTGTCCAGATAAGAGCCCAGAGTCAGACAGACAGGGAGACAGAGTGCAAGTGTTCATATGAAAAAGAAGTAAGACAGGGGGACTGAGAGGGAAGGTGGAAGGTGTGGTGGTGTTAGAGATGCAGATACAAGTCAAATGAGAGATATAGTTGGAGATAAAAGAGCCATTCCTCATTTTTTTTTCTACAGGGGCGAGGGGATGGAGGGAGGGCACGTTTGGGGAGCAAACACTGAAAGAGGAACATCTGGGGATGTGATTCAGAGTGAACAGAAAGCAAGATACAGGCGCAGAGACGACTGAGGGGCGGATCAATACAGAGAGACGACAGAGAGAGAGGTGGAGACTCAGCGGCGGCTTGACTGTGAAGGAAAACCCTCTGCTGCTTTTTTTTTTTTCATCATTGTTTAGTATTGGTGTATGTGCCGTGCATATTTTTTTTGAGCGATCAGTGTGAGGGAGGGTGATGGAGAGGGAGATGTAGAGGGGAGAGGCGCGAGGAAACCGCTGCAGTGCATTGTTAGGCTGAGCGCACACAGGAGAGGGAGACAGAGAGAGAATCCCCCATTTTAGCTCAACAGTATTACGGCAGTGCAGAGATATCTACAACAATGGCAGCTCAGCACTCAGCACGATGCTATTGATCTTGTAGTGGCAACCCAATACACACACAACCGATCTAATTGTTGCTTTAACCTCTCATTAGATTAATACCTGTGGTTGCTTTGATCTATCTGGTTTGCAAATTATCCAGTCATATTGTCACTGCCAGCCCCAATAACTCAAATTATTTTAGGTAAATGTGATAACGGCTGCAAATTGAACTGGATATCATGAACCTAATAGTACAGGTAACATATTGGTGGTATTTATACCTTTTTAAGACACATTTGTTTTAAATAATGCCTCACATCTTTATTTAGTCCTAATCTATTTCCCTCAGGCATACTGACTTACTAACCGGATCTCTTCTAAGACACTGCACCGGAGAGAGGGAGCGGGAGGGAGAGAGAGAGAGAGTGAAAGAGAGGGAGGGAGAGAGAGAGAGAGAGGGATTGAGCAAGCGCAGGGAGGGAGAGAGAAAAAGAGAGAGCACAGGAGAGCAGGGAAAAGAAGCCAGAGCCGGGAGAAAGAGAGTCGCAGGAGGAAGAGGGAGAATGCGCGGTGTCTGGGTAACAATTCCACGCTTGTATCCAGGGCCTTTGTGAATACACCATGGGATGCATCGGCTCCAGGACACTGAGTAAGCCCCGCTTCTCCTCTCTCTCTCGTTGCGGGCTAGTGGGGGGTTTGAGGGAGGAGGGAGGGGGGGTTAAGGAGGAGGATGAGGGTCTTGCAGGAGCAAGGGTTTGCGTGGGGACTATGGGCAGGGTTTGTATATATATATGTTTATGTGTGTGTGTGTGTGTGTGTGTGTATGTGGGAGCTGTTTGCTTCTCTTTCAGTGCAGTGTAGGAGCAAGCTGTGGATGTATGGCTACAGAGGCTGCATACACAGTATACAGGAGAGATGTCAGAGACAATATGTGTTAAAATGTGCTACTGTGTGTGTGGTTGCATCCCCCACCTCCGTGCCCCCCCCTCCTCCTCCTCCCACCCCTTGATTTATGATGCTGTTTGGCAGTATGTATATGTGTGTGAGTAGGAGGCAGAGAGGGACGGAGAGGAGAGAGGCGGGAGAGGGAAACGCTGTGATAGTGCTTATTTATAGGGCGGTATGGCTTGGAGAAAGAAGAAAAAGAGACAAGGGATAAAGCCATTGTCAGGGGCGTTTGCACAGTTTGTTATTATTTGCATGAATAATAGGGATAGAGAGGGATAAGGAAGCAAGCAGCAAAGGAAGAATTTCAGTGCAGGCAGGCGGGGAGGAGGGGAGACGGACGGATGGCGATGGAGAGAGGGGGAGAGGGAGGGGCAAATACGTGCAGGCGAGGGTGTGTGGGATTGATGGGAGTTTTCAGGTGAGGACCCTCCAGCATAAACCCACAGATGACAATTTAAGTAAATTAACACCAGGACTGTTAAGTGGGTGAAAACCTGGGAAGGGTTGTAGAAACAATCACTGATATTTGCATGAATTTAGTTCAGATATGTTGCAGTGCATATTCAGGTCCTGCACAACTCAGTATGTACCATGAATCACACTCAAAGGTAAAAATAAACACAGACTTACTTTGGTGTTAAATATTAATGAACCACTTAGCACATCAGGCACTTACACATATTTATGGCAAAGCAGTCTGAACACATGTTCAGCGTCACACTGAAAAGTGCACAACCTTTACGAGGGTCATGAATGTCAAAGCCAGGTTACAGGCATGATCCTCAGTGTGCTTGTCCAAGTCCTCCCACCGCCCAGCCCCCTCCACCCACCTCTTTTTAACTACATGTAAATTCTTGGTGACGAGGATTTTAAAAATATCTCGTATTCACAAGTGCAGAAGAAAGAGTACTACATGACATAGTTAGGAAGGCAGGTGTGAACTGAATACAGCAGAAACAGTGTTACAGCAGCTCAGGTCGTCCAGATTACAGCGTTTCACACATTGCAGAGCAGGAGAAGAGCTTAGGATCCTCTGTCAACAACACGTCTAGCGACTCCAGCTGCTGAAAATAATGTGATTGAAGAAGACAGAAGGCTTTGGAGAGGCCACCTTGACACTGATGCTCATTTTTACCCAAGTGATCACGCAAGCTTAAGAATTCAATAAGACTGATCTTGCAATAGCAGTTACGGTTTCAAATCAGGGATAAGAGATAAAGAGCTGCGATAAAGGAGAATATGCGTTATTAAACCGTAATCTGTAGTAGGGATGTACATAGACTTAATGGAATATGTCTCTTCAGTTTGCAAATGTCATTCTAACCTGTGTGTGCTATAATCTCACATAAATGCGTAAATAAACAGTATTTAAGAGAAGGAAGGTGTTTTCGAGCAGCTTGTGTGCCCTCTGAGTCTGAGCAACAAAATCAGCAGCAGTACGGCCGGTCCAGAGGCGTGGTTGTGTTTATCCTGGGTGAGAATGGCTTTAGTGTCTGCTATTGATCGGCCTTCTGAGCTGCAGTCCATGCTGCCAAGCAGAGATCAACAGGAGGAGGAGCAGGACTGGATCAGTCTCTGTGCAGGAGTAGCCCTGATGTATCTGTCTGCCCGCTGGTAACACTATCTCTCCCAGCTCCATCACATCTTGGAGTGTGCTCCGTGATATCTGTTTGTATCCACACACTGCTATAGTATGTTATCTATTCCTGGCAAAAATCATGCCCCTGTGTAATATGTCTGTGCCCAGCAGGTTGACACAGTGTTGCATAGAGTCCTGCATTTTACTTTTACAAGCAACTATAGTGGCATCTTTTCAATAGCAGCAATAGAAAATGATTAAAGAGACCATAACTATCTCCTGTACTGACAATAATTTACCTTATCATTTTTAACATTGCTTTCACTTGTTATGAGAGGCCTGGCTGTTTAAATGTATTTTAACGGAAAGCCCCAGACATAAAAATAGTTGTGAGGTGTTCATATTGTAGGCGCGTGAGTTCGTGGCTGTTCAGACCCAGTTGGAAAATGAGGGCTGACATAAATAACAGGGTTGGGGAGAGTACACTTTTACCTTCAGCAGTACAGACTGTACATTTTTTTTATAGTTTAAAACAGTTTTTTTGCCCATAAAATGCTCTACAACGAATCTTTTGAATTTATATTCCTTACATATATTGATGATGTCTGCCCCCGACCCGCTGCTGTTGCCCAGCTGACCCTCACCATCACAGTTACTGGGTCAGGTGACAACATGCAGTGATGTACTGTAGGTGATACGTCTGCATCCGTCACCCCTTCAGAGAGCAAAGGCCTTGAGAAGCAGCTGATGGGTGGTGCACATTTTTCTTCACCTTGTCAGCGAGGAAAGGCTATGAGATCTACTGCAAAATAACTACACACTGTATTTTTGTCAGTGACTCAGCTTGTGTGTGCAGCACACAGCTTATGCATGCTTCATTGAGAGCAAATGTATACAGCTGTCACACACAGTGTCTGTAATTCTGTAATTGTGCACTATGACGTTGATCATATTCTTATATGCAGGTCTGATAATGCTATTACCCAGAATTGTGCTAACAGCTACACATCAGATGCATTTCTCTGTATCCAGATGCCACACGTACCTGTGAGTGCTGGAAACATTAATCACTGTATAATTTAGGGCATTGTGTGCAGCGTGAAGATAACTGCTATGGGTCAGGATGCAGTGGTGAAATTATAGATATGAATGTGGGACATTATGGCAACTCTCACCTGTTTGTGCAGCCTGCAGGCAGACTCACTGTCTCTTCCCTTTCTCTAAGTTAGCTTTGGTAAGCTGCCACTGCTGACACACCATTTAGTTATTAAATAAGCCCTAATGGCTGACTGTGTGTGTGTGTGTGTTTTGTTGTGTCTCTGTTTATGTATGTGTGTTTGCATGTTGATGTATGCGTGTCTGCACAATTTCTTTCTGGCACTGACTGAAATGTGTTTGCAGCACAGAGTCTTGGAAGTGCAAGTGCTGAAAGCTGGCACCAAATGTGTGGTCATGTATAGCTAATTTATCTAGCTCATTTCAAACAGTACCTAGCTTGAGTGCCTGTATCTCTGGATATGCTTGCGTGTTTTCGTGTATGCATGTATTCATGCATGGACATGTGAATGACCTCAACTTTACGTCTACCTCTCATGTGATCGCACTGTTGCTGCTATATTTAGGCGCACGTAGGCCCATGTGTGAGTGTGAACATAGTATGGGCATCACTTTGTCCCATCACTCTGCTTTTGCTGCTGCATTACAGAGAGGGATTCCCTGCCATTAAATTAAAAAAAACAACCAACCAAACACCCCCGCTGCACCATGCTTTTACACACATTCATTTAAACAACTGATACCATGGTCCGCATTTGCCAGTTTGCAGTCTGCCTGTAAACTGGCAAATCTGGCAGACCGAGGTGGAGGCTGATTGATTGGCTTCTGTCCAGGTTGGAAAAGCCTTGTACACATGAACACATTCAAGGTGAATGACTCATTGATGTAGTACCCCAGAGACACGGTGGGACCTGATGACCCTTACCTGTGTGAGTGTGTGTCAGTGTATGTGTGTGTATGCTGACATCCAAGGCCTTCAATGTAGCATATATAGCTTACGGTCTTTACCCACAGATTTATGTGAGTGAGGGTGCTTCTGAATCATATTCTCTACTGTGTGCTATTATGGTTTGCCTTGTCAGTGGATGCCAGGTTACAAGCCTTGATCATTATGGTAGTGGAATTGATTAAAATGTATATGGGTGTATGTGTGTGCACATATCATCTTCAGCCTGTGCGTGCATTTGGCAGATCAGATGCAAGAGGCCTGTGTATGGTCACATGATGGCAGGTGTTTCTGTAAACACTGTGACTCAGCCGTAGAGTGTGTTATGAAATTGAAACATAATGCTGTGAAAGAGAATTTCATCCTTGCAATTTGATCTCAGTGGATATGGGTATTTGTGTGTGAGTGTGAATTTATGTGCGCTTGCGGATACACTCGGCATCAGTGTGCAACCTGCACTCATTGTCTCAGTGTTATCTGCTTCTACTAACCGCTTCTGTGCTGATAAAGTAAAAGGCCATGTTCTCAAAGACAGGAAGGCTCCTTTGAATATCAAGGAGCAATAAAATAAAGATTTCCTGTGCACAGTGTGCTTCTGCCGTACACTTAGCTGTTTGATTTTCTCCGCCCCTGCAAGTTTTCTTCCCTTCATCTAAACAGAATTGGATAACGGCATTTTTAAAAACATTTTAGGTCTAAATGGGAGTTATCAGGTTCATGATGCTGAGCTGCAGCTGCCTGTGCCACGATTCTACATGCTGTAGATTTTTAGTTACCACGGTCGGTCCGCCGATGACTGCTGTTGCTATTTACCCTGCATCAGTGATGGAGACCTGTGCAGGATGGCAGCCACATTCATGCCTAAACAGATTAATGAGGCGTGTAAGGCCTGCTGATGACGGGGGCATGTAGATTGGAAATGGCCTTTGACCAAGTTAATAGCAGTCACTCATGTAGAGCTTGCAGTGTCTGTTTAAGTCTATGCCAGAGCCCCTGTGTATGTATGATTATGTCCTGAGACACACTTCCCTCAATCAAACTCCCCCAACCAGCTGGGTTCTGGTCCCCAGCTGTGTTCTTGCTGAACTCTGGAGCTCAGTAACCCAGCATCTGCACATATCACTGCAAGAGGGCTGCTATCCAAGCCGGTACCCCATCGTGGCAACCAGCCTTACTGCAGCTGTCATGGTAAACAAGCACCAAGCCCCCTGGTTCTTGGCCGTTATTGCTGCAGGGCACTGGGAGCACAAAAGACAGATGACGCTCAAATGCTTCCCACTTCAGCGGGAGCCGTCAAGCCACTACAGTCAGAGCTGGAGTTGACAGTGCAGCCGCTGCAGATCTTTGGTTGTTCGTTACGCACGGCCGCGCTCCTCCGTCTTTTTTTCTCCTCCATCTCCTCTCCCTCGCTCCCTCCCTTCTCCTCGGCTGAGCTAAGCCTGACTCCCCTATGACCGCAGGGGGGTATCCAGCGCCGCACCACTGTGTGTGCGGGGGAGGAGGAAGAGCGCCTGGGGAAGAGAAGCTGGCTCAGAGCTCTGGTCATGTGCTCTGTTGTTGTTGCTGTTTCCTCAAGGAGGGATCCTGCCTGCCTTCTCAGGAGCAGAATTACGCATTCGCTTACTGCTGCTTAGAGCCCAAGAGCATCACCTACAGAGTGTAGAGATACAGAGCGTGCCATGGCTTAAGAAACCTCTGAGATGCTGGATAATGACCACTGACCCATCATCTATACAGATATTCTGAGAACTAGAGACAACTCTGACTAATCACAGCATGATATAGACATCCAAACCCTTGTGGCTTACTTCACAAATAGCACATGCTTTGATGTAATCTCATATGAGGCTGAAGCTCACAGACAGTAGATAATATACATACAGCTACAGATAATATACATACAGCTACAGATAATATACAGCAACAGCTAATTTAAATACAGCTACAGATAATATACACACAACTACAGATAATATACACACAACTACAGATAATATACACACAGCCACAGATAATATACATACAGCTACAGATAATGAACATATAGCTACAAAGGTACACACACTGTAATTAATTTTTCTGGTCCACTGCTGTGTGAAGGCTGGAGGGCTTCCCAGTGGTAGTTTGTACTGCTGCAGTCCGGAGAACTCTTGAGCCATATTGTGATTCATGAGGGGAGAGAGTGACTGCTAATCTACTAATTGGCCAAATGAGGCTGAGGGATAGAGAGGGGAGAGACTGAGAAAACTAAAGAGAGGGAGAGAAACAGAGGGAGAGGGGGAGTGTGTGTGTGTGTCTGTGTGTGTGCGTGTGTGTCCTTGTGCTTTATTCTGTATGTTGCTGTAGGCCCGATATATGTGGGTGTGCATATATGTCGATGTACAGTTTGTGTTTGCAGGGCAGATTTTTAACCCAGATGGGGAAGAAATCTGGGACACTCTCCCGCACAGGCAGAAAATGAGACATCTTTCTGTCTAACTGATATCAGCCAATAAGTAACCATCTCACACCACACTCCACGGTGCCAAAAATCAAACATGTCTGACTAATTCTTCAGAGGTCACACAGGGTTCATTTCTAATAGTGAAAGTAACATTCGAATATGAATGTGCCCATCCTCTCTGTTAAATGGCAATTCTTAATGCAGAGCAGTTTCTCTGTGCGCTGCTTTCTTTTTCAGGAACGCCTTTTTCACACTCACAGTTTCTCACAGTTTAATAGCAAAAAGGTGGATTTGCAGCAGAGCAGAGAGTCCCGTCAACAGCTGCTGCTAGTGCCCTAGATCACAGTTAAAACACGTGTAGAAACAATAATTGACAGTGCAGCTGACATTTTTGCTAATGAATGGTGTATTTAAAATTTTCACAACTTAAAAATAAAGTACATTTCATTTTTAAAACAGCCTAAAATTTCTATCTGAAACAGAGAATTTACTTTTTAGTGTCAGAACCTTAACAACAGTGAACAAAGTCATATTTTTACGTCAGTTGAACATTTAAAAACTGATAATACCAATATCTGTACTGATAAGAGACCCTGATGGGCCATAATCCAGTTCAGAAAAAATAGATGTTTGCATTTTGCATAAGGAGCAGAGTGTGAAGATTGTTTGATATTAGATTTTGGACGGTTTCTGTTAACTTGGGAATATATCCAACATATAATTATTATCAAATGTACCCGGGTTATGTATTTCAGGCTGTGTTGTACTGCATGTGACTTGGACATTGACTCTGGCACATATAATTGGTGGAGTGTCCCTTCAAGATAAATTTACCTCCGTAATGTACCACCAAACAGCTATTTATACATACCGTAACTTCATGTACCCTCTGTTGTGACGTCCAGCTGTATTTAGGGAAACACTAACTATAGAGAAAATACACAAAGTAGGTTGAGGGAAACTGGGTCGAACAAATGGGAAATGAAACTCTTGATCACTCCTGGAAGTAACTCCTAAAACGTATTAAGGATCACAAACTGACGATATAATATAAGGGTAGTTGTACAATCTTAACAGCAAAACTGAAATGTGAAGACCCCGGGTATGGATGTGTACAAATGAAGTAAAGTGGTTCTGTTTTGTAGTTGGCAAACACCTCCCTGTGCGATTAAAGAGGGTCAGTTTCTGGAATGAAGTCCTGTCCCTCGTCTCCTGCCCTTGCAGTGATCTGATGCGACTGGATGGAGTTCAGAGAGAAGGGGAATATCTGAGAGCCCAACAGAGACGGAGAGGAGCTGATGTTTCTGAATCACTGGGTCAGTGGGTCACAGACATCACTGGACATCCAGAGAGCCAACAACTCTCTGTGTTTCTCTGAGCTCTGAGGAGTCGCTCATGATTGCCAAATGCAGCTGTGAAAAATGTGATTGGCTCAGCAGCACACATGCAAACATGCACACACACACACACACACGCACACACAGAGTGAGCCCCTCTGAGACTTGCACTCACAGAGCACAGACCCTCTGATATAGAGAGCAGGCACCTAGAGACTGAATCTGTGTTTAAACTCCATTACCAGTATACTCTCTCTAATTAAACCAATGTTTTAATTAGGATTTGGACAGCCAGGAAAGAGGAGGGATAATAACGCTAATTTATCCAACAGAGAGCGTGTATTTCAGATGACTCCCATCTACGGTATGCTGGGTGGATGGCTTTGTGCATGATCTGCCGCTGACTCCTTATAGTGCGTTATTAACTGAAATGCAGGTGTCATTGACATGCAGACGAAGTACATTAAGGAGAGAAAGAATATGGCGATTATACTCCATTAACAGAGGGTGTGTAGGTCCATATAAAGGATTCCCTGGAGTCTAGAGGCTGGTTATAGTGAAAAGAATGAAGCCTGCAGGTGGTTGATGGAAACTCGGTTAAATCTCCTGGACGTCCTGGAGGTCAGACGTATGAATGTAGACAAATCGGAGTTAAAGGGACTTAAAGGAGCCGATCTCTCATATTTATACCAATCTGATTAGTCTTATTCTCAATGAGGAAGTTGGAGGGATTATGGATTACCTGAAGTGGGGTTGTATGAGGTACTTATCCATAGTCAGCGTATTACCTACAGCTGATCGCAGTCAGCACGCCCCCAGTTTGGAGGAACAGGCAGGAGTCCCGGCACTAAAAAAAATCAACATCAGTTTAAGTGTACGCTATATTTAGAATATTGTCATCGCTTTACCGTGGTAATTTTACCTCGAGAAACATGGGAGTTCACTGAGGTACCACTGCCACGATCAATGAACTAACACATTAGTTCGGATCCATACTAACCATCTAAAGCACCAAAGTCACTCAGTAACACAAGCCAGCTAACCGAGGCAGCGGTAGACCAGAAACCCCTATGCTCTGTGAGGTAAAATGACTGTTTTGTCAATGGAGTTGGGGAATGACTCCAGTTCCCTGTCAAAAGGGCTGTCTGAAGGCAAAGTAAAGGGGTTGAAATATTCTAAATATATTACTGTACGCTTAAACTGATGCTGATTTTAAGGTGGCTCTGCTGACCCGTCTGTGCGTGCTTCTCCATACGGGGGATGAGCCAACCACAATCTACTGTAGGTAATACACTAACTGTGGATAAGTACATCGTACAGCCTGCTTGAAATAATCTGAACTATCCCTTTAACTCATGTAGAAAATGGGAGGAAGATGTTGACTTAAAATTGATGGGATCATCATGAGGTTTTAGTAATGAACTATAAGTACTGTCAATATGTGCCAGATGTAAATTAGAAGTGGGAAATTCTATGAATACTACTTTAGAGGAACTACATTTGTTTTCATTTGAGAAAAAATGATAAAAGTAATGGCAGCTAATATATTATTTGTTTTTTGTTGAAAAGACAGTAATCCCTCCTCTGTGTGAGTGGGTTTAATGAGTTATTATCCTTATCAAAAAATTATGTACAATTCAAGAAAAAAACCTGGGGCTCCAGGCTAGAATTCATGGAAAAAATTGTATTATTTGTCTCCCTTGTGTGTTTACTGTTGTTGATACATCTATTATGACTCAGATACCTGATGAAACTTTACAATAACTCATTTGATATTTTGCTTTGTTTGTTTTTGTTTTGTTCATATGTGTGTGTGCTTGCTGACAGTGTGGTAAAAAACGAAGTGAGGGGGATGATTGAATGTGAAGAAATAGCAGAAATTCACCCCTGCCTTTGTGAACTTTGTTTGCCAAAACATCACGAATTGCATAAATGTGCAGCTGGTGAATGTCTTGTGGAGGCAAGCCTCCCTTTGTGATTTGTTTGAGAATACATACAAGGCATAAAACTATATTTTCCTTCTCTCCTCTCTTCTCTCTCTGTTTGTCTCTTCCTTTGCTCTGCTCTCAGCGGCAGATGGCGTGCCAGTCCAGAAGGATGGGGAGCAGGTAAGTCTTCAGCGGTGCCTCTGACTCACCCTTCGTGTTGACTTCCTCTGACAGTGGACTGTTGCTACTCCACCTGAGGAACCAACATGGCTGCTGATTTAAAACCAGTTTCACACGCAGCTAGGTGATGAGCTACGGCAGCTCACCCCACTAGCTCTCTGGAACTCAAGGTGCCAGTGCTTATGCCAGTAGATTAGTAAAGTAGCGCACACAATGTCAGTGTCAGTCGCTTAACTTCCACTACACCTCCCTGCCCAAGACGGGGTGGCGTAGCTGGAAGACTGAACAGTCGCTGTTTCACTTGGCTCATTGCTGTTGCTGTGACGTCCGTTGCTTGATGTCCATCTGACAGGGTCACTGCTCAGTGCTGGTTCAAAGCAAAACAGCAGAGGCATCACTCTCTCTTTCTCCAACTTCTTACACACCATTACTATATCCTCCTCCCCTCTCCTTTGCTTTCCTCTCCTCTCCTGCTGCTATACTGATCCTGTACTCTAAAACTGATCCCTCTGAGACAGGACACACAGGAGGGAACCATTTTGGACCAAAATGTAGAGAACTCTACTTTTTTTCACCAAATGCACTGTGGACTGATTCCATCATTTATTTATGCATCGCGCCCCAGAAGGCCCTTCAGTCCTACAGAGAGAGAGAGAGAGAGAGAGAGAGAGAGAGAGAGAGAGAGAGAAAAAAACACAACCACACACGTATACATCAGCGTTGTCAGGGCTATTAGAACAAACGTAGGAAAAAGCTGCTTAAAAGGGCCCAGCTCCTCCACTCAAGTGTGTTAAATCTCTCATCACACCCACTGCAGTGGAGGGAAAGGAAGAAAAAGAGAGATGAGCAGAGAGTCAAAGAGCGAGGAAGTGGGAGCAAAGAATAGAATTACAAGAAAAAGAAGGAGTGAAGAAAAGAACGGGAAGAGGCTGATATCGATTGACTTGAGCTATCTGGATACATGCTGCATGTAGCTGATGGAGAACACTAGGCTTGTATTCACTCCCTCGTTATGTCATTCAGCATTGAATTACCTTTACTTTACATTTAATAGTCCAGCAGTGATACATGACAATTTATTTAGTATTGTGTAAGTTTTAGGCACTGGTACTTTATTTAGGTATTTATACTTTAGTGTACAATAGTCTTCACAACAATTTAGAGAGAAACGTTGTGATTTTTACTGTTTTACTTAAAAACTTGACATTAAGAATATATGAGACTAAAGGTTATGTAGACTAAATCACACAACAGTATATAAAGTAGTTAAATCTAATAGACACGATGATATGACATGACATAATATAACATGAGTATACTTGTATATCTTTCTGATAATACCTCTGTACATTTATTCTAGTCAACTATTTTAATTTTGCCTTCTACTTAAGCATATTTTGTAATGTGGTATTTTCTAGTTTTTACTTGTATGGAGGGGAGGAAACCATACCAGATATCCCAAAGACAACATTTAAGCTCAAAGAAACAGTTTGCTATATATTTGTCATATTTCATATTTAGTATGTATATCATAGTTATATCTAGCGGCTGGCTAGCTTAGCTTAGCATAAAGCCTGAAACCAAGAGGAAACAGCCAGCCTGGCTATGTCCAGAGCCAACAAAACCCACCTACCAGCACCTCTAAAGCTCCATAATTAACACAATATATTCTGTTTGTTCAATATTTGCAAAGACTGAAGTGTAAAGATATCATGTTGTGTTTTTATGAGGGTTATATGACAGATTATTCTTTGGCCAGGGACAGAAACTTCCAACAGTCTCCGCTTGCCTCTCAAACCAGGAAGAAGGTTTTGGTGTGAATTATTGAGCTTTAGAGGTGTTGGACAAAGTCAGGCTGATCGTTTCTCTATTTCTGTTTCTTTGTGCTGAGCTACAATAGGTAGCTCTCGCTTCGTATTTACCATACAAACTCAATACTCATCAAACGCTAAGCAACAAAGCAAATAATCATATCGCCCAAAACGTCAAGCAGTTCCTTTAAGTAAAGAATCTGTGTACCTCCTCCGCTGCTGCTGTTTACACTGCAAGGTTTCAAATATATTAAAGCGCCTTTCTGCCACACAGCCGCCTTTCTGCCATCTAGGAAGTCTAATGAACTAAACACAATACACTGTGTACACGTGTGATAAAAACCAGTTGGATTTTTACGCTGTTTATGTGCTGATTTATCTTTGCTCAGCCTCGACTGTCTGTTCGGATCGACAGGAAGGTGAAAACATTTCGGCACAGCCAGTAAACCACCAGTGTCCCTGGTCTAGTTAGTGTCAGTCCAGCTGATAGAGAGAAACAGTGTGGCAGAGACTGCTGCTTATCTGCTTCGTCCCCAGCATCTGCCTTCACACACGTAAACACACACGTAAACACACACACACACACACACACACACACACACTCCCCTTCCTCCTGTTAGCCTCAGTCCCCTGTCTGTCTGCAGCATCAGATACCGTCCGACACAGCACTGACATCTCTCTCTCACGCTCACACGATTTTCCGCCGGCTTTCTGTGTTTTTGGCAGCACATTTAACCAGAGAGGAGACTCATTCATCCGTAGCGTATTCACTCTGCTATACATAACTAAGCAAATATACTGATCCCTGTTTAATCCCCTCCCTTCTCCCTGTCATTCTGGTCCTTGACTCTTGCCTTCTTCGTTCCTGGAAAATCCTGTCTCTCCTGTTCCCTTTCCCTCCCCTTAATTTCTTATTCTTCCTCTGCATGTTCGATGTACAATCCCCCCCTCTGTCCTCCTCCTCTCTCTTGTCTTACCCATTACCCCTCCCATGCATGTCAATGTTCTCTCTGTCCTGTCGCTCTCTTACTCTTTCCCGCTCCTTCTTTCCCCATCCCTCCCTCCTCTTATTTCTCTTCCTCAGCATGGACGTTCAGAATTTTCATGGGAAGGAATCAATGTAAGTGTTGTGACACCATTCCTTCGTCTTCTACCGCTCTTTCTCTATTTGTTTCTTTCACCTGTTTTGATTTAACTCACCCTTTAATGATCAGCTCTCTCCCCCTCACGACCCCACCCTCCACCTCGGCTTTACAGTTGATCTCTTTCGGTTTATCGTAGTGGTGCACGGTAGTGAGCACAATCAGAATCAGTTATTGGTGCCAAATGAAAAAAGTACACTGTAACTTGGGATCAGGATTTGGGTAATGCATATTTTGTCTTTTGTATTAACCCAGCATCTCCATCACTTCTCTTCTCCACTCACCCCTCTCTAACACACACTGTCTTCGATGTCTTTGTGTGCCCTGTCACACTTCCCATCCTATCCTTTTCTCCATGCTTTTTTCCCCCCCTCCTCCATTCCTCTCTCTTCTCTCCCTCTAGCTGTCCATGGAAGACACCACATCAATCCTACCTCGGCTCAAGAGGAACTCAAACGCCTATGGCATCGGGGCTCTGGCTAAGTCTTCTCTGTCAGGTGTGTCAGGTGTGTGTCTGTGCTGTAACTGGTAAACCGACCCCATGTTGGCTCCGCCCTCAGCGGGCGCTGGAGTCAGCATGGTACCCGAAACGGGTTCCCCTGTATCACTTCCTCTCCACACTGTGCTAACGCTCGTCAATGGCTCCTCGTGAGTCATTGATGGTATTTATTCAGCCCTAAAAACACAACACACACACACATCCTCATACAGCTTGTTGCTCTAAGAAAAGGTGAGTGATGAGTGGGAAGTGTAGTTCTTTTTTATTTTTTTTAAGTGGTTGTGAAATTGTGGTGTCCTGATAAGAATTAGTATGGATGTTCTGAACAGTGTAATAGTGCTGTGTCACACAGAGTTGCGTGCAGTGTAGTGAAGTGTTTTCTTTTAGTGCAGTGGTTTTGGTTTAATCCAGCTGTTTTGTGCAGTGCAGTTTATTTGAGTGCAGTGACATGTATTACAGTACAGTGAAGTGTAGTGCAGCTGCTGCACTCAGTGGTGTGGTACTGGTTTGTCCTATAATTTATTCCCATAATTTATTCATAAATCTCATCTCCATGCGCCACCATCAGAGAGAATCAAACAACCAGGGATTTACAGTATGTGTCATCATGTGTGGGTCACATGAAATATGGAGCACAGCCAATATGCAGATATCAGCTGGTGTTAGCTTGGCAGCCGGAAATTAATTTCTTCTTTAAAAAGTGTCCGTTCTGCAGCGTTTGCATGAGCCAAGTTCTCAGACAGACTGCGAGGAGAAGGAGAGCACTTTTCTGCTTACCCAGCGCAGCCTAGCAGAGGTGTAAAAACTATCATGTCAACAAGCCAATCTCTCATTACTCATGCCACGCGACCACCTCACCCCAATTAACCTATTCCATCCCATGATACGCCTTTGACAGACAAGACGCATCCATTCCCTCCTCTCCTCCATGTAGCCTGTACAGACAATGGCTTCTTCTCATTAAACACAAGAATGTCACCTCCACAACCCTTGCCATTTAGCTGTTCTTGTAATCCATGTTCACGAAGACCCTCATTAAACTACAGGCTTTTTAAAAGTAGGATTTGACTGATTGTCTTTTTCTGTACTGGTTTATCTTTGTTGAAGCTGAAAACGTTGATATAGAAAATTGACCATATTTGTGCCCCAAACAATCCAGAGGTTATTCAGTGCTTATTCGGTGTTGCCAGAACTTTATTCTTAACAAAACCATTATATGAAATGTTATAAAACTCTAAAAAAACACTATATTCCTACAGTAAAGATGTAATTAAATAAAATACATCATAACCATCATATCTGAGGAGAACAACACCGGCTCTACAATTATATCGTCCCAGTTGCCAAACCAGTTTATCAGTCTAACCCTACTGGAGTTTCATGAGCCATCACAACATCCATGACCAAACAGCAACACACACTTAATGACTAGAACATATCTTTCTTTCTTTTTGTCCATCCTGTGTTCCCACCACTTTGTCTTCGGCTTCACTTCCTTCTCCATCTTACCTCAAATCCTTGATCCCTCAACTCCTCCTGGGTCGAACCCTCATCTCTTACTTCCTCTGCATTCCTCCCGTCACTTCACTTCACACTCTTCTGATCCTCATCCTCTCATTCTCCTCTTCCTCCACTGTCCTGTGTCTCCACCACCAGGGGTGACCCGCACCATGAAGGAAAGAGTGACCAAGCCCACAGCCATGGCCCAGGGTCGTGTCGCCCACATGATTGAATGGCAGAATTGGGGCATGCAGACGGTGGGCGCAGGGGGCATCCCCCAGTCCCGCATCACTACCCAGGAGCGGGAAAAGGAGCGGCGGCTGGAGAACGACGCCTACAGTGACCTCAGCGATGGGGAGAAGGAGGCCCGTTTTGCTGCAGGTTGGAAACACATACACACACATGGACGAGGGCGGACACTCCACAGAGCCTGTTAACTGTCATCAGCAGAATTATGTGCTCATCACCTCACTTTCTGGGATTTATGCCAGCGATTCAGCAAATTAAGCATAACAAAGGTCCTTACACTGATGCTGGCTCGTCCTCTGAATCCTGACCTCAGGTATCCTGCAGCAGTTTGCGATCTCGGAGGCAACACTCCTGGCCTGGTCATCGATGGACGGAGAGAGCCCGCGGTCAGGCTCCAACCAGGGTAGCGTGGCTCACCTGAGTGAGGTCAACCAGGAGAGCATCACCAGTCGAGGTAAAGGACTACAAAGGACTACAAACATGACTGCAGATGAAACAGCTTGTGTTGCAGAATCTAACAATGTTTACATGGAAGCAAAGATTTGGGATGATGGGTGAGCTCATTATTAATTTCACAAACTACCAACGTATAGTACAAGCTAAATGTTTTTCTTTAAAATGAATTAACATGGTATAAGAAGCCCTGCGATTGGCTGGCGACCAGTCCAGGGTGTACCCCGCCTCTCGCCCGAAGTCAGCTGGGATAGGCTCCAGCTCCCCCCACGACCCTGACTGATAAGCGGTATAGAAAATGGATGGATGGATGGATGGATTATTATTGCTCATGAAATACTGGATTTTATCTTGCAGCTGGATGGTGATGATAATTTTTCTACTTTATGTACTATTTGGTAGTTTGACGATAAACCAGTGCATCATATCATATACATTAACGTATACATGACATTATACATCATCATAAACAGGACAGTATTTCCCTCTGAAATATGTGGAGTGGAGTAGGAGTATAAAGTAGCTTCAGTAAATGTTCCCGCTGTAGTTGCTTTCCACCACTGGTAGAGACAGTATATTTTGTACATTTTTAATAAAATTGTGTATAATAATTGTGTATGTATATATATATATATATATATATATATATATATATATATATATATATATATATATACACATATATATTCAATATGCTTTGTAAAGAGTACTAATGATGGAAGATATGGTCAGGCAGTATAAAGCAGCTGTGCCAAATGTTAGTATAGGTGCAGACAAGCAGCTTGCGTTATAGCACGCTGCTTAATAATGAGAACATACTGTGCTATCTCTTCTCTCCAGGCTGGAGGGTTAGCTCATTATTAATTTCACTTTTCCCAACATGGACTGTTGGAAGGTAAACCCGCTACGCTACATCTGTATAAATAGCAATATTCAACATTCTTATTCCACAGCGCCGTCGTCTCTGTGCAAACTTTTTCTCCTCAAGTTAGAGGTGCAGACACTTACGGTGAGAGCCTCGTTGTTGTAAGATAAAATTCTTTAAGGATGTGGCACTTCATCAGTGCATTTGCATCAAATTATCTCATAATTTTTTTGTCAAATAAGTAAACTTTTTAGCACGAGGTGAAAATGTGTGACTGTGTTTTCTCTCAGGCCCAATTTATCCCCTTCCCCTTGAGAGAACGAATCAAAGCTGTGTCTGCATTATACAGTTTGACACAAGTGATGAATCAACAGTGAAAGGGGTGCCAGTGTTCAAGCTGTATTCAATACATCTAGGAGAGTTTCTGTCATAACACTTATTCAGCCAATGTGGAGATTTTTTTCTGCTGAGTTTTTTTATTCTGATGCTCTGAGTCAAACCTAACTTACTTTGCTCAGTAGGCCGGATCAAAGCCAGGATTCACTGACTGTGTTTTGCTGTGCTTAGACCTCTTCTTACTTGTATGATTACAGCTGAAACCAGGCTACTCAAACACATTTGATAATAATATAAGATAATGATAATAATAGGGATTTAGTCCCAGCTTTATGTCAGGATTTCTCATGTTTTGTATTTGCTACTAAAACTTGACCAAAACTCTGTCACACCCTCTTTCTGCTATCAAAATTGTACCAGTCCGAGGAGCACTAACAGCAGCTGCTCATTTTTTCCAGATCAGATATTGCACCACTCCTCAGCAGAGGTGTGGCCTCACACATATGTCTCCCAGGGCCACTACTGCCTCTCCTCCTCCGATGCCTGGGAGCCGATCAACAACGATCCCTCTGGCGTGGCGTCTGCCCCTGCTGGCTCTTACGTTATGGGGACCGATGGGTATGACGGACAGGCGGCGGCTCACTTCCTGTCACAGCAACAGCAGCAGCAGCAGTTCACTCTCCAGCAGCAGAGTCAGCTACAGCAGCTGCAGCAGATCCAACAGATCCAGCACTACCAGCAACAGCAGCTCCTGCAGTATCAGCAACAACAGGTGAGCGGTGGAGAGCAGGTGGAGTCTCACTTCTGTGGGTGTGACTGCGTCTCACTCACAGACTGTACATGTGAGATACCAGATGGAGCTGACATTTAGTGTGTCAGCATGTTTACCAAGTCACTCTCATAGTGCATGAACCCCAAGCTGTTGCTGAGAATACAGTCATTTCAGAAGGGTGTGTCAAAATACAGTCAGGTAATTTTTTCTCAGGTTCTAAAACCTTTTCAAAAGAGGTAAATGTAAATGCTTTTCATGGTGAGTGCGAAAGGTGGAAATAGTAGTTTGACAAAATAATCTTAGCTGACGGTTTTATTTTCTTTCATTTTTGTTTTTCATTGCTTTTCTTGATTTTCACATTACTGTGATATTTTGGCAACAAAACACTGTTTGTTTTTTTTTTACAGGTGCATAGTTTGCTGTAATTTCCCAGACAGAAATTAACATGTTACTCTAAATAAATAATGAGATTCCTGGAGAGAACAAAGTAATTTGGTAATAATTATGGGGAACTGAACACTAATGTGTTTATTGTTCAGTCTCATTAATTGGTAGTGTGACCTCAAGAAAAACTAAAAATAAATGACTACAGGCAGGCATAAAATTTAATATTTCAAATGTGGAGAATGAAGTGGAGTGATATTCACTGTGGTTTAAACGCATTACTTTCTAGAAATTGATTTTCTAGAGGAAATTTGTCTGGTAGACAGACACAGTCTGAACTGTATATAGTTTTTCTTGTATAGCTACTGTTTATTTCATATTTCCTTTCTTTTTATATTTATCTATTTATTTATCTATTTTTTAAATCTTGAAGCAGCATTGAAGGGCAAAGCAAGAATTTCATTGTGTAGTGAAACTTGTTTATCTGTACAATAAAACGATGGAATTGAATTTAATTGAATTGGTAATTATAAGTAACCCCACTAATTAAGGCCTGCACTGACTAAAACATTACTTCTTTGTTTAAACAGCAAGTTGGAGCCAAAATGAAATAAGTCTCAGTCGCATATATTTCTCAAAAAAAGCTGCTTATCTCCTGTCCACAAAGATAAGTAGTATTGATCGCTGGCATAGTCAGAAAGTGGTACACTGTATACCGTATTATCTTCTTAATCCTTCATTCTTGGCTGCCGACACAAACCTTTGTGTATTTTGTCAAAGTGCTTTGCGCTGTGGCGCCTCTGACATGGAGGGTAGACTTGAGTTGGTAAACAGGTGGCAAACAAGCAACAGATCTCAGGTCTTCCTCTAACTCTTCCTCCTCACTCTGTTTCTAGCTGCACAGTGCCAACCACTCTTTGCAAGCGACGCCCAACAGCACCATCCACAGTCTGGTCCATCCCGCTCACCCACCACTGGTCGATCTGTGGAACACGAGCCAGATGGAGGCCTATCAGGCGGAGGCTGGAGGCTACATGGGTGTGTCGGCTGTGGTGGAGCCGAGCCTGTGTGTCCCCCCTGGAGATGAGACGCTGGGAACAGAACACTCCCCGCTACTGGAGCAGCAGGAGGAGGAGGAGGTCAAGGTGAGGTGAACGTACGGCTAGAGAACATAAAATTACATCTTGAGAGTTTAATATTTGATCTGTGAAGTGCTGAGCCAGCAGCAAAAAGGACTGGTGGCTTTATTTCGCCAGCGACAAATCATACATCATTTACATTAAATATTTTTCAGTTTTTTTCCCAGTGTCACATCTATTTCCAGTCATTTAGGAAGAAAGGGGAATGGTTGGTTTTAATTCATGCCAGTGTGACAAGAGCTAGTGCTGAAATGATTAATTAATTAATTGATTAATCAATTGTCAGAGCAGTAATCAAATTTTTTGAAGTAAAAATGCCAGATTTTCTCTGTTTCTAGCCTCACAAATGTTAGGATTTGCTGCTTTTCTAATTTATATTTTTCAAAATTGAATATCAATATATATATATATAAGTTTTTGGCTGCTAGTTGGACCAAACAACCAATTAATTAATTGGGCTCTGAGTAATTGTGGCATTCTTCACACATTTAAAAGGCCAAAAAAGTAATCAAAGAAAACACTAGATACTAAAACATTGGTTGAACTCCTACGCCTGAGTTACTTACTTAGCTTCTGACCAGCAACCTTTTTAAAGAGCCACTTTTAAATCGGTGTCTTGTGAGTCACTTTATATAGGTACCAAACCACCAGATCCATAAACCTTCTTTATGATGTCTGTGTCGAGGCGTTTGACTCTCCAAAGACATAAAGACAGCGCATGAATGTGAAGCTTTTCAGCAGCTGACTCAGACGTCTGGGGTGATGAAGCTTCCTGCACACACCACAACAGCAAGAAACTGTGACTATGATTTAACAAACCAATAATAATGACCACTAAATTTTCATCACAGACAACTAAATGTCAACTGTGATGGATAACCCATTTCAAACAAGCCTGGAAAGATCTTTATACTCGGCTGATTGTCTGAAATATAGGAAATCAATCTGTTAACCTTTGGAAGTCATTGGCAGGAATGTAAATCAAATCAAGACTTGTATTAAGGGGTTAAACTTGTATTACTATGAAGCCTTGGTTATATTTAGATGCATATTAGATACTTAGACTGCTAAACATCTTGTGTGTGTGTATGACTGTAGTTGACCGATCCCTCTGTGTGTTTTGCTCCGCCTGTCTTCATCAGGAGGGAGAGGTCACACTGTGCATGGAGCCAGAGTCGGCCATGTTGACCCCACCCACGCAACAAGGGGATGCCTCCGGTGGCAGTAGTCCAGGGCAACCGCCAGCAGAGCCAATCACCGAGCGGAAGGCCTCCGATGTCACCTCCGGCCTCGTTCAGATGCTAGAGGAGAAGGCCGAGGAGGGGCTGGCCGCTTCCATGGCAACCAACTGAGTTCCTGGCTGTTGAGAGACTCCTTATTACAAACTGACCGAGGAGTCAGCTAGGAGTGAGCGTAATAATACAAAATATATATCTATTAATCTGTTCCTTTTCAGGTATCAAAAACACAACTTTTTGGTTGCGAGATGATTTCTTCACAGTGGTGAGAAACAGATTTGGAAGTGGACTCCCGATGAGACAAGAGCTGATGCAACAAAGGACACCTATTTCTTTGTAAGCCTTACATCCCAAAGGTAACTGAGAGGAGTGAGGAGGAGGAGGAGGAGGAGGAGGAGGAGGAGGAGGAGGAGGAGGAGGAGGAGGAGGAGGAGGACCAACTGAGCGAGACATTTCCAACAGGGAAATGAAACCTCGTGGAGCCGAGGAGGAGGAGAGGAATGGAAACATGCATGCTTTTCATGAAGACAAGCAACTCGACCCTGTCATCGTCTTATAATAATAATGATAAAAATCTATTCATGATAAAACATTATAATAAGAATAATTTTGTAATAAAGCAAAAAAAAAGAGCAAGACAAAAATCTATGTATAAGTGTATGATAAGATATGACAGTTTTCCTGTGGGAGAACTACTCTGTTTACAGCTGTTACTCTACATATTAGATAGTGTTTAATCAAATTAATTTCCCTGTTGCATTGAACACATACAGTATACTTTAATAATGGCAACCCAAACAATTTCACATGTAATTAAAGTAGGCTCAGAAAATGTCAGCATTTCAGTGAAATGCAGATTAACCCACTAAAATGAATTCTTCTATGATGTTGTGGCACCAGGATGCCCGAGGCACAACCCAGGGACAGGCCTGTCCTGCTGACTGCACACACTAAACTCTGCACAGATAAGGATTGTAATGCAAGATAGTGTGCTTCCTACTCTGTCTCTCTGTATGCATGTTTCTTCAGAGTACTATGGAGTACCTGTACTATACGGCACTGTATAGACTTTGCACTGAACCATAGTATCCACGATGGGGCCACAGTGGGCCTGCGGTGAGTTTCATGACAAAGAAATAAAGACAGAGCTGCATAAGCCAGTCTCTTTTGCACTGATGCAATCCAACAGATCAGAGGTTGCCTTCGGACGGCTGATGTTACCCACTTCCCACTCTGAAAGCTTTCAGCACCACCGACAACCAAAACCGAGCCACTTGACAACACAAAGCCTCAGCTGCTTTTATCCACAGACATAGTTGCGATAAATTGAGGATGATAACCACTATTTGAATGTACTGGAAGGCAGACGGCAGTACATGAGCATTGCTCCTGATGTCTCCTCGCGGTCCACATGGGAGAGAGTCAAACGCTTTCCTAAGAAACAAAGATAAACAAGTGAGTCTTTCAAACTGGCGGGAGGGAGCTGTTGAAAACGGATTCACTGCTTGCTCATCTAGACCACCACTACACACACACACACACACACACACACACACACACATACACACACAAATATCTAAATTGTAACCAGCAATAGGCAGGCAAAACACTGGCTTCCCAACAGACCAGTGTCAGCTCTGTCGTATAGATGTAAATAGTCTGAGTATATAAAAATCGCCTCTTGCTCACAGTCACAACTGTTCTCGTACAGTATGATTTCTTTATTTTTTTACACCTCTGAGTCCCACGTTGTTTTGGGATTGTTCTCAAGCTCACAAGTTAGGCCTGGCTTTTGTTTTTCTCATGTGTAACCACCACACAAAGACGAGTGAAATGGAGGAATGTGTTGTATATATAGAGCAATCGCTCAAACCGGAGAGTGTTTTATGCGGGGGAGGGAGGGGGTCCATCAGTGGGGAAACACGGTAGAACACCAGTAGGTCTGAGTTCACGGGGGAAATGACAGCCTGCGTGCCGCTCAATCAGCCAATCAGGGAATAGAACAGAAGACTAGGACTGAACACTAGAGCCGAACAGATCGGTGTCTTCCTGCTCATCGTGATTACTGTGAAGCAGCTGCCTGGAGTGTGTTAGTGATTATAATGATGTTTGAGAAAGCATGTTTTCATTTCTTTACATATTTATTTTCCCGTGTCTTTCTTTCGCCTGAGGAAGAATGGTTGTTTTCCAGCGAGGAGTTAAACGGAAACCATGCAGAACGTGGACTTTTCTGAGCATGACTCACTGATGAACTTTACAACAATACACAACCACTGTTTTCATCGTTTCTCTGTTGGGGAGCACCCTCTCCTCTCACTTTGATGATTGTGTGAGAAACTTTCAAGATAAAAAAAAAAAAATACAGTTTATTGACTTGAATGAATTTATTTATTAATTGCTTCTTTATGCAATGTTGGGGACAATGTTTATTTTTCTACGGACTTGTTGAAACCCCTCCCAGTATAAGTTAGAATAGGTGTCATGGTTGTAAAGCAGCCTTGCTTCTGGTCAGTTTTGAGCATTTTACTCTAAGAAAACCCCGACAACTTGCTAAGAGATCAGAGATGGATAGTTTGGCAGCTCTCAATTGTAACAAATCTATCATGGTTTTATCTCACTTCAAGAACCCCCGTCAAGAGTGGGCTCAAAACTGCAAACAGAATGACAGAATGTCTTTACACGATGGCACATATTCATTTATTTATTGAACAATTACTTGGCGGGGAGGAGTAATGTAACATCTTGTACAGAGCCTATACTTTCATGTAGGTACCAACCCTTTTGGGAGCAGTATCTTTTTCTGTATGAGTCATTCAGTTTTAAGGACATAATGTGGTGGAAAGGCTATTGCTTTATATTTGTTGATGTAACAGCTTCAAGGCTAATTTGGACCTGGCTAACAAGAGGTATTGGTTCATAAAGAAACACGCCTGGACTTGATGAAAAGAGACTGCTTCAATTTGGGTTATTTTATCGCTTTTTTTTTTGTTGTTGATCAAAATCTCAATGAATGAATAAACTAAGAACAAGAAGCCAAATATATTTCTGTGGATGTTAAGGTTTACTGATCACATCTTTGTTAACCAACCGGTTTGCAATTGAGTTCCTCTTTTTGTATAATTCTACTGCCATCTTTCCAAGAGTTACAATAACTTGTCTGCAGGCATGACGCTCAAAATCTGCTTCGGGTCCTCTGCCTTTCTCCTTCTTGCTCTTTCTATCTCTTTGTATCTGTTCTGTATATTTGTGTCTGTCTGTATGTCTGTCTGCCAGTGTACAGTAAGTCGTCTGCTGTCTTGTTGGAAGAATCACTGCCTAAAAAAAAAAAAAAAAAAAAAAGAAAAATTTTCACATCAACCAAATGGGATTTGAGGCAATCAGACATGTAACATAGATATAATTTGGAAATGTGTGGCAAACAAACGTAACCGCTGTAAAAAAAAATGCTGTAAAAAATTGGATGGCTTCTGTAAAAGTCTGTATAGAATTGGATTCATTTGTCTGAAATGAGGCAGTGTGACTGGTGATACCAGTGTACACTCACGACACTCACACCTATGCATGCTAGTTGGACGGTTGTCACAGGACGGTTCTTCCACGTGACCCCCCCCCCTTCCTCTTTCCCCTTTTGTCAACAACTCTCCGTTTCTTCCTGTTTCTCTTCCTTTCCCCTCTTTTTCCTGCACGACAGAACCTCCTACACCCCCTCCAGCTCCTTTACCTGTCTCCTCTTCTTTTCCTCCGGTGGAGAAAGAGCAAATAAACAAACCAACAAACGGCATTTCTTGTGCATATGTGTGGATATTTTTTCCAGGGAGCAAATAATTAGATTATCACACGTTCACCAGTTTCTCTCTGGAGCTTTAACACATGCGATATGTCTCTTTTTAAACATTCTTGGCCACAGCAGGTGTCTCTGCCCAGCTCGTTGGTGCTTGTCAGACGAAACAGCAATCACCAAGGACCTGGCAGCAGCGTAATCAAGCCTGTCATGCTTTTCCAAAAACATTCCTCTCCAGCCCTTATCTGGGATTTTATGCCAGGAGAATATTAATGACAAATTCTCAGAGGCAGGCCTCCTCTATGGGGACTGGCTGCTTATTCAGTTAAATTCACACAGGAATCAGAGACTGAAGCACACTGTTGACCTTCACAGCACAAAAATGTTTATGTGCTCAGAGATTTTCTCTTTTCAAGCCTGAGTGTTAGCACTGATACAGTGATTCTTTTACCCACACTAGTGGCTTATCTGTCAGTCAGACTGAAATATCTCAACAACTATTGGATGGATTGCCATGACATTGGGTACACAAACTCATGCCCACCTGAGGATGAATCACACAAACTTTAATCTCCTGAATTTTCATTTAATGCCACCATCAGATTAAAAATGTATTTTGTTGTTTATGGGATATGAAATACTATCTACAAAGGCCTCTTTTAGTAATAGATGTGTAAATTTGAAGGCTTATCAGACGCCAAAACATTACTGTTGGTTATAATACTCAAAGACACGATTTTGCAACTTTAGAAAGTTTTCATGGTGGCAGTTATTTCATACAGGGTTAATGTTACAAAGTAATGTATTTGATTGGCCGACGCAGTGCCTTCGTGATTGATGTGGTTTTGCAGTTAAGCATAACTGGATGCATTTAGGGGATTGTATTTTTTCACCTAAAGTCGCTCGGAGCACAGCTACTTACAAAACATTCTCATCAGCCTCGGCTGTATTTTGCGTTTAGTGCTGATGATCAAATGTTAGCATGCAAACACACTAACCAACAACTGTGAACATGGCAAATGTTATACCAGCTAACTCATCATCATGTTGGTATGTTGACTTTAGGATTTAGCTCAAATCACAGCCACTAATTTTGTAAATAAGTGAAATAATCTAGCAGACAATTTTGATATTTATTATCTTTAAAAATTACAGACTGGTAATAACGATTTGAATATTTACCATACAGCAAATATATGATAAACGTAAGTCATCATTCAAAATTAGCCTCAATCAGTAAACTTTAAATGCATGATCTCTTTGACCTCTGGGTCAAATTAATTAAGTCTTCATCAATATGTTATACCATTATCATACAATTCATTGCTGTCAGTTAATTTTTGATCAAAGGCATGTAATGAAATTAACAGACAGTGATACATGATGTACAGCTACATTCAACATTTCCAAGATATGGCTGGACATTGAACATTTGTGATATGTAGGACTGGACACGTTTGTCCGTCTGCAGTTCAAAAGACACAGGAAGGCACCTGAGATTTTGAGTGAAAAAGTGAGACTGTCGTGAGAGTAGAAAAAAAAAATCCTGTACTACAAGTTTCAGGAGCTTTGTGTGCACCAGCTAATCCCGCTCGCCGAGAGCTCAGTGTCTGTGGGGGCTGTGGGTGAGCCCGACTCCTCCACCCCAACAGCAGCCCTGTCTCTGGGGTAAAGGAGTGAAATCAAAAGAAGGTAAAAGTCTCTTTTCTTTAAACCCAGTCTATATGGGCTCATCTGACTCCTCGCTCTCCCTCTCCCTCTCCTCCTGCAGCGAGGATAGTGTGAGGACAGGGCTGGTCGGTGACACGGGGGAGGCAGGAGGTGAAGGTGAGGTAGGGGAGGAGGTAGATGGCGACGCTGGCTCTTGCGAAGCAGCGTCAGCTCCTCTTGTGGTGGCAGAGCTGCCACTGGTGCCCCCAATGCTGGTGGGGGAGGGGGGAGCAGTGTCGCACCCGGGAGCTCCTCTGGAAGATGATGCCTTCTCTCGGGAATCCTCCTTGGACTCCTTCCTCACAAGCTCACCCTCCCTCCTGCTCCCCTCCCCCCACATGTCTCTGTCCCGAGTGGGGGAGGAAGGGGTGGACGAGGAAGGAGGCTGGTGCTTCTTGGTTTTCCTGCTGGCATCTCTGAAGCTGGCCAAAGGGGGACGAAGCCTCACCCCGCTGCGGGTTGAGCCCTCTATAGCTTTCTGTAACTGTTGGAGGAGAGAGCGAGGCTGAAACGTGTTGAAGTGACAATGTAGGATTGCTACAGTGAACATCCAAGGAGATGAGTTGAGGGCGGTTAATGGAATAACTGCATGATTCAGAGCATAAAGCATGATGCACCCTGTGACAGAACAACTGCCCACAGTGTGAGATCATCACATCTCTCGCTGTCATGCCGCATTACAGGATCAAACCAAGAGAGGTGACAAATACATGCAGATAAAGAAAAAAATGAGGAGAAAAAAACACGACTTTACCTCTTTCAGTGCAACGACACCCACCAGCTTTCCAATACTGGTGACATAGGCGTGACTGAGACCCAGCAGAGAGAACAGAGTGTGGGTCTGAGTAATGAGAGAGAGGAGGACATGATCCAGTTAGTGTTAAATGTATTGTAGTGTGACAGCACGCTGCTTGCATGGCTGCACTGTTCCTCGTAAACAATTTCTCTGCAAGTAAAAGAGGAAATATATGGCTTTTGCTACACAGCGTGAGTCACACTGATTGACACTTATCAATTTATCATTGCATTGCATTGGCTGAGACGTACTGACATCTGTGTTTGAAACTTTGGCTCTCTGTTAAAAACTTAAACTCAAGCCGAAATCATCAGGGTTATTCTGTCAGAGTTTGGAAAGCTCATTCTAGAGCCACAGAGGACGTTATTCATCTGTCTACGGAGACTCCTTTAAAACATTGAAAAATTAAAGTTAGGACAGAAGAATACAAACAGAACAAAGTTTGACAAGTTTTAGTTCCTTCAAAATGCCTTAAAAATAGTCGTCCTCTAAATATTCCTTTAAAATCTGCTGGTGGAAATATGAAATTGTAATTGTTCATGACTCATAATTGCATAATCGGTGACTGAGCATGATATTTGCATGTGATGACATGTCACCCTGGTGTTGTCACCTTGTGCAGAGACGTTCTTTCCACCAGCTGAAATGGGGAGGGGTCTATACGTATCTGCTCCATATCGATTGGCTTATCCAGCTCTTCCTCTTCCCAGGCTTTGATCTGCATCAGCCAATCACAAGGCAGAGAGATGGACTCAGAGCACACAGAGTTTCTAACTATTCATTTGGATGGTTTGAATGTGTCATTATTGGCTGTGTGAATGCTGAATCAATAAGGTGAAGTACCTCCTCGGGGGACATGGTGTCCGACAAAGGAGGGGCCGTGGTCTCCTGAGTAAAGATGGGGGAAAGAAAGAGCGGGGGACAGATGGGTGGGCATGCAGTCAGTTTGAAAAAGCTACACAGATGATGATAAGATGACCCCTGGTGGTTTTATGTCATCACCCACTGCAAAACATGTCAACTCCTGTATGTATGCATCATGTCACGCTTCTCCCATCACATTAGCCAGGTTGGCTCAAGCTGCCATGTTGGACTGATGCCCCTGTCTGAGCTGTCACTGCCAGCTCGACAGCACATCAGTGATGCGCTTTGAGCTTTTGGGGTCAAAGAGATGGGAATGTGAGGTTGATCCTAGCAGTGTACCTGAGTTTCAGCCTGGCCTGACGAAGACGTGGAGGAGAAGAGTCTCTGAAGGGTCCTCCTGACAGACGGCAGCTTGCGCTTGTCTGAGGACATGGTATGGCAACACATGTAAGAGAAGAGAAGCGACATTTGATGGGTGGCCTTGTCTTTATGTGCAGTGGAAATGTCATGTTACCTGAGCCTGTGTGGTTGGTGGAGGGCTCCTGAGGTTTGGGGGAAGGCATGGGCCCGTTACATTCCTCCTGTACTGGACCAGTCTGAAGGCACAACATAGCTGTTAACTGCATCTTTTTTTTTTTTTACGCCAACTTCCTGTAGGTTGATTTATGATTTGTTTTTTGCACCTTTTCTGCGCCCTCTGCTCCGCCCTCCTCATCTACGAAGGTGAAGGACTCCCAACTGACTTTGGATCCCTGACCTGGTGAGCTCTGACCTCTTTCAAAGACTCGCCTTTCTGGCGAGAGCCACCAGTCAAAGACGGCTTGAAGCTCCGTCCTCTCGATGGAGCCCAGAAGAATCATGGATTCTGCAGAGAAAAATGTTTAACATTTTGGAAAATGTTTGTTTTCTTTCTTGGACTTAGATGAGAAGATCCATACAACTCTCATGTGTGTAAGTTAAAATATGAAGCTACAGCCAGCAGGGCTTTAGCTTAATTTAGCATTAAGACTGGAAACAACTAACTTGGCTCTGTTCGAAGGATAAAAAAAAAAAGCGCACTAAATTACTCATTATAACATGTTAATTTAATCCATACAAAATCAAACACAAAAGTGGATAAAATCAAAGTCAATGAGTGTGACTACTTCTTGGCTGGGAGCTGTGATTTCCTGGAGGCTCTAACGTGTTAATTAGCAAGCTTTAGTGGTGCTGGTAGGCAATTTTTTTTTACCTTTGGACAAAGTCAGGCCGGCTCTTCCCCCTGTTTCCAGTCTGTATACTATGAAAAGCTAACCTCCTCTTCATCTAACTCTTGGTAAGAGAGAAAATAAGCATATTTCCCTCAATGCTTAAATGCTTCCTCTGACACTAAGCATCTATGGAGCTAGACAGAAGCATGAAGAACCAATATAACGATCAGTCACCCGCCCTACCTTTAGAGTCGACCAGGGGGATGGTCTTTAGAGTTGTGTTCTCTAGCAGATGGTTAAGTTCCCGGTAGCTGGACTGAGAAGACAGGAACTTCACTTTGCGCACCATGATGTCCTCCACAAAGATGTTATACTTGCTGGTGATGCAGAGATACCAATAAATACCCTTTGTCTTCTAAAGAAAACGTAATCACTCAAAATAAATGGTTCTCGCTGTTTTAACTTTACCTGATGTGCCCGAGGGCCAGCTCAGGCAGGTAAGGCAGCTTCTTAACTTGGATGATGGAGTCGTAGAGAGAAGGCTGCAGACCCTGGGCCACCATGTTTGCTAAGATGACGGCAACCATCATGGGCAGGATGTGAGAGATCTGACCGGTCAGCTCGAAGCAGATTACTGCAGTGGAAACCGTATGTGTGACAGCTCCTGTCATGGCAGCTGCACCTGGTAGGAAGCAACGGAGAGGACATGTGGAAAAAGTTAAGTATTATTCCTTTGTATTCCACCTCCTGACTCCTCTGTGTCTGACAAAGATCCCATTTGAATTCAAAACATTGTACTTTTAAATAATGTAGTACAGTTGAAACTTTATATGGTGGGTTTAACATTGTTGGGAAGCAGAAAATCAAAATCTAAAGAATCAAAAATATCTGTCTATCGCATCCATCTATTTTTTATTTTGTTTTTTAAGAGTTGGGGCGACTGGAGCCTGTCCCTGCACATACTGGGCAAAAAGTATCACTCATAATAACATCCAGTTAAGATGAAATCCATTCACTTTTGTGCTGAAACACACAGAGCAGGGTTACAACACTGAGTGGGACATCAAATTCAAGAGTTTTCAATGACTTTAAAGGTTTAATTTGTGGAAATTCAAATGTTTCTGAGTAGATTTACAAAGTCACATTCAAAATCATACATTACAGAGGCCTCATTTTGTCCAAAGATGCTACCAAGTCATGTGGCAATGATGAAACTGCTTCTAAACTGCTGCTGAATCAACATATTTGAACTGGTGGAAGAGAATTGTAAATGCCAGGGCAGACAGCAGTCCACAATGGTGAATGCTGGTGCCATATAAATTCAAGCAATTTCAAAGCCATTAATTCAAAGCATTTTTTAAAATCTACAAGGCCTTGATAAGTCTCAAGGCCTGTGGGAACCTGAGCATGGCACTGAGGTAAGTAGACTGACCAATGACAGCATAACCTCCCGGCAGGATGCGGTAGACTATCCCATCAAACAGGATTCCATTTGGGAAAAGAGTGGCCATGATCTCCCCTACAAGGCGACCGAAAGCGGCTCCTTGAGGAGAGAGATAAGACGCTGGTAAAGACAAATTGAAGTGAAGCTCAGCAGGAGATACTGCACTCGCATTACAAAATCCTCTTACCTAATATGAACACTGGCATAAAGGCGCCCGAGGGGATGGGCATCGTGGTGGAAACTGCTGACATCCAGAACTGCAGCACAAAAACAGGATCAAGGTTGGATCAAGACCAATCCCAGAGGTTTTTCACGCTGTCACATATATTTCAAGGCAACATCTAGAGTACACAGCAAGAGGGAGAGATACCTTCATGACACAGAAGAGGAGGAGGATTACGAAGACGCTGACATGTGGATGAAGCCATGCAGATGAGCGACCCAGGCCAGGCGGAGCAGGAGATCCGGAGATTTTGGTCCAGGTGAAATTATCAAACAGGGAGTTGATACACTCTCTGGGCATCAGCTGCCAGAGGGTACAGACACACATAAACAAACTGAGTTTTCCACATGACTCTCATGACTATGGCCTTACAGATGCTTTATCAAAAATCAGAATAGTTTAACATTGAAAAAAGAAAAATCTAATTTAAAAAAATGTATCAGTGCACATGGTCAGTATTCTGCTTACTTGTATTAATGGTCATTTTTGGTCAAGTCAAAATGACAAATTCAAACTAGAATATCTGGGCTTTTTCAAATTGCACAACTTGAAATTACCTCCATGAAGTTTCAGAGAGTGGAAATCAGAGCACATAAATTTTGATTGTTAGTTTTCAAAGTGAAATGTTTAAACTCTGTAGTGTAGTGCCGTTCAACAATGTTTCATAATCAGGTAGGTAAAGAGTGATTTAGCATTACTAAAATATTGTTGGCATCTTGATGGATAGTTTTGAAATAGTCAAAATCGCTGCAGAGCCAGAGATACTGTCTTTTTTAAACCCATGCATTTTCCTCCCTAGTCAAAAAAATCTGGAGTTTTTATCATTTTCAAACTCGTAGTCTTCAGCCCCAAGCAGCACGAAGCATAGGCATTTCACATATGTAGTTCTACTCCCTAAGATCTGCAAACAGACTTTGATATGCAAAATCAGCAGATTTCTTTAGATTGCATATAAATCATTACAACCATTTTTTGCTTCCATGCACGGTGATGTATAACATGACAAAAACAACACAATCTAGATATTAACGGACAAGACACACATCAACAAGAAGTCAGAGAGCGTGAGATTGATTCAACCTGACCTCTCCAGCCATAAACTGTCCAAATCCAGGAGGAAACGTGAGGGTGGCGATGATCAGTGTCACTGCACCTGGATAGATCAATCGACTGGACGCACACACACACACACACACACACACACACACACACACACACACACACAGTGATTAGTGTGTGGCCCAGTGTATTCTTAGGAACCTATAACAATGAAAAATAACTGGTGTTTGTGACAGAAGTAACTGTGTACCACCACTGATGGTACGACTCTCCTGGTGCTGCTGCTCGCCTCTCTCTAATGGTGGAGACTAATGTTCCCTGACCGCTGAGTCTCAGAGGATAAGTGAATCTCCACATTGAGTGAATAACTGGCTGAAAGGCTGTTAAGGCTTTGCTGCTGTCCTGGCCAACGTTGTGAGACTGATGACTTGGGAGAATGGAGCTGAGATACATTAAGAGGAATTGGGTTTGAATGCACAAATGGTTTGAGTTCCTTGGAACAACGTCTGCTACCCTGAAATACTGTGGTTTAAGAGCGCCACATTAATCCACCGCAGCAGGAAGTCCACGGTTGTGTTTGTGTGTGTTGGGATCTCACTGTTTGGTCAGGAAGCGTGTGAGTGCCGTCGGTCTTCTCATGAAAAGAACCACCTGTCTGTTCAGGTAGACGAAGAACGCCCCCAGGAAGCCACACGAGATCCTAAAACATGAGAAAAAAAACTTACTTAGTACTTAGATACAGAGAATACACCATTGCTCAATTTCACACACATAAGCACACTGTCCTTAATATCCTCACCCTATTATTGCAAATGCAGGCAGCTCCTGCAGGTCAAAGGGGAAATCCATCCGAAAGTTAGTTTTGAAGAGAGCTGTGATTGTCACTGAGAAAAAAAAACATGTGACAAAGAAACTATAAACATCAAACAGTCGTGTTTGTGCCAAACTGATTAACTTAAGTCCAACGGTCACGCTAATCTTAGCTCTGTTTTGGTCTCCACCAGCTCCTGAGGGAAATATCTGGCTCCACTGTGTTTATCAGGTCATTGCTAAATGTGTCTGTCTGCCTCTTGGTGCTGGACAGTGAATCTATTTTATTCTTTAGTGCTGGTGGATTGTGAGTACACTGTAGGTGATGACGTCTGGTTTATCTTAAGAAGCAAATGTTACTTAGCTGTCATATTCAGCTACTTTCCATAAAATGCCGGTTCAGCAGTCTTTTACAACAGTGCACGTGTGTGTGTGTGTGTGTTAAGTGTGTGTCTGCTCTGCTCCTCACCAGCATCCTTGTTCCAAACAGAGAGCACCCTGAATATGAAGGCGCTGAATGTGGCGGCAAAATATCCCCGCCAGTAATTCCTCACCGCAAAGTAGGTAGACGTGACCTCAATACTAAACAACACCCCTGGTAGTGGGGAGAGAGAGAGAGAGAGAGAGAGAGAGGAGGGGGGGTCAGGGAAAGGAGGGATGAAGAGAAGTGGAAAAATAAAGATGGATAGTGTGAGAAATAAGAGAGGAGGAATAGGAGGGGAAAGAAAGACAGAGGAGGGGGAGGAGGAGACAGAGAGAGAGGGAGAGAGAAAGGCGACAGAAATGAGTTAAATAGCAGAATGAGTCCAAAAACACTTGAAGCTGAGGGTGTAATTATACACAACAGGAGAACCACAGGGAATGAATACACACACATTCTCTCAAACACACACATAAACACACACATACACACACAGGGGTATAATCAGCGTGTGAAGCAATGAAATAAACATCAGAGCCATCAGAAACATTATTGTGAACAAGATGAAAACAGCTGAACAGAAGATAGAATAAAGACCAACAATATGTCATTAGTGGATTTTTTCCTTTCTATGGTGATTGAAAACTGGGCTCTTTTTTTGGCTCATGCATATCGAGGGACTTTTGCACATTTATAGATGTTGAGCATTTTCATTATCAGTAAATCATTTGTTCTATAAAACATCAGAAAATAGTGGGAGTATTTCCCAGAGTAGAAGCCGACCTATTCTAATTTGTAGTTTTCTCTGATCACCAGTCCAATCCCCACAGATTACCCACCATAGAGAATAAACACAAAAGATGATGATGGAACCAAAGGATTTCTGGCATTATTGATTATAAAATTAATTAAAAGGTTAGTCACTTATCAAAATTGCTGCCAGTTAATTTTCTGTTGATTGGTGGAAAATGCATGTGAACATCTGCAGCTGAGATGGACATGAAAAGAGATACTCTCTTCTCAGCACCAGTTAGGGGTTAGATTAATAGCTGCAGTTCTAGTTTTCCTGTAGTAGCTATTAAGTACGTGTGTTTGTAATTAAAGTGGGTTGAATGCTCAGCTGAGGTTATTTATTGTTGCTTTTGCAAGAATATTATAAATAAAGCCAAATGAAGCCTGTGGTGAAACATGTCGTTCATACAGGTGCACCTAGTATGTTTTCATAAATACTGTATGAGCAGAAGAATATTGAAAGTGTTACAGTGAATTATGATCATGTCACCTATAATTTAGTGTATTTTTTGTCAGGGCCTGACTAACTCTCAAGGTCATGAGAAGATGACTTCAAAAAGAGGTACACAAATCCAGTAGCTCTGAGATGACAGGTGATTTTTTTTATACAATCAATACTGTTTTTTTTGACAAAAAACATGGTTTCAACATCCCCCTTTTTCCATTTAACAAAGTATGTCTAACTTTGAATAGTAGCATAATTTCAGGCTGTAAAGCAAAGAGTTTCAAGCCTGTTCCACCTCTGACTGGTTGTATGTGGCCAGACGTCTGCTTTGCTGTACCTGTGATCACACCCAATGGTGACGTCACAGGGTCCTGGAGTACACCTGTTCATCACTGCAGCGAGGTGAGGGGTTAAACCACTGAAGGTCAGAAGGGAGAGTAAAGCTACTCTTTAATAGGGCTGGCTGGATAAATTGGCCAGGACCATACACTGATAGCTTATTTTGGACATTATAGTATCAGTGTAAATCAGCCAATAGGTGACTGCATACAGATATACCACATATACTGAAAGTCTGGGATCATTTAGAAACCTGACTATTGGTGTTGTAGTTGTCCACCAGTGAGAACTGACAAATTTATTGTCAACTATAAAAAGCCTTGTCTCAGTATATATGCTGGTCATACTGCTTTAAACAAAAACATTTGACTATGTTAAGCTATATTTGTGTAAATAGATGGTTGAGAGATGAATCCTAAATTAAATCAGGGAATAACTCCACCAGGAGTAATATCGTATGGTTTCCCATATCCCGTGCTACTGACACATTTCAGTTGTTGCAGCCTCAGTACAGTATTGATTCAGTTCAGGGGATGTTTGGTGCAGTAGTTTTGGTTGTACGAGTCAGTGTGCAGGTTGTACAGTACCTCCTAGTGGAGTGCCGAAACAGCATCCCACCCCCACGGCACAGCCAACAGTCAGAATATCTGTGTAACCATAAGGGTTCTACTGACACAGAAAACAGAGAGGGAGAGGACAAAACAGGAGGGAAATAAAGGGGTGAGAGACACAATGAGGGATAAAAGGTGTGAGGATGATGAAGGGGGGAAATGAAAGCAACGAGTGACGAAACGTAGACAGAAAGACAGGAGAGTGAGTTGGAGAAAGAGAGAATAAAAGATCAAGGTGGAGAGGACAGGATGGGGAACCATGGGGGGGGGAGAATTGACAGAGGGGAAGCAAAATGGAATAAAGTGAATAAATAATGCTCACTGGAGTGTGGTTAAAAAAAGTGATAAAGAAGGGTAAAAAAAATCACATCAAGAGAATATGAAGCAGAGCATGCACACCCCAAAAGTAATTAGACTTAGAAGAAACAATTAATCAGGACAGAAACAAACATCGTCCTCGGAGATCGCGGCAGCTGATTGCACACCGAAAATGAAAGGTTTCAGAGATCAAATATTTCCTTGAATTATAAGGTTTTGTGTAACTTTATAAAATCGTTGAGTTGAGTTGAGCGATTGTCTTTATGACCTGTGACTTTGTTGCATTATGTATTTTGTATTCAATTTATATTTTTTTACCTGCGACTCACTCAGAAGGTGGAAAACCTTGAAGCTCACTGCTTCAGAAAAAGCCAAACAGCAGAAAGAACGTTATAATTCAAGGCTCATGTACAAGATAATCTGCAACAAATATTTATTCACCTTGAATTCATCGCTGCTGATGCCAGACACTTCGGGGGAAGTTCAACATTTTGCGAAATACATTCATTTGTTTTCCTGTCAAGAGTTACATCAGCATACAGTAGCATAAAGACTGGAAGCAGAGGGAGACAGCTAGCTTGGCTTTATCCAAAAGCTATTTACCTGACTAAGCTACTCAGATTTCATCTTGGAGGCTGAATGGTCATCCCTGCAGCTGCACATATCAGCCTTCTGAACAATATGACGTGTGCAGCATTAATTAGAATACTTTAGAGAAATACTGGCAGGTTTTTTTTACCTTCGGATCGAGCCAGGCTAACTGCTCTCCTGCTTTTGGTCCTTATGCTAAGCTAAGCTAATTAGCTACCTGCTGGCTCATATTTAGCATACACACATAAGAATGGTGTCTCATTCTCATTCTCAGTAGAAAAGCAAATAAATGTAAATGTTCCCAAAATATTGACCTAGTCCTTTAAAGTAGTCAGAAGCTACAGTATTACTGACAGGTTAATCTGCATGGTTAAATATTCATCACTTGTAATGCAGGGCACTGGTCTGAGGTCAGATTTAATATCCTCGTTTGTGTTCTTGATGTTATTTCAGGAGGACAAAGCTGACCAGAGACCTGTGACTGAGCAGGTCGGGGGGTGGGAGAGAGCAGGGCGGGACTTGCCTCCCACGGGAGCAGCAAAACAGGTGGCAACTCCCACAGCACACGCACACACCAACAGGTCCTGGTTATGGGTGCCGTTCTGGGGTTAAGGGTCAAGGGTGGAGACGGACAGGGAGGGGAGAGGGGTGGGGTGGACACAGACGAGCAAGGATGAATGAGAAAGCCGAGGGGAGGTGGAGATAGAGAGAGCGGGGAAAGAGGGAGACAGGGATATGGGAGGCCACTGTTAATACACATGCCAGACATTACCATCACACTATTAATACAGTGAGACACAAACACAGACGAGGTGCGAGTGGGGCGAGCCAAAACAAAGACACAAGAGAAACAGGGAGGGGAGGGGAGGGGAGGGCGTGAGCTGGGCGGGAGAGAGACAGATGGGAGAGGACGACAGTCACAGGGTTCCCACTTTCTCCTCAACGTCAAATCCAATTTCAAGGGCTCAAAATTGGCATATTCAAATGGTAAAATTCAAACACTGTAGAGGCCACATTTCTAAGACCGTAAAGACATGCTAATGCTTAGACACAGCAGTGCTCTGAGCTAAATGCTAAAGTCAGCATGCTCATATACTTAGAACGACAATGCTAATGTGCTGATGTTTAGCAGGTATGATGTTACACTTTTAATCATCTTCATTAAGTTTAGAGTTGGGTTAAATGACTGAAAGCTAATGCTAAAGCTAAAAAACTTTGAAATCTATATCTGACCCCAAAAGGTCTTAAATTGGCAATGTTAATACTTTAATGTCTACCATGTTCGCCACCTTAATTTATTGTGTTAGCATGTTAACATTTGCTATTTAGGTCTATACTGAAAGTACATTACTTTTTCAAGTATTTAGTCATAAACCAAATTATTTGACAAAACATTTACAACTCTTCCTGAGGGAAACATGATTGTCTGAACCAAATTTCATCACAATCCATCAGCCAGAGCATCACTAAAGTCATTAGGATGCATAATTTTGGGAGCATGAAAGTTTGTACAAAATTTCCGGCCTCCAGCCTGTAGTTATTGTGGTATCTTAGACAATACCTCCATTGAGTCATCTGAGCATGGCAAAAAATCAAAACAAAAGATTTTCTCAAATCTGAAAATAAAGATTTTTAAGGGCCTGTGGGAACCCTGTAATCACACGAAAGACAACAACAAAGCAAGTTGTGATAGAAAACTGCATTCCACATCTTCATTAGTGCATTGACTGTGGCCAGCGAGGAGATGAGGCCTATCAGGCCCTCGGCTTACCTCGTAGACTCCAGAGAAGATGGACATGAATCGACTCAGCACTGCGGCACAGATACTGGCGATGTGGACGAACGGACCCTGGAGGTGATGGGAGAAAATCACTGACACAGATGAGCGACACATAATGTTATCTACACAGACACTGACTATTGTCTGTAAAACAGGGAGTCTAAACTGGGACATGTTGTATCCGAGCAGGTAAATCACTGTATAATTGCTGGATATGACAGTTGCCCTGCTACTGTAATGAGGAAAATTAATGTAGTCCTGTGCAGAGGAGGAGTTGAATAATTTGCTTCAATCCCGTGAGAGGAGGGAGATAGGAAATACATGACACAATATGATTTATTATCTTCCAAGCTTGGAGAAAGGGCAGATAGAGTGATGGAGAAAAAAAAACAGGTGAAGGATGATGATAGTGTTGCTGGATCGATGAATGGTGATAGATTTAGAGAAAAATAGACAGGGTTTATTTACTTCTTTGCCCACTGGCATCCCACTGCCGAGGCCGGCAGTCAGCCCCACAACTTTAGCTACGAAGGCTTTGAGGGTCAAATACTCCTTCAGCACGACACCTCTCAGGATGGTTTTCAGCTCAGGAATACCAGACCCTGTAAAAAAACAAAGACAGAGGACAGATGAAGATGAAGACTAAACTTCTGAGCGAATGGATGGTGAATGCAGCAAATAAGAAAAAGTGGTAACAATGCTCCTATGTCACAGCAGGAAAAAAGACAAAAAGAGGTAAAAAACAGATGAGAGTATAAGAGAGGCTGACAGGTGATGAGGAGCTCACCGATGGCCTGAGGGGAAACCAGGTGACAGAAGAGCGAGGCAAACATGACAAGGATCATGGGATAGGTAACCCAGGCGAGGTACTGGAGCGGCACATTGCCCTTAAGCTCCCCATGCATCCACTTGTAGGCTGAAAGACAGAAAAATGACTGAAATACAAAAAGAGAAGAACCCAGAAATAGTGCATCACACACAAATGGGATGATTACAGACAGTAGAAACCAAAATCCTGTGTTAAAAAACTACAAATTGGACAGTAATAATCTCTATGGCCTTGGCATGTGGTACCTTGGAGGCTCTTTGCACTGGCGTAGTCCATGCTCCAGCTGACCAGAGCCATAGTCAGTCCCAGAAGAACCAGGAATATCCAGTCCTCCCCCATCTTGGTCACTATGTACCGCCGCACACGAGCCAAACAATCTGGGACAGAGAAATAAAATTAATGATTTATCTTGAATCCATTCATTACATGATTTAATTACTTACAGTTAGTTATTGTAACAATGCACTGCATACACTGCATATTTTTATTCCTGCAGCATTTAGAAGGTCTAAACTGCATTAAACCTCCGTGTTGGGGAATAAATTTATCAGAAAATACAACTGAACAATTGAATGATGAATAAAAAATGAAAAATCCAGATAACAAATGTCAGAGACCTTTTTTTTTTAGGTATGGATGGGTTACATTAAAGAACTTATGACCCCAGTATGCCACAGTATGTAAAAGTCCTGATGGTGCCAGTCCAGCTGCTTCATGTACTCTGCAGCAGCCTAATTACACCACAGCAGTGCTTCATATTTTATGAGCTCATCATGTTGCATGTAAAATCATAATGTGCAAAGTAACCAGTAATTGAGGCCAGCGGATAAATGCTGCTCTCACTAGCATGTGGTGTGATAAAAGTGTGAGGCCTCACGAAACAGTGGCACTACTTCAAAACTCTCTTTAGTTAAGCTTAGGGTATTTTGTTCATTTCCACTTCTGTTTCCTTGTTACCACATGAGGTGCCATGGCAACCACTAAAGTATGATCATTGTAATGGCCATCACGGTTCAGTTCTTCTCTGAATACCTTTTGTGAAGCATTCGAAGGTTTTCTAAATGATAGTGTGCTCCTGCTGGTCACCTTGGCATTTGGAGTAGGGGCGAGGCTTCTTGGTAGAAGAGGCGTGGCTGTGATGCGAGTCCAAGATCACGGGGTGATGGTGATGGTGCCGTCGGCCGTGCCCTCTGCGGGCGGTGGCTGTGTTGTCTCCTGCCTGTCTCCTCCATTGTCTCTCTGTCAGCAAACGGGCTGCCTCCCGTCGGGCAAAGTTTCCCAGCTGCTCCCTGTACTCGCCGTACAGCTGTAAGCGGGGGGGGGGGAAACACTGACAATGACTATGAAATAAAAAGAACCAAGTCATAGAAATCATGTGTTTCATAGGCCTCTCTGGGTTGTAGAGAAGGAAAACCAGATGCTTGATGGGAGAGGAGGGAGAGAAGGGAAAAGAAGAGGTGGAAGAGAAGGAAAAATACCTCTGACAACTGAGACTGGGGAGAAGGATAAAACTAGATCCAGTGAGAAGAGTCTTGAGATAACGAGAAAGAGATGGGGAATGTGCGGCGTGTGTGTAAGGGATACACACCAACCTGAATACCCTGGCAGACAGAAATAGACAAAACGGGCATAGAGATCGGAAAAACCCCTCCCTGAGAGGAGACAGGGGCTGGAGAGGAGCCAGAGGAAGAGATCCTGGAAGAGAGGACATTCCACATCTTCCCTTTCCGACTATATGTGCGCTTTACACCTACAAACACATGCAAACACAGTCACACGCAGAAAACACGACGCCTTGTACGCCAGCGTGATCAGTTTGCACAGCACTTGTTAAAACCATAGAAGCTGTGAAATACTGCAGATCCAGGTGCAGCTATGATGTGCAACTTAAACCTACAGATCACATGCGTCCCTCCACACAGCAAAGCAAGAAGCTAAATCATATGGACGGCTGGCTGTCACACATTTCTGTCTCATGTTCACACGGGAAAGGAGAGCTGACACATCCACCCATCAGGCCCAGAACCAGACCGAAAGCTTAGCTAACTGTCCATATTACGTCCACCAATGATAAAAGAAAGGTGCAACAACAATCAACAATCAGATCTGATGTGAAAATGTTTAAATAATCACAGTATGACACACATAGATTAATTTCAGTATGACTGTCTTCAGTGCCAGTGCACAAAAGCTGTTTTACACAACCAGTCCACTGTAATACATGAGTCACTACAACCACATGACAAAGCGACTGATATAGAAGTTTATAATTAATACACGAATACACCACATAGCAGGTGGCCAGCAGTTACACTGTTAAAGGCTCTTGAAAACTTTTGATGCCCCCAAATTGTCCAGCAAGTTATTTTAAACCGCACTAAACACTACGGCCCTCAAACTGGTGCTCAGAACGATGCTGCGCCGCTGACTGCTTAAAGGCCAAGTGTTTGTTGACCCGAGCTAACAGCAGGCCGTCATTACAAAACAATTACAAAACAAAATCAAACCACTATTCTCAGTTTTAATTATTATTTTAGACCTGGTTGGTTATTACTTCCATAAATCATTTATTTGTTGTTGCTCAGTTTGCTGCCAGAATGATGATGATGTTTTCTTCTGAGAGCAAGACAACGATGTGGAGGACCTTTAAAGTCAGTTAAGGATAATGTTTTTTCCTCACAAGTTAAATGAATTATTTGCAGCAAGAGACAAAAATTTGATGTATTGTGTTTGTTTCTCAATAGAGACGTGAGATGTCTTGTTGTGTTTCAAGCAAGTGACAAATTCAAATAAAGACTGACAGCAATTTTCAACTGCTGCAAATGAATGTGTTTCAATCAAATTAAAGGTTATTTATCCAGAAATTAAGTTAATTTTGCTGATCCATCACATATTTGATTGAAGAATACGGCCAATTGATAGAAATATAAAGTTATGTTTAATGTACTGTAGACCCTATACACTTGTTCAGTATAATCTTTTAATATATATATACATCTAACATGAGAGGCACAATCCACAAACAGCCACCCTGCATTTAGTTCCATAAACAACCCATTAAAGCCGTAATTGGAAAAGAGAAGTCAATTAAAATATGTAAACAGATACACTAAAATAACGTGTGGAGATTAAAGAAAAAAGACACAGAAGGACACTGGACTGTGTCATTAAGAAATAAAAAAAAAAGAATCACCCTCTCCCATCTGACCAGATGAAGCCTTTGGTCCTCTCGTCTTTACCTGTTCCTCGTCAGCTGTCTTTAGCATGATGCAGTAGCGGCTCTGTTCCTGTTCTGTCTTCTGTCCTACGCTGCAGACAACCTCACCACCACCACCACCACCACCTCTGCACTACACATTAACACCAAAGCACCAATCCATCAACATCATCAAACAGGCGCTGGCACCAGGCGTCATCAGAACCAGGGACAGTAACAAGAGGGCCCTGTGCACCGCTCACAGAGAGAGAAACATTTGTTACTTCAACATTACACTTCCCATGCCATGGACATCCAGAAGATTATTGACAAATACAATAAAATAGTTATTTCTACAAACTATATTCTACTTCTACTATACTAGACATTAATATCATGTTTATTTTACTGTCATGAGCCTTTACAGTAGTAGCCTTTACATTAATTTGATTGTTTTCAGATTTATTGTATGATTTTTTCTCCACTTGCTTGACAGTTTTACAACATGAACATGTCTTCAAGTTGACAGCATTTATATCATTGTACATAATATTTTGTCTGAGCCTAGCGTGTTTATTTGATCACGTAAAGCTACATTTTATAAAAAAGATTTCTTTGAACTAAACATTGGCTTGTCAGCTTAGGCTGTTAATTAAAGGTCATGATGCTATTTTAAATGGCAAAATGGGAACCATCCATTTAAAGAGTACTCCACCACTTTAGCATTGCACTGTTACGACTGATTGGTCAGATATCGTCTTTTATTTCATTCCACATTCTTCTCTCACGCCAATACCTGGATCCTACATTACCCACAATGCAACAATGAGACTTTACTTTCCTCTCTTTTAAAAACGTTTTCTCTTGAGAGGTTTTTTTGGTTCGTTTTCTTGTTGCTGTGCTGCTGTGATAATTAGCTGATAACCACAAACGTCTTGTTTTATCAAAGCTATTTCATTATCTATTTAAAAAACATTCACCAGCTCTAGTTTCTCAAATGTGAGGCTTTTCTTTGTTTTCTATCATTGTAATTCGAAACTGTTTTTAGACGGTTGGTCGGACAAAACAGTCAATTCGCAGGCGCCACCTCGGACTTCTTTCTTCTGACAATCCAACTGGATTTTAACCCTGATGCACTGCAGTGAAAATACATACTTAAAACTGAACTCCACAGAATTGTTCCCATGAAAGGAGGAGACGGAGACAAAAGGATTGACAGCGTGAGAGACACACTGAGAGCTGTGATACATTCATCAGTCAGGTGGATTTGCTGCCTCTATCTCTCAACCTTGTGTTTACTTTTATGTCACAGTTCAACCTTGTGCGTCCATTTGTGCCACAAAGGGACAAAAACAAATTTCACACGCTTTTCAATATCGATGCTGCCACTGTTTGACTTTCCAACTGTGGAATGACCTTCGCACTCCAAGTCAAGAACACCAGAGGATGTATCACCCCTCCCCCCTCTACACTCGCACTAATTTAATCTCAGCAAGACTCTTATTATTTTCCTGCACTTTTCTGTCTCTCTACGGACACATGAAAGTAGTCAGGCGTCACTGTGCGGCTCTGACACTCGCACTGTTCATTATTAGTTTCTTTTCTACTGTAAGAACTCAGTGTTCTAATGTTGTGCTTATAGCAAGTCTCACGGGATGAAGAAAATGTAAAAATGTAAACCATCCCTCCCTTGCCTTTGTTAGAAAGACAAAGCCTGTGTTAGATTATGCCACTGAGCTGTAAAGAGCTTTGAATTCATTCATGGATGTGCCCTTTATGAGCCAGCTTGAACAGGGTGATTCTACTGTAAAACACGGGCCGTTCAAGAGGTAAGAAGCAACTTCAAGTGTAAACAAAAAAACAGACGGCAGCTTGCAGAGAGAAAGAGAGGGAGAGCCTCAGTCATAGTGAGAGCTGCTAATGGATGCCGAGGTTGAAGGGCAGTGTGACATTGAGAGTTAATTAAAAAAATAATAGCACATTCCTGCGTCCCTCACGAGGGAGAGTCAGCACTGCATATTCATAAATATCTGTCTGTGTTTGTGTGGGTTCTTAAGCATGCTAAGTTTGTGTGTGTTTATCAGCGTGCCAAATTAATGTTTGTTTGTGTGTGTGTGTGTGTGTGTGTGTGTGTGTGTGTGTGTGTGTGTGTGTGTGTGTGTGTATATGTGGGGAGGCCTTACAACAATATAGCCCTGTCCCATAGCACAAGGTTAATGATAAAATCTGACCCACTCACTGACGGATAGATCAGGAGATTACCTACCCCCCCCCCCCATACACACACACACTCCCCGAACCCTCTCTCACAACTGTGACACGCACACACAAAGACGCACACAGACGCACACAGACACACACACCACAAGCGCATGTCTCCGTATGAATACACTAATTAACCAGCACAATAACATTTCCATGCCTCGTCCAAACACTGTTCAAGCTGTCATGTTCTAATTAAGGCATGTCGGTGAGGCCAAAAGAGAAAAATAAACCAAACTGTAAACTTTCATGTGTTATGTATGAGCTCACAGTTCGACTTTGCATTAAGTAATCCAGGAAAAAAAAACAGTGGAGGCCCTTCTAAAGCTGGTTTACATGCAATAAGTTAAGTCACAGCATGAAATTTTCAGTTGTTGAATAAAAAAACAAAGAGTAGACAATAAAAAAGTAGCCTTCTTCTACCCCTCATGTAAGTGCATCAGTCCTTGCAAAAACTGTTCCAACTAAGAAGTTGGTAGTATACGAGATGATAAACCTTACCAGGAATTGATCTATATTCAGAACAGTCTCAAAAGTGTTGATCCGCTCCATCATCTCTTCAGCCGTTCCTCCTGCAGGTTGCTGCTCCCTTTCTTGCGTGTCTTTAATATACTGTAATTCCCCCTCTGGATATCTTTGTCTTACATCTGTCCTTTCCTGTCTTTGCCTGTGTGACGGACACAGAGTGTACCTGCTACCTGCCTCCATACTGTATAGACTCCAGTGACTGACAGGTATGGCCAGTGCAGCGTGTACACACACACACACACACACACACACACACACACACACACACACACACACACACACAGGAGAAAGCAGTAGAGGTTATCACAGACACTTGAGGCTTGACAATAAATTGTCAGCAGCTCTTAATTCAGCCCTAGATTCTCAGTCATGAGGCCGATCCCTCAGATTCCTGCAGCAGGATCATAAATGCTACCTGGCAGGCAGGACATAAGCTTACAGTATGACAATAATACCTGCTGACTGAGTGGAGCCCATAACCATATTATCATTGTGTGGGACGGGGTGGGGAATACTGACCTGTGCTTTAAATGCCTTCAACATAGATGGCATGCTTTACTAAAGCCTAGCAGGGCTTCAGTATCAGTATCATGCTTTTTTTTTGGACAACTTTTGTACACAAACATGTTTTTGGCAGTGAATGCTCATATTTGGTTATGACAGGAAAGGAAAAAAATCTGAGGGAAAATATTTTACAGCTGAAAAATAGATTTTACTATCAAAGATGATTAAAATGACATAAAAATTATGAATAAAACAAGGCAAATTCAAATATTCTAAATGATACTCGCCAAAATACTTTAAATTCAGCCAATAAACCATTTGTATGGCACAAGTCTGCCAACATACAGTAGAGAACAACACTGATTTATTTTGGATAAACTGGTATCAGATGATAGCATCTGCTTGCTGTTCCATCAACTGGCATCTATTCTTCTCCTTTATTTATTTTGTTATTTAGTCGAGCCATTCGCCAACTGTAGGACGTAAAATGGGTCACTGACTGTTCTGTTGTGTGACCCAGTAGCTCTCACGCGGCGTCTGGGCCTTTGGGGACCAGAGAGCTGCTGGTTTTCTGTCTCACCAGGTTCCTTTTTGCAATTATCTGAGAACTGGTGAGAAACAGCAGTCAGAGTGGTGGACCGTAGTGTTTAATTTCACTTTGAGTGTGTTGGGATTGGATGCTTAACCACCTGGAACTATCATGATTCCCGAATGTAGAGTGTTGCTGTCAGCTTGAAAATGAAACAATTTTATTTATTTCAGTGGGCAAATATGTCTGATTTTGCTGTACCATTGCAATAAACTGCTGTCCTGTACATGTTCTTCCCTCCCTGTCTTTTCCCTGAAGCATCAAGTAAATATTTTTTAAATTTATCTTATTCTACGTTGTTAGTGAAAGGTGATAGTGGAATGAAGGAAAAGAGAGGGGGAATGGCATGCAGCCATGGTCAGATTCCCACTAGCGATGATGCAACAGAGCTCTTTCACAGCAGATGCTTTGACTCGTCATAGGAGGAAAACCACTGGTGTGACTCTGGGTCCCAGTGAGCAAAGCCATTGAGCCCGCATGCATAACACCACGGGCCTGAAACCTGCACAACAAAATGGAAAGCAGCCATCATTAATGCTATTAATCACACCTGCATGGCCACTACCTTAAACCCAAAGTCTACCAGAACATCACCAATGTTATCAGCTTTTAATTTCAACATCATCATCATCTAACTCTAACATGATCTCTCTTTTTCTTTGTAAATCAGTGATTATTTTGCTAAATCCTGCAATTACAATTAAATGAATTTCAAAGCAGCATCACACACATTTTGCAGCCATTTTTAAACCATTTGTGTGAGCTAAATTAAACATTTTAAAAAGCCCCAACAAATTATTGCAGTATTCTGGGTGTTTTTCTGAGGTAAAGACGATCTTAGTCCAATTGTAAATCGATGTGCTAATACCACCTTAGCCTTGAGAAGCTTTTGGCAAATGACACCTAGGTTTGTATTCAGTGTGGTATTTTGTTTGTTGTATCCCACACACAGATTTTCTTTTGCTTTTCCAAGCAGTCTCACCTCCGGCTGAACTCCTGTGTGCAGCCTTTCACCTTTCCCCCTCACTCTTCCCCCTGAAACTTTCCCTCTCACCACCCCTTGTCCCCATCCATCCAACCCCCACCCCTGAGGTGAAACCTTACTCGTGGATAAATTTAGCAGCAGTGTGACCCAATGTTCACTGACACACTTCTCCGCACCTCTCCCTCTCTCACGCTGTTTGTCTCTCTTTCGGCCCATCTCTCCCAGGAGGCCTGTTGTACAGACAGATGGAGGGCTTTGACCTTTACACAAAAACAATGACAAGTTATTGGCGCTGTTTCACAACGTTAACATGGCGCTTCATCTTGTAACTATTGATGTAACGGTTAATAGTTTAATTATTACATTATAGCCACCCCTGTAATTGAAAAGACACATCAAGTGACTGTGATATCATATGAAATTTAATGGCTTAATCGTCTACATCCCAGTCATTCCAGTCTGCGGGACATTTGGCAGGTGAACATTATCCCTTTTAGTAGCCTATAACATTTGAGACTTATGAGATCTGTTTCACTGCTGTTGACATTCTCGCAGATTGAGACCTGTCTCCTCACACAACCTCATATTTAACCACATCCATCACGTAAATTGTAACACACAACCAGCTGTATCAAAGCTCCCACAAACACACAGTATGCACACACACGGCTATCTGTTCTCGCCATCCTGCCGGGGTGATTCTGTCAGTGTGGCACAAGTCCACTGAGGGCACTTCCTCATTGCTAAGGTCAAGGGTCAACAACAGCCGTGTCACTTGGAAGTTATTAACACAGTTTAACAAACCCAGCAAGCAATGATTTGGTGATTTGCAAGGCAAAAGACGTCTAGACGTCTAAGTTAAATATGGCCTAAATTTAGTAAAAAAAAAAAACTTTTCAGACGTCTTGTTAAATGTTTACGTAATTACCAGATAATCTCTTAATCATTTTCAGGAAGTTCCCTGAAAAGAACTTTTCAATTAGGTACTAATCACAGGAATGTGTTCTCACACACTGTCAACACAAAACTTGGTACAAACAAGTCTAGACAAAAGTCTGTGACCGCGATGTTGCACCTCTGTGCCAGCCAGGTGTGCATTAGCTAACACTTAGTTTGGACTAAAGAGAGGAAAAATACAGACAGCACTCAACTGGTACACTTCCAATTAATAACGAGTGTAAACTTCCTTTAGTCAGTGCACAGCAAGGCAGAAATATAATTCAAGATATATATTGAGTTTTCCTAATCAGTGAATAATAACTTGGAGCTTTTCTTTCAAGGAAATTTCCCTTTTTTCTTTATAAATATTCCCACATGACATAGTAGCTTTCCAAGAAATTATCTAGAAAAAATGAAGCTGTTTATCTTATTCTTGACTTGTCCTATTACTCTTTTTTTTATTTTTACTTATATTGATTCAATTCTTATTGATTTTCTTCAGTTATTTCTAAAACAGTATTTAGTTGTGATCCTATAAAGTATAATGACAACAAAGCCGAACCTTAAAGTACAATATTTCAGCATGAGGCAGGGCCTTAGTTGAAGAATAGTTATTTCAATGCAGGAGAAACGATAATCACATGTAACCTAAATGTCTAAAATACATTAACTTTTTAACCAAATTCAACTGGTTTTACACTAAAAACACAAACTATTGTAACCTTGCAGCATCAGTGTGCATCTGTAAAGATTTAGCCAGCTAAACCATCAACCTGAAAATACACTCTGCCAAATCCTGCTGCTGATCAATAAACAAATTATATTCGGATGATCTATTAACAGCTCTACACATAAACTCCACAAATCCTTCAAGACTCTAATTTCCTCTCTCTCTCACACACACACACACAGACGGCATCAGCGTTCACACCTGAGAGATGTGAGACTTCACAGAGAGACATTAAGCCTGTAAATAGTGTGGTTAATTGGGATTTCTTATTTATATCTGACCTGTGGCCCCCCTGAGGGGCTCCACGAGGGCTAGGAATTACAGATTTGCTTTGGGCAATCATCCATCGTCTCAGACAGGAGGAAGAGGAGAAGGAAAAGACACTGTCACTCCTCCTCACTTTGCCAGTTTCTCAGGCTGCTCGAAACACACAAACACACACCAACTGCTCTGATCTCAGTTGCTCATGTCTCTGTCATTCTCATCTTATAATTTACATTCAACTCAGCGGAAAACTACCTTTAAAAACCCTGGACATAAACGCAAGGCTTCAAATCAATCCCTGACAACAACAATCAAATGCTGTGAGTCATTTATAGCCAAAGAGCAGGTGTGATTGGATGAAAACGGTACAAAATAAAATCAGTCAGTGGCAGACATGATGCTCGTGAGAGGAATGACCATCATTCTGGATAAGCATTCAAACAGATGAACTAGAGGATATAGTGACATGACTTCATCTCAACATGTACAACTAACCTGTCTGCTCAGGTTTCCTGTATACAGGTATTTATATCCACCAACGAATGAAAACAGCAATGACTCTACAAGGCTTCAGGAGTACTGATAGAAGGTAGACAGGGTCAAAAAGCAGAAATGTGATTAAAGATAAAGTCTGAGCAGTGCAAAACCCCCAAAACAATAACAGCCAAATGCATGAGATCCAGTGAGAGATTGGTGTTTGAAATCAAGATAAATAATAAAATCCTTGAATATTGCAGGGATGACTTTCCATTTATCGCCGTCACTCAGTGTTTCATAGAGTGGGTGGTGTGAAACCAGTAGAGACTGTGAATGTGTTTAAGGGCGGTACAAATAGACGTGCCAAAGTTTAAGAAATCTTGCTTCCGAAGTAAAAAAACAACGGAGGAGACAAAGAGAGCACTGCTGGTGGACAAGAGAGGATGCAGCAGATGTAAATCAGTAACCAGGAGGTAGTTTTGGACATGACATGACAAGTGCTGACATGTAGAGGTGAAAGAATTATGAAAAGTGAATGAAGAAGAGTAAAGGATGGATGGAAAAGACTAAGTGACAGGTGGGTAGATGGAGAGAGGGAGAAACAGGTGGAGGAACATGAAATGAGAGGAAAGGAAAAGACATTTGAACAGACAGATAGGACAGCAGACAGGCAGGCAGGTACATGAAGATTTGGGAAAGACCTACCAGGGTCTGTTGGTATCTCAGAGCCTTCCTTTGCGACGCATCTGCAGCCATTGACACGCTGTCAGTGATCCAAAAATAACCTTGCTGGACACCCCAGCATTTCCAATAGTGTGGGCAACACCATACACGCGCACACACAAACACACACACACCCTCTCTCTCTTATATATACACTTCACACCAGATCAAGTAAACACACAAACATCTTCTAAACTTTCTTACTCTCCCATGAATGCGTTCTCAGACACATTTGTTACATAGAGGAAATCATAAAACGCAGATGATGTCCCTTTTGAACGTGTTCTTCTCCAGATGATCCAGAGGCTGTGAGCCACCCAGCTCCGCTGCAGCCCTGACAGACGCACAGACAGAAATCAGACAGGCGGACAAAGCAGAGCAAAGCCATCTGATGAGGCAGTGAAGGACGCAGCGCTTTCCTTTATTAGAACTGCAGACACCTAATAACACACACACACACACACACACAACTTGTTGCCCTTAGCAGCACCCTCCCTGCCAGCCGGCCATTAGGTGTGTGTGTGTGTGTGTGTGTGTGTGTGTGTATTTGGATGGACTGTTCTTGTTTGGACAGGGGAGGTGGTGGGGGTTGGAAGGGCACCCCCCCATAGGGCTGCCCCTGCAACGTGAGCAGGAAGGTGCACACGACACCCCTATGACAGCTCACACCTTATCAGCCAATGATGCAAGGCAATCCCCATAACACTCACATGCTAGGGCAGTTCACTCTTATGGGGGAAAAAATCCCCCCCCTGCTCCAAAATACGTGTACAACCCACTGTTGAGCACAGTAAAGTGATCTCCATATGCTTAACCTCTCCGGCAGGTTCAGATATCTAGACGAGCTAATACAGGAAGGGAGCTAAGTGTATATGTGCTGCACATCATGCACTAAAAGCTGAAAAGCTCACAGGCCTTTAGGGTAGACCACCACTGCTCTGCACCCCGGAGAGACAACATGCCACTCAGACAAGTTAATCTGAGCGTCTCTAACTCGTCCTCTGGTTCCTTCTCTCAGGCTGATGAGACAGGCGGCCATTATGACAACCACAAAGACACACAGCCACACACAGATCCCCCTTAACCCCGCCCCGCTTTGTGGTCCACACGCCAGCGCATAACAGCCTAATCTCACAGCTTCACCGGAGGCCAGCGAGAAATGTGTTACTCTGACTGCCGGCGTGTGTGTGTGTGTGTGTGTGTGTGTGTGTCAAGGGAGAATGACTGTGGACAGCTGGCTGGGCCTCTATCTGATACACTAAGAACATTATCACTGGGCGGCGGGCAGTGTGAGAGATACATACGTCCCAGTCACAGCATGGGGAGACCTGAGCGCAGCGGAATAGTGGGGAGCCAGTTATACTATACCTGAGAACGGAGAGGACAGGCTGTACGCTGGGAACAACACACACAAACACAGCAACAAGGAGGATCAAATAAAGTGGAGCATGCACAGGAGCAGTCACGGTGCACGTTCGTGCAGAGGCCTCACACTCACGGTACAGGATTCAGCTTAAACCACACAAAAAAGCACAGTCACAGGAAAATATAGATGCGCTCATACGCACATGCAGCTGTAAGAAAAATACAAAAGTGGGTCTTGTTTAAAAACCATGGCCTGTTTATTGCGCAGAACATTTTGGCAGTTGTTTGCGTTAACAGAAATAAAATCTCTCCCGGCCCCTCACACTGTTGCAGAGTTACCCTTTTATACCATTCTAGTGTTTTTTTCTTTGAAAATTATATTTCCTAATTACAAAAACCAAAGGATAAGAGGAGTGAGCACCTTCCAGATCAGGGTAAACTCTACCACAAGCACCTCACACACATCTTTGTTTACAGATGGTTGACAATCAATACTGTTTCGACCATGTATTCTGTCTTCTTCACTACAACACTGTTGTAACTAAACAAGCTTTGCCTGGTCAGGGGTGTTCTGGGAAACATCAATGCTCACAAAAACCTTGAAAAATTGATTTCTCTGTGTGGGAGTGCCAAAATGATACAATATACTGTGAGAGTCATAAATTCATCTAATGTATCATCCTCACATGGCACGGGCTGCTGTAGAAAACTGCATATAATTTATGGAAGACATCAGAAATACAGTATCATATACAGTAAAATACCACAAAATCTGTAGGGGACTAATAAATGTGCAGCTCCCATATTAGGAAAAACACCATTAGGAGTCAGAGTTAGCGTAAAGGTCAGAGTTCACACTCTAGGTAAGACCCCACAAGTAGCACCACATTCCCTTGGCAGCCCACCACCCTGACAGGGACACTACAGTAACACGGCTGATATGAAGTGAAATTTACAGTTGGTGCCTTTGTGAGATTTGCCGTTAAAAAGTTTAATTTTCCCGATTGAACATCCACAAATAAAAGCAAAAAAAAAAAAGACTGAAAAAATTCAAGATCTTGTCTTGAAGCTGCCCTGTAGGTGTTTTTTTGCCTTCATAAGGCAAACTATGTGAGAAAAAAATGTGAACTTCACTAATGAGAGCAGGTCAAAACCTGCAGCAAAGCCTTTAACATTTAATCAACCCTGCAGCTGACTGTAACTAAAATAAAAGCTGTGTGCAGCCATGACAGTAAAGATCATTTAAAGCTGCAGGAGTTATGAATGATATTGATGACAGCCATGAAATGTGTTTGTCTCTGCTGTGCTGCCCTCTGCCTGTCACTATACTACAAAACAAGAAATGGTCACAACGTATAATAACCATTATATACAAACAAAGAGAATGAGCTTAAAAATCCTTATAAAAACAATTTCATACAAAATAAAGCCACAAAAATAGATCTGTATACAAAATACATTTCAAAAAGTGAGAGGGGAAACCTCAAAGTAGCTGTGCAGTAAGAAAAAAGAAACAAAAATACGATTCTGTCATTCACTAAAAAGAATTAACATCTAAACCCTTTAACTGGCATAGCAACAGACACACAGATACACGAGTAAGTTGTATGTATGCTAATATGTTGCCCATTTCCGAGTACATGTAGATTAGCATAAGCTTGCTCTTTTTTTCCTTTCCAAGATTTGTGTGAGTGTATGCCTGTTGTGTGTGGGTTTGAGGAGGCAGTATTTACACAGAAAATATGAATGAATAAATCCTGTTTGGATGTGAAGTTGTAACAGGGGAATGTGTGAGCGTGTGGCAGTAATTGGCGCGGAATGAGCAGCTGTGTGCCCTTATTGAGAGGCGTCGATGTAAGGAATGGCCTGTGTGTGTTCATCTGTGCACGAGCGTATTTGCATATCAATACTGGGGCTGGTACTTGGGGAAAAAGTAGAGGTCTTTGCACAATGAGCTGGTGAACTCCGACATCTCTTTGCAGCGATGGTGGGCGGTGCCAGGAGCGTAACCCTCCCGCTCCTTGATACGCCCGTTGACCTTCGAGACGCAAAAATACAGGAAGAAAAACATAAATACATTAACTAACTACATTAAAAAAGCATTTTACACTGTGACTGCAGTGTATCAAGGTGTAGGGCAGTGAAGTTCACCTGCACCAGGATGTCTGCAAGGTGTGTGTCTCTGGCATGGAGGCGGAGCGCTGTGTTAAGTTCCTGGATAAACCAGGACCCTCTCTTGGTGTTCCGCATGGCTGCTGTGCCTTGAGGAGGAAGTGAGGAGAAACAGTAAAGGCTTAATACAGATAGATGGAGGGAGACAGAGCTAAGGTGTTGTCTGGAATTTCCACAACTGGAAACAGACAGTCAAAGTCGGAAAACAATGTTAAAATTTCTACGCTTCTACGTTCACTAGGACTTCAGGCAGGGCTCTTAGGACTCTTACACCCCCCCCCAGTTTGTTGCCAAAAAACAAACTTTGATGTGTTAAATAGGAGTTCCCCTTAAAAGCCACCGATATGACCCACAGTGGGTTTGTTGCGGTTAGTCTTATGCATCGCTGGTAGAAAACAAGGGCACATTAAGCCACAGTTGGTTACAGATGCAGGACTTAATCAGCAGAGGAAATGTTACCACCTCTCGACACCTCTTTTTTCACAGCATGAATTACTGCGCACCCCTGCTGCCTCATTAATTTCCCCACAAACTGCTGTTTCTTTTATGCTTTACACTTCAGTTAAATAACCCATTTTATTAATAAGCCCACCCCAGAATAACAAAAGGGACAAACTTACAAATTCTCTGACCTTTGAGAGATGCGAAGCCACAGATCATGTCAGACCGCTGGGGAAGTTTAATCCTGGGCCTTCCCATGTCCCCCCTCTGCCTGGGGTCTGCGTCCCCTTGTCCCTCCCTTCCAGCATCCCGCTGTTCACAGCTTGGTGAGCAGGTCCTCGCTGGCCCATCTATCTGCTCCACTCCACAGTCCATCTCCTCTGTAATCAAGGCAGTTTCACGTTAACCTCAAACATCCAACAGTCTTCTTAACATCTAGTTCCCTCAATTTCAGGGGCCTTTACAGCAGCCATGGCACATATTGATAAATCAAAAAGCCAAAAAAATAAAATTCTGTAACATTCTTAACTGGATCTCAGAAAGGAAAGCATCAGTGATGTGCATGAGCCTCAGTTAAAAAGAAAATAGTGCCTCAGCTCAACTTCTACATGGAAAGATCAAGAGTATAATTATTTCAGCTATTTCTCCAAATTATTTCATTTTTTCTTTCTTTTTTTGGAAGCCAAGCTGTCAAACTACATCATTTTTGGCAGGCTTTTCCTATTCCTGAATATTGGTACAAAACAATTACTGGTTTTGACTGAAGCTATTTGCAGAAGCAGTGGCCAACCACATCTAATGGCCTTTGAGCAGCACACCTGTGGTGGAGCGAGGGAGTGTGTGACAGTAATGAGGAGTGCTCCTGAGGGGTCTGAGGGTTTGTCAGGGGCATCATCAGCCATGTAGGCAACCCATTACAGAGACAAACTAATTAACTAATTAGCTGGGAGCCTGGTGAAGTCACAGACCAATTACATGTTTATGGACTATTATTGTACTACTATTGTATCACAGGTTATTCAAGTCTACAACAGAGCATTGAAAATTTGACATATTATGACACCATCCGCAGCATCTGGAACTGTGTTGCTGATGGATAGTTGTCAACCCGGCGAGTGGCCAGGTCGGTGATAGCAAACAACATCTGGACATGTGGAGGGACAGGCTGCCATCTGTCTTTTCTCTAACAGTAAAATATTTTATTATGTTGCAGGAATTAAACTGATTTAACATAAGTGGTTTTAACACACGTGGTTAAATATTACAATAATACATTTGCATATTCATTTGTGTATTATGATCCCATATGTGTCGGCCCTCACAGTCACACGTACCCCGAGCAGTTCCACAAAGAGGCACCCGACACACACTTTCTATGTCAATAAATATAATGATGATGAGCGATGTACAGATGACAGGGCCTTACCCCCTCTGCAGGCCTGGATGAAAAACATCTTTGGCTTGTTCTGTAGCAGGGGACAGTGAGCATTGTCAAAGGCCTCAAACACCCAGTCCAGCTGAAATTGACCAAGTGACACAAATGTTAAATGTGGAATGTCAAAAAAAAGAGGTTCTATATTTACCCTTAATTAGCATTACATACATCAACACAGAAAGTTATCATTCACAGACACACACACACCTGCAGGAGCTGTCCGTCTGTGCCATATATAGCTCCTTCCACTCCGTGAGAGAGCAGACACACCACACAGCTGTCCACTGTTCGGTGGTCTGGCCGCCTGCAAAAGTTCTCAATGCACGTCCTCATGCCCTACACAAAGCATGAGGAGTCAGCAAAACTCTGCATATCACAGATACAGTTAACACAGAATACCCTTGGTAGTGTGAAGTGTCATCTCAAAGTGTCTTTGTGTGAGACACCGACGGCAAACATGCTTACTCAAGTCAAATTTCTTAGAATAAGCTAAAAGACACAAAGTTTGCCACACTGAAAATGGTAACTGAGCTAAACAAAACTTCCAAACAAATCTGGTGATTTCTCAGAATGATTCAAGGTCAAAAGGCTCTCAATTTTACAACTGACCTTTTCTAGCTTTGTCTCTCATATATATATATATATATAAAAAAAAAAAGATGGTTGGTTTGTGTTTCAAATAACACCCTGTAAATACATATTGCGCCTGCGTCAGTGTGTGTGTGTGTGTGTTACCTGAGCAGTGAGGTCTCTTTGGACTGTAACCAGGTAGTCCAGCTCTGTGAAGACCTTCCTGAGGACTTCGTCATCCACCTCGCCTCCCTTCCTGGGGTCAAGGTCAGGTGCAGCGCAAGAATCAAAGGTCACGTTACTGATCACCAAACCAAAACCACGAGGGGATGACTTCATTCTGTAAGACTGGAGTGCAGGAAGTGAGAGAAAAAGACAAAAAAAGCACTGTAAAAAATGTTCCAAAATAACCTCATGGTAAAGCATCAGGAAAATTTTTTTTCTGTAAAGGCATTCACATCACAGTTTCACACATTACATTATATGATTATTACTTTTACATATTAATGTAACTTATAATCACTAAATTGTATGTATCTCTGCACTTAGTGCTCTACATTGACTCTCCAGTATGCAGATACAGTGGTGTGACGCTGAAGTAAATCACTGCACATCTGTTGAGGTGACCTGCTGAAGAGTATTTACCTGCTGGTAGTGAGAGAGGTAAAAGTCATGAGTGCACGGCAGCACAGGAGTGTTGATGGGACTATCTGCATCCAGACTAAACTCCATGGACTCTGCACACACAAACACAGACGCACACAATCACAATGTTAAACTCGGCATTTTCCAAGTTAAATAGCTGATACAGTTTTCATGCCATTGTGTGCTCTTGCGTGATAATAAACTTTGTACTACAGTGCTGTGAATGAGTCACTCTTGGGGCGTGGTGCCTGTAGGTACAGACAGCAGCCAAATGCTAGAGCGACCACACTCCTGCAGTGTGCACAGACTGAGCTTTCTAAAGCTTCTGCGGAAGTATATACAATTACCTGTCTATTCAAACTGGACAAGAGATAGTCAGATCTCACCAGATACCACCCCTTGTCTCCATGGAAACAGAAAAATATTGCCAACAACATTGGACACAAAGACACCTATTTTAGCCTGAATGCAGGCCGCACAGCAACACCACTCACCATGTGTCCTTGCTCTCTTGGCAGCAATTAATTCTTGAGTGGGGTGTGGAAGAGGAGAGTCCACAAATCTCTGAAATTCAATATCAGGCGTGGATTATTAATGAGGAAACATCAGCTGTTTTAAACAAACAAAAGACAGATAATGAAGGATTTTGTTCATTGCTGTGGCAGCAGCAGCAGCAGCTGTTGTTTGTCGTAGGAATATGACAACTTCTACCATAACTTAACCATTAGAGGATCTCCTGCCCGCTGCCTGACTACCTCAGATGGCCATCTGGTTGTCTAAGATATGATGAATGTGGTTTATGACTCTCACATCTGTCTGCTTATCTCTTCCTCTTTTCTTCATCAGCTGTCTGTCTATCTTCCTGTCTTCCTCCCTGACTGGGACCCACCCTCTGACTGAAGACTCTGAACGCAGGCAGCTACCTGAGACTCGACCTGGGCATGACGAGGTGCTGCTCACCTCACTCTGTTCTTCTCTGTCTCCTGAGGGTGTCTACAGAAGACCATGTAACTGGAGCACACTGTTTACAGAGACATGTAGCTTTTTCTCCTACTGTGACCATGTATAATTAAGCTGATAATTATGAAACCTCTTTAAAAGACATATTTAATGATATAAACATTTCCGGACATTAACTTTTGTTCCGGTTAAGCCTTGCGAAAATGTCAACAGTGACAATGACTGCAAAACTCCTGGCTGAGAGATTATAAGAGCTCTGCTCACCTCTCTCTTCTTCTCGGTCTTGTGCATGACTAGTCGCCCTGCCTCTCCCTCTGGCTCTTCCTCTGGCTGAATTCTCTGTGAGCAGAAAACAGACTAACAACTGCACTAAGTCTAGCAAGAATCTTCTTTGTATACCGTAGCTTTGTGCTGTGTGTGGTGATGTTTACCCACTCACCTCTTCATGTGTCTCTCTGCCATCTTTTTCTGGTGACTGTGTTAGAAGGTCACACAGATGCTGCTGCTCAGTTTCTTGCAGAGCTGTGCAGAAGCTGCTGAAGGCTCTTGGCCCTCGCTTTGGTAACAGCAGCAGCAGGCGCCAGCTTCGTTTATGGGATGTTTGCTCAGCCTAGTGTACAGAAGATCAGAAGTGTAAAGATCAATGACCAAGATCAAACTGTACATTTGATTAAGATTGCCACATTACTAATATTGTGACTTTTTTTTAACTCGAATAGTTGAGAGACACCGATTTAAACAATGAAATAGTGCATCCAGACGCTGATTGTTTAAAGGAGGCATCTCAGTAATGTCAGCCGGGAAGTTTTTTCTCTGAAGGCCCCAACACAGAAGTTGCCTCCCAATTTGTTAAGTGTCCCTTTCAACACAATCTACATCTACTAGTGACTCCTGATCAAAGGTCAAGTTTTTAGTGTGGAGATGAATGGTAAGCAGTTCTGTCAAAGGGTGATTTTGATTCATTTAAAATGTTAAAAGTTAAAACATGTAGTATTTTACAAAAAAAGAAAAAAATAGAGCTCCTTGTAATCAACTTTTGACCCCACAGATTTACCACGGGGTCCCTAAGGGAAACACAGGTTTGGCTAATGGGCCTAATCCAGTGATAATACATGACCTTGTTAGGAGCCTTGTAACAACGTATTGACAGCAGTTCAAGCAGGTGTACATGGAGCGTCGGTGTCCACATACCATGATGCTCTCTGCCATGCTCTCGGTGAGGATGTCGTCTGCCTGTAAGGACTGAATGAGCAGCTCATCCACCACCAGCTGCTTGCAGAGGACAGCAGAGCGCCTCCGCAGAGCCCGTCTGTCCCGCTCCAGCATGCCACACTCCAACATTTTGACTGGGTACGGGGCATTTAACAAGAAGCATGAACATCCGTATGAATACAGCAGAGGTTAGACCACAGTATAACCAAGTGACCGGCTGTGTCAACAGCCCCGGCAGTGATAATGCATTACACACGGTGTGGTCTTTTTTACATCCTGCTCCATATAGCGAAAAGACAGTATCGTTGTACACTTGACTGGTTTAAGGCTCTCTCACTCAGACACAATATCCGCAAGCATATCGACATAAAATACTTGTGGATCAAGTCGGTATCATGTAATAATGCACTTTTAAAGCCATCGACATTAAAGCCGCTGACAATGTTAGCTGAACAATGCACCTGTTTACAAAGGAAGAACCAGTTAACTAAAAATACAGCTTTATATTATCAAACCGACAAAACGTCACGATGCAGGAGACTGTGGTTAAATTATATTTACTGTTACACATTGCTAATTACCGATGCTAACTAGCTAGCTAGCTCATTTCGGACTGCCCTTTTTTCCTTTCATCAAAGCAAGCTAACTGTAATTCCTTCCATACACAGCTCTTACCGCTCGTCTGTTCCTGCAACAGAATAAGAAAACGTGTGGGGGGGAAAAAACTACCGAAAAATGTCGAGGCGTTTCACTCTTTCACGAAAATTAACAACATCCCGTCCCCACTCCACGAAACAACTTCCGCGGGGTACACGGTGGTTGTTTTGGATTCTGGCCAATGAGAGCAGAGTACATTTTGATTGGCATGTCAAGTGTCCAATCACCTGGCTTCTTACAGACTGGCGCCACCCAAAGTGAATCTACTTTCAGACTGTGAATTCAAGGACGTTTTGAATTTGAATTTTTCTGTTAATAAGTAGCCAATTGATAAGAAGCTCTCTGAAGACAGACACAAACAGCCCACTAATGGAGAGTCACATAGCTCCTAGAGGGGGGGCAAAAAAAGGAATGTGTTAAACAGCATTTAACCTAAAAACAGTGGTGTAAACTTTTGGGGTCCTTCTTGTACTTTACTTTACAAGGACTTAAAATCTATTCCATTTAATGCGAATTTGATTTGATTTAATCAATAATTTCAGTTTGATTTGTGACAGATATTTTGCTTGTTAAGTTGTTACAGATCAAACTACCCAAAAGAAAGGAAAGTGGTTAAAATGAGGTCCACCTCAACCCATTAAAATGATGCTTACACAATAAGGCATTTGTGATAATAATCTAATAATGTATGATAAGACAATCCTGCCAGGGACCATTCTGCTATTCATTCTTTAAAAACATCTGCATGTTTATGTAAAAGGGTATTTAATTTTAAATGTGTACAATCATTAATTAACAGGAAATGATAAAAAAAAACAACAAAAAAACAAGTATAGTCTCAAACCACATAAACATGAACCAAATAACAGGAGACAATAAGAAAAGCAAATTGGATCTGCTGCTGGTATGATGGAGGTGCATCAGAGAAAAAGTATAAAAATGGGTTGGGAGGTTGTAGGATAAATATGGGCCCTGCATGCCTCTTTACAAAACCATACACACATAATTTCATTAAAGTACACAGTTAATAGAGGTGTAAATTGTATCACGTGGGACGCCATTTAAATGTGCACACCTCCCTCTGTCCATCTTTCTCTCAATATCTCCCCTTCTCTCTTTCTTCCTTCCCTTTCTCTCTTCCTCTCTCTCCCTATCCTACTTCACCCTCCCCTGCTGTCTCTCTCCTCACCCTCACTGTGTGTGCTGTCAATAATTGATGATCCTGACTGACTCAAAGGGTAACAGGTCCGGGAGAAAATGTCTCACCTAATTCTTTATTTATTTACAAGTCTACCTTTAGGTTCAGTCTGTCTGCGAAACCACGACTGTTTGTTGAAGCATGAGGATCGATGGCATGAGCCAACGTGCCCGTGTCCGTTTTACTGTTTGCAGCGGCTGTTTCACCTGTGACCGTGAGTGGGTTAATGCTGCCTGTCTGTCTGTCTGTCTGTCAGCAGGACAGAGGGAGGAAAGGGAAGCTTAAATGAGTGAGAGGCAGGGGGCAGAGAGGAGGAGGAGTGACAGAATGATAGAGGGAATTAATTCAACCTCAGCCAGCCCTGATTGACTCGGTGGCAAACTGGCATGTACAAACATTCACAGTGACACCAAAGCCATGGAGAGAGAAAAGAGGAATGACACGTCCTTCTCCAGAAAGAGAAGTTTCACTTTTGGGGCATATGGAGGGTGAGTAAAGACGCTGTTTGTCTCACTTTAGGACTGACACACAAGTCAGTTAAGTAGCTACATATACTGAACACACAACATTATTCTTAGACATAAGTAATCCTGTCTATGCAAGATGATCCATTTTCTTCTCCGAGTTGTTCTCACTTCCTTGTTTACAGTGTGGACAGATTCTCATGTGGGGATGACACAAGGTGAGCTCTTGTTTTCCATTTTATTGCAGCTGTTTCTAGCTCCCATTCTAACTTTACTACAAACAGTAAGAACTGAATGAGAAGTGATGCGTTGTGCTTTTTTCTTGTGTAAATCAACCTGTTGCTGCAGACCTGAATCTGCTGAGGATAACATACTGGACATCCTGGACTCTCCCGCCAGCGAGAGCAAGCCTTTCCTCTCTGCCAGCAGTAACCAGAGGGTGATATCATCATCGTGTTAATCCTATTTTGATTAAATACTCGTCATGTCTGTCCACATGCTGCATTTTTTGAGAAATCAAGTTTCCATTTGCAGCTGAAGTGTTTGTCATGTTCCTCTTCCTCCCCATGCTTCCCCTTCCCTTTCTCCCTGTCTGCATTTCTGTCTGCCGTCTGCTGCCTGTTGTTCGTACCAGGACACAGAGCTGTTTGAAATCATTGAAAAGCTGCAGGTGAGTTACAGTATGATTGATCTTGTGTAGTGAGTGTGTATTCAGTGGTGACGGAGCAGCAGAAGTTTCTTATCATCAATACTCCCCTTGTCCATCAGGGCAGCAGGATCGATGAGCAGCGGTGTGAATTCCCTCTTCCTCTGAAGGTTAGTCTTCAATCTGAGTGTATATACGGGTTTGATTCCCATGTGTGTGTTGACACTGACCTTTGTGTGAACGCCCTCACATTTGTTTCCCCAAACAGCACAAACTACAGGCCCTCACCATCATCAGGTGCTCCTTTGTGTCTATTTTAGTCTCAGCTTTTAACGATAGGTGGAGACCTGCCGCTCATCCTCCCGTCAAAGTCGGGGGGCTACTGGATAGACCCCCCTCTGGTGAGGCTGGTAGACGTGAGTCCCACCTCGTCCCACTATGGCCTCGATACGGAGAGCTACGACATCATGGAGAGAGATGGAGAGGCCAAAATCTATCACGAGTTCTTCCGCTCACGAGTAAGTAGACTTCATCTAAAGTCTTGAGGAATATTTTATCTTTCCTGGACTATTATTTAAGCTCCATCACCTTTTCTCCCCTTTAGTATCATCACTCGTTCACAGCCGTGGATCCATCTGTGGGGCCTCTGGTTCTCTCCGTGTGTTTGGAGGAAGAGGAGAACAAGCTGCGGGTGATACTAAGGTTGTGATTGTCATCCATTTAAGTCAACTGTGAGACAATTTTTGAAAATTCCCAGAACATCATGCTCTTCCTTAAAGTCTCCCTCCACTCCAGTATATTCATATGTCTTACGTCTCATTTTAATGTCTCTGTACGGAGTAAATGTAATTCATTCACAGACGGTTATACAGACATTGTGTCTCTTGTCTCACAGAATGAAGGAGTGCTCTCTGCATGGAGTTTTCTCTGTCTCCCTGTTCCCCAACATCCCATCTGCTGTTGAATTAGCAAAGGTATCAAACCACTTAGTCTATGGGAAGAACTATTTGTAACCAATACTAGTAAATGAAGCTGTTCCACACTGCAAAAATACTCAAGCTAAGTACAAGTATTATCAGCAAGAAGTACTTAAAGTATCACGAGAAGTTATTCTCAGTGTCCCTCCCGGTGTTTTTATTTTAGAAATTATGTTATCTGATTATTTTTATTGATGCATTGACATGTATGATACATTTTTATTGTTGTAGCTGGTTGAGGTGGACTTATGTTGGATAGTTTAATGTACAACAACTCATCATATTTTATATACAGTAATAAGCTTTGTATGTCAAGTTTGTATAAAAAAAACTGCAATATAACTAGTAACTATAGCTGTCCAATAAATGCAGTGGATTAAAACGTACAATATTTCCCTCTGAAACACAGTGAAATAGAGGGATAACGTGGAAATATATTTAAATATGATATAATAGTAATATAACAAAACAGAAATACTCAAGTGTACTGAGGAAAAGATGTCTATAAAACCACTAATTTTCCCTCTAGATGCTCTGTGACAGAGTGACTGTGTCAAAGTTTGAAGTGGTCAGCTACCTCAAGGTAATGCTGTAAAACTACCAGTAACTCAAATGGTGGCCACTTATTTAAGGCAAATCCTCTAAAATGTCACTCTCACTCGTCCCTCAGGCTCCAGAACTCATAACTGCTTTTGATGAACACAGAGTGTCTCCCAATTTCAAGTTTGGCATTTTGTACCAAAAGGACGAGCAGGTAAGACATTGTGCAGAAAATATCCTGCAATTCATACAAATTACTGAAATACGGCACCGTATGGTCACCACTCCCTCTCAGAGACAGCATCGTCTCTCTTCAGTTTACGGAGGAGGAAATACTTAGTAACAACGAGGAAAGTGAAGAGTTTCAAGATTTCCTTTCCATTTTGGGAGACACAATTGAACTGCAAGGCTTCACACGGTAAAGTAGACTTTGTTGATGTTGTCGAGGCGGGCGAATGACACATGCAGTGTGTAAAACCCCATGATTTCTCGCTCTTCACTCCCTTGTCTTAGGTTCAGAGGAGGACTGGATGTGTGTCATGGCCAGACGGGAAGTAAAGCCGTCTTCACTTCCTTTCATGGGAGAGAAATCATGTTCCATGTCGCAACTAAGCTGCCTTTCACAGAGGGTGACCCACAGCAGGTCTGTCACTGCAGCACCCTCAGTCTGTTCTGTGACCACCATTATTCACAGGAAAACAAGTTTGTTGAACAGACACTATTATGCTTTTGTTTTCTCCGTCTCCTCATCTCCCAACACAGTTACAAAGAAAAAGACACATCGGTAATGACATTGTAGTTTTGGTCTACCAGGAGGGCCAAACCCCTTTTCTGTCTGATGTCATCAAGTCTCACTTCCTGCACTGTTTCCTGGTGGTCCGGAGGCTTCAGGGGGCGGAGGAGACAGGTAAAACTGCGTACCAGGTGAGTAGAAAAACAGCCCCGGTTTAATCCATCAATATGTTTTTCAAAGTTAACTGATTCACCCTTATATTAATAAGCGTGGAGTGTCATCTAGAGCCCAGACATTACTCAGGCTTGAATCATCATTTCTTCTCTTCACAGCTGTCTGTCACAGCCAGAGAGGACGTTCCTCTCTTTGGTCCGGTCCTCCCAGATCCTCCCATCTTCACAGATGTAAGAAATAACACCAAGATCAACAAGCTGTTTTTGTTTCTCTTAATATTTTATGAAATGTATGTCACAGCAACAGCCAACTTATAATTGTTGTCTTTGCTATCAGTCTATTGGTGACTAATGGGGACCGTTGGTTTGGAGTCTGCTAATCCCTCTCTGTCCAGCAGTTGTCCCCTGAAAACCCTTTACACAGAGAGAGGAAGCAGGAAACGCTCAGGTGTAACGTGTAGTGTCCCAGTGGGAGTGAGTGAGCATGCACAGTGCCAGCACCCTGGGACTGGCTCACCTAAATGGGATGTAACATGTCACCGTAGGATGTAATTAATGAAATTAATGATGGCTGATTCCATTTAGCTGCCTCAGTTTCAGAGTCTTAGCATTGTTAACGCTGGCTGTCACTGTCACACTCCCATGGCTTACAGGCACACATGAACAGAATGGGGCCATTATTAATGTTATTAGTAACACTCGTGCTATTCCCACCATGACACATGAAACTTTGCACTCGGAAAAACACTGAAAAGGCAGGAAACAATACGTGTGATGAAAGCCGCTGACATTTAAACCTCACAGGGAGATATTGAAATGTGTCTTTTTCTTTTATTCTTTTTTCTTTCTGTAATTGTTTGGTGCAGTTTCACCAATACTTCCATTTCCTTTGTGTACAGCATTATGGAAAATGGTGTACACAACACACTAACACACTAAATACTCCAATGCTGTTTAGTATCAGTATGTTGCCTGAGATTCATTGTTATATGTTAATGTGCCTTTGTCTTGTGGTCCTATTGACCTGAGCTTTTTTTATCTTTATTTGTCTTATCTGCTCCACCTGTCCTGCTCACCTGAATCGCTACAGAACAAATCCATTATTGACTTTCTTCCGTCCCATCTTTCAGCGCTCCCTGCTGAGAGAATTCCTTCTGACCAAACTCATCAATGCAGAGATTTCCTGCTATAAGGCTCAACAGTTCAGCAGACTGGAGGTAGAGGAAGAGCTGTTTCCATTAAAGTTCTTTATCGGTGAACATCCAGGCTTGTTCTCTGATTTCTCTCTGCTATGTTTCCTCTCCTGTCCCTCCTCTCTTACGAAGCTCCGCACTCGTTCATCGCTCCTAGAGAGCCTGCAGGCTGAACTCTCCACCCGCTCCCAGTGCATGGTGGGGGATCCATCACTATCCGCTCTCCCATCTTGTGAGGGTGCAAGGGGGGCGTCTGAGGGGAGCGGAGGATTTATTGAAAACTTCAAGGTACATTTTGGCCTCCCTCACCCCTCAAGTTTCAGGAACTCTCTCATCCTTGTCTTTACTGTTTTCACTTCATTCTTCTTCTGATTCTCTGACATTAGAGAGCCATAAGAGTGCGCAGCCACTCTTTTGAGACTCTTGGGGTACCCAGGAAGATTGTTGGCAGCACATCACAGAAGCCTAAGGTAAAAATACACAACGGGAAAAAATTTGTTTAACTGAATAAATACTTATAAACATTTGAGCTGAAATTGTTCTTTAATTTCCATTACAGACAGAGAAAGATGGAGAGAGGTAAGATGTATGAGAGCAGCTGAAATTTTGATCTTTTGTATGGTTTAAATTAACAAAAAAGATAATGGCTCTCTCTGCTTGTCAGCGCTCTCTCTGACAGTTTGGGTCCTGCTGAAGTCAAAGATCAAGCAAGTCCTCAAGAAGAGACATAAAGGGAAATTTTAACTTGAAGATTTTAGACATTAATATATAGACGTTGATGGCCTATATGGTTACTTCTTGGTGGATGACTTATATGTAAATATAATATATAATAGAGTGCAAAAGTAAAATTTCTGAGAATATAATTATTTTAGTGTCATAGCAGTGATGTTCTACATTAATGAGAAGCTTTACATTGTATTTCAGTGAAATGTTAAACATATAAAAGTACTTTGAAAGGCAAAAATGTTTTGACAGAGTTTACACTTGTGTGTTTATATTGTCAATAAAGCAGTTTTAGTTCATTGAGGGATGTGAAGAGAGGAAGTGGGGAGGACAGAGGTGGAGAAATTAGAAATTAACACAACATGCAGAAAAGAATGATTTTTTGAAGAATGCTGTTTTACAAACAGTTGATTTTGGCAATTTAAGAAAAAAAAACACGTACTGAGTGTAATAAGATGTAGGAGAGAGGAAGGAGGAAAACAACACAACAACACAGTTCCTTTAAATCTGCTGCAGACATTAAAGGAAAAATCAGAGCGTTTGCACTGTACAGAAGACTCTTTCCTGCGTGGAGATTAGCACAAATTTATAATGAAAAATATATTTCTTCATGTTCTCAGAAAATGATCATGAAGATAAGATGTTTTATTTCAAGTGTTGCTTCCAGTGGGTGCTGCACATGCACAGTCTGCGAGGAGGGCAACATACAAATTACTGAACATTTGGACTTGTCATAGCAGGAAAAGCACTGGTGATACTAATAACATTAACGACGGCTCCGTTATATTCAGGTCTCTCATTCAGCCATGACAGCGTGCATACCGGCTCACTGTCACGACCCTGAGATGGATCATTAACTGAATTATTTACACCTGTGCATGTCCCAGTGTGTCATGTCAAAATTGGCTTCTGTGAAAAAGCCAATGAGGTTATATTTGCTTAACCATCACTTAAAGACGACCAAGAAACCCACCAAATGAAAGACGAAGAGGAGTGGCCATCATTGTCCTGTCTGTCAAACACTTTATAAAACAGGAAAATACACATCTGATTATGTATACACACTGTAATCAGCCAGAATCAGTTCAGCTACCATAGTGAATGACGTGTCTGTAATGGGGTTTGAAGGAGACCAGCAGTGGTAGCAGAAGCATTCAGGTCCTTTACATATGTAAACATGCTTCAAGTGAAAGTCTGCATTCAAATATTTACATTGTAACCATAAAACTCCCCAATTAAATGTACCATAAGACATGACTGGAATATTATTATTGATGCTGTGATGTGAATTTTAGAGTTTCTGTGTAAAATCCACAAGTAAACAAAATATTATAAATATAAGTGAATAAAAATCATATTCTAAACGAATAAGAATAGTAATAATGATAAACTGAGCTATTTTTGTCTGAGATGAGGTGGAGTAGAAATAAAGTAAACAACATTTTGTTTAATTCCTGGGATTACATCATGGAAAATTTATTGTCATTTAAATGTATCATTTTCATTAGTGCAATGGGACACAGTACAAAAACAAACTCAGCAAATTAGACGGACATAGAAATATAAGTAACAATGAAACACAAAACAGTAAGACACAACAAATAGGTTAAGACTTGAATTTGGCACAATCTTTAGTTAGTTTTGTCAGTGAGAGAACAGTTTTTATAGTTGTACAGTACTGTGCACAAGATTGAGGCAGGTATGAAGAAATGCTGTAAAGTAAAGTGCTTTCAAAAATCTAAAACTGAATTGTTTATTTTTATCTATTTACAAAATGCAAAGTGAGAGCAGAGCAAACAGAGGAAAAATCTTAGATCAATATTTGGCGTGACCACCCTTTGCCTTCAAAATAGCATCGTGAAAATGTGTTATGTAAGTGTATATTCATATGTCCATAAGACCGGAGGAATGAGTCAGATTCAAGAAGGCGGAGAGGAGAGAAGGAAGAGGGGAAATTAACAACAACAACAATAGTAATCATCATTATTATGATTGAAATGATTATTACTATTATTGTTGATGCTGTTAATTTGATGAATTAAAGAAATATATCGGCTATATAAACATTATCACTGTTAAAAAGTAAGGTCTTTTTTTACTGCTAGTGTGCTGCTCCACATCCAGTCCAGTAGGTGGCGGTGATGCTCCTGTACGCTGTCTTGGCAAATACCAATAAATTCATAGAAGAAGAAGTGAGACGGACTAGAAGAAGATAATAGAGTCTTTCGTCCACAGTAGATCCAGAGGAGGGCGGTAATGGGTCATAGACTGTGTAAAGAAAGGTGGTGTGTCTAGTTTATTCAAATCTAAGGGAGCCCAGGCGGCGGACGGACATAATTCCTGAGGCTATCAGTGCTAGCTAACAGAAGCTAACTTAAAGGCAAGTCTAATTCACCTGTTGCTAACAGCGGCTGCAGCTAACTGTAAACACCAGCACAAGTGTTGTCTGCTGACATGTTTAGACTGTGTGATGTTGCACTGGTTTGACTGAGCGGTCCTGCGCCAGGTCAGTTGAACTTTGACACACTGAACGATGAACTGAGACTCTTTGCTTCGCTGCCCTCAGCAGTCAGAGCTGAAGAGCAGAAGATGACCTCCAGGAAAGTTGTCGAGTTGTTCTACGACGTGGTTTCTCCCTACTCTTGGCTTGGCTTTGAGGTCAGTCTGTGTCTGATGTCAGCCTCAACACAGCAGAGCCACACACTGGTTTAATGTGTGTGTATGTGTATGTGTGTGTGTGTGTGTGTGTGTGTGTGTGTGTGTGTGTGTGTGTGTGTGTGTGTGTGTGTGTGTGTGTGTGTGTGTGTGTGTGTGTGTGTGTGTGTGCGCGTGTGTGTGTGTGTGTGTGCGTGCGTGCGTGTGTGCGTGCGTGCGTGTGTTCACAGGTCATTTGCCGCTACAGACACTTGTGGAACATCGAGCTCAAACTGCGTCCTGCGTTTCTGGGGGGCATCATGCAAGGATCAGGTAAATAAACAGGAAAGTAGAGAAACTTGAGTACTCAAGTGCTGCACTTAAGTACCATTTAGAAGTGTGTACTTGTACTTTACTTGAGTATTTCCATTTTATACTACATTTCAGAGGCAAATATTGTACCTGACAACTTAAGTTACTTTGAAGATAACACAAAATAATGACAACAAAATATAATTAACAAATAGAATCTAATTGATTATTAAAGGTTAAGACAAGATGAGCGGGTAAGTTCACAAGCTAGTAATTTATAAAAACTATTACACTTGGCTCCACCTTTACCAGCTGCAACACAGACACGATGTACACATTAATTCATCAATAATTATTATCCAGTAATATATAGTATTCAGAAATTGACCGTTCATCATGATGAGAAGTTTTACTGTAGATACTAATACTTTAGTACTTTTACTTAAATAATTTTTTGAATGCACAACTTTTTGTAATAGAGTATTTCTACACTGGTATTGCTACATTTACTGACATGAAAACATTTGAGTAGTTCTTCCACTACTGTAAATAAATATTTGGTTAACTATTGCAGGGCATGCTGCGTGTTCAGATCCACTGTTATCCACAATATGTACTGTTGCATTTCTTATATTATATACTTGTATATTTCTCATAATAGTTGTCTTTCATGACAGGCAACAAGCCCCCTGGTCTGGTTCCAAACAAATTCCTGTACATGGCCAAGGATCTGGACCGCCTGGCAGAGTATTTTGCTGTTCCCTTGCATACTCCATCTGATCCCTTTGAAGCCATGTTCAGAAAAGGTACATACAAGTAGAACCTGATGGGATCAATACTGTAATGTCTATTGATTAGACCAGGGGCCCCAAGACTGAGATGAGCTCCTGGGCCCCTGTGAACTCCCTTTGTCCCTCCTCCCTGTGCGTTGTGTACATGTTTCTTGTCTCCTGTGGTAATTTGTGTGCCATGGATTTCTTTGATTGTGTTGATAGCGCTCAGTGGAATAACAAAACAAACAAGAATAACAACATTCATTCTCAATTATTTGAGAATGAAAGAAAGGCTCTCATCATGCCAGTTCATGATGCAGTTATCACCCAGTTATCAGGGTAGTTGACCACTCTTCTCATTTTGCTAATTCAGCCTTTCACAAGACAGTGATGGCACCATTTCTTTATTGAGTAAAGCTAATAATACAGTGAGTTTCAGGTCTTCCTCTGTTTTTTTTTTTTTCTCCGAGGCTCCTTGTCTGCAATGCGATTTGTGGCAGCCGTACAGGAGATGGAGAAGGTAGGAGACAAGCAGGTGGAGCAGGTTTCCCGGGAGCTGTGGAAAAGGATCTGGAGCGAGGACAAAGACATCACTGAACCAGCATCATTGTCTGAGGTATACGAGCTTATCCAGCCTGTTGTGTTGGACAAGATTAAGAAGCACCATTTCATTTTGCCGCATTCTTTTTCTTTTTTTTATATTTTTGCAGGCAGCGATGAAAGCAGGATTGTCTGACAGCGAGATTAAAGAAGTGCTGAAGCTGTCCACCTCAAAGGAGGTTAAAGACAAGCTGAAAAGCACAACACAGGCTGCACTTGATCACGGGGTCAGTTGTCCTTCATCTCTCCAAGTAGATTCAGGCAGGAGAGTCAAGAAGTTACAGTGTAATTAACAAAATCTCACCCACTGCCTCTCCCCAGGCCTTTGGCTTCCCCCTCATGGTGTGTCATGTAAACGGAAACCCAGCAATGTTTTTTGGATCGGACAGATTTGAGCTCATGGCCCACTGCATCGGTGAGAAAATTATGAATTATTATATATTATCATTCACAACCACGAACACATACGATGCAGAAGTGACAATAAGAAGATTAAAATGATACTTGACACTTCATCTGCTGTTGCACCATAAGTCACCCTATTAGATAAATGCCTAGAATGTTTACATGTTTACAATACATGTTTTGCAACAAGTTTTCTATGTCTATTTGTATGAGTATATTTTCAGTTTTGATGTTTATTTTTATTGCAAAATTGAAGCCAAAGCTGTCTGAGATTTGTGCCCAACCTCATTTTGTTCTCTGTTTCAGGAGAGAAGTGGCTGGGACCTCAGCCTGACAAATCAGCTGCCAAACTGTGAGGGGAAAACGCTGCCTTCAAACACCATTAGTTTGCTCACAGAGTTTTGAATTTGCATCTCTTTTTAATGATGCTTTTGATTCTTCCTAATTGTTCAAATTTGCCTTCTGAAACCAAGCAGACCAATAGACCTTAATACCAAACAATAGTATAAATAATGTAACATAGCATCATACTGTTAATTATGTGCCTATTAAAAGGAACACTGACAACTTAAAGATAAAACAGCTGGCTTTTTTCTCTATTAAAATACAAAGGTATGAAAAGGATGTAATTGTTGCATCGTAATGTTATTTGCTGGCTGTATTTTATTTTTTTTGGATGGTGGGAAACGCGGTCCACCACTCTGGTCCAGGCAGAAGTATCTCATATAACTACAGCATTCAGTGACATTCATGGTCCCAAAAGGATGAACCCTAATGACTTTGGAGGCCCCCTGAAGGTCCCTCTGTGGCCACCATGAGGTTGACTTTTATGGTTTTGAGTGAAACGTCTCTGTAGCTACAGGATGGAGACCCAAGACATGTAGTGCAGACATCCATGTTAATCTCCGTTAATGAACGGAAATGACTGGTAATAACTTTTCATGTAGCACCATTATCGGGTCAAAATTGAATTTGTACTATGTGCTATTTAGCAAATGACACTAAATGCTAAACTGATGGTAAACATGGCGAGCATTAAAGATGGCAAACATGCAGGTTATTTGGTTTGGAGACTAAATTGCACTTGGGCATTAATGTTAGTTTGCTTTGTGATAAACTGATGAGCTTTCCAGGATGTAATCCTCCTCTTTCCCAGTGTGAGCTGGTATATGCTCCACCCCCTGGCAACCTGAACAGGTGTGGCTACAGTTAATGGATGGTTGGATAAAACCTCTTAGGAAATATATTTCAAATGTCATTTTTTTCTTTCTTCATCTGTTCATCATTTTATGACCCCTCACGTTTTTGTTGTGACCCACTGGAAGGGCCCAGCCGCTAGTCTTGGAACCACTGGACTAAACCACCCAGATATATCTGAAGCAATTTAAACTAGATCTTGCTCGACCAGCTGTAACAGTAAAATGTCCTCTGCTCACCAGACACAAGCAACAACAGTATAAGAAGGAACAACAGTGTAAAAACAGCCAAATAATGTAATGTATAAAAATGTATTACTTAAACGAGCCATGTTTTTGCAGAATGAGTGAGTACTTTTAATACTTATAGCATATTCAGCTGATCAAACGTATGCACTTTTCATAAGTAATTGACTAATTTTACATGGTTGTATTGGTGCTTTTGTATAAGTGGAGGGTTTTAGTAGTCCTTCCACCATTGTAATAATCCATTATCTTAACTGACTGGATACTATTTATGTAATTTGAATAATTTAATAAAAGATGTGGGATTATTTTGTCCATGTTTAATGCCTGTACCCAGGCAGAAGTACAGTTTATTGTTGCTGACCAATCCAGAGGGTGTATAATACAAATTCCAGTGCCACAGAAGCCAAACAGGCTTAACAAAAGGCTGAGGACTAAAAATGACAAAGAGCAGCAGGACCAGTTTCCCGAGACAATAAGTAGAGAGGCAGGGCCAGAGGTGGCTGACAGCTTCAGATAAAAACAAAAGCCGAAAGCAGAATGTGGTAGAGCAAAGTCTTAAGAGAGGCAGGGCAAGACTCTGCCTTACCACAAACCTGATATCAGTGTGATGCACCACCTCTCAGATTATAGGCAGAGAGACAGAAATGAGGAAGAGGGAAGATGTAAACAGGAGAGAAGAGGGATAAGGTGTGGGTGAGGAGGGTGGAGTTAAGAAAACACTGAAGGTGGAACATAGACAAACAGAGAGCAGTGCATTGATCCCCCGAGTCTGACCAACCGCCTGAGAAAAACAAGACAATGAGGATCTGAGCAGCACAGCTGAACCCGGACTCCACATTGAGCTGGAGGATGTGTGGAAGGAGACCGACTGTGTGAGGGAGGGAAACATGAGCTTCAAATAACTGGGTAGAACATTTTCTTTAGGATATAAGACGCACCTGAGTTGAGGTAAGGATTTTACATATGACGTCTTTTCTGTCACACTGTTTGTTTGAGTCATGTTGTGTATGTAAAGTATTGTTTATGTAGCTCTGAGCTAATGTTTTCACATGATATTAGTCTAATAACAGCTTCAGCTGTGTATTTTACTCTGGGAATTATTATTTCTGTGGTGATTATGACGTTTTTTTTTCCAATTTATTAATTTCTTTCCACTTTATGATCAGTTTGAGCTTGTAAGCTGGTGCTGTTTTACCATTAGTGTTTGCCCTTTGGGTGTGTAGTCCAACATTTATGTGTCCAAAAAATGCGGATGAACAGGTTTAGAGATCTTGGATCTGACGTAAAAGGAAGAGTTTCCCCGTGTGGCTGCGGTGTAATTTCTGTTCCTGCACATTTAAAGCAGCTCTGAGTTCATACATGCAGCATAAAGATCCCTCAGCTAGAGAGGATACATGTCTTTGTTGTCACAGCTTTGGTGAAGGCTGTGTCTTATGGTTAAACTAGCTTATAAAGTGTTTTTTCATCTCAAGACTGACCAGCATCAGAGGTCTGTGCTGTAAGTCCTAAAGGATCATTAGAAGATGAAATGAAGGCGTCAGAGTTTGTACTCTGCGTAGGTGGCAGGAAGAAGGAGTCTGGCATGCCTCCGAAGCCGTGATACAACACCTGAAGTTCCTGGTCTCAGTTACATGTTGGCCCAGACACCTTCTCATCCTGGTTACCTTGTAAAGAGTCATGTTACTATTAACAGACTCAGCCCCAGAGACAAAAAGGGTTTCACTGTCACTTTATGTGGTGTTTTTATTCATCTTTTTGTTTTTAGTCACAACAATGACTTCAACGTTTTTGGTAAATAGGAAATATCCCGAAGCTACTGCACAACAACTGTAAGCATGTGGAAAACTAAAATGTTTGACTGTGTCTGAGGGATGGACTGAAGGGAATAAAACATTCTTAGCAACGTTTCCTTAATGTCATCTCTTTTTACATGTGACAGGATGTCGTCATTATCAGAAGCAGACTTCCACTGCAAGCAGGGAGATACCATCTGTGGTGAGTTTCATCAGCAGGGATGGAAGTTGAGAATTTAGGCTGTAACCTGCTCTGGCCATTAGAGGCCTTTTCAAATGTTCACCTAAGCTGACAGATGCACAGGCAACACTTTGAGATGACTGCATCTCAGACCTGCTGAGTGACTACAGAGACTGTGTCTGTTCCTGCTCCTGCAGACATCCGCATGTATGAGCAGGAGGTGATCATTGTGCCCACCTTGCTGCTGGCCACCTTCCTGGTCACTCTGGTCTTCATTTTCCTGCTGCGCTTTTGTCCAGAGAAAGTCGATCGCATCCGTCCACCGAACTCCAAGTCGGCCTCCAGGAGAGTACTGCATGGCATTGATGGTAAGACTCAGTCACTGTTATCAGCGTTGATTTAAATGAATGTGACCATATCACAGAAATTAAACTGGATCTACTCTGTCAGCTGTTTCCATATGTATGTCTTTTATTTTTCCAGTTAACCGAGTTCATTTGCTTTAAATTCCTTTGTTTAATGAAATCATCCTGATATCATTCTGACAATTTAACAAAGTTCAAAGCTGTCAGGAACCCAAAATACAAGTAAATGCCCATAAACTCTTACAAATCTGTAGTAATAATTGCAACAACAACAACTCAACTCAATCCAAAGAATATTGTTTCACACAAATCCAGCAGAAAAATTGAATAAAACTATTACAGTCTCTTCATGTGTAAAGTGATTTTGTAAGAACTTTTTTAAACCACCACACAACTTGCCCATATGCTTGGAATCAGTGTTTACTTGGCATGTACAAAACAATCAGTTATGGAGTAATTATGAGCAGTTTTAACATTTTAGCATTTACTGTATGACATAATCAATAAGCACACAAGTGTCTCCAGCTCCAGTTTCCAGCATTACACAAAGTAAATTGAATATAAATAGTTCTGCTCTTATGAAAATCCTTGAGCCTAACCCATCTGTTATGATAATTAGTCTCTTCCTCCCTCTCCGCCTCTCCTTTATCTCTCTCTGTCCACAGCTCCACCAGGTATCGACCCCCTGGAGCATGAAAGCATCGCTCTGGACATGACCAGTTCCTACTCCACCTTCCACCCCCCGACCACTTACCCCTCCAAAACTGTGAACACGCCCTCTTTCCCACCCAGCCCCCCACCGCAGCCCTTCAAGCCCAGTTTCACACCCATTGTCCAGCCCAGAGAGCTGCCCCGTCAGAGGCTGCCTGAGTCCTTCAATATGGTCAGCTCCCTGCCTGCCGCCTTCTCCCTGCGCTCCGACCCCTCTGTGTCCCTCTACAGGGCCCGCATGGAAAACAGGAGCGTGGTGCTGCGAGTTCTAAATGGTGAGATGGTTGAATTTGAATTTCATGGAAGTGTGTTTGTGACTGCAGTGTTCCTTTCCAGCTCTCATCTCCCTTTCGTTCTTGCCCTTCACAGACTCTGCTGATGCCACAGAAAGACAAAACTTTCTGGGCTTTGCGTCGTTCCTGGCCCAGCTGGGACCACATCCCTTCCTGCCTGAGCTTCTTGGTGTGGTCTCACTCCGAGCTCCTTTGGTCACGGTTGTGGAGGAGCTGGAGAACAGAGACCTGCTCAGCTTCCTGTGGAGATGCAGACAGGTATATTTTGACAGACAGTCTAGACTGCTGCTGCTGTTTGTCTACTCACTTGAAGCATTAAACCAGAGAAAAATGTCCCTAAGAAGAATGATTGTGTCATCCTCTCTATATGTTTTTTTTTCTCAGGAAAATGTGGATCCTCCATGTGAAATGACAGAGAGACGAATATTCACCATGGCCAAGCAGGTGGCATCAGCACTGGTCAGTATGCTCACAATATTTTGACCATGCTTGACTTTCAAATCACTGGCATACAATACTCCTATGCTGACCCCATCTCAGCACTTTCTTCCCTCCCTCTCCTACTCCCTCACCTCATCATGCACCTACGTGACAATCTCAAATTCAGTCTCCTCTGTATGTTTTTGTATCGTTGTCACATTAGTTTTAAATGTGTGTCTGATGCTGAGATGCCTCCTGTCTTGTCGCTCAATCAGGAGTTCCTTCACAGCAAAGATCTTCTCCACGGAAACATTCGTGCTCGAAGCGTATTGGTCACCAAGGAGTTCACGGCAAAGCTTTGGGGCCTGCACGGGGTCTACACGAGGAAGAACCAGGGAGCCACACAGAGAGATGATCCCAGCATGAAGAAATGGCGGGCACCAGAGCTGTTAGCCAAGAGACCCGCTGGTCAGAGCAGCGACATGTGAGTTTTTCTCTTTTCATCTCTCATATTGTCTGTAGGTTACATCCTTCAGTACGGATGCTACTGCAGCAGAAAAAAAAAAATAATATGTTAAATGTTGCTACTTACTTATCAATGGAGAGGCATGAGCATCAAGAGCATTTAGACGCTAACCATAAATTACCTTTGTGTGTCCCTCTTTAGCTGGTCATTTGGCATCCTGCTGTATGAAATGGCAACATTGGGTAAGTTGAATTCTAACTTTTGGGAACCTTGGTCATAAATAATAGATAAACCTTCAATTAAAATGTCTTATTAGATACATGTAGGTTGGGCTACCCACTACTTGGACTGGGAAAAATAGAGATATAGGATATAGACAACGTGTGTTGTGAGGTGATATATATTTCTTGACAGTCAGATAATTTCCAATACAATTTATACTGTGTCACTTTAATTACTTTAATATAGTGTCTCTGATTGTATTAGGCAATTGTAGGAAATATTTCAAACCCATGATATAGGGATGTTGGATTTTAATATGATTTCTGCATTGAGTATCTTAATCTGTAAGGTATTAAATTTCCTTGATTAGCCAAAGACAGACATCCCTGTCTGGTTATTTTATCCATAAACAGCCTCTCTATGGAGTTTTGATAAAATAAAATATGCAATACTATAAACATATATATTAATATTGCTGTGTAAAAGTACAGATAACGTTATTGAGGACTTTGTTTGTATGCCCCACTCATGTTTTCTCTCTAGGTGAAGCTCCATTTGCCGAAATCTCAGTTAATGAACTTCTACAGTTTCATCAACGAGGGAAAAACCTGAAAAAACCATCCAACTGTTCCAACACGCTGTGAGTATCCACTGCGTGCTCCAGATAGCACGCAGCCAAACCCAAAGCAGAGTCCTGTTTTCATCTTTAACAAATGTGCTGTAAAGCTCGGACTAATGCCTCTCTCCCACAGGTACTCTCTCATTAAGAGTTGTTGCCAGTGGAAGGATCAAGATCGACCCTCTCTGGCTGAGGTGAGCCGTAAGCTCCTCTCAGGAGAGAAAAGTGCCTCTGACAAAGTCCTCAAGGCGTCGGAGGCAGTTAACATTGAGCAGTACCTGCAGGAGGCAGGATACGGGGAAACCAACAGCTACACTGTTTTCTGATCACAGTGTGCCAACAAAACACATTTTTACATACATTACATTTCTACATACATACATTACTCTTCCCAATGGTACCCCAATAATGCACTTCTACAAAATAATATCTTTCAGGTGCATTAAAAGTGTTCCAAACTGTTAATAAGCACTTTGGGCACTGAAAATATTATTTTATTTTCTCATGTATTCTCCTACTTCAGGTTCATGCAATGTAAATGACTCTATGCTAAATAAGTTGTTTACACTCATCTTCATTCATTCAGACCTCATTCGTGTGTGTGTAGTTGTCTATTAAGGCAATACCTACATCTTTTTGGGTTCAGCTGGGGAAACAGCCAGTAACTTTATAGTAGCACAATTAAAGATTCGTAAACTTGACTAATGTACAGCTGCTGCACCCTGAACTTGTTGATTCTTTCAATACGGTTTGCAAATCTTTTTTTTATGACCTAAAGCCAGTGTATGTTAATAGATGTAATTAATAACAGTGAATTTTGTATGATTCTATATTATGCGGTTATGGAAATGAAGGGCACATAAATGTACTTAAGCTGTTATTAGACTGTCTCCTCTATAAGCTCAGTTCATGTGAACATCTACGAGCAAGAAGTGAGCTCAACCTGTTTACATAAACTCAAATGTGAATAAAAAAATCACTTTCGAAGTCTCTTTTTAATTTTCAAGTGGATGTCATGGGGTAATAAAGTCATGCACACACACACAAATGCAGATCCAGTAACAGGTATTGTTTATTGGTAGTACTGCATACATGTACACAGAGCACTTCCACTCAGCCCTTGAGAGCAAACCATGAGGAATACCTATTTTCAGGTAGTTAAGTTGATTAAAGCTACTAAAACTATATCTTATCCGTGAAAAAATAACTTTGATTGTAGTACAAAATGGAAAAGATACAAAACTAAACTTTTAATAACTGGTAAAATGAACTAATTAAAATACCAGGCTTCTTGAGTGTCCTTTGCTCAATGTGATTGGAGCCTGGATTGAAAATCTATGGTAAAATAACAAGTAGCTACTTAAATGACTCAAATATTTAGATGAAGTGGACCATTGCTGACATCCCTCCAAATCATATCACTAAAGTTAAAGCACCGCTTGAAATACAGCTAGAAGGCAACTTTTTTTTCTTTTTTTTTTTCTTTTTATAGGTGAACTGTCTGAGCTAGAAGACCTAGCACCGATTACTGCAGGCTGGCAGATTTGCACAGTTTCATATGAGTATACATACAAAAAGGTCTCTACTCACAGCAACAGAGAGAAAACTGACAAACACTAATGACATGGATACTTCAGGCTGTCCATGCTCACCACTCACACATAACAGTATACATAAAACATGGTTTTGCACATTCAATGTCCAGAAAGTAAACCGTCCATCCTCATGTCTCAACATGACTGATGGTGCACCATTGTTTTGTAAAAAACCTCCTCACTGTCCCCATAGATCTTAGTCTTTTTAACTTCTTACTAAAAGAGGAGCAGGTCCAGGTATTGATTTCAGTGACAAGTCACCAGTGAGAAAACGATCCTGGTGTTCCTCTGAAGTACTGAGTGCCTCACTCACGCAGGGTGTTGATGGAGGCACAGATCTTGAGCGCGGGACCCAGCTTGATATTCATGGTGGAGATGAGATGGTCCTCTCGCAGGAGCAGCAGAGCCTGCCCGTCTATCTCCTGTGACAGAAACTGGGCGGCCAACTCTTCACAGCCTGGAAAAAACCCGACAGAAACACAGACAGAAGGATAGGATTAGTACAAAGAGAGCAGAACGAGAGGCATGGCTGAGGCTAATGCAAAACTGCTCTCTAATCACGGAGCACCAACCTTGAAGTGAAGAGATGAACCTGCAGACCTCCTCCACACTCCACTGAGCAGGGGTTGCTGACAGAAAGTTAGCGCCCTCTAGCGGGAGGCTGCCGGGAGCTGAGCTGTCAGACGGAGGAGCGCTGTGCCCAGCTCTTGAGCAGGAGTGTGAAGAGCTTGGGGACAGTGAGGAAGAATCGTCCTCTTCTTCCTCCCCGTCGCTGGATACGTCCTCCGAGCGACTGGACTCAGAGTGACACTACACCCAGAAAGAGCGGAGATTCAGATACAAAAGCCAACAATAATACTTCAGAGATTAATTTGCTATTGGATGTCTAAATAAACCACATCAAGCTTTAGATACATCCACTTGTTAATACTTGTTAGTGGGATGAATTCATTGCTGGTTTCATTTATTCATGGGATTAGAAAAATATAAAATATGCCCAGCCTCATCGTTTAAGCTACAGATCCTACCTTGACAGATAGATGCCTGCTTGACATTTTATTACAGGTGATATTAGAACTGCTCCTGCGAGAGGGGCCCCTTCGCCTGGCAGCGCTCTCAGTGGGTGCTGGAGGTGGTGCCAGGCCTGCAGCACTTCTCCCTCTGCTTGTCTTGAAGTGTTGGCTGCAGCTCACATTATATCTGTGGATCCAGGAACTCAGTCAATTCTCAGCAGGACATTTCCTTGGTTTTTTCTTCTCTTATATACAAGTATCATGTCGTTTTTATTCCATACTAACATGCACAATATGCTAATCAGATTAAAATTAGTGGCATCTCCTGGAATAGTCTTTGGCTAGTTAACTTGTTACATATGATTAGCTATTCTTGATGTAAAGCACTGTAGAGTTTTTGGAAGTATGTACGACCACACCAAAATAAAAAACAATGCTGAAATGGGAACTAAAGTAAATCATACCTCTTAGCACAAGTATTTGAACAGAACCTCTTTGATCCTCTGAACTGGCTGGCTGGGGCGAGGCTTCCACAGTACTCACACTTTAACACTGAAGAGGGAAAGGAAAGAATAAAACCACCGCACACATCTAGGAGATTCTGACCATGCACACAGATTCATGGTTTTATACTTGATAAATAGAAAATTAAGAGTTATTCCAACACTTACATGGAGGTCCGTTCTCCGATCGGCCAACCAGAGCAAAATCTCTGTCTTTGAGGAGTCCAGCAACCTGTCACACCAAACAGAGGCCTGATAGTAAGGGACCTTTTCACACGGAAAACCTTATCTTATATTGATTTATTATGTGAACGCTGTGTTATCATAGCAGGGCGCACTTACGGGGAAGGGCTCAGCTCCCTCCTGGATGACAAAGCCCTCTATGAGGTGGGTGAGGACTTGAGGTTTGACCACTGCCTGGGGAACAGGCGCTCTGTCTTTGTCCCCATGTCCAACTCTTGACAAGGGTAGAGGCAAGGACAGGGTTGGAGGAGATGAGAATGCAGCTGCTACATGAGGAACTGGTGAGGATCAAAACAAAAGAGAAAACAATGAGGTTTCAACCACAGTTTTATAGACACACAGTTACAATTTTCAAGTGTTGCTGCTAATAATCTATATATGATTTGTAAATGGCAAATTGACACACCTGAGTCCTTTGTAGGGGCAGGGGATAAGGGAGGGGCAGAGTCTTTCATAGATGAAAAATCTGAAGATTCTGTCGCCACCTCATTTGGTGTGTCACAGTCAGATTTTCTCTTCAGAGAGCCAATAGCAGGTTTTATCTAATGGTGTGTGGAAAAAAGAAGGGTTAACTGTTACAATTCCTTGCACACTGAAGGCTATCATTACACCTAAGTGTCTGTGTAACTAAGTAAATCATTTCAGTGCTTGATCCTACCATAACGCTGTTGTTCGAGACTGCGTTAACGTTCCCAACAGCTGTACTTTCCTGGGCTGTGCTGCTCCGTGCATGTGCCAGGGCTACAGCCTGTGCGTTTCCCGTTAAGCCCTGCCTGGCTCCCACAAGCTGCACAGGGATGTGGGGAGTGTTGTGCGCCCCAGTGGTGGCTTGGCTGTTGCTAGGTGGCGCTGGGAGAATGGGAGGTGGGTGTCGAGGAGGCAGCTGCACAGGCAAGCGGTGTCCCTGAGCTGTCTTGGGCTGGATTGGCACAGGGCCTTTGTCTGCAGTAGTGCTGGCCTGTTGTAGGGGCTGGACCACCAGAGTCTGCGCGTTAACGTTGGCTTTTGGAGTCACTGAGCCAATGGTGTAGCCTTGGGTGGTGGTGGGAACATTTGAGGTGGGCACCAGGATCACAGGAGCAGCAGCGGAGGACAGGAGGAGCTGAGAGAGAGGGAGTGCTGCAGAAGAGGTGGACGAAGGAGCAACAGAGGCAGCAGGAGTAACAGTCATGGTTGCCTGGTTTCCAGTCTTTACAGTCATAGTGTTGGTGGTGGACTGCTGGGTGAAATTGGGTTTGGCCATTTGTTGTTGCTGTTGTGGTTGCACTTGCTGCTGCTGAGCTGTCTGGGGAAAAGTCTGCTGCTGCCCCAGAGGAAAGCTGGCGACATCCTTCCTCTCTGGAAGCTCAGACTTGATTGCAACTGCTCTGGGAGTGGAAGTGCAGTGCAGGGCCAGATTCTGCACCTTTAAGATCAAGAAAGGAGAAAGTTGTGGTGAAATGTATTCGAGAAGGAGAGTGCTTGGTGGAGTCAAACAGTCCTCTCATGTCACTCACAAACCTGATCATTGTCAGTTTGGGCATTGGCAGTGGTCACAGCGACTTCGTGCTGTTGTTGTTGTTGCTGCTGTTGTTGCTGCTGTTGTTGTTGTTGCTGCTGCTGCTGGGGTTGTGTCTGGGCAACTGTTGCTACAGTAGCTGTTGCTGTACCACCAGGCATGAAGATGAGCTGAGAGGCAAGAGGAGCCCTGAGAGAGCGGTTGACCTACGTGAGGAACAAGATAGACAGTCAACCTTGTAAAAAGCAAATATTTCAATGAATGACTCCCTAACTACATGGAATGCTTAATGATTTGCCAACATTTTTGGCAACAAGACTGTGGCAGAAGACAGAAACCAAAAGTAAATCTTTAAACACCAAATCAGTGAGCTTTCACACTATATGCATTCATTTAATTGATTTTTACTCACAAATGCATACCATGCATGATCTTTAACTCACCCTAAGATACATCTGTCCCTGTCCTGCAGAGTTTCCACCCAGCAACACTGACTGGTTGAGAGTTGTTGTTGCAGAGGTGGCCGGGCCGTGGGGGCGGGGATTATTCATTGTCCCTCCCGCAGATGTGGTGCTCAGATTGACCTGGGAGGAACAGAAAATTTTCATCACACCTATCATATGTCTTCATAAACTAGCTGTGCTATCCATTCCCCAAACAATAATTAGCATAAAAACTTACGGTAGTGGCCGCCTGGGACATGCTGTTACTTGGGGTACTGGATTGACGACTAGCTGCAAGCGTGGCCTGGATAAAAGAGAGACATAAAAGAAATGGGGTGACATAGTTCTGCTTGCCGCAATTTTGTACTGACTGTATTTTGGACTCATAATTCTGGGTACCTGTTGCACAGCAGCCAAGTTGTGGAGTTGGGCACTATTGATCTGCTGCTGCAGCATGAGCTGCTGGAAGTATTGAGCTGCATTTGGTTGTCTTTGCAGTGCTTGGAGAGCCTAAACAAACACAAACACATGCATATTGTTATAAGACTAATCTGACGGTCTTTGTATTTACATGTTATTATCAATTCAAGATAACAAACATTGGTCTTTCCATCATATCTATGGAGTCCTTTATACACACCTGTACAGCCTGTCTCTCATACAGAGACATGTGGGCTATTTGGGGTGCACGAGAGTTCCCAGTTGTCTGAGGGTTTCCGTTGGTCGTGCCTGTGTTTTGGTCTTCACCTCCATCCATGTTTACTGGTCAAAACACACAGGCCACTCATCAAAAACAGTCATGACCTAATACTATTTTTGCATGCTCAATAAATACTTCTGTTAAGATATTTGCTGATGCTAAGATTTGCAATTAACAGGAAGACTTGTTGATTATGAAGTTTGGCACTCTAATAATAAAGCTTAAATAAATGTGCATATGACAACTCAAATCAGCAGTAACAAGCTGAAGTACATTACATCCACACTCCGTATGTTAAGAGACCCTCGAAACTTACTGTGATTGTTGTTGCACAGTCAGTTCACAGAGTTTTACTCTTCCACAGGGCCCATGAAGCATAGCTTGTTACACCCCTGCACAGACTGTAGCTTTAACTACATGTGAGCTAGGCAGACGTGATCAAAATGGCTTTAAAAGTCGCGGTGAGCAGGGGCATAGTGGTAATTTCATCAGCAGACCAGTTGTCAACATGATAGATGAATGCGAGAGAGAGACCAACATGGAGGAAAGCTCAAAACACCAAATAAGAAGCTAGCCAGATGTGGCTAACTACAATGGAGTTCGCTAGTTCGCTAACCTGGATCTAAACAAAAGTCAGGCATACCTACATTAAATTACAATAACGTTCATAACCGGATAGTAAAAAGGGCCGACGAGAGAAATAGAGTATAGTTGGCAAGTTGAAAAGCCTTTAGTTTGGTGCTAACACTACCGTTAGCTAGCAGAAAAAGTGCAGCGTTAGTGTAACATAAACATGCTAACCGACTAGCAATGCTAACTGCTCACTGAAGGCAGAAAACTAGCGACTAGCTGGCTTTCACCTTTGCAAGGAGTCATCGTTTGGTGTTTTCGGCGTGCTTATGTGTTTACCTCTCCTTGTATGTTTCTGTCCTTTTCACAGTTAAATGCAATCAAGTTAATGTTGCGGTCTTGATTTTCACAGCAAACAACGATAGTCCTTTTCAGGGTTTTTGCCTCCAACAGCACTCCGCCCCTTCCAAGCCCTTTATTGTTCTTCTTCTGTGGTGTGTGCTGTCGGAGGACCTCCCAACCTCACAGGGACTTAGAGCCTCCTGCTGAACACAGACACCCTGCACACACTCCTGTAGACCAAACATGATCTGCTCCTCATTTAAAAAGTGTACCAGGCTCATAAGTGGTCTTTTACAAACAGATATTATTAATATTCCTGATCTACTCCGGCCAATGAAGTCTATTGATACATATCTATTGGCATTGTTACTGACTGGCTTCTAGTTACACCATTAGTATTATTCCTTATTCCTTATGTACCAAAAACTTTAAAGGATAAACCGTGTATCTGAATAATCATATGTTTCAATTCAACTGTTTCCCTTTTTCCTGCTGTGCCCCCACTACTTCATAAATTTAGTTATTTTTTTGGCTAGAAGTTTCTGTTTGTCAGTTAATGCAGAACTGAAATTAGACCATTCAATCATATCATTTAAATTGAGAACAATCAGTTTAAATATCTTAGTGTATCAGTGACTAAGACACACCAAAGTATTTTCAGAGAAAGTTTGCTAAATAAGGCTAATAAAACAATAACCTTTTGGTGTCCACCATTTATATCCTGTGTTGGATCAATTCATCATATAAAAGTTACATGAAAAAACGTGCTGAACTTTTGCTTTGAATGTGGAGCTTGGCTTTGTATAAAGATTGGGAGCAGGGAGAAACAGCTTGCCTGATTTTCTTCAAAATTACAGCGGAAGATCATTTTACAACAAGTTCTAATTTCTGTAGTTCAAACACACAGATAAGTTTGGTTTGTAGTTTTAGAAGGAGTTATGTAGATGACATGAAATGGACTAACCTTAAGCTACTGCCGTCAGATTGCCAACATCCATCAAAAAGGCATAATTTTTCCTCATACATGTGACTCAACGCACATTTGCATTAATGTTGCAGGTGGCCCATTTTTTACAGCTTGATGCAATTCATTTGTCCCAACCTTGACATAAGAAATGAATCAAAAATGGTGTTGAAAGTGACAGTTATAAATACAAATATCACACAAACAACTGCTATATATAGTTTTTTGTTTCTTTGATACATGCTTTACATTTTCACTGTTGAAAGACAAACACATTCATACCTTTGGGCAATTCAAAGTAATTCGCCTCATGGGTAAGTAAGGACAAAAGCAAGCAGTTGAGCTCATGACATGTAGGCAAGAGTAAGCAGACCAGCGGCCAGATGAGCATTCATGTCAGGAAATTCTTCTTCCAACATCCTAATGAATTCCACATAAGTTTCCTCAACATGAATGTCAGAGAGGTGGAGTGTCATTATCAAAGTGACTCTCTGAGCAAGCAAAGGAATGATGGCATTAAAGCTGTCGTCATTGATTGTCACCCAGAGCTCCATTGAGATTGCTTCCAAGCAAACAAATGCCAAGCACGCCTGTATTATGTGCCAGTGCCTTGCCACGGTGGCAGCGACTGCATGCGCCTTTTCGTTCAGCAATTAGCATCCATGCCATGCTACTAAGTGTAGAAGCTGCTTTCCGTGCTATGCCATACAAGGCACAAGTTATGGTTAAAACAGTATCCTTTCGTGCTTGAATCAGGGCAGACTGGTTGGGTGTTGTGGCGTCTTGCTGACCTATTAGTCCATCCATGATGTGTGATGGTGAGGTGCCTACAATGAGTCTGTCCAGAGACCTTTGTTTGATGTATTTCACCCCAAGGATAGGGATCAAGAGACAGGGAGGCTGAAGGTTCCTGCTGCCAGAAACCCTCCAGTAAACCACACCGCTGCCTACAGAGCTGAGAGCATGCAGTTGCTGCCTGCGTTGAATTTGGAGACGCAGACTAGCTGAGCCTGCTGAACAGCTGCCAGTGACCTGATAGAGCAAACTGTGCTCAGGACGTCCTCCACTGCTTGTATGCAGAGAGTTACTTGGTGCCACTGGTGTATGAGCATCATGCTTTCACCCAAAAGGGCATTTTTACATGTTTTTTTTTTCAAAAATGGGGGCACCAGGGGCCTGTCTGCAATTCAAAATTAAGGTTTTCTGCTCTTGATTGATCCACATGATGTGTACAAGGCAATTATTGATTCTTTAACACGTTGAACAGTACTTGCTGGTGCTCAGTAGGTGGCGGTAGAGGAGAGTGAGGAGGCATTGTGCAAAGAGGACAGGAGTTTAGTGATAACAAAAGTAGAGGTAGGGGAAGTCTGTGATAGGACAGCATAATTTAAGCTCCGCCTCACATCTGCTGCATCTGTCTTCATCACTAAACCCTTAAAACCATTTAAGTATTATGTTTATTTATGATTACAAGGTGCTTACTGGCTTGCAAGACTTCAAGTTTGCCTCTGAGATAATTTTCTTTAATTTCATCAGCATCATGGTAGATGTTTCAGTCACAATCATTTAGTGTAGTTCTGCACTGTAGAAGTAACTTATGCGTAATTTATAACTATTCAGCATAGACATGTTTCTCTTCTGTTTCTCAGCCAAGTTATTATCCGAAGAAGGTTTCTTGGTTAATGTTTTAGTATTTGTTTTAACAAATGTCTTAACCATAAAGTGAATTGAAATATAAATGATTAATAGAAATGTGTTGTGCATGAAATGTTTATTAAAACATTTTTACATCCATTCATTGTCCAAAGGTGAGTGCACTTGGGTGTGTACAGAGTTCACCACTACAATAGGCGTACATAACGTCTTTCATATTTTATTTTTGATGGAATCAGAAGACAAACAAAAAGGTCTGTTGCTTGAAATCACCCTTGAACCAAACTATTATATGAAACTAGAGGTTGTGCAGTTCACGCCAACCACAGATGTAACCATTTCCATCAGATAATGTTCCAGGAGTTGATTCGCCGCACTGAGCAAAGAAATGCCAACCGTAATACACACAAAAAAAGCAAGTGATAGAAACAAAACAAACACACAAGTGCCCACACTGACAATAATGTAGTAACTTGATTTACAACTTAAACGTAATTTTGTTATCAAATCCTGCTTTAATCTTTAGCATTAATGATTTTCTAATTTCTAAATATAACAAACCTCACTGATATTTTACAACCATGATATGTTGATACAGGAGGTGTATAGAAAATCAAGTGCTTTCATTGCTGCTCTGTCTTCTTAAAGGAGCAACACATCAGGCATGAGGCAGCCTGGTCAAAGTACAATCTGCACTCTTCGTCCTGTAAGGATGGTGTTTGTGTGTGTGTGCCTGACAGCGCTTCTAGTGTTTGGGTCAGTTTTACCATGTAGGTAGACAGATCAGGTTTTACTCACTATAGTATCTATTACTAAATCCTTTTGCGATTATGACCATTGGTCTTTTGCTGTGGATGTTCATTTATTTTATGAAAAAGTACCTATACTACATATATATCATACTCTTTGAAATAATAAATTATGAATAGCAGAATTGATATATATAAATCTCTTTCTGATTGCCCATCACTATCAAGTCATATTTATGAGCAAAAATTTGTAATTTAAACTGAGACATTTTACATTTTAGTTTGATGCTTTGCTTCAGACACCAAATATATAAGTTTAATTTAATAACATTGTTGACCTTTCTGATAAAATTAGTGTCAAGCTCAGGATTCAATCAGGAAACCAATAATAATAACCATTTTAGGGAGATGGTAGCACTGATGTAGAAACTTATAATGTGGGAAGAAGGAAAACGTCAGACTAAAACTTAAATTCAGTGAGGCTATGTTTTTTTTTGCAGTGATTTCTACTTGTGTAACAGGCTATAAGCACAGTCACAGTATGTAAAATCAAACATTTACATTCAAATATGACTTCTCTAACAGACCAAACAAAACATTAACGGATTAAAGCCAAATTACACAAGAAAAAGCACTTGTGTGTTCTGTAACTGGCAACTGTCAGTGCATATCCAGGACCCCAGGACGATCAACTTGTTGCAACCTGCATCAACTTCAAACAAAAATCAGTCATTAGCAAAGCAGAAAAACAAGCGATGTGTCATTAAATTTAAATCACGTAGAAATCCAACTACTCAACTTCTCCCTTTTGCGCCAGATATCCATGGAGGAGTCAGTATTTATTGTCACTTTATAATCTTGGATGAATCACTCATTTGTTTGACATCAAACAGCTGAATGAAATGCATGTGTTGGGAAAGGAGGCAGGTCTGTCAGCCCTAGGAGTAACATGCCCTCTAAAGTGACAAGCAGATCACGCAGTAGTTGCCCTAGGCACAAGTCTGGAATACACATGAAGTGTCAACAGGTCCTAAACCTAAACAAGGAAAAAAAAAAAGACTTGTGTCTAGCAGCAACTTCATCTAACCTGTGAAAGAGCAAACTGTGTCACACGGTGAAACTCTCTGTCCCATTTCTTTCACATCAACGTCACATAGGTAGCAAGTGGTCATCTCTTTCCTCTGGCTCTTCTTCTAAAGGTTCTGTGGCCACTCCCCTGTAACTGGGCGCTTCCTCTCGATTTCGTGACCGGCACACAAAGTCACACCCATCCTGCACAGAAGGGAGGTGGGGGTTGGTTATGATATTCACGAAAAGTCACAGAAGCATGAGCTTTTGATAAAACTAGTTATCAGCAACTAGGCTTACCGCTGACAGATTGCCAACCTCAACCCAAAAAGCATAGTTTGGGAACTGCTCCATCCCTTTGGCTCCAACAATCAGTCGTTGGTACAGGAAACCTCCAATGAGGTAAACGGCCACAAGACAGAACCCACTGAAAGAGGAGAGGGCTTATGATCACTGATCATTTACAATATTATACGCTTTAACAGGGTTTTGGTTCACTGCACATTGTCTTTACGCACATGATGAGTATTATGGAGCCTGTGCTGATCTGGGACTGAAGAGGTGGGCACACTGCACTTGAGTCCAGCTCAAACAGGTAGAAACAGTCCTGCTCCCTCTCCCTGTCCTCCAGCACCACCTCCAGTTGGCCCTGAGGTGGAGAGAAAGAGAGATAGGGAGAGAGAGAGAGAGAGAGAGGGAGGTAAATGCAAGGCCAAACATACACAGGAAAGGAGACAGGGTGTCTACATGTCAAACAGGAGAAGAATTAGGTCATGTTCAGACCTGCGTTAGCACTGTGTGAAAAACATGCAATTCATTAGAAATGAAACTCCAGCAGTGGTGCTGACACAGATTTAAATTTTACCCTAACACAATGTGATGTCATGCAGGAACATGCTGCATTGGCCAATCAAAGACATGCATGCACACATTCCTGGTAGATTACTTTGTAACATGAATCCGGTATTTCTTCGGTCTACCTTGCAATAATCAATATGAAGAGTGAAATGCCTGTGTTACTGTATTATAAACAGCTGTGTAGTGTTTGTGCATGTTACTCAAAGACGCCTTGTTGAATCTTATGTCATTTTTAAACATTTTTTTTTTTTAATTAAAAAGAAAAACAAAAAACAGTTCCGTTAGCATTTCTTTTTCCTTTTCTCAAATCTGATGATCTATCCAAGTTTCTTTTACCATGTCGATTTTCCTGTTGCAAGAGATCATGACAATGGCTTTCCTCATTTCCTTGGAGCAGTGGCCATCATACTTGTCGCCATTTCTGTAGATCAGCATCACCCAGTCACCTGCAGTAGCGGAGAAGTGTAAAAAAACTGGACAATGTAGACACAATACTGATCTGAAGCACCCTATGAAAAGGTTTGCCCCATGTTCAGTGATAATTCATGAATGAACAGTAAACTATTTCTAAGTTTTTGGGCTTATTTAGCTCATAATTTGTCTCAAACCATCGTGCAATTCTCCAACCTAACTTCCCACTTCACAGCCAGTTAGCATTCACACACATGCTGCAAACATTCAATCACAACAGAGTCAAGGTAAATTAGGGTTAAAGTCTTGTATTTTGCAGAGACTTACTTCCTCCAATGGCCTGTGTTGCATTATACGTGCCGATCACTGTTGGTTTGCTTTCCGTTTTCTTGCTGTCCACCTGGACAAGCCCAGCTCCCGGGATGCCCGCTGCATCCCCACACAACTGGAACACATATGCGTACTTGTCGTCTCCATTCTTGGTGTCGACTGTAAAGCTATAGAAAAGAGGACGAGCAATTCATAACATGTGACGCAGAAGTGGACAACCTCTGAATGGCAAAGATCAATCAGGCAAAATGCTTCAGTCATGGTTGCTTTACATATTCCGTAAGAACAGATTTTTGATGGATGACAAAAATAACCAGACATCGTATCGATGGTACTGAATATGCAGGTACACATTTGAGTCTCTTCTTACTTCTTATTGGTGAGTGGCTCTAGTCGACTGAGGACTTTCCGCTCTGACGAGGACTCTGAGAGCAATTTACATCTCTTAGTGTTTTCAGTGGTGTACACCCCTCTTCCACACAGCAGCAGCTGAACAGCCAGGGTCCACACCAGGAAGGACCATCCGCTTTGACCGTCGAACACCTGACACAGACACATACATGAAAACAAGTATGGACACTCAGCCTTTAAAATGGGAACTTAATTTGTCACCAATATAAGTATTTACTATTAATTTGGGTTGCATATATAACAATATATAATGTGAAATGACATAAACTGTTTACGGTTGCTGTGCCTTTTAGAGCTGAAAGGAGGAGTCGATTATTCAATTAGCCTGACGGACTAATCTAACTGACAGGAGACTGATGACTATTTTGATAACAGATTAATTATTTTTGTTGCATTTTTCCAACAAACGTGCTGCCTTTATTAGTCTTATGTGGTATTAAACTGAACTGGGTTTAAGTTGGTCAAACAAAACAAGCTATTTGAATATTTCAGTCAAAAAATGCATATTAATCTTTAATGAAATCAGTTTAGTTGATCCTCTAATGGTTTTGACATTGATACAGCAGGAAAAGCTGCATATCAAAGAACAAAACTGCCTTATAATAATAATAATAATAATAATAATGGGATTTATACGGATTTCTTTCATCTATGTGATAATTTGTCTGGTATTTAGTTCACTAAATAACTGATTATTTCATCCATAAACTTTATTAATTTCCAAAAAAGTACCAGGAGATGAGATTTTATCTGTATGACCCACTCATATATGAATAATTCAAAATTAAATGGTGGCAAATTTTGCATATTTCCTGTTTAGTATGAGGAACTGAAGCTCATATAACCGTTTACTGAACAAAAGTAGGACGAAACTACCTGACAAACCTTAGTATGTAATGTGGCCTACAATATTTAGTGCAGACAAATAAGCAGTATATGAGCCGTATAAACCAATCGTGTTATTGGGAAATTAAGTAGTGAAACCACACATTTTAAGCCTCACTAAATATACAGTACGTGCGTGCAAAATGTCTGTTCATCTCCGCATGAGGCAATAAGTTTTCCTGAGGAAACACAGTTAAAATACTGAAAAGCTCCACGGAGTTTAACTTTTGGCCACAACGTTGTACACCTACCTTCATGACTTTCTGCTGTAAATAAGAGGGAAAACTTCTTTATTGGTTGGTTTAAAAATGTATCCAGCTGATGGTGAAGCGTTAGTGAGCTCCCTCGTGCTAACGTCGCTTCCTGGTTGACTTAATCATCAATAAAGCTGATTTTTGGCCGCGCAGATCAAATTATATAAAACCCCGCATGCAGCCAGAAGTTTTACATAAACAGTGTCAGCTGCACGTTTTGCTGTCCTGGAAAACAAACGCGGTTTTCCTCCAAAAGTGTGTGAAGTGACATCCGGGAAGCTAACAGGCTACTAACAGCAGCGGAGTGCGGAAGTGAAACTAAACACACAGGCGCACGTGACCGTCCAGATGAGGACCAATGAGCTGCAGCCGAGTCCCCTCACAGCCGGGTCAGCTGACCAGAGTCTGTCACAGCTGAGTGCAAAGAGAAGAAGATAAAAGTTAGAGGGAGTCTGCAGCTTTTAGTCTGTGTGCTCTGTCATCGATGCACAAACCACTCCATCTGTATAATCATCACTTAATAAGATGCTTCTCCAGATCCACACAGATTCAGCCATCAGGCTCCTCTCCTGTGGGGCAGACACCCTCTCGTCATTTAACAGTTAAACAGCTTAAGACGTTCTCTCTCTGTCCAACTTCCTCCCAACATGGACCCCGACAGAAAGCCGCCCACCTCTGAGTCTGGATCTGTTTGATGTTTCTTCCTGTTAAAGGGGAGTTTTTGCCACCACTGTTGTCTCACACCTGATGCTTACTCATGTGGGGATTCTTGAATCCTCAATTATGAATCATTAGGTCTCTCTCTTACTTGAAGAATCTGGTCTAGAACTGCTCATTATGGAAAGCGTCTTGAGATGATACTTGATATCAACTGGCGCAATAGAAATAAAGATTGGTTGGTTGAGTAATTGTTTTCCATTCAAGTAAGTGCTTTATTTTTAAAAAGCACATAAAAAATACAAACATTACGTGGAAGTTTATAAAAAAAAAACAATGATGAATTCTCCATAAAAATATTTATGTGTGTTGAGTTTTTCATTGTGTTTATCATAATCTAGTATCCAATAATATCTAGTATCATATATATAACCTAGATGGGCAAAATGTTATAATCATCATTCAGTATAATGTAATTTAACAGTGCCACAAACTACAAATGATGTAACCACCACATTTTTAAAAGGAAAGGTCAAGTTGTGGCTTATGGTAGACTTGGAAGTATAAGCTGATTATAACTTGTCTGTAATATTTACATTTTTTTTATTGGTGTCTGACCATGACTGTCGGCCCTGGGCTGAGAATGTAGGTATTTATTGTTATAGTGTCGCTGGTAATGATGTCACCGAATCACCTGAACTCCTTTATCTTTACTCTCTTTAAGGGCCGTAATAAGTCTTGGGCTTAATGATGTAATCCTTTACTTTGTCTATCTGTGATTTAATTTTGACTCACTTTAACTTCTGTACCAGTATCATGACATCCAGTATACTGTTTCAATTACATCACAACATTTCTTTTCTATACTGCAGTGCTTCAACCTTCCAGCTTATCATCATGAATTAGATCACAAGACAACCTTTAACCTGCTACGAGTTTGATCAGATTGAATGCCTGTAACATTGTCCCATTCTTTTAATCATGCTTCTAAAAGAAGTATTTAAAATGATAAGATTAAAGATGATAAGCATTCCTCAGTAGCCTGTGTGTTTGCTCAGTGCATTTAGGCAGTCAGATTTCCTTTTACCTACCTTAGGGAGCACTGGCTCTGTAGGCAATTTTGTAGTATTTTTGAAATGTAGTTCCAATTGAACACAACAGTTCTTCTTGTGGAACGGCCTTTTAGGGGAAGAAGGCCTGTAACTACTATAGAGACCTCCATTTATTTCAGTTACTTTATTGGCATTAACAACATTTGCTGATGCACATGAAAGAAATTAACTAATTTTGAATACATTTTAAAATTCATAAAAGATCTTGGCTAATGAGAGTTTAGATATGCTCCTGCTGCTACATCTGTGTAGAAATGTGTGAGTCTGATTAGCCTGAATGACAAAGTGATTAAGTAGGTGGAGGCAGAGTGACGTAGTGCTAATGCAGTGCAACAAAATAAAGCAACAAGTAACTGTGAAAGGGATCATAGTTAGGTGTCATTACTTTTATTTAGTAATGTGAGTGGCACAGATTCTTGGTTGTCAAAACCCCAGACCACTCCAGTGCTCAGTCAACATCATGAAACAGCCATTGTTAAACAAATCATTCATAGATCACTCTTGCAACCCCAATCCCTTGGTTTCCTCCTCTGTGGTTGCTTAATGCCTAATTATTTTTTTAATCATAAAGAACAGTTTCCCTTTCATTGCCCTCTTTAAGTTTTTATAGGCCTCTGTGAGCTCTCCAGTTTGTGTTCTCAATCCTTACTCTCTGTCTCCCCTCCCCCACTCTCCCTTGTATTATCACAGCCCATACTCTTTACCTGGCTGTGTGTGTTGTGCAGACACACCCGGTGACTCCGTATCAACCAATCGCTGCTCTAAAACAGAGACACCAAGGAGGTGTATTTCCTGTGTTTCATGAGAGAAGAATGGGGCAGGAGAGAGGAGAAAGTTGTGTGCTGTGGTTTGCCGGGAGGGGGGGTCCACCCAGGAGATCACATTGGCTGTAGGGAAAAGGACTGAATTAGTGGACAGACTCGAGATATTTTAGTTTGATATATCTGAGTTCAGCCCTCCGTTCAGCAACAGTGAGTGAGAGGACAAGGCAGGGAGAAGGAGGAGGGGAAAGATAAGTGTCAATCTGTTGAGACTTGTTTGGGAATTTGAGGAAGGAGGGGAGGTGGGTAGAGACGGAGAGAGCCAGCAAGAGGGGAAAAGCAAGAGCTCAGGCGTAAACATTAGGTTTTTAACAAGAGCTGCAGTTTTGAGGGGAAAATAAAAAGGCAGTTTTCATTTAATTCAAAAAAGGAGGGCATTTGTTTGGAGACAATGTGAAGACAGGGAGTGAATTCTTATGTGTTGTGCAATCCTCAGCGTTTGAGCTGAGCTGGACTTTGTTGGGGGGGGGGGGGGGCGCGCAGATCTCCCCAGGATACTACATTCAGGTGAGTTGCTTTGATATATTTTCATGGATTTCAGATGAACACTTCTGTAAATTGCCTCTAGTTTGAACACAGATTTAGCTCTAGTATAGTTCTGGTGTACATGCTACATGCCGTGCCTATGTGTCACAGGCCATTGCTTTCTGAAAGACTTCTTTTGGTATGCTGCACTTTGCAGGTCTGTGCTGCATTCTTACAGAACTGTGAGAGGGTGTCACCTTTTCTCTGGCCTGTTTTTTCTGTAAAGCTACTTTCTAACCAGACTGGCTTAAAATGTCAAAGTCCAAGTGCAGCAATGTAGTACATTTGACAAAATAAAATAATGGAATTACAGACTGAAAACACAGCTTAATTGTTGCAGCTATCATGATATGTGTAATATGGTTTTGTGGTATTCACTGTCGACGCTGTGACAGCAGCCAAATATGTGAAAGTCTGTTTGTGTTTGACCTGCATTTCAGTGATTTTTTTTTTTAATCTGAAAATGGCTTGACTCTTAATGTTTGATTTTTAAATTGACAATGTGGAGTATTACTGTCTTCCAGGTTCTCCAAATTATGATACTATGGGGACCAAAAGGCCCAGCTGCACCCTCTTTGACACTTTATCTAACATAAACACATCTGACCGCAAGCTTCAGCCAGGTGGAAAAATCTCTCGGGATCCAAGTCCCAGGCCAGCAATGACTGCCCAGTCGGAGCGAGAGAGAGACAGCACCCGGGAGGAAGACTGGAAGAGAGACAGGGAGATGGAGAAAATGAGGAACAAAGCAAGATTCAAAGATGTGGACCCCCGGGAGAGATACTATGAAAGAGACCGAGCTGCTGCACCCAGGCCCAGAGAGGGAGAAAGAGAATGGAGGGAGAGAGAGAGGAGGCAAGAAGATGACAGGAGCAGAAACGGGAGGCCGTTTTCAAATTTAGAGAAGGAGACAGATAAAGAAGTAGAGAGCGGGATGAAGAAAGGTGACACATTTCCCAGAATGAGAAAAAGCAGCCCAGATCATGGCAGGAGAATGACCGGCACCACTGAGATGTATGAAGAGAGAGGTAAAAGAAGGAGAGATAGGCCAAAGAGACCAGAGACAGATGAGTGGGAGAGGGAGAGGGAAAGGGCACGGCAGAGAGAGAGGTACAGAGAGAAGGAAAGAGATGAGATCCAAAGCAGGGCGAAGGGAGAGGGAAGAAACACTGAGCGAAGACCTGTAAAAGATGAGAAATCACGACAGAGGGAAAGATATCAGGAGTCTGATTTTGGTTTTCAACACAGAGGAAGAGAAGTGGGTGATTCACGGGATAGAAGAGAGAAAGACGCAGCAAGAAAAAGAGAGAATTCAAGGCCTAACATGGAAAAGTGGGAGGCCAGGGTGCCTTCTCCACACAGAAGAAGAGATGGCAAGATCTACTTAGATAGTAGGGAGAGGGAAAAGGCGCAGAGGAGAGAGGGAAGGAGGGACACCAGGAGTGAAGGAGACAGTGACGAGAGAGAGCTGAGGAAGGAAAGAGCGAGGGACCGAGAGAGGGAGGAGTTGACATATCAACACAGCAGAAGTGAGGGGGACAACACGGGCATAACAGAGAGGGAAAGACATCCAGTTGGGCAAGGATACAGGGAAGAGGACAGGCAGAGACACAGAGACAAGGACAGAGAAAGAGAAGTGGATCGATACAGGAGGAGAGGAGCGGAGAAAGACAGGGAGAGGTACAGAGAGGTTGACAGCAGAGCAGCAAGGGAGGCACACAGGGAGGGAGACAGATGGAAGGAAAGTGTGAGAGACTTGAAGGTCCCATTAGATGACAGGAGAGAGGACAGGAGGTACAGAGAGCACAGGAGAGGCAAGGAAGCCAAGGAAAGAGAGGCCGATCCTAGGTGGGATGATACGACAGGCAGAGGCAGCCGATCCCTGAACGAGACGCCTCCTAGGGTGCCCCCACGGGCCCAGAGCAGCGGAGAGTGGAGCAGCGACATGGACAGTGAGATGAGATATAGAGGAGGCAGAGACAGTCATGAAGAGAGGGAATCGAGCAGAGAGAGCACTGCTGAAAGTGACAGAGATGCAGAAGAGCAGAGAAACCCAGAGAGAGCTGCTGGTAGACGTCAAAGGGAGCCAAAAGGAAGTGAGAGACATGACAGAGAAAGAGGAGAGATGGCAGGCGGTTTGTCAGAGCAGAGAAGGATGTGGTTAGAGCCACACAGGGGCAAGAATAGTAAAGACAAATTTATAGACGGAGAGAGACACACAAAGGGGAAAGAGAAGAGGAGGAGAGAAGAAGAGAGGACTGTGGAGTCACAGGCTGAGTGGGAAAGAGGGGGGTGGAGAGTAAAAGAGGAACCAGATGAGACGTACTTGGACCAAGGCGGTTACAGAGGAAGACAAGTAGGGAGAAATGAGCACAGGATAGACATAGACCAGGGGACAGAGGGTGTAAGTGTAGATGGAGAGGAGGCTGGTGAAGTCTGGAGAGAAATAGATAAAGAAAGAAAGGAACATCTGTCTGACAGCGATGGAGGTATAGAGGGAAGCCGGCGTTGGGATGTAGAGGGAGAGAATGTGACAGATAACACAGAGGAGAGCGACAGAGAGGAAGAGGGTGGGAGCGATTATTGGGCTCGCAACGAGAGGGAAGGAGGAAGTGAGACAGCGTGGAAGCAAGACAGGAGCAGTATGCTGTCAGGAGAGGACGGCTTTGTGACTACGTCCAGTGGCGGAGACGAGGGGGACGAAAGAGAGGAAGATGAAGAAGATGAGTTTGAGGACTGTCAAGAATTCTGGGAAGGTGGAGTTGCATATAATAGCCACTCACCTGTGGCCCTCAACGGGGGTGAGGGAGACAGGGACAGGGAAGAGGAATGGACAATGGGAGAAGAGGAGGTGGTTGATGAGGACGAACCGGGGATGGAAAAGCAGCCAAAGTATGTTTTCTGTGTGATTGGGCAAACGTTGCCCCGGACAAACACCGTCACGATGTCACCGTCACAAGATGATGAGACAGAGGGAGTGGAAAAAAATAACCAAACTTTTGACAGCCGTCATCGTTGCAATGATGACGCCATGCAGCAACCTCAGGATGACCTGCATCTGACATTGAGTAGAAATGAGGAATGCCCAATCATCGACAACCAGGACACAGAAAGCAAGAATGAGTATGAAGTGACACGGGAGGAACGAGCGGCCATGGGAGAAACAGCTAAAATGGATTTACGATTTAAAGTGTCATCAGAGCATCAAAACGCAGAGATTGGAGAGGGAATGAGGAGCAAATTGGAGCACCCGTATGCTGAAATCAAGCAGCTTAAAAGAGACTCTCAGACTGAAAGACTCCTCATTGAGTGGAGAGAGAAATCTCATGAAGGGGTGGAAAGACGAAGGGGGCAAGTTTCGCCAGTTCCAAGTAACCCCTATGGTGAAGATTATTCTCAAATGAGCTTTGAACAAATTCAACCCATCTTGGATGTGATAAACACTGGAACAATGAGCCCAGAAGAGGTGGAGGCCATTCGGATCCGAATGAGCGGGGCATGGAGCATGTCCGACGAGCCCAAGCGGCATTCCCAAGCCCCCCACCTTAAATGGGCCAAAGATGTGGTGCGGGAGATTTTGGGACGCTCAGAGGAACAGACTGTGGACGAACCTAACGCAGAGGTACATGGAGACCAAGGGGTCAACCAATCCGAGACAGCAATCAAGACCGACAAACAGCAAGAGGTTGCACAAGGCACTGGAGAGATGCCCGTTGTTACGGTGACAACGGACGGCCAGCAGTCCGAGCCAGAGCTGGAGGAGGAGGAGCTGTTGGAGGTGGAGGGATTGAGAGGTATGGGGCAGAGCCAAGCCGACATGCATGCTGGCCAGTTCGCAGTTATGCATGGTGACGCACCCACATACACTCATGCTGACACACTGTTAGACACAGAAGGGAAGGAGGATCACAGTATGGACAAAGAGACTGAGCCCTCTGATCACCTTCAGTTAGACAAAGCAGACAAAGAGGTGAAAATTATTAGAGAGGCACGGCGTGAAGCTGAGTTATCAGAAATGGAAAAAGAAGCAAGCAGAGAGAAGGAAGTGGAGATGTATTTATCTGTGAGCAACACGCTCTACAAGCCTACCAGCTGCCCCATTCTTAATTATGACCTCCTCGTTCCCTCTAGAGAGGGTGAGGGACAGGAGGTGGAACACAGGAAGAGTGAAAGTGAGGATGAAAGGCAGGGAGAGGTGCCTGAAGAGAGGGGCACTGCGGTGGGGGTAGGACAGGAAAGGGAGATGGATGGCAGAGAGGGAGAAGTGGTGGCAGAGAGAAAAATAGGAGGGGGGACTCTGACCAGCAGCTGCAGTTTGCGTGATATGGGGCCCGAGGGCCGATTACGAAGAAGGGGAATCCGTAAAATCTCTGAAAGAAGAGATGAAGAGCTTGTAAAAGTGGAAGAAGAGGAAGGTGTTGGAAGGGATCGCAGAACCAGAATATTCTCTACAACAGGTAACGAAAAAAGATGGAGGATGGAATTGGTGGTTATCTGCTCAAATCAGATTTTCAAAGAGCCACTTAATTACTTCTCCTTTCTCGATTTCTGTCTGGTTTCTCATCCATCAACGCTTCTGTTTTTAAAAAAATGATCTAATCAGGTTGACATATGAAGTCAACATTTGATTTTGTCCATTGACAATCTTAATCACACACAATCTTCTCATCGCATCCTCTGTTTTCCATTCTGTGTGTTTCCTGCATCATTGTGAACATTAGTGTAGACATCATCATCACTTCGCTCTGAATTCACTGCTTTACCTTTTAACTAGAAACTGCGTCACAGGCTTGTGGTTACAGGTAGTGGGCGGAGAAGACTGGAGGTGGAGAAAGCAACGTAAAACCAGAAGTGTGAGATAGATAAATGGCTTGGGTTGCTCCTGCTCTGAGACATAACATGAGAGGCTCCAGTTTTCATCACTAATCCTTTTTTCCAGTCTTTGTCATTGCAGGGTTACTAAGTTAACTATTTGTTTTTGTTTTTATTAATTCAAACTATCACTGTAGTTTATAGTAAATCAATCAGAATATAGGGCATTGATAGTTATGCTGTTCTATAACATTTTGACGAATGGATACTTTTTAATTCCAGATGATGAGGACGATCGGAGCAAAAGCTGGGGAGAAGTAGAGCTGAGGTGAGTGAAACAGTCACACACAACTTGATTCATTTGATTGAGCTACATTACCACATGTTGAAATAAAGTAGTGGCTAGGATGTATCCAGTTCTTCAATTGTAATTATTAATATAATTAATTGAAAAATATTCAATAGTATTTGAGTGTCCTTGTTCTTGTTTAACAGTTCTTTGGTGTCAGGGAGGTCACTGAAGTTTTGAATCGTTCATTGCTGCATACCTGTTTCTATGTATTCAATACAAATGCTCCACACTAAAAGATAGTTTAAGACAGTTTCACTCAACTATTTTTACCATTCATCATGGCTATAAATAAATTGTTGTTGTGACTCTTTATCGGTACTATAGGAACGTTTTGGACACAATCGACAGACGGAAAAGGAATTCAAGGTTTTTCAGTGAGTATCTCTGTTCCACCTTTTATTTAAGTCATGCACCTTTAAAAGTAAACTCTTTAGGCACAAAGTGAACACACAGACTTCATTGATGCCTATTTTTGTAAATCACTGACAGTTTTGTTCCAGAATGAATCTCATGATTGATAATGAAAAAAGGATAGCCTATGTGGGCGACACAGTGACGTTGTCTTCAGATCATATCGGCTGTATTTCTGTGGTTGGGAAAAGCATGACACGATTGAGCATTTCCCTTTAAGCATCTGTGATTCATCTGAGTGTATAATAAAGGCCCACAAACTGTTTATCTCTTCCTCAGTACATGTTGGCTCAGAGTTAAAATGAAATACACCAATGAAAGGAAATCTGTGTGCAGTTTACTGTTAGCCCACACCATTTTAAAATGATGTTTTAAACAACCCAAAATGGCAGCGGGTCCCTTGACCCATGATTCATATGGATATTGCGAGAAATGGGGTAGGAGTGTGTGTGTGTGTGTGCGTGTGTGTGTGTGTGTGTGCGTGCGTGTATGTGTGTGTGCACACTGAGTGGTGTATATATGTGAGTCTGTGCAAGCCACAGGCAGGTTTCTGCAAGTATTCGTATCTCTTAACTTGAGGGAAAAACAGCTGCGACTTTGCGTTCCGGCAAGTATGTGTAAAAGGAATGTCAAATGCAAACAACTCCCCTTGGCTAACACTGTCCCTGTCTCTATCCTCTTTCCTTTGCTTCCTGTATTCTTCAACCCTGTTTTTCTGCTTCTTCCTCTTCTTCTCTGCTGTCTTTCTTTGTTTATCTCACTTCCCCTCTTTCTCCCAGATGCTGCCCAGCTCTACCAGCAGTACAGCGAGGCCGCTCAGAACTTTGAGATCCTGCGTCAGGCTCGCTCCGATGTCATCTCTGTATGCGAGGACCCTACCCCGTCTCCTGCTCCTTCACCCCCTCCTGCCCGCAGACCTCTTCCTCCCATACCCTCTGTCCCGCATCCCCACTCCTTGTCCCACACAGGCTCCATTACCAGTGTCAAAAGCTTGCCTCCCCCTGAGCCCCCCAAGAGAGAAGGCAGGCCTTCCTCCCCACGTCTATCCATCTGTCTCTCACAGTCAGCCACACTGTGGCGAGAGCTGCCGGGGGTCAGGAACAGTTTTGAGCTGGAGGTGCTCACAGAGGACCAGAGGCGACTGCAGGAGGTAACACATTGCTACTGCTCAGATGAACAAATGGTCACCATTTGATGGCAAAAATCTTCATATGGCTTGTATGAAAGATTTTGCTCTGATTCCTCTCAATTTTATTGAGGCAAGAATGTTTACCTAGCAACTTTCTGTGAATTAAATGCAAACCTTCCCAAAATTTCCAGTCCTGTCACGCTTACACACTTCTTTGGAAAGTTACTGGAAAAATATTGCCGTCTGAATAAAATTCAGGAGAATCCTCGGGGCAATTACCTGCCTGACGGTTATCTTTCACTTCTCCCACAGCTTGACTTCCTTCATCCAGCTTGTATGATCCTTTGATCATACAAGCATCTTTGATCCAGATTATATTGAAAAATTTGATTAGAGCAACTAAAATTCCTCTATTTATATTGAGTAAATATTAGGCAGTGTAAGCGTAAGTTCGAATCCTGCAGGTAAACAAATGTACAACGGTTGTCTTTTATTTATCCTTTAGCTTGACATATCTCATGTCTTAAAAAGAAAATGTATGTCAAAATGGCTTCGAAATTTGTATTCAACTAAAAATAAACCTCTAATAGTTGTAGTGGTTCACCCCCTCATACTTGTTTACAACCTTTAACTCACCAGATTGTTCTGGGTGCCATTTCACATCAGCAGCTTCTGTATTGTTCCATTTCATGGTAACTTTTGAGAAATGGCTTGAGGTACATGAATCAGCTTTGCACAGTTATTACCTCACACCTCAAACTCCAAAAATTACTATAATACTCAGACTTGCCACATAACAGAAAAACCCGCCCACTGATCTACATTTTTATTGGCAGAAGAGTGTCTCTTCCCGGAAAACGTGATTGCGTTATTGTGTTGTGCTTGCTGCAGGTGTTTCCTTGTAAACAGACATGTGTCTGAGCTAGAATACTTGGGCTCATTGTGAAATCGCCCTCCTCAGTTAGTCACATCCTTGTCAAAATTCCCCAACCTCCAGATAACTGACTGCCTCTCAGCTATAATTTACTGTCCATCAATTTCCTGCTTAGTGATTTTTATTCTGTATTTCGTTCTTTGTAGGTCAGATTTGAGGTAGTGACATCAGAGGCCTCCTACTGCCGGAGTTTGGACATTGTTGTTGAACACTTTGTCAAGTCCAAACAACTGGGGGCGCTGTTGACCACCCAGGACAGGAACTGGCTGTTTTCGCGCCTGGCGGATGTTCGTGCCATCAGCCACAGGTCAGGAATGTTAAACAGTACTTAAAGCAAGTTCTTTATCCATCTGAGCTAGCTTTACATTTATTTTTAGAGATATTTCTCAGACTAAATCTTATAATTTCATAAATCTGACATGAAACATGAATGATGTTATTATGAAACCTATTTGTGTTACAAATCTGTGGGAGAAATCACCTTAAATTAATTATTTGACTGTTGTTTTAGTTTTTTATCAAAGCTGGAGGAGCGGGTGGAATCAGACATCATGCACTTTACCGTGTGTGATATCATCGCTCGCCACTGTCAGCGCTTCAAAATGGTTTATGTGCCCTACCTCACCAACCAGTCCTATCAGGACACCACCTACCAGAGACTCATGTAAGCTGTTTGGTCACACTTTTGTGTTTGTATCATTTTCATTGGAGGCCTGTTAGTGGATCCAGTGACGAGTTTTGTAATCTTCTTACCCGTCTATCTTCATTCACTTTCTCTTTTACTTCCAGGAACGAGAATCAAGGTTTCAAGCGGATTGTCGAGAAACTAGAGCGGAGTCCTGTTTGTCAGAGGCTTCCTCTTCGTTCCTTCCTCGTCCTTCCCTTCCAAAGGATCACAAGAATTAAGCTGCTGGTGCAGGTAGGGTGTGTGTATGTGTGTGTGTGTGTGTGTGAGTGAGTGCTTGTTATCTCTGAAACAAGGCTGAAGGCACATAACATGTTCGATCCTGCACTCCTTCATCTCACTTTAACACGCACTTGCTGTTTCTGTCCAGAACATTGTGAAGAGAACAACTCCTGGTACGGCAGAGGCAACTCAGGCCATCAAATCTTTGAAACTTCTGGAGAAGGTACTTTTTCACTCCACATTAATGAAGGATAAAAATATTTTCATATTGTTGAAAAACATCCGGGATATCTTGAACTCTTTGGTGACAAACCTCTCTTTCCTTTCATTTATTTCTCCTTCAGCTGATTCAAGAGAGTAATGACAGCATCACTCAGATGAAAAGCATTGAGTCCCTGGTCTCTCTCAGTGCTAAGGTGGACTTTGAGTGCAGGGTAAGTTATCTCTACTTGAGATGGGAGAAAATCACACTTTGATTATGAAACCATAACATATTACTGTTCTACAAACCTTTACTGTCCAAATTTTATTTTATTGATTTCAAGCAGACTGAAACTGATAATTTGCAGACTGATAATTAAAAACGGACTAAATAAGATTTGGGCAGTTGTATTTGTGATGAGGTTTATCTGATAACCAAATTAACATAGGTCACTGCATTGAATTATTCACATATTATTTTACATATCCGTGTCATGCCATGATATATTAATATTAAGGGAAAAAATAATATCATGATATTGATTGTGTGTGTGCGTGTGTGTGTGTCTTACAGACTCTTCCTCTGATCAGTCAGTCTCGAAGGCTGGTGCGGGAAGGGCCGGTCACTGAACTGATAGATTTCTCTCTAAAGGATACAGAGAGGAATATTTACTTGCACCTATTCAATGACTACTTGTTACTTTCACTACAAAAAGAGTGAGTCAACAAACTTTTTTTTGCAAAGTTAGAATTAATCCATCCCCAATTTGTTATCTTCCTAATTTGTTGCATCGTGTTTTCCTCATATTCCTCATTATACCTTCAGTTTTATCACAGTCCGACATTTCATATCTCCTTTACGCTCTCTGCTACTTCCAGAGGGGGAAGATTCACAGTGATAGACCACTCTCCTGTATCAGACCTGCGTGCAGAGAACTGTCGTGTCAAGCTCCACTCCCTCCAGAAGAACCTCTTCCGGCTGCACATGTCACCCAAAGCCCTGCTGCTACGGACTGACACACAGTAAGGGACGGAGACGGTGGTGGGGAATGTCTGTGTTGGCTGTCACATCACACAAGTGGAAAATGTTGAAAAGAAGATTCACCCATCTTTGCTTTTTTCTTCAGGAGCAATAAGCTACGTTGGATATCTGCTCTCTCACGGCCACATCCTGAAATAGATTTTTCTGCTGCACAAGGTAAAGTATGCTACTTTTTAGACGTTACAATGTGCTAAATTGTTGGTGTAGGAAATTCAGATTTCAAATATTAAAGAGTCTTCATCATTTTGCAGCCTCGCTGAAAGATGAAATGTTACATAAAAGTAAACAAAGTGAAAGACAGTAAGGGGGGATTTAGGCTTAGAAATGGGTGTCTTTATGTATGAACAATCATCAAAACATTCTTCTGTTCTTTGTATTCTACCAACATGATGTGAATGCAGCATAACATATACAAGTCCTCTCTCACAGTAGATCATTTGACTTTTGGTGTAAATAATAACAATTATTAGTGTGATATCTGCATTCAATTTAGGGGTATTAGGACCTTGTAATAGGGGTAATAGGATATTGTGCTTGCTGGCAAGTCTATATGTTGGTTAAAACCTTCATTTGCAATTTATTTACTCTTTGACTTTTTATTTGAATATCTTCATTCTCACTGGGAAACTGGAAAACACAGTGCAGTGTTTTGTTTCTGATAAGTGTAGTTTTGTGTGACTATCTGTACAATTATTAGCAATAGCTCAAAGTGATGAATATTCACAATTTTCTAACTAGTACTTGTTGCACAGGCTACATTCAATTTAGGTGAGCCACTTCCAGGGATCTGCTATTGTGCCCAGTGGACAGCCATAATGACATTATTAGTTCCACCTGTGCTTTTCTTAACAAACGTCTACTCCTAAAGGAATGTCCATTTGCAAACTCTGCTGTGATTAGCAAATCAAAGAATGCACAGTAGCACTTGTGATGAATGGAAAGAGCACATTTATGTATGCACTACACTTTTGTATACAAAATTCTGTTTAGGTGTCATAAGATGCTGGCAAAGAGTCATAAAAATACATTTTCTATATAAAAGGAACAAAAGAGCATTCTCATTTTGAATGTAAATACTTTATTTTGTGCACCAAATGCAGTTTGTGCCCGTTAGAAGTCATGTTTATAGAGACAGCAGGGTCTGTACCTAATCAGGGAATCATTTGCAACTTGGACCCCAGATGAATGCAGTTAGCTACCATTCATTAGTTGCTGGGGGGGATAATTCTCTGAGTTCAGAGCACCATAACTGAGCACCAGTGTATTACAGAGTCTCACTTATCACTGCTAATAGTGGTATAGACTAAACAGCATGTTTTTTGCAGGCATGTTTTTATTCATTCAGGTCAAGTCATTCTCTGTGCAAGCACTGAATAGTTTTTAATATTGACCTATTAATCTTTATGACTGTGAGGCTGACATCTGTCCTCTTCTGTCCATACAGATTTTCCACAGATGCAGTGTATCCGAGCTTTTGTTGCCCAGCAGCCTGATGAACTTTCTTTGGAAAAGGCGGATGTAATTCTAGTGCACCAACAAAGCAGTGACCGTAAGACCCTCACACTACCTTTTTCCCATTATCCCCTTGCAGAACGTGCCATTGGTCTGTGCATTGTTTGACTGTAGACCTGGCTTGAACCTGGTATTATTAGAGAAAATTTGAGCATTCACTTACTTCATGTTGGATTGTTTCTCATTCCCAGATTGGGTAGAGGGGACCAGACTGTCTGATCGTCATCGTGGATGGGTGCCCGAGTCCCATTTGGAAACCATAAGCAACTCTAGAGTCCGACAACGCAACCTGTCAGATGCCCTCAAACTAACAACGGCCACTGCTGCTGTTTGACCGGGATGCTCACAGAGGGACTACACAGACAGATGCACCGTCAGGAGACTCTCCATTGTCTGCTGGAAATTGAACTATGGACATTCAGTGCTCCAAATGGGGATTTCTGTTATTGAATTGTTCAAAGGAGTGTAGCAACTGAGACTCTGTATAACAATGCGTCCGGATGTAGCATTGGGTCTCACTTGTTTCATTTAGTGGAACAGTGTATTGCCTTAGAGCAATGAGTGAACTGCTGAGGCCTGCCTGAAAGACATTAAGGTCATTGTGACTATTAACTGTTTTCCTCAGTACATCACAAATATTGTGTGAGCTATAATACATCAAAAAATTGTGTTTTAAGGGAAATCACCTCTTTCTGATTAATCATTATTTGTCTATACTGAACAGAATCTAATAGTTGAGTGAGTCATGCTTGTGTTGTAAGAAGTTGGCCCCTACATGCAGGAGAGCTGAAAGAAATCATGCAAAATGTACAAGACAATTCATAGATGTAAAGATGTACAGATCTTACAAGTGGGGACATTTCAATAAACTTGGTTTAAACTTGGTGGAATAAAATCACTTTTGAACACACTTGTGCCTTATAGAGCTGTGGCTTCTAAGCTGTTTTCAACATTTATGCAGACATGTCAAACTCAAGAGTTACTGAGAGTTGTACGTAGCAGAGGCATGTGTCTTCAGGAGCTGTTTACAGCAGATAGAGAACAGTGCAGGACAGATTATGAAAAAAAAAAAAAAAAACCCACTCACATTACCCACGTAGTCAGGCTGAGGTGGCCCCGTTTCCAAGGCCCGCCATTGGTTGACTGTTCCACCACACGTAGATTGACAGCAGCACTCGTCCAATGAACGCAGTGTAACCCTGCCCTTGAGCCCCTCTGATTGGATATATTCTGCTGCCAATAATCAGACTCGTCTCTGATTGGTCACCATTGTGATGGGCGGGCGTTGCAGTGTTTGTTGTTATTGTCGTTCAGCAGGATATTTCGACCAGTAGACATCTTTGAGACAAATTTCAGTCCTGCACGTAATGACTGTGTTTTGAGCTAATAATTTCCCCCTGGGATTTCTTTTGAGACGTTAGACGACACAAGGGACCAGTGGAGCATTTCTGTATCTGTCTTGTTTTGAGTGAAACGTGTCTTTTGTCCTTTTGAAGGTATGTTAACAGTATCGTCTGGTTGTTCTGCTGCAGTCGTTAGCTTTGGCGTTACCGTTGCTAACCAGCACCACAAACAGCTGATTTCGGATACAGTTATTGTCAACATTAGCAAACTGTAGGCAGTAAATCAGCTCCAGCGATTGGTGCTGCTGGTTTGGTCGATTTCTTTGTTTATCAGCCAACATAGAAAGGTTAGCTAGCTGATATCAATGCTGCTGTGAAAAAGGACGTGGCCTTAGTGCTCATGACCCCAAACAGCGTGAACCCAGAAACTCGTGACCACAACAATCAACACACTAGAAAAACAAGAAGCACCGCAGGTCTGATCGTCTGTAGTGGGGCTCACCGTGGAGGGAGGGTGTGTGGGTCAGTGTTTTCATCTTTAGCTTCACTGTTTACCCTCTTACACCGTTGCTTACTCCACCCACAGTCAGTAGTAAACAAAGGATTTTGAAGTTCCTGATGTAAAAAGACTGGGAACAGAGATTTTTCATGTCTGACAGTAAAGTCTAGGCTGAAATCCTCAGTCATGCTGTGTATAATTATTAGATATGTGACTATATATTTAGTACATTTGTGTTAGAAATTCAATCAGGGCCGCAACAGATGATAATTGACACTATTAATTGCCATTGATTATAACAACTGTTTTGTCTTTGAAACATGAAAAAGTTGTGCAGAAATGCCCAGTGCAGCTTCACAGAGCTGAAAGGGAGGTTCTCAGATGTCAAATCATTTTATAAGCTGGAATCAGAGAATGTTTCTGTGTTTTTTCACTATTTTTGCTTGGAAAAATAACTGAACCCATCAGTCATTTATCAAGCTAATTGCAGAGTAATTTATTAGATAATTAACAATTAGCAATTAATTGACCATTCATTGTAAATATCAAGGTATTTCAGCACATTGATGTAAAAAAAATTGTCAATCCACAAATGCCACAAATTGCACTTCACCACAAGATTGTGTAAATCCAATAATTTCACAAAGCAACCATGCGCATAATGGCTTAAGACAACCAGATATATAGGGATAGCTGCCTTAATATGAAGAATAATGCAAAATCTCGTATAGTTGACAAACGAATGTAGTCACACTGCCCACATCTAATATGGTCTCTGCAAGACACTACTAAAATACAATTAAAAAGATGCTGCATCTCATCTTGCAACAAACAATGATGTGCTCTTCAGGCGGTCAATATCACTTGTTGTCTGAATGCACTGGTTGGTGAAGTCAGCCAGTGCTCTCTCTCCTTTGTCTGCTCGGTAAATAATGCTATTGTGAGGGACTTCATGTTGTCTGGTGTTGTTTGCAGATGGGTAGCCAGTACCAGCGCTCAGTACCACTAGAGGTGAGGAGAGCAGAGGGAGAGAGAGTCCGGGCCAAGCATCCTGACAAAATACCGGTCAGTACGATAACAGTTATTTGATAACATGTTCCACTTACTGTCAGTAACCTTCAGTCATTTAAACAGGGTTTGGAAGTTATGCTTGATAATCATGGTCATCTCGACCTTTATTTAAAGCCTGTTCTGTAAATATAAATGATCTATGATGATGACGATCTATAAACTCAATTCATCTATAAGTTGTGTGACTTTATTTGTTATTTGTCATCATATTCTCTCTCTGTCAGTGACGGCTAATTAATGTTGCATCTTTTTAACCAGATCATTGTGGAGAGGGCCCCGAGGTCACGAGCGCCCGAACTGGACAAGAAGAAATACCTAGTGCCATCAGATTTAACAGGTAAAATAAACAAACGTGTATAAAGACTTCATTGTCCTGGTTTTATCCTCTCAAATAATTAAATGACAATCCCCCAAACCAGCTAAAACTTACAGATTTCCATACTGCAGGACACATTCAGAATCTAAAGAAAAGGTGGACTTGCCAGATTTATTTTTCAGGCCAATTCTGATAAATCTTCTAATGACACACCTGCTGATAGTGATTTTTGAAAGCACAAACACACAAAAAAACACACACTGACTAAGATACACACTGAGTGCGACATCAGAAATTAGCCTGGCAGTGCTCTCTGGTGGACAAACTGTGCAGTGGTGTAATTGTTTCCAGGTGACCTCAGACCATATTTCTGCACTACAGTTTTTTGTTGTATATTGATCAACATACAGAAATCAATATATTTACGACAAGCTAATGATTGGATGGCTGATATATAGGACTGGCTGAGTTATTAGTTACACAAGCCACCTGGGATGTCCAGCTGAGTTGCTCCTTACGCACCATTCAAACCTGGATGGACCAGTTAGTTGCTGTCAGGTGACAAACTATAGTTGACGCTAATCTGTCCAAAGTTTTTTTTAACGTGTCATAGCAGGAGAAGCACGGGTGTATTTAACATCATGAATGTAGGTTTAGGGTGTGGTGTCAGCTCACTGTCACAGTTTAACGGGCCACTTACAGGAACTGAGCCGTCGCTCATGTTTTTAATTTCCTTTCCTGCTAAGGGAGTCAAAATGTCTGCTGTAAAAAAAAAAAATCAGTTTGATAATCCATGGATACATTTGTAATTTCAAATTATTAGCTTGTATCTTTTTTGTCTTTCTGATTCAAGCTGACATTAGTTTCCTCGGTGACTGAACTGTCTCAAGACTAACCAGTGACCTGGTCATGTCCCTCCGCTGCTTGTTTTCTTTGAAATGAAACTACTGTGTGGCCCAGTGTGTGACCAGTGTGTGACCACCTCACTCTCTCCCTCTCTCTCTCTCTCTCTCCCTCCTTCCTGTTTTTAGTGGCCCAGTTGTGCTTCATGATCCGTCAGCGTGTTTCTTTGAGTCCAGAGGAGGCGCTCTTCTTCTTCGTCAACAACTCCCTTCCCCCATCCAGCTCCCCACTCTCAGCTGTATATGAGGTAACTGCACTCTTCCTCAGGCATTCACCATTTGACACACACACACACACACACACACACACACACACACACACACACACACACACACACACACACACACACACACACACACACACACACACACCTATTTACTAAGAGATAATGCCCTCTTCTGAGGGTATTTGTCTGTGTATGTGTGAGTGTGAAAACATTTTCATCACTTCCCGTTCTCACTACAAATGTTTTTATAGCTAGGCTGGTTAGACAGATCTGCTAAGACAGCAATGTTGCTTCACTTTTCTGTCCGTCACAAATAGCGTGCCAGTTAACCATGAATATTTGAAAAAGTGGGGAAAACACTGAGTGAGTGATGGCTTTTAGTCAGTCTGAAAGTGATATGAAAACCTGTTCTGAGTGTTGTGCTGAAGACAGAGCAGTTTGTGTGTATTTCTGAAGTTGTTTAAGGGCCAAGAAGACTTAAAGCCAGCATGTATTTTCTGCATCTGAATTTTCTTAAATGCTTTGTATTCCCCAATTAATCAAATGAGGCAGACAGAAACATTTCTTATTGCATTTATTGTGTCCCAACAGTAGTTACGTGATTAATGTTGCACATGCTGAATTATGCAATATTTTCTGCTCTGTTGTGGTCCAGGAGCACCATGAGGAAGACCTGTTTCTCTACATGACCTACAGTAATGAGAGCGTGTACGGTGCCTGAGGGATGACAAAAGACTGGAGAAAGAGAGAGCGAGGCGGAGAGAGAATGAGAGGAGACAAAGTGAGACTGTCTGAATAAAAAAGTTAAGGCTGTTTGTATTGCTTCACACCACTATTATTCTCTATATTAGTTCAATAAGGATATGATAAGTAACTACAGTACCTGGTGGAAGAAAAGCTTGGCACAAGGCAGAGTGGTTGGTGCTAGGGGTTTACCTTTGTCAGTATTTTGGGGTGAGCGTAATGCATTTTTATTATTCTTCAAGTTATGTTGGTTCCTTACTCGGTAAAAAAAAAGAAAGAGGAAGGATGATAAGTATGGAAAAAAAACGCACCGCAAAAGGAAGTTATCAAAATTATGTTGAGGGAGCTCTCGTTATCTTTCTCAGTCGTCTGTATTTAATGCAAATAGTATTTCTTTTTTGTAAATTAATATCATAAACTTTTGTGGAAAATAAAGATGAAAATGCTTACTTTTCTGATTCATATCTGTATGTTTGTCTGTCTCCATCTGTTTTCTGAAAGATTTGAACATTATGTTTATATATATATATATATATTTGGCCTTTTGACCTTGGTCATCACACGGTATATATGTGTGTTCCCTGAGAGCCACTTGTGCTCAGTATACATGTGGTTAAAGGGAAGGACAAAAGACAGAGGAGAAATCTTGATGGGGAAGTGTGCTGTCTTTACCAATTAGATGAGTCACATGCCTAATGGACACTTTTAGTTCTGAGAACTTCAGTGGTTTTAAAGAAAAAAAAAGATTACCGTCCTGACACATGACTTTCAAAACTGCCGTTTCATCTGCATTTGTGTCTGAGTGACAAAAGGTTATATAAGCCCCATTGACCAGCCCAGCCTGAAAGACTTTCCCGGCAAACCGAAAGTTAGAGAAGCAGAAGAGAGCAACCATGGAGATGCTGGATATCGCAACAGAGGGGGAAAAAAATGTAGAAGATAAAGGTGAACTAATGGTGCAGGCCAAAACTGAAGGAACAGAAAATCTGAATAAAAAAGGTAAAACTTTATCATGGGGTGCAAAACACATGGTTGTATTGTAGAACTGAAAATTATGCATGTACCATAATTTGAGTGTTTATGAGAAATATTTCCAAAAAGTGAAATGAAAAATCTGTTAACATTGAAATGTAATATGTATGTAAATGTAACTGTTTATTTCATATTGTTGTATATTAGTTTACAATTCACTGAATACTTGGAAGGAAAGTGCAGAGGTTTGTGTCTTCTAAAATGTGTCTGTGTTTTTGTCTGGCTTTAGAGGAAGCAGAGTCAAACGAATACTCTAAACTACAAAGTCCATCCGAGGACATCTACTCGGAGGCTTTTTATGGCGACACCCCAGTTAAAGCGAGACCAGGTAAACTTTTGTATGAAATGTGCGTGTCCTCCGTTAAATGCACTGAGGAAACGCAAGGTTGTGACACAAGTGTACAACTAACTTGTAATCAACTCCAACTGCCTTAAAAAACTTCAATAATGTGGCAAGGTCTTTGTTCCATATAATTTTCACTTTCATTTAGGAAAATTCCTACTTTAGAAAAACAATAAAATATTCAAGATATTAAATTCCTTTAATGTTATTTTTTTACATTTTTGTCAGAAGGTTGCGTGAGTCTTTGATGTAACTGATAAAACATAATTATACACAGCCGACTGTGTATTTGCATCATACACAAAACATGTGTGATAAGCAATTCATCAATTAATTGTTGGCCTCTATGAAGACGAAAAATGGTCATTGTTATTTCCCAGAGCCCTAGTTCACATATTTAAATAGCTTTTTTTTTTTTTTTTTAACAATTGTTCAGACGCCAAAGATATTCTGCTTACTATCACAGAAGACAAAGAAAACTTGAAGTGACAGCAAAAACTTGTCTCTTAATTTTCTGTCAAATCATTCATCAGCTAATTGCTACAGCTCTCGTCATAAGTAATCATCATTAATTAATCATTGCAGTTGGCATTCTTTTCTCATGTTGGTTATTCGAATTTATATTCATGTGTGTATGTGTATTTATATCCATTTACTGTATAAGATCGACAAAGTGTTCTGCATACAAATTTTAACAGAGGCGGCAAAAGTGGAAACATTCATTCACAGTTGTGTAAAAAAAACGTGGTAAAAGCAGAAGTACTGTTTCAACATCAAGTGAAAAAGTACAGACTCAAAGATGTAGTCACAGTAAAGGAAGAAAGTTTCTTACATTCCACTTAGATAGGACCATAGATGTGCAGGACCATCGCGTTCACTAGATGCCTTTTCTTGTCTATTTAGCCTTCTCATATCTGTCATACGTGATATGCACCGTCTGTTTTTTTGTGGTATTGTCCTGTACATTTAGGTTGAAACAGTTCGGATGTTGGAAGTGTGCACTGGTGCAAAATAAGAAAATAATGGATAATTCCAATCAAATGCACACTAAACACTAAAGCAACGAGTCTTGGAAATGTAATGAGTGGAAAGTACATACATGCATAAACAACATTTCTCTCATTACACATGCTAATACAAGAAATTAAGTATATGTAAAGTATTTATGTCTTCTGATGCTTTAAAATGTTTACATCAGTTATTTTCATAAGCAAACTCTTAACTTAACAAACAGCTTTCACATCAAAGACATTTTAACACGTCACAGTAGGAAAAGAACAGGTTTAATAAATTAAAATAATAATGAATTCCATTTAGGTGGTTCAGTTTCAGGGCCCTGGTATGTCTCACAGTCATGGCTTAATGGGACCACTGAATAGAACAGAGCCATTGATAACATTATTATTAACATTACACTGTTAAATGAAGCTATGGTAAACAATCAGTTCACTGTTTCCCTGAAATATGTACATTTTCACAACATCTAAAAGTTATTAAGCAGCTAAAATCCGTCTACTATGTCTTATTAGAAAACTGTGACACAGGTTATGTTGCACCGGATGAACTTCTTTCTTAATGTCTGAACGTTCTGACACATCCACCATTCTTTACTTCTGTTTTATCTTCTTAGTTTTGTTATAATGCACCAATTCAAAAGGAAAATAAATAGCACGAAAAAAGTAAATGTTGCGCACTACAGCTTCTCTTTTCTTTAATTGGGTGGAATGAAGTGCTTACAAGAGCTAAGACTGCATTCTCAGAGTATTTTTTACACATTTCTGCTTGGATTCCCTGTTGCTGTACAAAATCCTGCACTTTAATCACATACTTAACGTTTAGAATCTGTTTTAGTGCTGACTGCACACTCTGTCTCTGAGCTGTGTTTGACACAAACACTTATGTGATATGACCTCGAGAAAGAAAGAAATCTGATGTTTTGGAGCACGGTGTCTCCATGCCCTCAGTATCTGTCTGGGCCCCTCTCACACACGCTCATTGTTTTAAAGAGACAAAGATAGATACAGTTAAAGTTTTGGAAATCGAAGGACAAGTCGAGCACTGTGCTCCATGAATAATTTAGGAATCAGTGAATGTCACGTTGCTATGACAACGAGGCGAGGTGGTGGTGGGGGGGGGCGTCTTCAGACTGAGCTCTTGCAGGCAGACGTGAGTAAGCAGAACAGGCAGACGGAGCAGGACAGGGAAAACAAGCTTCATATTAAATCCCAGAACACTTTTCATCATGTACATCAAATTTTGCCGCAGCTATGGCAAGGATAAAAAAGACGAAGCCGGTGCAGAGTTGTCTCCTGAATCCAAGTTATCTGTTGAACTGGAGGGGGGAAAAGGTAGGTCAGAGCTGTTGTTTTTACAGCCTCCATGGTGGTTTGTGTTGTGGGCCATTTAAATATCTCTCTAACAGCAGGCTTATGTCTTCCTCCTCAGGCAAGCAGACAGAGGGAAACACAGGCCTGTATCGCGCTGTGTGTATATTCCTCACAATACTCTGCCTGGTGCTCCTGCTGGTTATCATTGTCCTGTGTTTGAAACGTGAGTATCTGCAGCCATGGGTTTGGATTTATGTCTGCGCTGTAAAAACAAGTCACTGCTGGTTGGATTATGTTTGTAACATCAAAGCACAGTATGACAGGACTGTAGGTTTTCCCTTGCAGGGAAGAAATAAAAGTAAAATGGAGGAAATCATTTTTTGCTCTAACAAAAGACAGCGATACAGGAATACAAAGCGTGTCCGATTGCACTGCTGCGTTGCTGCTCTGTGGGCGTTATGTTTTTTTCCCCTCACAACTCCTCCCACTCTGCTCTGACTTCTAGTCCAAACTGGATCCACAGTCTGCCCTGTGGGAGAGGACTCAACAGCAATGGACACAACAATCACACTGGGTCCAAAATGCAGCTACGAGCAATGCCAAGATCGCTTCCCCAACTTTCAATCACAACGTGAGTGTGATGCCAGCTGGAAAAATGCAAAAAACAGAAAACCTCATTCAAGCCAAAGAAACATCCAGATCAAAGAAAACCTAATGATACTAATCATACTCAATCACTGTGTTTTCAGTGACAGTTCTGCTTTCACATTTTCCCAAATTGCCTCAGAGGAAGTTAGTTCATGTGTTTGGCTTTAGAGAACTGAGAACATGTTTTTTGAATCAACACTCAGCTGACTTTAATCAGCAATGATCAGCTTTATTGCTTCCTCATCATTTCTGATTGTTATGCGATCATACTCACACACATACATACAAAAATACATGCAGTGTACACAAAACATGGGCAGAAATACAAATGATATACAACAAATGATAAATGAAATACAAAGCTTACTGAGGACACAGGAAAGAACAAAAGCTGTAGTTCTACTTTAGAGTTTTCTAAACTTTGGTTTGGTTAGGACATCTGTTGTCACATAACAGCATTTGGTTTTTACTGTACTTCATTATTTACTTGAGCAATTTCATCCACGTCAGCAGAGTGACCTTTTGTTTTCATTTTTGAGAATTTTCCTCACTTATCCTTCTCTCCTTCCAGGTCGCAGCTGCCAGGAGTGCCCTAAAGGGTGGCTGACCTTTGGCCAGTGGTGTTTTTACCTGTCCACCTTCAGGCTGAGCTGGGATGAGAGCCAGAGGAACTGCAGCACCAAAGGAGGATCTCTGGCTGTTATTAGCAACCAGAGGACTCAGGTAGATCTGACAGCACTTCCCCCCCATGACCCTGAAGTATAACTGCGCACTTAGATAAAGATTGTGATCATTTGCACAGTACATTTTTGTAAATGTCAGAGGTGTTCTCTTGTCTAGCGTTTCCTCACTATGGAGGGCAACATGAAATACTGGATTGGGCTGAGACAGACCGGAGACACATGGACCTGGGTCAACAACACTGTGCTGCGACAGAGGTGACTGAATTTGCAAATTTCTGACAATGTCACTAAAAACTGAGCATTATAAGCTTCATGCAGGTAGATGTTATGGCAGCACTTTTGCATGGACTTTTGTACAGGTGTGCTTAATAAAGTGGCCCCTGAGTATATGTGTTTGCTATATTTTTTATATAGCAAAGAAAAGAAAACACCCAGATACATTCTCTTCCCAGATACTGAAAACAAGCACTAAAACTCACAATATCCTGTGATTACAATACAATTCTTCTCTTTGTTTGCAGTTATTGGGCAGATGTTACGCCAGAAGGGGATTGTGGGATCCTCAGCAGTGGGAACCAGCCTGTGAAGAACTGGATCAAGGCTCCCTGCCAACACTACCTCTACTTCATCTGTCAGCTGAAGCTGTGACAGCATCTTGTCGTTTTCAGCAAAATAACAAGCGAAACAAAATTCTGTCAACATATATCAACTCGTCCATAACATTTCAAATGGTTTCTCTTTTCATCATTTCTCTCTTCAATCAGTATAATCCAGCAGATAACAAAGTGTCTTAGGTAGCAGCTTGATATTTAACTCTTGAGGAGCTTTTTGGAGGTTACAGGAGGTTTTTGTAAGATGGATTTTAATGTAGCATTGTGTTGCGTTATTTGTATTGTGTCATATCAGATATACATATGAGCAATAATCAGAGTGCCTCACTCTTATTTACTGTATGATTCTATAAACTGCGGTGACGTTTTCACAAAAAAAAAAACATCAGTAGTTTCAACACATTTTTAATTGTCATATAAAATGTTCATGCAGCTACATAATAAGTTGTCTATGTTTCTCTTTGTTTCGGCTTGGCATATTTTAATGCCACATATTTTTTTATGTCACTATAAAAATAACACACGTTTTCTATAGCATAATACTGCAGGAGTAATTGCACCATTGACTATACAGACAGATTATACCAGTTGACTCATCATCTTGCAAATGATGCAATTGCAAATCTTGCCATTGACCCTCTTCATCACTTTACTTCATACGTTCAGAAATGCAAAATGATGGAAGTCTTCAGAGAACTTTAAGATCTGGCAGAACGTCTACCTAGACATATTTAATGTCCTGGTCCTCCTCTGGACCCTCCTGCTCCATCCCCAAACCCAAAGCACTGTGGCGAATCATCTGCCACCCTGTGAGAGACTTCCTGTTGTTAAACCCTCCTCTGTTTTTAGGTCTGAGCTTGGGGGTTCCTGAGATGGACCTCTTTACTGTGTCACTCTTCTCCTCTGTGTCATCGTCTTTGGAGAAAGCCTTGATGTAACGCCGCATCTTCTGAAACATTGGGTCGTTTCTGTCTTCAACCCTGCAAAGATGGCAGATCATGATGATATGTTTAAATGGGCACTGCAGTAATTTGATATTTACTTACTTAAAGTTGAAGGATTCAAAATAGACAAAATCAAAAAATGAACATTCAAAACTGAAGCAGCAGAATCCAAGAAATCCAGCTCAGTGGCATCCTTTGTTGGACCTTCCTTTGCTTGTTAGCACTCCTATCTTTCACCATATTAACACAACATTAAATTCTCAGTTTGCAATCCAGACTTTCCATTAGAAAATGTTAATGACATGAAAACGTCCAAGCCAAATTCACAATTTCACAAAGCTCCTCCAGAGCCACAGAAGACATTAAACAACTATTTTCACAGACTGAGCATACTAAGTAACCCATGAGAAGTAATCTAATCAGTACAGTGCCTTTTCATATCCCACATCATTTAGCATGTGTGAAAGAGGTGGGTAAGGTGTGTTAATCATAGCGAAAGATAGACTACTTAGGTTGTCGTCTGTGGACAAACTTCTCCCTATGTGATTATTTTTAGCAGAAAAAGTATGCCTAAAATATTTTCTGCTGACGTTACTGTATATGAAATGTCCAGATAAAATCTTTTTTTAATTTCCATTTTTTGGAAGAGAGGAAGAGAGTGTTTCCTCTTTAAAGGCCCTGCAAACTTTTTTTTAAGAGGATAATGCCCATTGGGTTCCTACAAGGACATACAATTTTCTACTAACGTTAAAACAGTTTTCCTTATTTAATATCGGAGATTCCTGCTGTTTGGGCTCTTCTTGATGGTTTGAAGTGGGTGGGACTTAGTTGGAAAAAGGTGAGGTCAGGAATTTCTGTGCGCCAATCACAACTTAGAAACATTTGAATCAAAATGTTATGACAGATAGAAAAAATAGTTAACTTATATTGCCACTTCACTGTCCATCAAATCTGTTTAGGCTACAACCACACAGTCCTGATTTATCCCATCCAGAATTATATTTCTTATCCCAAATTTTAAGTTCGACTGTTGTAATGAATATTTATGTTATTGAAAAAATACCTTTTTGATTTGAACCCACATTTTCAGGGGTTTTAAAGTCTCTGAGGGTCTCACCTTAGATACCAGCGCTCCCTCAGACCGTAGTTGAGCCCACACACCCCGAGCCGAGGCCACAGGCAGCGGGGCAGCCTTCTCTCCAGCATCAAAGTTGTGGCTACCACCTGTACAACATAATTATAGCTGTAACCATGATGCACAGCGACATGGTGATGATTATGTTTGTGTCTTCACATGCATTCTCTATATGTGTGTGTGTGTGTGTTACCTGAGTCCTCCAGAGCTCGTCTCTCTCCTGGGCCACCCTCCAGTGTGTGTCACTCATCATGGCTATCAGTAGATTTAGCAGAAGGATGTAGGACACCACAGAGAAGGTGCAGTGCAGCACATGGACAATCGGGGGGGTGGCGATGGTGTGGTCCACAGGCAGATCAATGAGGCCCACGCTGAGCTCAAACTGGGAGAAGAGGGTGATGGGAAAGGAGCGATATGCAGGAACGGACTCCGGCTCCTGGGTCATATACACCATCCACAGGGCTGAGAGGAACAGTATGTGAGGGAGAAGAAAAGTCAAAATCCTCTCATTTCAAGAATTTATTCTCTAAAAAAGCTTGTGAGGCTTAAAGATTTGCTTGCACATGTCACCCAGAATATACTCACAGGTGGAAAAACCAAGGAGCACAATGAAACTCAGCCACATAAACTTGGTCAGATCTCCAAATATAATCTAGGGGGAAATGAGACACAAGGTAGGTCAGTCTGCAAACACAAATAGGTGAACCTCAAAAACCAAAACAACAACTGAATACATCTGCTTCAAAAACATTTTGGTGCAGGTGCATGGAACAGACTGCTATTTCTACATGACTCATGCACTCCTACAGTATGTGCCACCATGTCCGGGGTCTAGGCTCCGCTGAGTCGTACCTTCTGTATCATGATGACGTAAGGGCCGAGCATTTCAAAACCTCGGGCGAAGAACATGACGTTGCTCCAGCCGAGAACTAAACACAGTGCCATCACCACGGCCTCTCCCTGCACCCCACAGGCTCGAAACACACACAGCAGCACCACCAAGCACGCGTAGCTGATACTGGTCAAAAACAACAGCAGAAAGGTTAAAGGGGACCTCAGAACTGTGTGCTTCATCTTACTTCATTTCAGAAGTGTCTCTACTTACAGGATAACATGGAAGGGGCCTCCCAGTGCTGTCTGGCCAAAATAGCGCTTGGCCCCCACTCTCAGTATGTCAGGGATCTGTTGGAAAAGGGCATTTACAGGAGGATGTGGTGGTGCAATACACTGTGTTATACCATAAAGAGCCTAAGAAGATGAATCATGTTTCTTAAATTCACCTCCAGCAGCAGAATGACAAAAGCTCCCAGGACGCTGATGATCTCACCCGCCAGCCGCAGGTTGTCCTCATGTGTCACATAACTCTCCTGAGGAACAGAGAGAGGAAATATAGTTGCATTAATATTAAAAGAATGCTATTATTAGACTGTGTGTCACATGCAGGTGCACAGTTTGACATTTACACATGTGTACATATGAACAGATGAGATCCAACTATGTAGCAGAGTGAGGATTTGCATTTACTGAAGTAAACATACTAGATATATGTCTATGATCCTGCATACATATCAGAACATGGTTTTATGTGTTCACACTGAAATGCCATATTTATGCCATGAATTTATAACCCCAACACACATTGAGTGTTTTCTGGACACGGATGGTCTTGTCCATGTCTGACTTTGTGTAGTTCTCTGGAATGTCCTTTAGAGGGCGGTATGCACAACACAGTGTGAAGGTCCCAATGTACAGGAGATACAGGAACAGCAGCAGCCTGACACAAGAAAACACTGTCAAACAACACTGGACAAGCTCACTTCAGATATTTGATTTCAGACTTCGACATCAAACCTTACCTGAAGTAATGTTTTCCGTACAGGTTCCACTTCAGACTAACCAGCTGCCTCACAGGAGTCACCTCCAGAATCCCTCTTGCCTTCAGAACGAGACAACATATGTTTCCGTTTCTTCTTAGCATCACATCAATGTTATTATTTCTGGCCAAATAGTCTGCGCCTTCACCATAATACTGCATGTGTTGTATTGTACCTCTCTCTGGTGACTGGCCACGATGAGCTCCAGCACTGATGTGTTGTCAGCCCACGAATCGATCTCTGTCAAGTCATACAGGTTAGAGGTCAAAGGGCCCAGACTCCATTGGACCACACGCCTTTTATTAACCAGGTGCTGAAACGCCTGAGAGAAACAGAGGGGATCACGTCACTGAGGATAGGATTAGTGGAATAATCTGCTCTACCTTTCATGTTGGGCTTTCACCCTGTGAGCCACCCCCAGGCTTCACTCACCACAACGTTTCCCTCTTTGGCAGCCAGTTTAAAAGGTGTAAGACCTCTGTAGTTGGGCACCATGTCAAGTGGCACTGACTGGTCCAGCTCTGCATCGCGTGCCATAATCAGGTCAATGGCCTGGCACGCAATCGTCTTGTTGGGCTGCAGAACTAAAATGTGAAGCACCGTGTTGCCTGTACAGAGAGCAAGGGAAAACAAAGAGGAGGAGAAGAATGTACAGAGAAGAGACAGTAGGCACAAGAAGAGAAAACAGAAGGCCATTAATAATCAAAACATGATATACTGAGATAAAATGACAGCACACTCTTCTATAAGAGGAAGTACTTCTTACCACGGTAGTCCTGGACCCTGGTGCTGGCATCCGCATCAATCACCATGGAGATGATGTCCTCATTCCCAGCACATGCAGCAAAAGACAGGATATGCTCACCTGTTGACCAAATGTACATTTGACAAATTCACATTATTAAGGAGCATTCATTGTCTGGTTAAAGGAAACCTACACGGGGATCAAGCCCCACATATTTTACTATACGCTTGCTGACCTACCATAATATATGAGTCCTCCTATCCTCTTCCTGAAGTACAGACCGGTGACTCGAGGTGTAGACACATCAGCCCCACGGCTAATCAGATGTTGAACCAGATTGATGTTCTGATTCATCACAGCGATGTGGAGAGGAGTAACACCTGAGACAGCACAGGGAGAGCAGTGTACACCAGTCCAGTGTAAATTAATCTGTTTCACCTGTGGTGTAAATGAGCCTTACACTAAATCTACGCATGTTTCATTGTCCATAACCTTGTTCCCTTTGAGCTTAACTGGAACCAGCAGTGACGGATGGGTTCAAATCTTTTACTTAAGTTAACATAGAAATACTACACTACAGTAACTATAGCTGTCAGATAAATGCAGTGAGGTAAAAGTAAGATATTTTCCTTCAAATGTTGTGGAGTAGAAGTATAAAGTAGCATGAAACAGAAATACTTAAGTACTGCAAAAGTACTTTACTTTAAATGTATTTTCTTGGTTGGTTATGATGCTGTTATATGATCATATTTGCTGTCAGTTGCTATCCTGTACAGAAATATCACATTTGACACCTTCAGAAGTGTAATATGTGCATTTTGTATTTTGTAGGTAAAACTAAACTCAACATGTTTATAATCCATTATAGATCTTGAATGCAATCAGCAGCATTCACACTAATTATTAAAATATCCTGTCATTATAAAATAGCTCTTGTTATTATAGAAAATACATCCATGTTTGACGTCTTCATCTCTAATACCTTCTCTCAGTCTGTCTTTTCATTCTACTTCATTTTCCCAATAGCTAACCATAATTTTAATACCTGTACCTGTGATCACATACAATAAAAATGAATCCCCATAATGTGTTTGTGCTTGTATCTCTGTCTGTGACTTTATGTATGCCAACCTTGGAAGAGCTCAGAGGTCATGGGCTCGTTGATGAGTTCAGGAGCTCCGTCCATCAGAGCCACGGCAGCGTCCAGGTTATCATTCATCACAGCAACATGAAGTGCTGTCTCACCAAGAGCGCCTGCGAGAAGCGGTTACAATTTCACAGATTACAACCCTGCTACAACAACTCTGCACAGAACGACACAGTGAAGTTTAAATTAACAGTTCACAGCAAAGGACCTTACCTCTCTCAAAGATATTAGTGGATGCACAACTTAGGAGTTTCTTGATGCAACCAACACTGCTGATTTTAGCCGCGTAGAAGAGAGGAATGTCATTTATGCTGAAGAGGGACAGAGGAAAAACAGCACATGTACAGTATTTAAACAGGTAATGCTTCACACCTGAAGACATACTCTAATTTATTGTAGAAATTAGTGGATAGTTGTATCTTATATGAGATTCTCACTGTTTGGTGTAGAGCAGAAACGTCTCATCCAACATCTCGTTCCATCCTTTCTTGTTCTGAAGGCGAAACCTCAGCTGGCTCCACCAATGGTTGAGCTCGCTCGGAGCAGATCTGGCCAGAGACGGAGACATTGACACCTGATGTCTGACTGGAAGAGACAAATTAAAGGTGAAGTCTGTGTTGAAGGACCAAGTACAACAGACAGGAATTACTTCATCATAGAAACCAATACACATAGATTATTTTGGTATCTGTTTTATTCAGCTGTGTTGTTTTCAAAATAAAACACAATAAAACTAATCTAGAAAAAGGAGAAAGTGTCTCAGTCTCACCCTTAAACAGTAAAAGTGCCGCTCCTCAACTTCTGGTGATCCTCAGTCATAACACTTGGCCAAAATTGGAAACAACACCTATGAAATGTCCCTGAGGAGAAGTGAAATCCCTGTGGCATCACCATTATATACGACCCAGCCACGAGGGAGGAGACATGTGGAGGGATTGAGAATGAAAGGGTGGAGAGGGAGAATGAGTGAACAGCGGACAGGTAAGACAGAGAGAGTGAGGCTTTAATGAGCAGGTAGACTTTCACCGCTGCTCCTGAATCCCACAGGGAAAGTTGTGCTTTAAGATCCAGCTCACCATTCGACCAGGGACACCTTTATCACGCTGATCTGAAATTAGCGGCCATCTTTAGTCACCTTAAAAGTGAAGTGACAATGGTCCAGTCCCTAATCCCAGAGTATCTCTGTGTTATCACCAGGCCTGTCTGCATTCCACCAACTACCACCAAAACCTGCATGGCCACTATGAAAATCCTGCAACATCATGACAGTCAACACATTGCGGTCATTTTTTCTAGTGAACCATTAAAGAAACCTGTTTGAAAACTGCAAGCATGTATGTTTGAACCCGGGTCTGTAATTTAAACCTGATATTTAGGCACTTTTATCCTAGTTGCATTATAGCTGATGTTCCATTATTACTGGACAAGTTTCTCCAGGTGGAACTGGGATTATTTAGTGGAGTAAATATGGACATGATGTATGATTTTCCAACATGTTGCATCTTGTACACACATGCACACCAAACTAGTTTCATTCACAATGATTTAACATGTTGAGCACCATTGATGTGTCAACAGGAGTGATCACAAACACGATAATTACGGCATTACAACGGCCATAATGATCATTTGGAGGTTGCCAGCATCACGTCACTTTCCTCTGAAGGGGGAAAAACAAAGCTAATGGTACTTTTCATCTTGTTTTGTGAAATGATCATTATTTTTCAAGGAGAGTTCTTTTGGGAAAAAGCTGCCAAATCACAGATTTCATTTTAACACATAGATTATTTGTAAACTGCTGAATCAGCCGACTTTTACAACCTCTCTGGTTAGCTCAGATGAAGTGTGCAGGTGTTTTGCCGCACCATTTATAGGTCATGACTAACGGGCTGGTCAGCTGCAGGATAAACAGGGTTTATGGAGACTCTATAGGAGGCCGTGGTAATGGTTGCAGATGTGGCAGTCATTTAGTATTGTGGAGATAATAGCTGTTTACCAGATGGGGAGCACCATCTTTAAGCAGCATCATAAAGACCAGTGGTTTCCACTCTGTTAATGTCTTTATAAAGAAACAATAACAACATAAAAACATGATTTTGTGGTTTGTCTACTGTCTACTGTTTCTGGAAATGCATAGCAGCAGTTCTTTCACAACACTTGTGTTAATTTGAGTCACCAAACAATTATTACAGACACCTTTGGTGCATTTATGACAGTTGACAGGTGCTCTTATTCAGAGTGACTTTACACAGTAGAGCTTATTATCATTATTAAAACACACTACCAAAGATGTTCAGAATGGGTTCATCAATTATAGAACAAACTTCAGCTGTTTCTCTGATCCAGACTTTAATTTGAACGTCTTCGAATACACTCTTAAAAGCTTAAATATGATTCTGTGAAGCAACGACATTTTAAAATGTCATTTTCTCCTGATCACACATTGATATCAAATGGAAAATTCCACATCTTCTGAGTAATTCTCATATTTCTCAAGAATTCAGCCTTAAATAATCTCAGTGGTGAAAGAAGTATTCAGATATATTTACTTTTAGGTGACCAATCGAGGTTGTACAAGGCTTTTGTATTTCTATTTTCTGCAGCTTCCAGCATTCTTAACCCTAAGCCTTTACAAGACTGAGGTTTTTGCACATTAAACAGCCCAACGCTTTATATAGCTGTTAAAATCTGCTTCAAAACAACCAACTACAATAAAAATGCTGCTTACACATTTATGCATCAGTGTTAACAATCCTACATATACATGTATACATATATAGTGAATGTATACATATATAGTGAATCCTATTAAAGTGGGCACTGGCACGAGAAGTACTTTTGCTACTTTAAGTATATTTTGCTGATTCTTCTGTACTTTTAAAGTCAGATTATTTATTTACCTTATTTATTTTGATTTATTCATGTTTAAATACCTCCTTTACCTCTATAATCATATATAGAAAATGCTCCATTGCAAGTAAATGTTTTGAATTCAAAATTTTGCTATGTGAAAGTACTAAAGAAACACACACACACGCACACAGAAATATCACACATATATATCTGTAGAGGCAAACCTCTTTTAAGCAACTTTATATACTGCAGGGTAGTTGTTTAGTCTATCATAATGCACCATATTTTATAAAATCATCACATGTTTTGCATGTACATTAAAAATCAACAAAATAAATAACTAGAGAGGATAGCTGTCAAATAGGTTCAGAGGAACAGTAGGACAAAATTTTACTCTTAAAATATGAAAACAACCCAGCAGTTTGACATTGAGACAATGTGAAAACCAGTTAGAACACAGCGGTCTGATCAGTAAAATCCAACACGGTGCCAGCTGCATCAGTGTGGGGGTTATGTAAGCAGTCTCGCTATCAGTCCAGATCTGCTGTGATATCAGCAACAACGGGATATGTGGGACACCAGTGTCTGTTTTTGGATTGCTGCTGATCCCAGCAGATCCCAAACTTAGATTTTACTCAAACCTGCTGATGTGTGCAAGCTGAAAAACAGGAGTTCACTCTTAACATTGTGAAGGTGATATTAGTGCACCGAGGTGAATACATTGTTATTTATTTCTCATGTATAGTGCCTCTGAGAATAAAGATAATAAGGTGGCATGGATGGATACAGTAGCTGAATTAAATGACCTTGTTTAAGTTTAGAAGCTGTTCCTTAAACATTAAAGTATCATCACATCAGGCCATGAGAGATCATTTATAAAACAAAGATTTGAAAATACTCAAACTCTAAGCAGTCCTTCATTAAGGGTTGAAATAAAATTAATTCAAGTTGTGCTGACTATGTCCAGTAAAACATTCTCCTCTCATATTTTCCACGCTTTGTCACCTTTTGGATTTTTATTTTGTTTTGAAGAGCAGAACATTGCTTTATGGATGGTAATTTCAGTCCGTCTGTACTTTGGTCCAGACTGAAATATCTCAACAGTTATTGAATGGATTATCATTAACATTCATATTGACTTTGGTGATCTTCCGACCTTTCCCACGAGTTTGACATTTTTGGTTTTCAGTAAAAACTCTTGACATCTATTGGATGGAGTTCCATGAATTTGGTAGACATTCATTTTCTCTAGGGGATGAATCCTAAAGACTTGGTGGATCACAAACCTTTCACATGGTGACATGATCAGATCAAAAGTTAAATTTGGCCTATATTTTGGTCCTAAATACCTGCAAACTAATGACATTCCCATCAGCTACAACTATACTTTGTGTTTAGTGCTAATTAGCAAACGTTAACTCGCTGCAAACATGACTGCAGACTCTTAGCTTTGTTCTCCTTTTTTAATTTAACAAATGTGTAATTTTGTTTCATTTGATGCACCAGGTTATTATCAGTGTAGGAGCCTTTGTCTCTACATGATACGACTCTTTCATTCAGTGTGAACTTTCCTGAGTGGTAGGTAAAATACTTTGATGATGGTTTGATTAGGGTAGATAGGACTTTGTAAATTAAGAAACAAACGCCAAATTTTAAATAAAATCATATCATTTATTTTACAAATTTGCACAATTATGGAGTAGTGGTGAACACTCATACAAGTAAACACAGCTAATAATGTGTGTAGCCTGACACACACGCACACACACACACGCACGCACACACACACACACACACACACACACACACACACACACACACCATCATGTACAGCATGTACAGCACCTGATGTACATGTCAACACAGCCTCATTTACAACACGCATGTTACAGACACACAGGTACACACTTACAAAGCAGTTCGCCTCCTTCCTTCAAGTGTAAATCAGATCAGATTTTGCCCATCTTTCCCTGTCACACATTCACTATGCTTCATTGACTCAGTGTCTTTACTCTTGCAATCAAATAAAAAGAGGTGAAGTGTGAAAAGTACACATAAAAGTTGGTGCTGTTCGATTTTGTCTTCATCACAGATGGATGTTTGTGTTTGCAGCTGAGGTGGAGTTTGTAGCATTACACTACATGAGCTCTGTTATCACTGAGACACTTGAGTGAGAGTGAGCTGTACAAACAGGGCTGCTCTCAAACCCTGGATATGTCCTTTAAAGAGGGAAAAACATGGCTTACAGTTTTAAAAGCATGTTTTTGTTTCATTTTTGTTTTCCCAATTTCATGGCAGTGATTCATATCTAACGTCAGGGTCTGTAGCACTGGTTTTGGACAGGTGGTTTATAGCATTTTGTTGGAACACTGAACAAACTATACATTTTTATGAAAGCTAATGGCAAGACCTTAAATGGAGAGCCATAGGCTGCTAGGTACTTCACTGTTTTCTTTTTTGCTAGGTTTTTAGCATTTGGCATTTTAAGTAGACAAGAAGTGATATAACTTTACAAACAACTCAGAAAATATTAGAAAAAGGCTTTGATTGTCTTCACGCAATTCTTTGTGTGGAGAGATCTCCATGAATATTCTAACAAAAAAGTGTTTTTATAGTTTTTCTTTTTTTAACCTCAGCGAGGGTGGGGAAGTTTCAGCGAAGGACAGTGGTGGAGGAGAAGATGGGAGGTGGGATTGCAGATGGGTGAGGAGAAAGAAGGCAGACAACAATAAAGCGAAATCTAGTGAAAAACATTGAGGAATCTTCAAAGTCCTCCTTCTCCTCAGCAACCCCATTTTGACCTGGACTGCAACCCCCACAATGCATCCCTCCTCTGTTACTTGTCTTGAGTGACTGGCAGGAGGTCCGATCCTCTTTTCCACTCCTCCTGGTTGTAGTGTCAGGTTTATCTGAGTGGAACTTGATGCTTTTCTTCAAGCGAAAGCTGATTCTCTCATTGTTTTGGCTTAAAATGTGCTCCATCAAAATACAGTGTTACAGAAACCAGACACAACAAGCAGAGGAATGTGAAAACCATAGAAATCCATGACACAGGCTGTACTGTAGGCGGAGGTCACACCTCCACCTGTCCCTGCGTCAGATGGGCCCTGAGCTGCTGGGCTGCACTAACGATCTTCCTCTGGTGTCCCAGCAGGTTCACCCCGAGGTTCTGGACGTCACTGAAGGAGAGAGCAGGAGAGAGGAGAGAGTTTAGTTCAGCACTTCAGCTTGTTGTGTGCCCTAACTGACACTCTGAGGGACAGTACTGATGGGTTTGCATGAGTTGGTCTGTGGGTGGGCAGCAAACAAAAAAAATCAGAGATACATGCAATGACTCCATTATTCATCTTTAACTCAAACATTACGGTAATAATAACCATCTATACTCACTCCATTGTGAGCATGCTGACTCTGTCTAATGTGTCCAGATGTGCCTGATCAAACTCATCCTGATATCTCTCCATCCTCAGCGCCTTCAGCCAGTCGCTGACTGTTGCCACTGACGATAAGTCTGTGGGTGTGGGGCTGAGCAGCGGCTGAGAGCAGCTTCTATAAGGGGAAAATGTCAAAAACAAGAGCGTGAGAGTCCACAAATATGGCAAATTGTTTACCACCTTCTGGCCCTGATACGTTTTGTGGAAGTGTTTGCCAGAAGCTGCCCTCTCACCGAGTTGGCTCCGCCTTGAGGGAGGCAGGGTGCCTGATGAGCCGATCCAAGGAGGACAGGAGTGAGTCGAAACCTGGCCGGTCCCCTCGATCAGCCTGCCAGCACTGAAGCATCAGCGAGTGAAGGGCGGGAGGGCAGTTGTGGGGGGCAGGGAGGCGATACTGGTCCGATACTGCCTTCATCACCTGCAGAGAGAGCGAAGGAAATGTTAGAGGGGCAGATGGTGTGAGGAGTCTCATGTAATTGTCTCACATAAAAGGTCACAGACCACTGAGGGCTTGTAAAAAAGAGAAAATTATGTAAATTGCAGCTGCCTGATATTTTTGTCATCATTTAAATGCATCTATTAAATAAAGATACATTAGATGCAGGGATACATTAGATTTAAGTGGTTTCCTTTGGTTATTCTGTGTTTTTCACTTTTATTCCCCTCAATTTCAAAGGAAAATATTATACACCACTTTATTAATATAAAGGCTGCTATAACATTGAAATATTTAGTGCGTATAGACAATGCAACAATAACAGAAAACATTTTTAATTTTGCACCATGAAGTACTTCATGGTGATACTGAATGATTTATATGGGCATCTTTATACCTTCATTCAACAGCTGAAAGTAGAGAGATGGCACATAACAAGGGGAGAGAAAGATCCAGCGACATGCAACAAAGGTCTCTGGCCGGATGCAGACAGTGGATGTTGCGGTTCATGGTTGGTGCCTTCAGTATTTGGCCAGCAAATCACCCCTTTCACTTTTAATGGCACATTATTACACTATAGTAGTAGTTAAGCTTGTACTCAAGCAAAGACTTGAGTGCACTTTCATTACTAATTGATTATGACTTCCTGTGTTCAGGCAACATGCTCCCATATATTCACCTCTTGATTGCTCATATCCCAGTACGGACGCTCTCCATATGACATCACCTCCCACATGAGGATACCGAAGCTCCAGACATCGCTGGCTGAGCTGAACTTGCGATGCTGGAAGGCTTCTGGTGCCGTCCACCTCACAGGAATCTTGCTGCCCTAATAGGGGACCATAGCAGACGGTGAATCAGTGAATTATCTTACACAGGAACAAAAATCAGGAGCATTTAAAAACCACAGATGCTCAATTTTCCTATATGTACCAGTGAGGCAGTGTACGTAGGTATGTTGTGGTCCAGGCCCCTCATGAGTCGGGACAGGCCAAAGTCGGACACTTTACAGACCAGGTTGGAGTTGACCAACACGTTCCTAGCTGCCAGGTCCCGGTGGACAAAGTTCCTCTCAGAGAGGTAACGCATCCCTGCACCTATTCCCCTGAGCATCCCAACAAGCTGGAGGATGCTGAACTGGCCTTCGTTCTCCTGAAACAGGGAGGAGGACGGCACAGGAGAATGGCAGAGGAGAGAAAGAGATTTCTTGGTGTAAGTGAAACATGTGCAGTCACGACTCACATGTCGAAGATGGAAGCTGTTGACTCACCCTGAGGAAGGCGTCCAGGGGCCCGTTCTCCATGAACTCAGTGATGATCCTCTCTGGGGGGGTACGAGTGATCACACCCTCCAACTTCAGTACGTTGGGGTGGTCAAACTGTCCCAGGACCCCTGCTTCACTGAGAAACATCCCCCTCTCTCTGTCAGACGCCCCCCAGCGCAGAGTCTTAACCGCCACCAACACCTCCCTGCGACCTAGCGGACGGTAGCGACCCCGAGAAACTTCCCCAAACTGGGCTGGAGTAGGAACAGAGGAGGTGGAACAGATTACACACTGTGCTGATAATTATCACTTAACTACAATAAGTTATAAAAGAAAAGACAGTATCAGGCCTACCTGCACCAATCACCTCTTCAATCTTGAGATGAGTGGGATCTATCTCACGGGCGAACTCTTTGACAGCCTCACTGGGGTCCTCGTAAGTGGATGGATCCACATAATACTTAACTCCACCTGAAAGTACAGGGACATTTGTAGAACTAATTCTGGCTTTTTATGCCTTTATTTTCAACATTTAAACAGAGAGACCTTATTCTACACAGTGAAAGCTACAAAGACTAGTGCTGTATACTTAGGAATGAATATTAGTGTTTATAATATATGGAAAGTTACGTTTAATGTCTGTGCCCATTCATTCTGATGGCCACTGTATCCTTCTTTTGAGTGAAATAACAATAGGTTTGTTTCTCAGGGGAGAAAATTTACTTTACTTGAAATTAATTCTTTAAAACACATATTTGTTAAAGTATTTGATAAATAAATAAAAGCCACACTTTGTTATTTATTATGCCTCTAAATCATTTACATTTTGTTATAATAGGTGACCCTTTTTTCACAGAGAAAATATCTCACTTTAAAAAAACAAATTAATGGTACTAAATTTACTCAATTCTAAATAATTACATAATATCAAATATACTGATGCTCACCTCGGTTACTGATGTACCTCTGGAGCCTGTCGCTGTACGGACTCTCTCTCCTCTTACTGTAATGCAAGACATAAACCAAATGTGTGAACGTGTGCATGATTGGAAAAAAAAAAAGATCACGTCTGATGATGTGAATGCATCGACAACCTACCTGCGAAATACCACCACAACCACAATGGCTGCCACCACCAGGAGAAACGCTGCTCCACCCATCACTGACCCAACCAGCAGGGGAAGTCGATTCTGGATCTGCTGTGAATGTTCCTCTGTGGGGGAGAAACACAGTACATATACAGTCTTAAAGTCCTCTATGCCATCTCCCCATGATCATTACTTTAAATGAATTCAACACTACTAACTAGTTGGTCACAATGTCGTAATATCTATCTGTTGGCTAACGCTCACAATGACCTTTTTCTGCACATTATTGAGGCCTTCTAACCAAATACAGTAAATCCCATCAGTTCAGCTGTGTGTTATTTGCAGTAATGCACTCTGACTGAAATTCATTTCACTGGTATTACAGTTAATGGGAGTATTACCCAGAGGCAGCGTGGTGAAGTAGATGGTGTTGCTGTAGGGGCCGTAGCCCCGCTCATTTCGAGCTCTGATCTGGAAGGCGTAGATGGAGCCGGGGATCAGAGAGTGGACGGTCACTGTGTTGGTCTCACTGTAGACAGTCGCAGCGCTGTCCACATCTGAACCCTGGGGGACGCAGAAGACGGACATTTTGTGGAGACTTTCGTTATGCATCAATTTGGGCGTTTGTGCAGCATGTTTGGGTTGTGTGTGCACGTGTGTGTGTACCTTATCATAGTATCTAAGCTGGTACTCCAGGATGTCCCCATTAGGCCTGTCCGGCTGAGGCCATGAGAGAGTGATGGAGTCTGGGGCTCGGCTCAACTGGTGCATCATGGGAACTGTACTGGGAACTGGGGGAGACAGCAGAGGTGTGAGTTTCCCCTGAGAGAGGTGATGACTGATCGGTTTACCCTCCCTCCCCCATTACCCCACAACAGTATAGTTGTGTAGTGATGGTGACCACATGGGGGCACTGTTACAGAACTTGTAGGGGATATTTAGTAGAGCGTGAAAGTGTTATAGGAGTTTTTATGGAGCACCAAGCAGGATCTAGTTACAGTCACTATGCTGGCTGGCTGGACAAGTTAAAGGGAACTTTCTGGCATTCCCTCCATTTAATCAATAAACTCAGAGAGAGAGTTGGCAGGTTCTAGATAATTTAGGCTTATGGAGAGTCCTGATCAATCGGTTTCTTGGAAAATTATATGATGGTGCACCTCAATACAATGTCCCATTCTCCTCTCCCCACTTGTCTACTTTCACTCTTTTTGTCTTCCCATCTCTCCATGGTCCCTTTCTTCCTCTAGACTGACTATAATGGGATCTGACAGGATATTGTAACCTCAAGCAACCTCATGTCCAGAGAGCAGGAGCAGAAAAGATGGAGCTGAGAGAGAGAGAGAGAGAGAGAGAGAGAGAGAGAGAGAGAGAGAGAGAGAGAGAGGGGCAGAGAAACCCCAAACAGGCAGACAGACAGACAGACAGACAGACAGACACACACACACACACACACGCACACAGTATCTACACAAACATGATCAGAGCGTGTCTTCTCTTTCATCTCAGCTTTTTCATCCCCTCTGCCCCCTGCTCACCTGACTGGCTCGTAGTGAAATTAATGCTTGTGTATCGAGCTGGAAAAGGACTCAAAGCTGACACCTCATTCACGGCTTGCACCTGTCAACAAGAAGAACACACAGACGTGACATTTGAAGCTTTTTTCTATTAACTTTTATGGCACACTTCCGTATTAGGAAAAACTAAGCCTGACACATGCAGCTGTGTCGACCAGTCAACAAACACTGGTAAATGGGAAATATCTGCCCATTATGAATAAGAAATAAGCTATGATTTAGTTGAGCTACTCCGAGCTAAATAATAAATGTCGCTGTGTAGGTACTGATGTGGAACTTATGGAATAATATGGCACAGAGGACCCGCCTCCTCTGTGGCTCCAAGACATGTTTCACCATCGACAGAAATATCTTAACAAGCCCAATTTTGCCCCAGTGATTCAGTCCAAACATTCACAAGTAACCTAGAATATCAAGCAATGCATTTTAATACAATTATTGCTGTAAAACAGATTATCACAAACAATTTTAGACTGTTTGGAGGTGGAATGGAGGGTGTTTTGTGCTGTACCTGTATGAGATAAGTGACTCTGGTCAGCAGGTTGTTGAGGGTGACCTTGGTTTGTTTCAGGTTCGTCTGGGAGGGGCTGAAAGTGACGCCCTCCCCACACCAGGAGCACGTCGCCGGGTTGGTGAAGGTGGCTGAGGGGCAGATGCGACATACCACCCCGTACCACACTTCGCTGCGGCCTCCCATGTCCACCGGAGGGCGCCACCTTAAGGACACCCCACCATCGCCACTCTCATACTCCCAGGAGAGAGAGACTGGAGCAGATGGAGGAGCTGTGGAGGAAACAGACAGATAGAGACAAGGGAGGGGTTTGACTTACATAATGTAAGCGGTAGACACTCAGATGGAAGCACCTGCTAAAAAGTTTAAGATGTGAGAGAAGCTGCATGCAGGCAAAGACATTTAAAGTAACGGAAAGAACATTATAAAATAAGATTTGGCAAAGACGCAATTTAAGATGAGTGGGCGGAAAAACGAAAACTTTGCAGTTTTTTTTTCGCGGGTGGAATTTAATTTCCATTATACTGTGATAAAATGGATGGTGGATGGATTCTGGCCACTGCCTGTGCATCACAGTTCTCACAGTCTGTGAGTAGATGACAAATGACCAGTGAGGCCCATTGAACAGCTCCCAGAGAGCCAAGCATTAACAAACAAACCAACAAAGCTCACTTGTGCAGGCAGAGGAGTTGACATCATTGGCTGCCCGGTAAAAGCCGCTGCGACATTCACACACACTCGATCCCTCCTGGCTAGTTCTGCTGTTGGACGGACACACTGAGCAGGGAACAGAGCCCGAAACGGACTTGAAGTAGCCCACCGGACAAGCTGCAGAGAGACATAAAGAGACACAAGGAGGGTTAAGCCTCATTCTTATAATCAAATAAATAAATGGATCACTCTGAGTCAATGGTGTCCAGTACTGCAGGAGTCTGCAGGGTTTCAAAGCTAAATAATACAATCTCTCTCTGCTGAATTGTCAGATTATTATAACACATCTATAGACATAGAAAGGGCATAGCAAAAACAAAAATGAAGATTTAGCAACAGTATTTCTTAAATCTGGAAACAATTGGGTCAAAAAATAAATGAGAATGAGAATGACATTTTTATGTTATGTTAAGTTTTATGAAAAAGTGGAACTGCAGATGGAGAATGGAAACTCCATGACATCTTGGTCAAAAGCTCAACAACAAGCGAGTAAGTGGACTTCAAGATAAGATTGGTTTGTCAACTATTATGTTTGGTTCATGATCACAGAGTCATTGATAAGGGGATGTGTAAATAAATAGTGTGCCACAAAGAAATGAAACAATATAAATGGGGAGGAAATTCATGGCGATAAAAAAAAAGCACAGTAGTTACATAAATAAAATATTTCCCACATGTGTAATTTAATTTTAAGTACCATTCGACTTAAAATAATAATCATCTGACAGCAGCGACAGACCTTCTAACAACTTCTACGAACTGGCATTTCAGCTCATAAGTTTATAATCATATTCACTGGTAGCTCAGCTCACATCAGACTCAGTTTTCTGGGGAGATCGTCTTCCTTATCTGGCTTATGCTGCCTCAGCTCAAGTCACCAATGCAAAACAACTGCAACCTCCAGAAGAATACATGGTGTTTAGGGAAAGGCAGTTTGTGTAATTATAATTTGTCCTATTTCATTGTTTTGGTCTGCTCCGTCCAGACACTATTTTTGGATAAAGCATCAATTTCAGCTTGGCTTGTGGTTCCCTTTGAGTCAAAAGTTCATCTGAAACTTTGTTGCCGGCTTCGTCCCGCACAGTCATTTACTTGTGTTTACAGAGGAAGTGGCTCGCTTTGGCAGACAGCTCCGAAACCATCAGTCACACACACAAAACATTTTGGGGAATTGACTTATGTGCTTTCTCACAGGGAAAACGTTGAAAGGATCCATATAACTCTCATGTCTGTACAGTAAATATGAAGCTGCAGCCAGCAGCTAATTAGCTTAGCTTAGCACAAAAACAAACAGGAGGAACAGCTAGCCAAACCTTAGTGTAACGATCACAAGTAGTGCCGATACACATGTAGTGCCACTATATCGGCACTACATGTGATCTTTACACGTTTGGAAGTAATAAATGTGTTATAGCGTGTTAGGCTAACCTGCTACTGGCTTATATTTAATGGACCGATAAGAGTTGTGTCAGTCTCCTGATCTATTCTCACAAGAAAGGAAATTAGCATAATGTCCCCAAATGTAAAACAGTTTTTTTCTTAACCCATAAAGTAAAGTTTAGTTCTTCAGTTCTATTCTCTTCTATTTGTTACAATTTAACTGGGCAGCAACAATGTGTAATTACACCCTAATAAGCAGAATCGAACTATGGGCTATATTAATAGTACAGTAATTAATTAATATATGATTATCCTAAAATCAAGTGACGCAATCCATTAAAAATATAAAATCTATTCCAGTCCGAAGCATGCTTACATTTCTCTCATGCATGCATGCACACACAGACACACAGACACACACACACACACACACACACACACACACATTGAAAAATACCATTTGAACCTGCAGGCTATTATCCTGTTTTATGGTGGAAAATCTGTGAAATGTGCCAATTGTTAATGTCAACAGCAGGACAGCTGAGCACTGAGGTCAAAGTAAAACACACTTCACTTCATGCTGCTGCCTGCCAGAGCCTTGAATGCTCGTCCTGAGCAGTGCTATGAGAATATTAGAAGTACTGCCTCAAGGTTGGTCTGCTGCCATTTTCACGCTGAGTGTGTGTGTGTGTGTGTGTGTGTGTGTGCATGAGTACATGCCTAAAGTTGTGTCATGTAAAGGTTGCATCGTTCAAAAAGAGACCTCTGTCTGTAAACTAAATGTAGAGTATGTGTATATATTCTCATACAGTGGCGCTCTCTTGTGTGTTTGAGTGTGTGAATGGCACACCTGGTAACATGTGACCCAGCAGCTTTTAGACGGATCCTCTTATTTGGTTTTAAACAGAGTAAATTTGCTCTTAAAGCTGGAAGGTGAGAGAGGATGTGTTAGTGTTCTTTATGGTCAGTGGAAGTGAACCCGTCACCTTATTTAAATAACCTTAAATTCTATTTGCTGTATACACGTGTGTGGATGCATGCGTGCACACGAGATGGGTGCAGCGTGGAAGCAGAAGATAAGGAAGTAAGAAGTGAAAGAGGGAAAGAATAAACAGATAAAAGGCTTTCTGTGTTCTCCCGTGTCTCAGAGAGCCGACTTTGCTTTCAAACAGGTGTGAAGAGGGAAAAAACGAGACAGGAAAGTAAAAGGATGTTGAGAGATCACAGAGGGAGAATAAATGAGGAAAGGAGAAACAGTGAACATGGGGAGGGATGGCCCAAGACAGTTGTAGGATGAACAGTGGGATTATGTATATGAGAGCAAGGTAATGGGTCAACGGAGAGGGGAAGAGGAGAGCAAAATCTCCCTCTTCCTCCATCTTTTATGCCCCAGCTGCGCATTACCAGACGTGTTCGCGTACAACTCTGACACGAAACATGACTTTCCAACAAAGCCCTTCAGCCCCATTACGAGCTCCGGCAACAACTCAACCCCCACTCCTCCTCATCCTCCTCCTCTTCCTCCTCCTCCTCCCATCCTCATCCACCTGATTACAGCAGCCAATGAGAGCGCAGGCCCTCTGCCCTTCTCACTTGATCTGCCCCCCCCCTCCACACGGCTTCATCCATCCACCCATCTTACACATCTAGCTCCCAGATATAAAGTGGACAGTTCAAGGCCATTATGAACAGAGATGCACATGCTTTTACATGAGCGCACATCTGTAAGGAGAAGGGAGGAAGAGAAGGGAGGAACAGAGGAGTTACAGTGAGGGCTGGTGATAAAAAAAAAACACTGACAGTGCATCACAGTTACGAAAGATAAGCAATGCATGTCTACTGAACTCCCAAATAAAAGCTCAACTGATAACTCCTTCGTCAGAACATTAATCTGCAACTATGTGCACTTTGAGAATCGTTCCAGTCATTTTTCAATCACAGATGCTGAAGAATCTGTTGCTCCAGCTTTGAGCTCACATTTCAGGCGTTTCTCCTTTTTACATCTTTGTAAACTTAATATCTTTGGGTTTTGGGCTGTTGGACAACAACAAAAAACCAACAATTAAATTCATACATATTATAAATTGCTTAATCTGCTCATACATTTTGAGACCTACAACTGGAGTCAAATAACATGTGCCAAAATACTTTATCAAGAAGCCTGATGAGAACAACAACAAGCTTTTTCAATTAAAGAGCGAAGAAATGAGAGAGAAAAAAGTAATTAAAAAGAAAACAGACACATGCTGCCACAAGGAAAAGGATTAGCTTGGCAAATTTGATCATATAAAGTGTAAAAAAAGTAGTACAATTGAAAACTAAAATGAATTTCTGAATAGATAAACAAAGAGAAAAAAGATGGCAGTGAGGTGAGTAATTTGACGTTAACATAATTCTTTGGTATGTAGATCAGTGACCCAGTTTCTCTCTTTTTCTCTTCCTCTCCCTGTTTCATGCGCTCATTCCCTCTTTTGGCTCCCAGCATAATCTCTCTCTCTCTCTCTCTCTCTCTCTCCCTCTCTCCCTCTCTCTCGGACACAGACAAACACACACAAACGCACACTGATAAACACACACACATAAGCTCGATCACAGATGCGACCGCACAACAGAAGAGATGGGTACACATGGTAACTGTAAATGCCCTCCTCTGCATCTCTCCATCCCTCGTTTTCCTCCATATTCTGCCATTCAGTGCAGCCTGGAAACAGACACTGAATCATATGTGCTCTATTATCATCCATATTTCCATACATGCTCCAACAGCCCGCCGCCATAGAGCGAGCAATCCTTTGTTGGATTTTCCCATGTAAACAAGCAGCTTTTCACAGCCCATGGAAGATGGACTTCATCTAAACTGAAAATAATACCGCCTTTTGTACATATTTTTAATAATAATAATTATATCTAATAATAATAATAATCCAATAATTTGTGCACAATATCAAAGTCTAAATGTTTAAAAAAATCTTAAGGAAACAGAGATGCAGTGTAGCCCACACACTGACAAAATGCTACAAGTTTCCAAAAGTTTAATGAGGCAGCTCTATGAATATTTGACAAACATCCATCTGAAAAGAAATGCAATTCCAATTAGGAGATTACATGATGCTAATTATAGTACTTGACTAACAGCTATACTAATTATATTGTATAAACATTTTAATAAAAAAAAACCTTAGCATCATGATATAGTCAAAGTGGAGCGTAGCTACCACTGAGGACAGTGAGATCATGTCCTCAGTATTGCTGCTCTGCATTTGGGGATTTTAAGGAAACAATGAGCTGAATCTCACTCTGAATCTGTGTAACGCTGAGAAGAGCTGCAGAGTGAAGTGATAATTCTCTGTAGCTTCATTGCTATGAACAATCCTTCACATTGTCACATGGTTATTAAAAATATTGATTATAGCTTCTTTAGATATGATTTTAGGCAAAAAAAGACCTCATGATAAGAAAGTATTTCTCTCCCAGCGTTATATTCCTGACATAAATCATCCTATGAAACAGAATTTAGACCATCATATAGGGAAAATGTTAACTATGATGTTAATACATAAAAATGTAATGATTTAAAACAGCCAATAGTCTTATCATTACGCTGCCTGCTCTGATGATCCAACTTGCTCAATAAATTAGGCGAAACGGATGCTGATGTGTTTTAGTTGAGTGTGTCCAGGTTCATTTGTATTTGTATCGCCAGGCTACTCCCCCACAGCGAGGCACAGCCAGGAGTCAATGCTGTATCTCATTGATCATTTCACTCCACTGTGTTCTGCTTAAAGCTTGACCTTTATTATTAGACTGGAAAAGCAGCTGATGTCGATGTTACTAATGAGTATCCACTTGATATATTATGGTGGAGAAACAATTATATAAAAAAATGTATCTGAAAAGAAAAATTAAACGATTCCTGTCCTGCTGTCTGCTTTGGGGAGGAATCCATGCTGTTTGGTGAAATGTGTCTTTTTGGGCCCATGGTTAGGGTTAGCGTCACCCATCTCGCTCAAAATAATATCACACTTGCACTTTTACTTCCTCCCCTGGCCAAATGTTCTTGTTTTGCACCATAATTTGCCTGGGGATAGTTAGTGGATGTGTCTGTGCAAAGAGTGAGCATTCTGGGTGACAAATCAGGACAATCTGACATGCTGAATATTTCAGTCAGCTACACGCTACAGAAAATACCAACATGGGTCCAAATTAACTCAAAGCCCATTTGAGCACTAATCCTTGTCCTAAATCCTCGACAGTGGCTTAATATTCAGGAAGAGTCAAACAGAGGGACAGAGCTTGTCTGAAGACGATGTATTTCCAGCTCGGACCAGCTCGGGGAGCCCAAAACTAAAGGACTGTTTCATGTTTGGCTGAACAGGTGTAATTGTGTCTCATGCTCAGTCGTGTTTCTGCCTGTGCTCTTCGCCTCTCCGTCTCCCTTGTGGGATGTAAATGTCAAAGGAGAAAGGCATTCATGTCTGCTGTTTGGCAGCAGACAGCTGCTGTTATTTGTCTCCCTCTGCCCTCTCTGCATCATTTTTAAAAGACTGAAGACATATTTTATCCAAACTGAGCACAATGTCGTATTGATCATGCAGAAGTTGGGTTTTCTTTTAGGCTTGCTTGCGATAAACAGCTTTATAAATAACTGAGGAATACTCTTTTAATGTCCCCTCTGCCAACATGATGGCCGTGTTTTTGTAAGTGTTTGATGTTTCAGTTGGCTACTTAATTTATCATCGGTCCAAATGGTGGAGTGTTGTTTTGTTGAGTCTGAATTATCAGAATAATCAGGCATCACACATGTACCAGATTAACAGGCGACTGTAAAGTTTTCACACTAATTCCTCTCAAGTGGTGTTGTCATTTCTAGTGATTCATTTTCATTTGAAACAGATAGGATGAGATCTGAGGATCTTACAGTGCGTGGAAAAGTATCAGACATGATAAATTTGTTATTACACGTTTTAAAAGCTTAAGGGGTTGTTTACTTATGTTGCCAAGAACTTTTATTCAAATCTGATTAAAAACAGCCCCCCCCCAGTCCTGATGAAGTTAAGATTTTGATTGTTGAATTCTGGATAAATAAGACCTAGGGATTCCCCCCCCGTTATATACAGAGCTAGCTAAGGTCACAGTGCTCATAATCAATCAATATTATAGTTGGTGGTTCGATCCCAGGCTCAATGTCATGTCAAACTGTCCCTGAGCAAGACACAGAACCCTAAATTCCTCCTGAAGTGTGTGAGTCTGCAGCCATGCTGTCGGCTCTGAGGCTACTGGGAATGTCATTAGTTTTGCAGACATTAAGTTATAAACCAGATTTTTTTGACAAACTGAAACACACACTGCATTTCAAATTAGGCATCACCAAAGCTATTGCAATTCATACGGCACACGGCATGAGTATCTGTACCACATTTCATATCCATCTAATTGTTGTTGAGGCATTTCACTGACAAACTCAGTTCAGTTCAAGTCAGTAGGACCACAAATATTCGAACACAAATAGATTTCATGGCAAGCCATCCAATAGTTGTTGAGACTTTTCTGTCTGGACTAAAGTGGTAGGCCGACCGACTGACCATCTGAATACCTGCCACTCCACTGGCTCTGCTAAAAATTAAATCTCTTTCAAATGTTAATGCCAACTGACTGTAGGTAAAAATATGATAGTTCACTTCTGCACCTGATGTCTCCCTTTTTTTTTTTTTTTTCCCGTTTTACGGAAGTCCTTGCCATAATAATCCGCTTTCACAAATAAAGAAACACATCATGGAGGACCGCTTGGATCTTAAAATAGAGAGCTATTAGAGCTGTCTGTAGTTAAAGGCAATCATTTAACACTGATATTAATTTTCACATGAGACTGGGAGGAGGAGGAATCTAGAGTACCTTATTTGCCCCTAAAAAATATGTCTTGCTTGAGGGGGCAAAGCGGTTCTGGGTTTAATAATATTACATGGATATTAAAAAGCTTTCATTTACACTGTAGTGATTTACTTAAATAGCAAGACGCCAATACAACTCACTGATACAGTGGAAATGCTGGTTAATGTGCTATATAATGGGTTTGATGAAACACAAGTGGGTGAAGATGACACACATGAATTGAATGTCATGTCAAGTTCTTGATAAAGTGTTTAAACTACTGGGGCCAGAAAAACAATGAACATTGAACAGTGCAGCTTATCATTTACTCAATACACTATTATTAAATGCTCTTGGTGCTTAATTCAAATGAGAACAAGAGGTTCTTATGGTTAAGGAAGTTCAGCGCTCCATTTTCTGGTGACAACAAGGAGCGGCTTCTGTTAGTAATTCTTGACGACTGCATCGCCAGTCAACCATCTGCCTCGTTCCTCCACATTCCCAGGGAGCCACAGAGGACAACAATGTAATGATGCCAATCCACATCATTAGTCAGTGAAGTGATCAACAAAACATAATCATATGAGAGTTGGAACAAAAAGCCGGAGCAGCGTGGGCAACAATGTGTTAGATCACTCATACACAGTCAGTAAAAGCCTTTGCTCCGGCAGCTGAGCAGTTTTGAGGGGTGATTTGTCAGTAAATATCAATCAAATGCAGACAAACACAAGAGGCGGGCCGAGTGCAGATGTAAAGCAAAAGAGCATGAACACATTTCACAGCTGACTTGGCAGGACTGGAGGATTAATTGTGCTGGAGTTAGTTGGACTTTGAGGGCCCCCATGTGAGGGAGCTGAGCAATTATGGCCATTGAAATTCCTTCAGTTTTTTACTGTAATCCTGACATTTATAGTCCTCAGACATATGCATAGAGTGGAAAGCACATATCAGCTTCACAGCAAGATACACTTGTGCATAGTCGCACTCGCATACACACACACACACACACACATCCAGTCTTTTCCCTTCGTGCCTTTCGAATTTTTTGCCTGCTCAGTTTTTTAAGTCATTAACTTGCATCCTCCTATCTTTCACTCTCCCCCCACCCCTCCCTGTTTCCCCTCCTCTCCCCCTCTCTCCCCCTGCGGTTTCTGTCACTTGTTCACAGACGAGTGGCCATTACATCGCCATGACCTAAATGTGTCACATCCCTCTCACTATGGCTCTCTCTCCCTCTCTTCCTCTCTCCCTGCTCCTGCTCTCTCCATATATCCCTTCCTGTACGTCTGGACATTTCTCACATTTTTTTCTGTTGTCTTTTACCCACTTACACCCACTTTGAGAAGTGAAAAACGCTTTTGACCACTTTTGCGATTGCTGACCTTCTATCTACTATTGCTATCAGTCTGGCTCCTCTCCTCTCCTCTCCTCTCCTCTCCTCTCCTCTCCTCTCCTCTGTATTCTTGAAGGTATGCCTGTAAAACTCATGACGGACATTATGTGCAAATGTTACATCACCACGAATGTACTGCATAGATACGATACTGCTGTTCCCCCTCTCATCTCATCTTATTCCGACATGACCTGCCTGCCCTCGTTTCCCTCTGGTCCCTACATCAAACACAGTTGTGTATCAGAGTGACAGCAGCTCCTTTCAGTATTGATCCAGAGGCTTCGTATCTCAGAAAATACCAAGAAGTGAACTGACAGGAAGTCAAGATTTTAAAAAGTTAAGTCAGTTAGCAGTAAATTGTGACTTTAGGGCTGCCACTTTTAAACTACCATCCGAACATGGGAACAAAATAAATATCTTATCCGTGATGACCTGTGTATGTGCGCAACAGTTGTACGATGTAACTTTGGTGGAGTTTTGACAAGTCTGAGAAAATAACCCTACTAATATCATCAGGGATATCTCAGCTTGAGCTTGGAGACTACAGATTTGTAATAGAAAGCCTGAATTACAAACTGATGAGTTAAAGACATGAGGCTTCACCTGGCAGTGATGGTCTAATGAAAAGACCACGATTAGACATTAAGGGAAGTGTAGGAGCCAGTGATTTTGGAGCGTGCAGGCAAAAGTCTGGTGTCTGCTGCATCAGTTTTGACCACTTTTTATTTAATATGTCTCTCACAAGTCACAGAACTTCATCACAAGGCTGACATACTGTGGCTACTACATAAGGAAAGTTAAATGGACATGAAATCGAGATTATCCACCTCCACGGGAATCAAGCTGATCAGGTTGCCTCAGACTTACCCAAGCAGGCAGATCCATTGACGTTCGGCTCATAGCCTTCATCACAGACACATCCTCCCACAGGAACCATCCACTCCCCCTCAGCATTGCAGTGCATACGAGGGGGTGTGCCTCCCTGTGCTTTGCTGTGGGGGACACATGTGCCGCTCACGGGAACTAAGGCAGTGGGCTCAGCCCCTGAGGGAGTCGCCAGGTAGGATGCCAAGTAGAGGCTGGTGGCTGGACAGCGCCGGTAGAAGACAGACACGCCCATGAGGGAAACACAAGCTCCGCTGTCGACGATTGCCAGAACAAATCTGAAACAAGATGTTAAAATCAAGACATTCAAACCCTGGGGAGTAATGGTGTTAGTAAAACACGAGCAGCACAGTGTAGTACAGAGATTGCTACCCATTGCGTGTGAGTGGGGCAAAGCTGCGTGTCTTGATGTTGATTCGGCTGTATCTGTTGGGCTGATACTGATGTGGTGAGCTGGGCTCCACCTTGGAGAAACTCTTGTCGGCTGCGATGGTGTCAATCTTAACCCAGCCCTCCCTGGTCTCCTTCTCTCCGGTGGACGGCTGCAGTGAGGAGAGAGCAGAGTGGACAGCAGACAGTGGAGGGAAAGATGGTGAGTGGTCAAGAGAATGCAAAATAGTATGGAGAGAGTGTGTGGCTGACAGGAAGGACAGAAGTAAACAAAAGGAAACTTACAGACGTTAAAGTAAGCAGATTGATAGATTGATAAGGACTGGAAATATACAGTGCATTAAATCAAGAGAAAAAAAAATATGAAGGAAGATAGTAAGATGACAAGATGACAAGCTCAGAGTTTTGCTGATTTTTCCCAGGCATGTGTATAATATCAAGTAGTCTAGTCAGAAGAGTAAACGTTGACTTAGATGCACGCAGGCCCCGGTGGGAGATCGTGCTCAAGTCCCTGCAAAGGCTTTCAGTGCTGCAGTGCTTCCTGCTCTTCTGTGACTCTCCTCTGATTCCTCATCAGGATTTGATTTGCATTTTTAAAAAGCGTCTCACTTCCCTCAGGAGAAATGCATTCATCTACACAAATACAGCATCCCTCCCACTGTGACGGTGAAACAGTCACATGTAGCTCAGGCAACTCAGACTCAATAGTAAAAAAATCTTCCAGAAAGAAAAAGAAAAGTAAAACTAAAGGCATGAATACATAAAACATCTTTGGACAGTCTGTGACAGTCACTAAAAAAAATAGAGTAACCGCTTCACTGACAACACAAGATTCATCTCATTTCCTGCAATGGGTGTAAAATTGTTACAGTCGTGTTTTTTATGCCTTAAAGATATAATTAGTGGGACTGAAGTGACATTTTTAGAGACTACAGTGGCACATTGCTGCATTTTGTAAACCATAGTCCTCAACAAGTATGTGCTTCACACCAGTGTGGCTAAAGGAGGCCGTCAATCTCAAACAGCTTTTCTTGGCAAGCACAGCGATAATCAGGATGATTATACAATTACTCCTTGTCATGAGATGATGGGAGGTTTTTGCTGTTTTGGTGTCACATGAGCGTAACATCAATGAAAATTGCATTTTACCATCCTTGATGATTCTGCCTGAAGGTTGCTGGTCTCAAGGAGTGACGAAAAAACAGAATAATGAGAAAAATAAGAGGAATTAATCCGTGTTAAATTGAGTCGTGGTCAGATGGATCTTAATCGGAGCATCTTAGTTGCTGAACATTTTAAATTTCCAATTCCTCTGTTTGCTTACTGAAGCTGTGTCTGAGAGGATGCTGAGCTGTACCCTTCTCTGATAAAGGCTTCAGTAAATCCAACTGTAGCATCTCAAACATTAACATAACTGCCAAAAATCACAGTTTAAGATGCCAAAAGATGCATTAAACTAATTTAGTAAATTTATACATTTACACAATGAATGTAAGTACTACATAGAGAACTATGTCTTTCAGAGCTGCAGTAACGTTCTTAGATCTAGTTTTAGAGAGTGGGAAATATCAAATTATGTTAACCTAACTGATGCTTTTAGTTAATCAGTCTGGCATTATTAGCACAACATGTTGATAAAAATTCAAGGCAGATTATACTGTGTTATTTTTGTGAAACTTGTCAAGTCAGATATGTCAGCCATTCTTCATATTACCTCTCCTCCTCTCATCTGAAGGGGTCATATATCAGCAAGCTAACATTAGTTTTGTCCGTTACCTACCTCAGTTAGTAAACAGTGACTGGCTGTAAATATGAACTAAAACCTAAATCTGTATACAAGAACTGGTTTGTGTGGTGCATTACATTAATCTCCATTTAGTAACATGTTACTAGGTTAAGTTTAGACAAATAAAATTGTAAATTAGGTGTTAATTTCCCCCTTCAGATGTGTTGCACACTGACCAGCTTTTAGTGTCTCCGTTTGATGCGGAATAACATTTGACTGGTGAAGTAAATAGCGGGGAATGAGGGTCTTGTTGTACTGTAACAGGCTGGATTGAAACTGGGGCGGTTGTTTTGCAAGAAGCTAGAAAATTTGTGTTTGTCAGAGGACACATGTACAGCTAACAAGCAGTGGTGCACAACTTTTCTTTTATATCACATGATCTTGACCCAGTTCTCCCTGGAAATCTGCTCTTGTTAGCTTTGTTCAGCAAAATAAAATGTGAACACAAAGGTTGCTTGCCCCTAATAACGATGTGAGAGGATATTGGCAATGCAAATACAGAAATGGGATAATTGAAATGTAGCACATCCACTGTTGTTCTTCTGCCTCACCTCAGCTACCCAGGTCCTCTCCAGCTCTCTCTGGCTGTCGGCCTGTTTGTAGTACAAGGTGAGCGTCTCTCGGCAGGTGGGTGACGGCGATCGCAAGCTGGCGCAGTCACGCACAGAGAAACGCAGAGTGATAAACACCCGAGGAGCTGAGTGGCGGTACAGGAAAGGCGTAGCCAACCAGTTGTCTTGCAGACGGGGATTTTGGTTGACATTGCAGACCTCAAAGGTTCGTATGAGCTTCCCCCGGTCGTCCAGGATACTGACCTCATCCCACTGAGAGAGACAGAAACAATATTATGAGCTTGTGTAAACTCAGCTTTATAAAGGAGAAACATGATCTAAAGCAGGGAGTTCTAGTATTAGCCTGTATAAACTGTAAAATCTCTGGTGTGTTTATGGTTTGTCCACAGTTATGAATCTTTCTTGTATCTGAGAAGATGGTTTACATGTTAGAAGGTAAATATTGAGCCTATTGCCGGTGTTGCTGACATGTAGGTCCTGTCCTTTACTAACATCACACACTGCTGTTTGACATCTTCATCCTTTTGAGATAAGTATCATAGAGTAGTTGTTTTGTTCTTTAGCACACACACTGGTATTGAATCCACAAGTGAAAAGCTGTCCTTTACTGTCCCCAATGATGCAGGTCATCTCTCTGTCCTTGTTATCCACAATAGACCCTCCGTTGTCTGATTGGGTAATCAATGATCATAAAACCAGCAGTTAATTAAACCGCTTGAGTCATTTATTTAGAGCATAACACATTTGCCACATATACGTGGTATATATGTGGCAATCCATCCAATAGCTGTCAAGACATTTCACTCAGTGTGATTATGACAGATAGTCATATAGTCCAGGAGAATTACATTTCTGTCCTTAATACCACAAATGAATGTTATTTTAAAAAAACAGCGCGTGTCCAGCGCATACAAGCATAAAAACTTGCTCACACACACATGCTAGGAAGATGTTGAGATATTTCACTGGATACGTCGAAGCTTTCTCCTGCTGGTGTTGGAGGAAACTTCAGGGGATTACCAATGTGGCTGTGATTCATGCTGAACAGACCGTGAGTGTGTGTATGAAATTTCAAGGCCCTCCATTGAATAGTTGTTGAGATACTTGAGCCTGAACAAAACCAGTGGACGGATCAGGCAACAGATCGACACTGTTATCCCCAAAGCTAAAAAAACGTAACATCAAGGTGTCCTTTCACAAAATGTGTCCTGGTTTCTCTGAATGACACACCAAACAAAATGTAGATGCCTTTCAAAGGGACTATTTCTTCAATGCAAAGACCTTCTTCTAAAGAAAACTATTCGCAATGTGTTTATGTGGTTATGCAGAGCAAAAAGGACACTCCTGAAAAGATGTATTGTTGATGTTGTTAACGATGTTGGATTTCCAAAATGTGTTCTTCAAAGCACACACAAACAAAATTAATTTCTCCTCCATTGTATTGGGATGGAGGCGGACATATCGGAGACAGCCGAGCAAAGAAGCAAAGAAAACCAAAAATGTTTGGATGGGTAGACAAGACGAGAAATATGAGAGAAAGTAGGTTCAGAAGGCAAAACAGACAAAACAACAGTTGGCATTTTCCATTTTAATATGTTACACTGATATAATAATGTGTTTGATGACAATAATTCAGTTTTACAAAGTGACATGTGGTTAGTTTTTCTCTTGCACTGGTTTGGCATTTGTATGTGTATCATTGTTCGCACGTGACGGGTGGCAGAGACTTGTGTGTCTGTGTGGTGGCAGCTGTTGTGCAATAAAACCAGCAGATTTTGTCTAGTTGTAGGGAATCAGAATATGTGTAGACGCACAAATGGATTTAGACATGAGTCGTACCTTCAAGGAGGAAAAATGAGCAGCACAGAGACATGGCTCTGAATGAGACTCTGTCACATGAGTCAAAATGTAAATGTAGGTGCAGGGTTTAGTTTCACCAATTATACAGTACGGTGCCTCCAAGGATGAAAAGGCTCTGCTTTAAGCCTGTGTAGCCCTGAGTGACAAGCAGGGCCTTTTCTGTTGTAACACAGAGGAATTATGTATTAGGCCTCATCATCATTATTCTCCCCGGAACAATGGCAAGAGGACAAAAGGTCCTGACACCCTATCAGGGTGCATTCGGCATGTGTGTGTTTCTGTTTTTGTGCACATTAGAGTATCTCTGCATGCTCGTGCCTCTTTCTCTGTGTGGTTCTGACAGCCAGTGTGAACAAGAACCTTTGTAGCATCACACATGAGAGGGTGCATTCATATTTGGTCAAATTGGAATAATGATAAGATCAGTGAGCAGATAGAAAGAGTCTGAGGCGCTGTCAGTCTAATGGAGTGAAAGGACAGTTTTCTCTCTCGCAGGCCGGGATTCACCCTCTGTCAGACATGAGAATGAGGGGAATCGGATGGAGGGGACAACAGAGAGCACATGGTGGGATGGAGGGATACAGATGGGGCGTCAAAAGGAGAGAAAAGTGGGAAATGGTAAGCAGAGAGTGTATGTGTTTTTGTGCAGTAAAAGCCTGACCATGTGGGACTTTCTGGTAGAGAGAGTAGCCGCCGGTAAGCATGTGTGGCATTGCGTGCAGTTTGCTTCTGTACTTTTCTGAAAAAAACACAGCTTTCATTTGTTTTCTGACCCCAAACCCAAAAACCCCCACCTCTCCTCCCCTCCTCTTCTCTCCTTTCCCCTTACGCTCCCTTCCCTAGATCTCCCGGTCTCGTTTTCTCCCTCGCTTTTGAAGAAAGAAAGAAGGGAAAAAATCGGGGCAGATTGGGGAGGAGGGGTGCATGAAGCCTTGGGAAGAAAAAAAAAAAATAGGGACGACGCATCTTCGTGATTTAATTTGAACTGAAATGCCAGAGAGCCAGAGAGCAGTCTCTCTAGTGACAGAGGGCAGGGAGGGGCAGGGCCTTGGACACAAACGCTGACACGCACACACGCACGCATATGCACGCACGCACACACACACACACACGCACACATACACACACACACGTAGATATAAAGAAAGGCATGCACAGAGACCCCAAGACATATGCATGTGCACACACACAAAGCAAACACACAATGGAAGAATAGTGAGTGAAGACAAAAGGAGGGGAAAAAGCAAAGAGTACAGTAAGAAGTCGAGAGGCTGCTGGTGTGACACCGAAGGGAAATAAGGGGCAGAGTGGAGAGTTGGGGGATAAAAAGAAGAATATGAAGCAGAGACCCAGTGGCTGTTGGACTGTGAAGGGCAAAGGCAGGAAAGATTAAAAGAGGGAGAGAGAGGCAGAGACAAAGAAGTGAAGGGGCTGCTTGTCAGTACATTAAAAGAATGGAAAGATGGTAAGAGAGTTAGAAGAAGCAGGAGGAGAGCGCGGTAAAGAATACCCGCAGACCCTGAAGCAAAAGGAAGGATGGGATGTGAAAAAAAAGTGAGGAAAGGGTTAAAAAAAAGAACACACACACACACACACACAAACTCCCTCTTTCTCTCCCCCTCTCTTGCTCCGTCTCTCTACTTCTCTCAGCTTGATGCCCCGGGTCAAATAACCATATCTCCATCTCAGAAGCACTTCTCATCCAGGGACCATAAAGAAGAAAAAAAAAAAAAAATCATGCAAATGCTTGACTTACTAACACACACACACACACACACACACACACACAGAGGCACAGACAAATGAATGGCCTCCGATTAGCAGCTGCCATCATGGTTCAGAAATTCCTCACACACATGAGGCCCTAATTAATCAAACATCATGTACAATTATGGCCCGACACTGGAGGCCCGAATGGGGTGATAATGACGGGGTGTAAATCTTAAGTTTAGCGTAAGGTGAGATAAAAGGCTCGATGTCAGCGTGCATGCTTGCCAGATGTTGGTTAGAGACTACTGTATTTTCATTTGGTACTTTTTCAGCTGCCAACATGTGAAGTTAACTGGTCGTGATTGTTGGCTCACTTGTTTGCCAAAACTATGAATGTAGCGTCATTTTATGCACTCAAGATCCTCTAAATTTATATATCAGATGCACATATTGTCCATGTATGGATAGAGTCTAAGAATAATATTGTTCTGTACTGGCAGACTAATTTGCGTAGGAATTTCCTCCACAGAAACAAATACAAGTGCTGTCCTACAGTTTCCCAAGTGTAGTTTGACTGATTATCTCAAAGATGCTGACAATGAAGACGATGTATGTGCGTAATTATGAGCCATATTAGACCTGTGCCACAATCACTCACAGATGAATGAATTGAACTGACCCGGGAGTTGACCCTGGCACAGTCACGCAAGTACACCCATACACACCCATACACACTCATACACACCCATACACACAGGCGTAACCCCATATACACACATACACACACACACACAGACATAACCCCATATACACACATACATAGCTCAAGGCGATGCGACAACCTTAAATAAAAAGCAGCTCAAGAAAGGGAGATCTATGGTTCAATCACTGCAATCTCCTCACAGATGAAGACACACAATAAAGACATTGAAAAAAAAGCATTTTAGCCCTCAAGGGTGTCTTAAAGGCAAGGTGAGACTTCTCATTCTCAGGCTGTGCGCAACCTGCCAAAAACTCCACCAATCAATGTCAGATGCCAAACGTTCTGCAAGATAATAACCCTGACCTTAACCCTTAACTAAACATAACCATTTATCACCTCATTCCTAATCACCAAGCTGTGATCTGTAGCTTTCTGCATACTGTAATTGTCTGCAGCAAATTCAAGGTTTTGAGGAAGCCTGTTTATTTGAAACATTGCACTCAATGTAGCATTGGAAAATCAGCCAGCTAGCAGTACAATAGCAGCAATGTCTAATACAGGGCTCAGGCATGATTTTGAAGTGTGAACGTGCAAAAATGGTGAGAAATGCATTACATTCGTTTTACTCGCTCTATTTTAAACAGGCTTTAAGAGTTTGGATATGTGTGGGAAGAAACCACACATCTACAGAGTCATATCGGGTATATTGCATGTTAATAAAATATATTCCGCTATATTATGCTGTATTATTATCAATCATTAGGGTCAATTTTGTTGAGAAGCACAGAAATTCTTCTTCTTCACCTACAAGTCTTTTTTCTGAATATGCACTCTAATAATTACAAGCAGGACCTTTAATCATGACTAGTCTAATAGCCAAACATGTTTAATCGCACCAAATCTCTACCAAACTTGACCAAAACATTGGTAATTAGATTGATTTTTTGTCCAACATCACAGTAAACTGAACGTCTTTAGGTTTTGCTCCAGGAAATGATGATGAGCATTTCTCACTATTCTCTGAGGTCTTTCATCTGATTACTCAGGACAAGAATCAGCAGATGAATCAATAAGGATACCTGACAGGACCATTTCTGTAAAGAAGAAAGTGTTATATGTTATGTACTCTTGTGTTTAATCCCTCATTAGAGACCATAAAGCCCAACAAACAATATGACTATAACCCTAACCTTACAGCATAGCCATGTGTAACATGTGTGCAACACATTTGATTGGCCTCCCAACACGGCCGCTTCCATGCAACAGCTGGAAAGCACATTGACGGCGAGAAGCCTGCTTACCCCCGTGTCTGGATAGGTGGTCCAGCCCAGCTCTGAGGTAGACTCTGTTGTGTCCAGCAGCATCACTGTCGGGTGAGGAAGCAGAGACAAAGACAAGGTATGAGAAAACAGATTAACAAGATGTGCAGCCCTCAAGCTTAAAGCTCCTGGTTGCTGCTCGAGAGTTTAAAGTTGAACAGAGTGAGTGCTGCTGTCAAAGAGAGAAGTGACGGTGAAACAGAATTTATAATCATGAGATATTCTCTCAAGGCTCGAATCGCAGACTGAGCTAAAACATGAATGAGATGAACTTTGTGTGGTTGGAGCTTTTACAATCGAACACTCTTTTATCCTTTTGTTTCATACCACAAGTAGTTGGAAGTGTGTTCACTGTCGATGGAACTGGTCCAGGTTTAGTCCACAATCCTCTTTGATTTTCTCTCTCACGCAATAAAATCAGGGAGCTCCAGCTGTGTGCATCTGTCAAACCTAATAAGCGATTCTGAGTAACGATGCATTTTGGCACAAAGTTCTGGTGTTTAAAAAATTAAACTGATTGACCTGATGGGGCACAGTGATTAAAGGTCAAATTTTCCAACTTTAAAAGGCCATAACAGTCACTGTCACATTTTGTTTAAACTTAGCAAGGTGATGCATCTTGTAGTTTGGCCCAAAGGGAACCTTCATCGTTTAGTGTATGTATGCTCAGTGTTGGTTTCTCTTTTGCTTCAGGTTTTAAACAAGACATTTGCTCATTTCCACTGATCTAGACTCTAGAGTGAAAGCTTAAGAACAGCATATGACTTTTATGTTGGAGTATATTTTCCTTTAATTTGCTTTTAGGTTTAAGTGCTTTGAAAAGCAAGCTGGCAGAGAAATCACACACACACACACACACACAAAGTGACTTTAATGCTGAGTGCTGCGTGCTGACACATGGCAGCTTCCCACACAAAACTGAAGCCCTTGAATTTTCCATTAGTATTCCAAAACCGTGGTGGCTGCCGTTCCTTCAGTCTGGCACAGTCTGTGCTCGGTTCTGTTGAGGAGATTGAACGCGGGCCAAAGTTTGTCATGCACCCAGAGGTGGCACAAACATCAGACTTCAGGTTTGGATGCACGCACAGATGGAGTTAATGGAGAAAAACACACACAGTGCCTGATTTCATCGAGCGCAGCACTTATCACTTAAAGGGCTGTGGACACACAAACACACAGCGATGTGGAAGGCAGCAGCCGCCCGCCTCTGTTTACACATAAATCATTCCTCTCATTGTTGTCATACAATTTTTATGCTTTCATTTCCATTTCATGTCACACAATCGTTCACCAGAGAAAAGGATCCTCTCTTTTTCTCTCTCTGACAACCAGACAAAGAGCGACAGGAAAATATTATCTGCGTGATCATCACAGGCACAGGAAGGGATTTGATAAGGTACCCTGTCTCGCCACAACACCAGTGACCCACTGAGATAGCTCAATTCTTATTTCTCATGTGCACAGGCTTGTGCACACACACCACATCCCTCTTGCTGTCTTCTTCTTAATAAATCAAATAAATAATAAGAAACTGTTATCGTTTGTGGCTTATGACATAAATGCACCCCCACCTCACCGTTCTCTGACTGTGCTGTTAACAGATTTTTTTTTTTTTTTCTTTTAGGATTATGCTCACAGATGGAGACCCAGCAAATCTGTCCTCCAATCCTTCATTTCCCTCCTCTTTTTTTCTTTCTTTTACAAGCCCCCCTCCCCTCCATTCTGTCTGTTTTCACCCACTGGCTTGTCTTTATGTCAATCTCACTAAATTCACACATTTTCCATGGAAGTCCTCCAGGATTTGGAGTGATATGAATTGTATCAAGAAAAGAATACGAATGGGCAGTGACAGCAAAGGATTATATGCAGCCACAGGCATCAGAATAAATGGTTTTTAGTGCAGTGTATGTCTGGACAGCTTGGCGGCTGGAATCGCAGAGCCGATCAGGATAAAATCAGCTATGGGGAGAAGACTAAATCCACTGAGCCAGGACGTCTAAAGCCTGTCAGAACAATGGTGATTTCCATTAGTGAGACACCCTTCCTACTTTGATAGATGATGCATCTGTAGCGGTACACTGTGGAGGATATAGTTTGGGGCAAACTCAGAGCCAAAGTTCAGAGCCAAACCTCACGGACATAAATGGGATGGACAAAATAATAGAAACACCCGTCGGTGGTGTAATGTCAGGGAAATAGTTATTGATTAGTTTTCACAGATCTCTGTCTCTTGTCAATAATCATTCCTGATTTGTCAACATAATAACTGATCGTTAAATGTATAAACATGTCATGCGTGAAACACAGTCACGCAATCACACACATGCATATTCTGACCTCATTAAGTGCCTTCAAATTACATCAGATAAGGACATAAGCACACGCACGCACGCACGCACGCACGCACGCACGCACGCACGCACGCACGCACACACACAAATGCTGCAAATGTGTCATTCCAAATTCAATTAACCCTCTGCTTTAGGGCAGAGTCATGCATAAATAAAATATAGAAAACTATTTAGATATTAATATTAATGGCTCTACTATTTAGCTTCTTGTCGTGGGGCCTTGGGGATCCCAGGTCCTCACATCGCCTCGGCTCTTTCCACAACAAACCTGTACATGAGGATTACATGGAGGAGTGTTCAAAGCGCTCCATGCTTGTCTCATTTCGTGACATTAGCATGTTGAATAATTCACCACGACATCCTGAGATAAGCATTGAGTGCCGTGTTACACACACCTTTCAAGGATTAGCTGGAGCAGAGGCATCATGACTGGATCTTCTGTGTGTGCGAGGCTTAGCTGAACAAAAGAGAGGGACATTTGCTGGCAGGTCCACTTGGCAGTAAAAGCCCCTTTATTTAACTCTCAGACAACCGCGCCACAGCATCTCTGTTATTGGTCCATCTAAGGGCTGAGACACTCAAAGTTTGTCCCTGACAGTTTGAAGAAGTGCTGAGTCTGCAATCTGGACCTGAGTGCTGAGTTAATGCACGCCGTCTCTCACATCTTCGTGCTCCATTCTGGTCTTTTACTCACTCTGCTCGATACCTCTACCCCCTTTCTACCTCCATCCTGTCCCTTGTCCTTTTAATCTTCCCCCTCTCTGCATGTGTGTATTATTCATCTAAAAAGTGACAGCAGAGTAGGCATCTCTGTACGTTAAATAAGGAGATACGCTCTGCTCCATTATTGATGCCAGGTCTGCTGTTTGTTTGGAAAAAGCTTTGATACTCAAAGAGAGAAAAAAAAGAGGAGACAATAGAATGGAAAAGGCTGGATTATAAAACAGAAATGAGAAGAGGAGGGTCGGATTGTGTTTGTGCATATGAATGTGCTTCTTTCACTCTTTCTCCCTCTCCGGGTGTCTGCGGCGTGGGTGTAAACGCTCTCTTCTGTTGTGCAGAGGTGACCTGCATTAGTTCATGACTGTCCCCTCTGCCACTGGAGTGTTCACTTCAGCTGAGTGACCCTCTCTCCACTCTCTCCATCCATTTCTCTGTGCCCAACACTTTGCCTCTTTGTGTGGCCATGCATGCACCGACACTCTCCAGCGCTAAGTGTAGTGCTACTGTTCATGTCACACCTCTTTGACGGCAGATGTATGCCACTTTACAGGACATTTTTCACGCAATAGAGTCGCCCTAACACCCAGCAAAGAATTTAGGTGTTAATATTAACATAGGCTAGGTGGCTGTGAGCGTGTCAGTGTGTAATCTGCCTGAACACCACAGTAAATGCACCTGCAAAGAGTACAAATAGAGTCACTGAGCTCACAGGTAAAAGCAAGTTACAAACACATGCACACACACGATTTCACACAAAAAATTCCCACAGTGCCTGGTAGCGTTCTCAGCAGCGGTCAGGTCATGTTTTGTCTTTTGTCCACTCATCCACCCATCTCCACCCATTTTTTATATGCTCCAGATGCTCCCACCCACAGACAGTCAGTCAAGGACAAACCCGCTAACAAACCATCATTACAAACAACCACAGCGAGAGAGTGATACGCCAAGACAGAGAGGAAGCAGGAGGAGCGACGAAGGAGGGGGATTAACACGATTCCAGAAATAAGCATGCACATGTCAAAGGGAGTTATCAAAAATTCTCTGGCGGTTAAGCTGAATGAAAGCGCAGCTGCAACAAACAGTATTTAAGCCAGGTTAGATGACAGAGCAACGCCTGCTATGAATCAATGAACAGGCAGCAACAGGCACAGGTAGGAGGACGCTTCACAAAAACTGACTCTCTTACTTGATTACAAGACGTTTTCAAAAGGTAGCACTGGTAAGTTTCCCAGCTGGGGGATGGTTCAGGGTAACTACACCTTAAAGGCATAGTTCATAATTTTGAGAAAACAGGTTTATTAACTTTCTCGCCATGAGCTTCTCACCTCTGACTTACACACACCTTTCGCACCTTCGTCTGCGGATGCGAATATTGGTTTGTCGGTTTCAAAAAGTGGCATAAATTGTCAGAAAGGTCAGAAAAAGGTGTGGAGGTAGGCCACACCTCAAAAGCCATTAGATGGTCTAACAAGATGTTCTCCTGGAGTATACTGCTGACTTCAGATGAGAAGATTGACACCACTCCCTAAATCTGCCTACCAGCACATCTAAAACTCACAAATGAGCACACTTTATGTTGCTAGTTTAAGACAGAAATGTTAAAAATGACCATTTGTGATTTCTGGAGGGTTATGTGCCGCAGCATGTTTTAATTAAACAAATGAAATACAACATGTTAATTAGTTTGTTACAGAGCCAGGCCAGCTGTTTCCCCCTGTTTCCAGCATTTATGTTAAACTGTTATAACATTTCCTAGCTTCAGCTTTATATCATAGACTGTATAATAGAAGTAAATGTAGCTTCCGGGTCTGAAAAGTGAAGCCAATGCGTAAGTGCAGAATGGTCTCAATCACTAGTTTTAGGTCTTCTTTAATGCTGCACAGTGTTTGTTTTGTAAATTATAGTCAAGATTAGAGTAAAATAGACAATAAAGCAGGGTATGCTTTAGGGCAGGACTACTTTGTGACTAATCAATAAGAGGCTGTCTTTGTGGAATCAACGCCACTTCTCGCTCTAAAAAACTAAGACGGCGACGTCCACAAAACCAAGATGGCGACACCCTTAAAACTGAACTCAAGGCTTCAAAATGGAGGCCCACAAACCGACAGGGTGACATCACGGTGGCTACAGTCACCTAGTCATCTAACTCTCTACAATAATGCTAATAAGTGTATTTCCCAAAATAGTCAAAATGCTCTTTTAACCTGTTCAGGTGTTCCTATACTTCACACTCCTCTTCTTGGATCAGAGGACACTTGATTTCAGAACAGTTTAGACACATTCTTTGGTATGTTAGGCCAAGAAAGGCTTGGATTTGTGGATCATGACGGAATTTAATGAGACCCAATAAACGCTGTGTTGGCCAAAAATCTTGTGGAAAAATGGTGCTAGAGCAGAGACGTTTGTCCCTCTCCCTACTTAAATATTCATTGGAGCAAAGTTAGTTCTCCCTCCAAAGGGATCTAGACTGACCGTCAAAGAGAGAACCTGCTAAGAACATATTTTCATCACCTTCTCCACCCTCACCAGCCAATAGGAAGATGGAATTTAAAGCTGAGAAGAGATCAATTTACGGTTATCTCATTGTGCCAATTTCTGAATTGTGAAGCCTTTGACAATCAAACACTCACCCTGTTCATTCGACGCCAACTTGCAAACTGCCAAGTGCAGCGTTAATGTGAAATTCAAAACGGCAAACTACATTCCTCTGTGTCACAGCAGTCCATACCATGCATTCATCTTTCAGTTACATTTTGGCTCTAACTCATTCCCTGTCTGCACAGGCGTATTATCTGCGACTCTATCTGCCACGACATTGACTGAGTCAAAGCAGAGAGTCTTGGCTCGCAGCCGCCTGAAGGCTTCAACCTTTCACAACAGAAATGGCAGATATGTGATTCATTTGAGGGTAAATGGCCTAATGTCATTACAGAGCTTTAAGCAGCTACGGAAAATTATGATGCTTTTGAGAATTATGTGCAAAAACAGTGCTAAAAATAACACCGGTCACAGTTAAGTGTTTTAGTGTCAATGATGGGGATGCTGCATCCTCCACTTCCCACCAGCTATGTGATTTCTCTCTTTCTGCAGGGACGAGAGAACAGGAAGCTTTTCAGGGCTGTTAGTGGCATCCGTCCTGCTGCACTCCCACTGTGACAAGCATGCCATTTATTTTGTTATCACACTTTCTCTAATATATCATGTCCTGAAAAGGCGGATTATTACACCCAGGATCGGGACAGTAATCGGCCTAATTAATACCCAGTTGAAGCCAGAAGCGAGTGACGACAAGAAAAGACGCCCCAGGTGACCTTAAAGTGAGAATGTCACCATGGTTCAAAGTTTGTACAGCCTGGTGCGTTTCTTTCTATATACAGATCACTAGTGGTGAAAGATGAATTCAGATCCTTTCTTTAATGTTAAGTTCCAGTATCACAGTGTAAAAATAATCCGTCACAAGTGGCAAAAGAATGTACTTAGTGCTATAAAGTAAAGATGTGCACACCAATGGTCCAGAGACTGATGTATTATTATAAATACATTTATTAGATCCTTAATTAGAGCCAAATATCAGCCTGGCCAATTGTTTAGCCAACATTAGCTTATTGCAGATATAGTGTTATTTGTATATATGACAGCCAATAACTAACAAGAAATTACAGTAAAGAAATGCCAAATTAGGTTTGAGATATTTCAGTTTTACCATTAATAGTGACCAGAGAGCCCTGATTTTGCAACCGTAAAATGTCCAGTTCAGTATGCATCTCAATTGTAACATTGGCACAGAGTGCATTAGTTTTGCTAAAGCAATGTAACTTTTTAAATGAGTAACGTGTAAACAGTGACTGATTTGTCAACAAGTACATTGTCCAGAATTGAGATCCACTGGTTCAAACAGTACATTGTTTTGTTAAGATCATCATATGTCATTTTTGTAAAAACGTATTCTGAAAAGTAAGTATAGCTGTCAGATAAATGTCCTTGAGTAACAACAGGCCGTGCTAAAAAGTGGTGGAGTGCAAGAAGACAGTGTTGTAAAAGGGAATTAACTCCATGTAAAGCACCTCCAAACTGTATTTAAATACAGTACTGGAGTATCTGGTTACTTTCCACCCCTGCAGATTTTCACCTGCTCAGATTTTTACACAGAAGTTCTTCACATTTTAATCAGTTTTGTTACTGGTAAACATTTTAGTCTGCAGTTCGTGCAGCCTGTGGCCTTTTGCTCAAAATCATATTAGATTACGTTTTCATGGTATGACATAAGTTTCACTAATGACACAAGGTTAATTTCTAGATATGCAGAGCTCAGTGAGCATCACTGCAGCTCCACTCATCCATGATGGGAAAAGCTGGAGGGGCATCAGGTGTGCCTCCTGCACAGGCTGCCATTCAGTGTGGTGCGTTAATCCAATGTGAACACGCAATCCTCCACACAGATCCAACAATCCTACAAGAGGCCAGCCATGTGGCTTCACGTCAATACCTCACATCAACAATGCAAGTGGACATGTGAGAGTGGTAAATTAAATGTCCTGTCTTTCACACACTCTGTAGTTTGTCTGCATGCAAAGAGGCGGGAAAGTAGCTTTCATATTCTCAGCTGTAAGCCATTAAGGCTAAAAGTCATGCTTCTTTAGGGTTTGTAGTGTGAAAACAGACAATGAATAGGGTTGTTGGTGGGTACACAGATATGCTTCAAAAGCAGTCGAGAGACAATAAACACTAGAAAGGCAGACAGTAAACATATTAGTTAGCCAGTCCAGACAGACACATCATCTATTGCAATCAAAGTGGAGGCAGATGCCAAATCCTCCCTTCGTGACATAACTTGATGTTTCAATTTATGTGGATTTATATGGACGTCCACACTATTGGGTTAATACTGTATTACGAAGAGCTCCATTTCAATTACACAAACAGAGTCAGTAGGGCAGTAACACTGTGCAGCCTCTCTCCCTCTCTGTCATTCTGTCTCATCTTAGTCCAGGCCATCTGTCACAAACGCAGCTCAAATAATGTGGCATGAGGGTGACATATAAGTTACCTCTGTTAAAGACTATTACTGACACACACCTCGCAGTAAACTAAAGCCAAAGGCAGATGAGCGTGAACAGGTGCAGCTTTTTCCAACGTGCAGCCAGATCCTTTGAAAGTAATTGCGTGCTGACTGCTGAAGCCCTCTCAAGTGTTGGGGACAGGATGTAGGAGCTGGAGCTATGTATAGGCAGACATGCATGCACGTATGAGAGCACGCATGTGTACAGATGTACACAAACACATAAAGGCAGCGTGAGTCATGAAATCATCATCAAGTTTCTCAAGTCAGCCCACTCTGATGTGACAGAACGCTTCACAGATTACAACGAGAGAGTCTCATTTAATGATCATCGCTCTCAAGACAGTCTCTCTATTACTGTCTCACTCAGTTACTCGGGCACTTTGTAAGACATCTAATATTTCAGTCTATAGAGAGAAAGTCTGGAGAGTTAAGAGCAGAGCAGAGGAGACGTTCACTGAGGAGACTTTGGAGACAAGGAGCACTGATAACAGTTCTGGAGGGGGGCAGGGGTCTCTGGCTGTCACATCTATGAGATCATGAGTGACACAAGGGCTGTGGGGGGGCTCGCCAAATACATAGGCAAAGAGAAAAGGGTTATGCAACTTATTATTCATTTGTCTCCTGCCTTATTTCCATATTCTTTTGTTGCTTGAGCTTGATAGGCCCCGGCACACACCTGGCACTTCCATACTAACAAAGTCCAATCTGATGCGCCTCCACGGTGGCACACACAAGCATCTGCATGCATGTACACACGCACAGACCCACTCAGACACAATACAGAGCACACACAACTAGCGCAGACAGGGCTGTGTGAGCAGCGGGAAAGGTGGTAATTATTCAGGGGGTTCCATGCTGGAGGTGGAGCCCCAAAAAATTGAAAATGAATCAGACTTTCTTGAGGTGCAGCGGCCTTACGTGTTACAGTTTTACACACTGTCAAAGTGACCGGCATTCCCAGAGAGAGCCACGTTCTTAGAGAGCTATCACAGAAGGACACCAAGTGTCCATCCTTCACTTGTGGACTTGTTATGAGCGCATGATGGGAGCGCTGTGCAAACTCTCCATCCCGCTCTACCCATAAGCACACACACATGTAATCAAAGGTTTAATGTGAACAAATTCAAGTAAAAGTTTAGTTCTTACCTTCCTCTGCTGAATTGGGCTGGAAAAACAAACAGAGAGACAGAAAGACACTCCACATCTCCACTACAGAATGACACTGACAGAGAGAGAGGGAGGGAGAGAGCATGAAAGAGGGAGATAGAGTGAGCGTGTGTGAGAGAGCGAGAGAGAGAGGGAGAGGGGGGAGAGAGAGGGGGTGGAGTCTGCTTGCTCCTTTTATCTGAGAGTGAGAGAGAGAGAGAGAGAGAGGATGGGGGTGGATGGATGAATGGATGAGGGAAGGAGAAAAATATTTACTGAGCGACGCATACAATAAGTACACCGCCAACCGCGGAAGTAAACACAACACTGTTGTCACAGAGACGGGGGGAAGAGAAAGAGCTCAGAAAGAGTGAGTCTTTATTTGAGAAAAACAAAGACAGATAGAAAAAGCAGGGAAGAGTCAAAAAGAGAGAGTGACAGAGTCAGAAGGAGGTGGAAAAATTAATAAACAAGTTTGTCTGGTCTCTAAAACAACTGTCTAGACTTGCCTGAGGATGTCAGTATCAGCTCTCCTCCAGTGCTTAATACAAATTTTTGCAAGGGCCGCCTGGCAGACTGTGCCTCAAACTGTGGCATCCCTCATATGTCTGGACACTGTGCTAACTTGCATTTTTCAAGCTGTGGCATGTGAGGGTGCCCAACTTCCTTTTTTCCTTTTTTTTCCCCCCTCCTTTATTTTTCTCGATGTGTCTCACTTCTACCTTTTATGGAATGAATATAACTTAGACCCATTTCTTGGATGCTCTCCATCCTTCATGTGGCTTGTGCTCCCTCTTCTTCCTAACACCCCCTCCCTCCTCCCTCCTCTCTCCCCTCTCCCCTCTCCCCTCTGTCTGTCAGACACACTCCTCGCCTCACAGGATTGCTCATCCAGACAGCATCTAGACACGCACTCGTTCGCACACACACGCAAACACAGGAATAGGCCCGTGCGCGCCACTGGCTGGTCAGGCAGCGGTACTGCAGCTTGTTGATGGGCTTTCATGCCCCAGTTCACTGCGATGAGTGAGACTCCAGTAGACTCTTGCAGGGAGACGTTGCCTATTGGCTTGACACAGTTAGATGGCCCCATTCCCAGCGAGCCGGGGGCCCTGTGCTCAAGGCTCTTTGCTCCTAGAGGCTGAAGTACAGCAGGTTAAGTGAAGAGGGAAATGGATCACAGTCCTCCAGTCATTAAGGAGGGACTTTGAACGTATTAATCCATTTTCAGCTTGTTCAGCAAGACCTTGTTCTCTGTGTTTCATCAAAATTTGTATGTTTTTTTTTTTTAGAGCTGAAACAAATAGTTGATTAATCAAGAGTCACTTTTGATATTCGATTAATTGTATAGTTATATTTGCAAACAAAACTGTCCCTGGTTCTTCTCCAGTGTGAATATTTTCAGCTTCTCCTGGTCTTGTAGTTGCCTGAATATCTTTGGGATGTGGACTGTTTGTTGGTCAAAACTAAATATGGGAGCTTGGGATTTGCATTAGTTGCTATTTGCTGACAGGGGGAGTAAAAGAGGGCACGTGAGGCAAAAAATACTGTAAGAGGTGAAATGCAAATGAGGTCGCTACTTTAAAACTATTGTTCGGTAGAGTCATTTCTTAAGTCAAATCTGAGCACAAAGACGTGATACACATGTTTTTAGATGTAACCTACAGTTTCACATCGTGAATAAACGTTTCATTAATCTGCTTAAGAATCATAGAAAATAAGACCCACCTCATCACCTCATCACCTCATCACCTCATCACGGGCCTGAGAATCATCAAGTTTTCGTCAGTATCAAAGTCTGAAAGTCTGTTGACAGTCGTGGGTACAATGAACTTCAAATGGTGCCAATTTGGTGCCAAAATGTAAACAAACATATGCAAAGAAACAAATATCAAGTTGTGGCCAACAACAAACTAAAATCCATCCAACATGGGTGACAGCATTACATTTCCTGTTTACATCTCCCAAAGAATTATGGGAAAACATCGATCAGATCGACATTCAGAGTGGCTCTTCTCGCCACGCCCCCTTTTTGCCCCCACGAGTTAATTGTTCCCATAAACAATATTGTCCAAGTTCATCCAGGTTAGATAACATCATCAACAGTTAATTGAGCTGGTAAATGTGGGACTTTGTTGAAAAAATAGAACAAGGCTGGTTTGTATGTTCAGTAATTGGCAAACTATTGCTTAAACCTGCCCTAAAACTACCTCCTATTCTCAGGTTGTTTGTTTGATATTTGTGTGATGCATGACTGATCTCACATCTAACCGTGCTCACAATAAAAAGTGCTTGGTGCCAAATAAAGATGTCTTGCTAAGTATAATAGTTTTTGGATTACAGCACTGAATGCAAAGTTTAGCTGAAGACTCATTTCTTGTCTTTGTCAAAGCTGCATGTCAGTGTACATGATGCGTGGAATGGGAACTCTAGGTTAATGTTTGATAAGCATTGCTTATTGTCAGAGTTAAACATCACAGACATAGAACTTGAAACGCTATTGCCTTTTTTTGCTTTGGAGTGCAGCGAAAATAGTATGACTCCATATCAGTACCAGAAATAATTACTACACAGGCCGTATAGAATACAAATTCTATTTTTGGAAGATTTTAGAGCATCTTAACTTTTGTGTTAAAGTTTTTGTAGAAACCTTCCGTGCAATGGGATGCTGTGCTGTGTGAAATCAATACCAGAACAGCGGACAGAATTGGGACACAGTACAGCAGAAGGTGGCGACGATGCACCTGAAGTTCAGTACAGACCTCAGACAAAAAGCTGGAGGTAGACATTTTATTATCAGGTCTTTCATTTTTCATAGCACTAGTGAGGTGAATGTTACACCAGAGCAGTGATCGTCTGTTGCACCTGCTGAATGTTTTAACTTTTTGGAAGAGTAACTTAAAAAAGCAAACTAAGACTAAAGTAGACTAAAAAGTAACTTTAAGTAGTAGCTAAAATGGTCAAAGAGAGAGTTCCTTACTTTCTGCCAAACAGAGTGCTTCCTTCCTTCCTTCCTCAAAGGTATGCTACGGTCATAATTCTGCATTTTCAAGTATTTACCAAAAACAAAAGGGCTTTTATTTTACGAGAAATCACAGGAAGTCCTCTCTCCCATCAGCGCTGCTTCACAGCGGAGCGTTCAGGCCCAGTGAGAACCAACAGCTACACCACTGTGGTTCAAACAAAACACTGGAGAACTACGTAAGATACGATAACTAACCACGCTGCTGCGCCCTGAATATCTGTGTGGTTGGTTTTCAGTCACTGAGCTTAAAGAGGTTTTTACCTTCAGGGCTTTCTGCAAGAAAAGACATCAGTGTTCTACCATAATGTAATGATGGTAAATGGTCTGTATTTGTATAGCTCCTTTCTAGTTATTTCAACTACTCAAAGCGCTTTACATGACATCCTCATCCACCCATTATTCATACAGGAGGAATGTAATTTGGAGGAGACTATTCTTTCATACTCATTCACACACTGAAGCCATGCTTCAGGAGCAGGTTGGGGTTCAGTGTCTTGCCCAAGGACACTTCGACATGTGGACCCATAGGAGCAGGGGATCGAACCCCCGACCTTCTGATTGAGGGACGACCCACTCTACCACTGACCCACAGCTGCCGAATGATCGATTAAAAAGAACAGTACTAAGATAAATATTGGAGTAACATTATATATATATATATATATATATATATATATATATAATATATATTTTTTTTCATGTTCTACTCTCAGTGTTTTTAACATAATTAGTTTGGTCCTGCAATAGACCAAATTCTAAATAAATTCACTGAGAGAATTATTGATAAAAATAAGGTAAAATCAATCGTAGTTCACTTAGAATTTGAGCTCCCCTGAAAGCAAGATCAGCTGCAAAACAGCAGTAAAGACCTGTAATTTTAGAGGCAGTGTTAGACATTTTCAGAGGAATTCCTTTTTGGGCTAAATATTCTGCTTTGTCTCTTTGTGTGTTCTGGTTTGGCTTTTGAAGCTGTGTGACCCAAGAGGAAATCTGACCTCATAACCCCTCCTCACGCATGCACTCCTACAAATGTCAACACAATCATGAATATATCTTCTTAAACCCAACTGTTCAGCAGCAGCAGCCGCAGCAGCCGCAGCCGCAGAGAAGAAATGAACTCTGGTTTTCGACTCATGGCTTTATTTCTGTGTTTCAAAGTGTTGGTTAGCTCTACGGTGTGAAACTGCACAGCTAAATAAGGTTTTTACTGTGCTGCAGAGAAGGAAATGGTGACGCCACAGTGCAGAAGTAGGTACCAGACAACATACCAGACAAACCCTTCACACTCGCGGTTACATTAAACATTCATGACAAGAAACTTGTGTTGACTCACAGCGTTACAGACAGAATGAAAGACTGTTCGTGCTCATAATTCAAGTCACACATTCCCTTAAAAGATGGACAACTTTATTTCCTTTTTAGTTACTCCAAGCAAGTGCTCTCATATTATTACAGCAGGAGAACAGAAGGCTTTAAAATAGAAAAACAACAAAGGTCACCTCTCATCACATCCAGAGGAAAATGCAACTGTACAAACACTGACACAACATTTATAAGCTCATACACTGTGCTGTAACAGTTGATCATGACACAGGAATTCTACAATATAAACACGATTTCAGACAATTAGAAACAAATACATGATGATAAGACATTTTTGTGTGTTAACCATTGAAATAAATAGAATTAACCCTTTCATGCATGAATCATGATAACCTCAGTCAGGAAGTGTTTTTATTCATCTTTAGGCATGAAAAACAAGATTTGAACTTTTTTTTTTTACTTGCAATGGCTTGGCACTGGGTAGCAGTGTATGAGATGATGCAGTAGCATCCACTGTAGTGGCTGATGTGCAACTATGCCATCAAAACTCATGCATATACAAGAAAACAGCTTTTGAATAGCTTCACACTGTAGTCACCTCTATGCATGAAAGGATTAATTTAGTGTTTTTATTCAACATCGCCATCCCACACGGCTGATATCTTGTTTTTACTGAGATATGTGCTGTAGACTTGAATGTGTTGTACTACATCCCTCACAAGACTGTTTAACACTGACTATTTCAAAGGTTGCAAGATGTTTCATTTTTATGATAATTCAGAAGTTACTGCCTCGTACTGACATCAAATTACTTTCAAGTACAGTGATGGATAAATACATTTATTTAGGCCATAACGGTTAAAAGTACACAGTATAACACAAGCAGCCACCTGAGTTTTTGTATCCAACTGCGTACTATGAATGACAGCAGTTTTTCTGCCACTCTGGCTGAAATCAGAGGTTAGGTTGTGTTTTTAAGAGCAGGAAGCCAATAAGGAGACTTTTGTCACGGCTTGGCAGTGTTACACTACATCTCATTCTCATATGAAACAATATACTTGATAAATACAGTATTAATTTACAGTACTGTCCTTATTGTTACGTATTTATCAACATAAACGCTGCTGACTTCAAACAAACTCAGGGCACGAGCTACAGTATGAGAAGAAATATTTCTTATCTTCTACATGTTTATACATATTTGTTTTAGATCTGCAGCACGCCCTCCATGTTTAGTCTGTCTACACAAGGCAGCATGGCTCCCTCCCCCTAGCAGCAAAGCACATCAGGCAGGCAAGACAGGATACAAAGTCAGTCTTTTTTTGGGTCAAACTACCAAGCTCCAAAACCGGCTTTTCAAGCTTGACCTCAATACGCAAAACCCCCCCAAATCCTGCAACCTTTTAACACTGGGGGTAGCTGAAGACCTGGGACTTAACATTGAGCATATGTTGATCCTCTTATATGGCAATATGCATGGGGCTGGCACTGGGAATGCCAACATATATTAAGTACTGGTAATTCAGTTAAGTTTGGCCCGTGTTTATAGCAGAATTACAGGGACGTCTGTCGATTATTTGAGAGATCTTTAAAATAAACTAATTTCATAAAGGCACTTATATTAAAAAAAACAATCTTATTTCTGCATTAACACACTGAGTTGGCTTTTTCTAAACACACCCACTGCTCTTTCATCATTTGTGAATTATGAAATATAACTCCTTACAATATGCTCTTGAAATACGTTGGTTATCTAAGTCTTCCTCTTTCTCTCGGAGGATCTTCATGGCCTCTCTGGGGGTAGATCCACCATGGAAACCTTTTCTGTGGGCGACACGGGTGGAGTCTCTTTGCTCTCTGTCATTCCGATGGCCGCATCAGGACCTGGGGATTGGGGAGATTTCCTTGCACTAGCAGCGAATCCCTGAGCAATGTCGTCAAAGGTCCTTCCTTTGGTCTCAGGCACTCGCAGGAATGTGAAGATGAAGAACAGGATGAGGAGGATCATGAATATAATGAAGACGTAAGGACCACAAAGTTCCTGAGAGAGGAATAGAGAGATGTATGTAACTCCTTGACAAACCCATATCATTTGTACATGTGAAGATTTTAGTGATTAAATGAGTCCATACCTCCAGTTTAGGGAAGCCCAGCCCCACAAGGAAGTTGGCGGTCCAGTTGGAGAGGCCAGAGATGGCCATGGCAGCAGGTCGGGGCCCCTGGGAGAAGAGCTCAGCCACGATAAACCAAGGAATGGGACCTGGACCCATCTCAAAACTGGCAACAAAGCCAAACACAGCTAGTATGGCCAGATAGCTTAGAGACGGGGTGGTCTTCTGCTCGGAGAGAATGAGGAGAAGATGTGATGAGAGAGCAAAGGGGACGAAAAGCTCACAGGACCTGAGGAATCGTGCAACCATCACTCACCACCAAAGACAGGGAGATCGTCATGAGGAGGGCGGAAATGGCCATTCCAGCAAGACCAATCAGATGCAGCGTTCTTCGCCCCACCCGTTCAACCAGGAAGAGCTGCAGTCAAAGCAAGAAAAAGATCGATTAACGATCCAATAAATATAAAACATGCTTTATGCTGAGACATCAAGAGTGGAGTGAGACACTTACAGAGACAACAGTAAATACAGTGTTGACAGCTCCAGCTCCTATGGTGGCATAGATGGGTTGAGTGACACCAGCTGTGTCAAATATGCCTGTAGAGTAGTAAAAGACCTGAGAGGGAGAAAGAGAGTTTTATTTACTTTATTATTATTTAGGTAATTGTTTTTGGTTTTTTAGATGCATGGCATACAAGCAAAACAAGCTGAAAGATCCTAAAATAATATTAAAATATTACAGCTTGGACTTTTTGGAATAATTACACAGCAGAAACGTACAGAAGCTACATTGTGTGTAACTCTACAGCTACTGTGCTAGTGAGTGATATGGGTCATAAGTGTTAATGTGTCTGTCAGAGCTCAATCGATGCTACAGCCTTTAGCCGTAGGCTGAAGGACATTGTCAGGTCAGACGTAGCAAATGCTAACACATTTAGTCAGCCTTGTTACATGACCTCATTAACACATACCTGTTAAATACCACTGTGTTTGTCTCTTTCCATACACCCCAGAGGCCAAAATTATTCCACTCAATCTAACACTGCCTGGAGCCAAGAAGCATCTCTTTGTCATGTGCTTGTCAGAAACACTTGTATCATTTCGGTGGGCGCTTCCTTAAAGATTTATGATTGAAAGGACTAGTTTAAAGATTGCCTTCTCACTTTATGTGGGCTGACACCTGATAATCATATCCATAACGCTGTACTCCATTATTATTATTATCATAGAATATGATGTTTACTCACAGCGTTGATGCCAGACAGCTGCTGAGAGAGCTGGAGGATGATGGCGATAATGATCGGTTGACGGTAGTTTGGGGAGCGGAAGAGCTCAAGGATGGTCACTTTCTTTTCCATGGCCATCCTCATCCCTTCTTCCTTCATTTCCTGAATATCATCACTCACATCTTCACAGCCACGCAGACGCACCAATGCTGCAGAGAGAAGAAGGAATTGATGAACAGACAGGAAGTAAGTACATAATCTATTTAAATATAATATAAAGAAAGGCTGGAAGGGTCTTGGAACATAATGTTACAGTATGTGGTGACATTTTTATAAATCACAGGGCCATCTCATCTACAGGACATGCTTGCATCCACAGATCAGTAAAAATTCACAAGTAATTCTAGATTCAGTGTCATTAAAATCTGATGTTGCCATCTTTTGTCTTAAAACTGACCTTTTGTTGCCTCCTCCTCCTGATTGAGGACAATGAGCAGGTAGCGAGGGCTTTCGGGGCAGAAGGGCAGTAGGATGCTCTGCAGTATGGCAGGCAGGATGGTCAGAGCCAGCAGCACGGGCCACAGAGCTTCTGAGCCAAGGAGAGACTCCAGACCGAAGATCTAAAATACACAGGCAACAGGGGATGAAGTACTTATGTGGGAATCATTTGTGTTCATTTTTTTTTTCTACGCACAGTTCCTCTTCAGTACACTGTACCCACTGAGAATAAATATGGTATTCTGTAAAAATAATTTCACTAAAATGATGTTTGGTATACTTGGTATCTATTGGTCACATGACTGATCAATGGACTTTATATTAGAAAACCACAAACAGCCTCAGGCATCCCTCTAATGAGGGCAAGAAATCAGTGTGGTGATGTGAATAAACAAGGAGAGCTGCGAAATCCACAGCTTTTGCACAACTTAATACATTAAGCATTGATAATGTAATCACAGTCGTATAATCGCCATATCACAGCATCATACCTGCGCCACCAGGATGCCAATAACTACACCCAGCTGGTGCAGCGTGCCGAAGGCTCCTCGGACAGCAGTGGGAGAGACCTCACCAACGTACATGGGTGTCAGTCCCGTGCACAGACCGCAGAACACTCCGATGATCAACCGGCCAAAAATGATCATCTCAAAAGATCGACTCAGAGCCGACAGTCCCATCAGACCCCCACCAATTAGAGCGAGGACATTAGATATCAGCATGGACTTACGCCTGGGGATGACAGACAAGAAGGATATAGTGAGTGACGGTACAGAGAGAAACAATTGAATATAAAAGAAAACTATGAAAAGCTGAAATGTCATTGAAAAATAGTGAGAAATTTATCACAATCCAAAGCTCAATGGTGAAAACTTCATAGGTCTTGTTTTGTCAAAGCACAAAACCTTTAATTTGCGATCAGCAAATCCTCACATTTGAGAAGCTAAAACTTGCAAAAGTTTGCCACTTTTTACTTGATACATGACAGAGATGATTAATTCATATTTTCAAAGTTGATTCATATTTTCCTGTCAATTGACTAATTGACTGTCAGCTCGCATTAAACCATTACGTTTAAGTGTTAATGCTTGATGTTCTCACCTGCCAAATCTGTTAACTATGGCTCCAACAGAGAAAGACCCTATCATGCCTCCCACACTGAAGATAGCCACAGAAAAACTCCACACCATAGTATTGGTTCCTGGGGTGAAAGGCTGCCCGTATCGCTCCATCGACACATTCTGGAAAAACCTGCGTAGTTTCTGTCAAACCACAGAAACAGGTGGGGAGAAGTGGTGTCATTTAACAAAGAGTTTATGATCAAAACAATCCGAACAGATCTTACAGACTTGACAGAGTTTGTGAATGATGTGTATTTGGGAGTTTTTGACACATCCACAAGAGGGCAGTATAGCTTTTTTGGTACTGCCACCATGCAAAGCTGCACTCACAAATGAGACCAAAAAACATGATGTCTAGCACCCCAGCTCTAATTTTGGCCCACTTGCAAAACCACAAATACAGAGCAATGGCACATAAATGTCAATGTGATTCACAAAATGGCAATTGAAAGGTGGTATTACAATATTAATACAAGAAAAATTAGAGAAGACATTGTATTTCATCTATTATTAAGCCAGGAGTTATGCCCATTCCCTTAATGGTCGTCCCAGCTGTCATTAAACATTAAAACACTAAATGTCCATCCAGCTGTATGGCAAGTTGGATACACACACACACACACACACACACACACACACACACACCTGCTCTGGTGCATTGATGACGCCGGTGTTGTAGCCAAACTGTAGCGAGCCGATGACTGCTGTTGAAACGCAGAAGAGAAGGTGAAGTGTCACCTTCTTCTTTGGCTGTACAGAAAAAGAAAAAGAAAAAGACAGTGACTGGATGGAGTTCGTGTGCAATCATTTGTTCTGTTTGTGTGGTGGACATGTCCTGTTCTTGGCCCTACAAAGCTCTTCTTGTTTGTAGTGACACTGGTAACTACACACAATGCGCCTTTCTACATCAGGCCTCCCTCCCTGTTGTCAGCTTTCTGCAGGCTCGCAGCACTGCTGTGATGTGTTAGGTGTTACAACACTGCACAGGCTCCACGATTTGTAACTGAGGTATTTCTCAGCTAAGTCGCTAAAGACACCCTGAGAGACTAAGACTGAATCCTATTGTGAGTGTTTTTCCTGCTGGTCTCAGAATTAAAGTGGGTTTAGTTCGTAATAACAAGCCAACACACCTGACAGTAATCCTTTACATGACAAGGCCTGCTGCAGTGAAATTTGCAATATGTAAAAGTGTCCAACCAAGCAGAACTGAACAGAGTAATTGGTTTAAATGAAGTTGAACTGCTGAGTCTACTGTGTAGGGGCGTTATGCCAAAATTGGAAATCCCCAATCAAAGTCACTTTGATTTACCAGCTAAATCACTGACTACATCTCTTTTCCATTTATTGTAATACATCAACTCTCTAAGAACTTTGAAGGTTATTATTTGCACCCAGAGTCTAATGGTCAAGGTCTAAATTAGCTCATTAATTAAAGGAAAGCCATTTTAATCCTCCAGTTTAATCCATCTAGTCTCAAAATCTGCTTGTTTCAACACTAAGTCCACTATGAAACATTCATGATGGTAATTAATACGTTGTTTTGCACAATTTGTAATCTTACTCAAGTCAAGAACAGACGTGTCTAGCAACAAACATGTACATGGCACACTGATCTTTGTTTTACCCTACATGATTTGTTATCTGCACAGATAAAATAACAAATTCCTCAAATGTCATGAAACAGAACGTTCCTTGGGAACAAACTGCCTCAATATGCACAGCATTTTGAAATCAAAGAGCAGTTCACAGAGGTTCCCTCTCCCGAAACAAACTGTTCTTTCATTTGATCAGCCACCTCCTTTTTCTGCAGTAATTAGATTGATGAGAGAACTTCAGATTCCTTACTTCCTTAATATATGTGTTTTAAGTACATGGTTCTTATCAGTTGCCCATTTAATTAAACCACCACACGGATCAGAATGAAGCAACTCACACATGCTGGACTCATAACGGAAAACATTTCACCACAGTTAGATAATCAGTTGTAATCAAGTCACTGTGTTTCTCCGGGGGACATCATGGCCTTGTCTCATATTGACAACTAAAACATGCTGAACGCACTGGTATCACAGTCATGTGAACTCTATGTGATGGACATATCTCGGTGTGAGCTGCACACAGGAAGCGCAGCATACATGATAAAGTGGCAGCGAAAGAGAAATACAAAGTTCTACAAATAAAACAAATGTTCAATAAAGATGAAGTGAGAAAAAATAAATGGAATGGAATGGAAAGGAAAAATAAGTGATATAGTCAGAATATAATCACATGAACATGTTAAATATGTACTTTTTTTAAAAAGGGAAATTGTTACAAGAAGTTGTTACACTCAAACTTTCTTTCACTCTCACTACAAGATCACCTCAGATAATCGGGAGTGAGATAATAACGGGAGGGCTAAAACACACAAGGTTAGTCTGGAGTATAGCATACCTGGATGATACTACAGGAGATTATTTAAATTGGGCGTACCTATATGTCTGTATTCCGAGGAAATAGACTTGCATCTGCAGCAACATGCTGGTGTTGAGTAAGATTAGACTGTTGAATAAACTAGTTATTCACCCACTTGGTATGACAGCATCTGTGATTAGGGAGTGGCCGACCATGTGGTCGCACAGATTAAGGTGAAATTCTTCTCTTTACCACTGTTTCCAAGATCAGGAATGAACTATCTAAGCTTTACTCTCTTTATGCGGTAATTACTTCTGTTTGGTTCATTTTTCCTCTAATGTTAAATAATTACACAGAAAAATGACCAAATCACAGCAAACCAGATGCAGCTACTATATTTCAACAGTTCATTATCTCTCCCGATATTCAGAGGGATGAATCTGGATCGACACGTCTCTTTTCTTCAAAACTCAACTTCCACTTTTGCATCATCTTGCAATCTTTGTCTCTTTTTCAGTATCTTTCTTTCTATCTTTCTTGCTCCATGTGTTTTGACTACATTGCACTGACCCTTTCTCTTCTCACTTTATCGTAAATTTGACTTTTGCTCACATTTTGCTCTTCACTGCACTACATCCAAAAGGATAAATATTATAAATATAAAAATTATGTAAAAACGTAATGGTTGAGTTTGTTTTGTGCAAACATTTTGCACAAATGTTTCTGGAGTACATGCTAATATTCACTGTTACATCAACACAGATGATATGAAAATCTTAAGTAACACTCGTGAAAATGAAGAAACTGCATGCAGGTTGTTTCAAAAGACAAACCACAGGGAGGGTTTGTGAAAGCACATGATAGATAGCAGGCACATTTACTTTAGTCACTTCAGATATTCGTTATAATCTCAAAGACTTGGTGTATTCAAATGTATAACAATCGTAACAGTAACTCTCCTGTGTCGCGTGTTATCACTGGAAGCATGCCCTACTGGTTATCAGTCCTTTCCCAGATCTGTCTCTGGCATATTACTACTCCCTCAGTCCACCTTCCTACGCAGTATGAAAAATAAAAGACACACTCAAGTTGAAACTTGCCACCCAACAGTCCTGTCTCCTACTCCCTCTCTCTTAGTCACGTCCTGAAGTGCTCGACTCTCACCCCCAGTCCTTGCTCTTGCCAGAAAGGAAAATTACAGAATTGCCATCCTGGGACTCGTAAATACCTCACTGTTATTCATTAAGTAGTTTTGAGCCAAAACCACGTAATGAATATAACAAACAATGGTTGACACTCTTCCTCAGGACATGAACATGTTTGTATCTGACAAGATTACAGTAATGGGCAGAAACTGTACAGCAGTAGCAAGTGTGCAGGGTTTGAGGAAATACCAGCGACTCTTGCAGCAATAGAGGAAACTCTTAAATTTACCTTATCGTCCTCCATCCGCTCCATCTTTGTTGCTTGATAGAAGATATTCAGAAGAAAACTACACAGACACCTCGGCTCACGAACTGCAGCCTCTTTGACTGATCTGTTCCTCCTTATGAACACACACTACACCTCTGTGCAGACAGTCAGAAGGAAAACCTGAAGATAAACAAACAGAAGAGCAATATGATAAACTTTCAGAGTAAATGTTTAAAGAATTTTTAGCACCAGAAAATGAATTCTGTTGGTTATGAGAGAAACCATATTGTAGTTCATACCAGGACTACTAAGGACTTTAGACTGCAGACCTGATGGAGTCAGATAGTGTGGAGCACTGTGCAGCAGCTCACGCACTTTTCTGCACTCAATGAATTCAACAGGAGTCAGTGCAAAAACTGACAGCAAACCCCTCCCTCTGCTTGGCATGCACCCTCCTCTTCTGCTCTCTCTAATTGTGAAATCAAAAGAGAAAAGTGATGTAACTCCTTCTTTTCAAATGTGATTATTGTCGCTTTACTTATTTTTATCAATACAAAAAAAAAATGCACAGACTACAATAACCCGCATTGTGCGATGGAGCTGATGATCAACTGATGAAAATGTTTTATTACGCGCAATAAGGCGGCAATAACAACACAGACGCGTCATTCGGCACCTGAAAGAAACATTTTTTGACAGTGACAGCCCGCATGAATCAATCGGCATGACAAATAAAAATAAATGTTTGTTTACCGTTATGTGAGATGTGTGCCAGCTTTTCTGTATCCAGTGATCCAGTCTTGTCCAGACCTGTTTGTTATGGCAAATGGTCAGTTGTCCCTCCTGTGTGTGTGTGTGTGTGTGTTCTTAAAGTAAGTTGTACAAGTTTAGCGGCACGTTTCAGCGCCTTGACTCCTCTCTTACTCATACTCCCTGGGACGCTCCCCCGTGCGTAAAAGGCGCAGGCGGAACTTCCCATTTCTGTGGCAGTGGCGCAGATGCGTTTCCGCTCAGCTGAAGAAAGGGGACGTGCTCGGGCAACCGTACCGTGCGGACCAGAGATGGAGAACAAACGGTGTCGGTGAAAGGAGCCTCTGTGCTGGTGCTGGCCCATCAGCTGCCCACCGGGGGCGCGAGAACAAAAGGCAATGTGCACGAAGTTCAGATACAGTCTGGTCATGCAGAAATCATGAGACCGGCTCAGTGGGTGGCAAACAAACCGGGAGCCCTCCTAATTCTTCATCAACTATGTCTAATCTTCACGGCCCACCTCAATCCCAGTCTGGAATTTGTCAAGTTTTCCAGAACAAAGCGTGGCTCAGGGCCATTTTTAAATCCACTTGGTGAGCATGTTGGGCTCTATCGTAATTTGTTTTTCATTTATATTCAGTTATTGTTTTAGTTTTATTTATTTAGTTGGTTTAGTTTCATCGACAGTGTTATTGGAGGCCCAGGACATGAGCTTGATCTTTGATTTTGGAGACAGTGTAGCACTGATGTTGAATATGAAAAATGTTCTCTGAAAACAGAGATTCTATAAGTCAAAATACAGCTCACATAAAACAACCAAAGCATGTGAAAGCATGTCAGTATCATGCAGGATTTTAGAAATACTGAGGCCAGAAATACTACCCACATCCACCCTAATCGCAGAAGAATATGAAACATATCAAAAATTTAAAGTAAAATTTTTGTAACATGAATTTAGTTACATGTTCAACTCAATTGGAACTGGAACATTTTTGTGGTTGGCCTAAAAGTATTCAGTCAATTGAAAGATATACAAACGCTGGAATGAGTTCCAAGGTTGCTAAACCCCACAAACATCCAGGACACGACCTCTGTGTCCTCATTAGCGTTAACAGCCCTTAGTGGAGATAAACCACTGAATAATTATGAGTGCTGTTGTCACTGATCATAATCAAAGTCTCAATTTGGCTCAACAATGACAATAAAGTTGAATCTAATCTACTCTAAAAAATTCTGTTTCAGCTGATGGCTGAAGCCAGAGGATTGTTCTCTGGTTCAGTCTCACATTTAATCATGTAAACTGTTGCCTAACAGTCCAGTTTGACATTAATACATTTATTTGGGCTTTTTTATTTGGATTATTCATTTACCTATTCATTTATGTTTCTATTTTAATGATCAACAAATTAAAATGAGCCCAGTGTGAGTTTTAGAGCAGCATCTGGCCTCCTGAAAGGCAGATTATTTTAACAATACGTCCAGATGACTTGATGCTCATTAACTCATCTCTGCGGCTCATTTCGAAACTGCTATTACACCTTATTCAGACAGAGTTTAGACAGTTCACCCCTACATGACAGGAAACTATGGGAACAGGAAAGAGTAAACAAATGTTTCCTGTAGATTTTAAGGGTTCAAAACCACATAACCACACCATGACTGCCCCTGTAAAACATGTAAACTTGAATATGACACTATGACAGCATGTGTGCTGTGCATATTAATGTACTTCAGAATACCTTAAAACAACCAGGCCTACTTTTGGACGCGTCCACTCACATTACAAATCTGCAGTGGGGGAAAAAAAGTGACTGGAAATGTGTTGTCACAGTGACTTTACAAGAAAAACGTCAGATTCTGTGTAATGTGGATGTTTTCTCCTCTTTCTGTGAGTGATCATTTCATCTTGTCTCTGAATAACCCACTTAAAAAGGGGAACTGAATAGAGAGAGGGCGACGTGCAGATGTTCAGGTTCAGTGCCCCAAATGCTTGAAACATTCTTCAAAAGGTGCACCTTAATAAAGAATCTTGAATCTTGAATCTTGAACCTCTCTGTGCCGTTGCCACAGAAACCTGAACTGCAGCATCTCCACCAGTGACCAGGCCCGAGTGACCAAATCAAATTACAATGACATCTGCAAAGAGCAAACACAGATACACACGGAGGCAGAGAGGGGGGTAGGAAGTGAGGAAAGATAGTTGCGTAGTTGCCTTCACTCTCTCTCCTTCTCTTATACACACACAAAGAGCCCATTACCAACCACATCCTGTAGTGAGTCCAACCTGTTTATCATAAAATATATCTCATTTTATTCTTTCAAGCTATTAAGTTGTGTTTTTTTCCTTTTTTATCAGCCTAATTCTAATGACATTCAACGATGTAGGAAACAACAGCAACAGGAAATAGGAAACAACAAAAAGCATCAACAAACCCAAATAATGAACCTCATCTTTACCACTGAAATATTCACTGAAAGGGAAGAAAACACGTCTTTCCCTGAACTTCGCTTCACATATTCTTAACCCTTTAACGTCCTCACCAAGAAAAAAGCAATGAAAAAATGTATTCTTTTTTTTCCTTGGGGCACTAATTACAAAAATCAATGTTTTTTTATGAACAGACCCCACATTTTTTGAAATATTGGCCTCTACCAAACGGTTGAGATGTCGTAAGTAAAACATGTTTTCAATAAGATACAGTGAGTCAAAATGTGCTCTACCATATGGTTGAGCAGAAGGTTAAAGGGTTAATATTTCAACCAGCCCTACAGGCCTGTGGTCTTTAAGAGGGCTGTTGTATACAACAGAATTCTTAAATGCTATTTAATAGAAATATTTCAAATGTTTCACAATTTCATCCACATTTTCCTTCAGTTAAGTGCAGCATTTTAGGTATGTTTGGTAAGTTTGAACACCATCAGGGCCAACAGGATTACAAGGGAAAAGATCCAGTGGACGCTGGAGAGCTGTTACAGACACAGGGAGCACTGTGTAGATAGACTTTCTGTAGGTTTTACTCTTTAAAATGTGGTGCAGCAGTGCCTCCTGGTGTTTATGGTGTGCCACAGTAGACTCACTTTGACTCTGACCAAATAAACTCCCACAGTGACATTCACACCTCTCTTTTTTTAAATAAATAAAAAGTTTCTTGCAGTATTTCACTTTGTATCTTTTTTTAAAGTTCACCACCACAACTGTGACCGTGTATGATAATTAGTAACAAGCAAAGCCTGGAGAGGAGTTTATTAGAGGTGAACGCACCCTTTCTGCCGTGTCAGGACGAATCACAGCATAGCTGAGGTGAACAGTTGTCAGGGGAGGATGTGGTGAGCTGATGATGATAACGACAGATAACAGCTCTGCTCTGAGTTGGCTTTGATACAAACTATACAACACCTATTATGTCAATGCAAAGTAAGCAGTGGAATGAAACAAGTCTTTAAATTCTTTTTCTGATTGATATGCTCTCATTTAAAAACTGAACAGGTAGCAGGGACCATGACATCACTGACTACTTTCAATACAGAGGAAGCGGAGGATGTCAAGTTAACTATGTGCATTTTCACACATCCTCCTCTGGCAGTTACACTTGTTGTTTGGTTTCCAGACTCAGTTCAGTAAAACAGGGCAAATTTGTTGGAGTTTGTAGATCACTGACTCCATGTCAACACAGCCAATCGCAGCTAAAGGTCCAATATTTCAGATGCTGGTTCTCAAAGGTCCACTCAGTGAGAGCTGTTCAGCAGCGGAAATGCAGCTCAACAACGCCACCACGTGGTTAAAATGGAACATTACATCAAAAGGAGTATCTGGTTTCACCACCACTGCCACCTTCTGGAAAACTTTGTAGTGTTTCAGAAAGGACTAAATAGACATGATTGCAGATTACTGTTTATACTGTCATCTCTGGATTGATGGTAATAATTAAGAAAGCTGAAGGCTATGTTGGGTAATCCACAGACTACAGGTCTCCACAAGCTAAAATGAAAAATTTGAGATCAGATTCAAACACAGAAACAGTTTCATTCCCAGTAGCCATGTAGAGTTTTAGTGAAATAAATCATATGGACTTTCCAGACACATAAGGCTTGCACAACTGAACAATTTGCCCAACAAATTATATATTGTTATATATTATTAAGAACAAATGATTATCTTCCCAGTGTTAGACAGCAACTGTTGTCAGAAGGCATCATCTTCCCCTGCGTTCCATATCGTGAATAGTTGCCACTGAGAAGAAGACATTTCCCTGACATCTCAAATGCTCCATAAAATAATCCAATATCATACAGCACGTAAAGCATATCATAATGACCAACATACCTTTAATTAAGTCTGCACTGTTTTATTGATTGAACAATGCCAAAGAGTAGTTTACAATTGAGACGGGAAAAAACGCCAGACCTTAGCACGCAGGCTAAAAAGTTGTGCGTGTTTATAGTTTAACTTAATGATGTGGCAGGTGTTTGAAGATGTCCTTAGGCACACTACAGAGGCGAAGGTGCAGGTAACAGAAATGTCCTGGTCTTTAACGTTTGTCGATTTCAGATTTTTCCCGGGAAAGTTCCATTCTCTAACTGCTCGTCCCATTTGGCAACCTGTGGGAGAGATCAGAGGCAATGTTAGCCCCGTCTGCCAGCACGCTAATACGCACGTCTGTTGCTTTATATCCACAGTAGTTTCAAGTTGATCACCAACAGATTCCTGAGAATGGAAGTTCATTCTTGTCCCGTATGCGTATCAAAACAGCCTCACAACTGTGGCACCTAATAGCCTCAAAAATCTCAACTCTAAGAAAGGTTGGCGTTATCTGGTAGTTTTCCAAACTTTCAAAGCAACATATGCAACAGATGTGAGACTATTTGGTCAAGGCAAGAAATATATGGTGCAGCATGCACACAAAAAGCAATAAAAATTTACATTTGCATTCACGTTAAAGACCTTTATCATATGCAGCTTAATGCGTCTCAACCTCAGACAGCATGTTGAAATAGTAACATGAGTCAAACAATGAGTCTGTCTGCATCAACACAAGCCACAATATGCAGTGTTTGCAAGGAAAAAATCCCAACAGAAGTATCAGAAAATAATCTAGTGATCCATTTCCCAATAAAATACCAGAAAGGACTGAGGGAGCGATCAGAACTGTAATCGTATAACTTACCCAGCTAATGGGACAGAGGCTCTTGAAAACCCTCTGGTACCAGTCACAGGGAGACGCATCCTGACCTTTGGCTGTCAGAGCCTTGTTGCACCTGTGGTAGTCTGGAGCAAAAATGAACAAAAGGGTTCAGGGTTAGTCATCCGACACAATGTTCATACTATAAACACCAGGGAAAAAAGCCACAGAGCTCTGAGGAAAATACTGCGTTTATCTGTTTGTAAGTGTCAGTTTGTGAGACCAATACTGTATATGTTAAAGAAACTCAAAGCTATATACATAATGAAACATTCAGGCATCTCCCAGTGTCGCTTGCTAAGTGCCTGTCCTTGGATCTTGAGTCTGACAGTCTTATGACCCAGTGATCTCGTCCTGTTGGACCTTGTCCTCACCCAGGTAGTTCTGGAAACAGTTGCGGGTCTGGTTGGTGTTGGGGAACCGGGCGTCAAAGGGAGCTGTCTTGAAGCCCTGAATCTTCTCCTCAATAGTAGACATCTTTATGAGCGTCAGTCAGACGTCTAATCGACATTGAAAAAAGACACACAGTGGAATATTTAGACGGCTGCAATTAGTTTGTAAAAAATAATGGAGGATAGCCAGCACAGCTGCCACCGGATAACCTCTGCATAAGGTTCAATGTTAGCTGGCTAGGCTAAAAATAGCGACGTGATCAAAGTGTTACTTGTGTTAGCTTTGTTTATCTCCACTCAATGCTAGTTTCTTATCAGGCTTAATGATACACATAAACAAACTAGCTACCTCACTCTTAAAACAAAGCAAACATCAGAAGTGTGAATATGAGTTAGTGTAGTGGTCGGACAGTTAACGTAGCTAATGCTAGCTGTTAGCTAGCATGTCAACTTATCTGGATGGGTATAAAACACGTTTGAGAAGGCCTGCTTGTTCCGAGAGGTTTTGTAGACCAAATCACCAGGAAAAAACGAGAGAGATAAAAGCTTATAGTTCGTGACAATAACACCAAAATTCAGAAAAAGCGACAGCTAACCTTGGGACGTTTCTCAGTGTGTCCTCGGTCCTCTTCAGAAAAATGTCCTTCCTCGTTGATGCGCAAAGGATGATGGGATATCTGGTAGTGAGCCTGCATATGGAGTCCTGCCTCTAAAGTTTTCAGGTTTCTAAAAATCTTTTTTTTACATTTTTGTTGAGCTACAACGACTGTAATAATTATGTCTTTTTTTGCCTGTCTTTTCTTTTAATTATGCATTTGTGTAAAACATGATATTTGGTGTTTTTGTGTTTTGTTTATGATGAAACAATAAGAGTAGTATTAGTAGTAAAAGTATTGAAGGAAGTGCAAACAAACGACTCAGAGGACACACATTTACATCTCTCATCAGATTGCCACTGAGCATCAGGTGGGTGGTCACTGAAAGGTATAAAAAAGTGTGTATGAATTCTTGGTGCTGGACAGAATTACAAGTGAAAGGTAGAAAAATGGAATCTGCACACTAGATTATGCTGCTGTGAACATTTATTGACTGAATGGCATTCAGACCAGTTGCAGTGGAATATATTATACTACTTGAAACTACAGTGTGTTCGTGAGAGGCAGCATTGACAGGCTAATTTTAGTCACTGTTAAAGATTCATGATTTTGAAGCATAACATTAGATTAATGAGTCTGGACTGCAGGACTGATATATTTTAAAGTTAAGTTGAGCTAAAGCACTCTTGCTTCTGTTTTCCATAACGAAGAGAAACTTCGGGGTTGGCATCTTAGGGAAGTCATAAATCAGTGTTGGAGTGGCATAAAGTCTTGTTTGATTTTATCAGGCGGCATCTAAAGTAATCAGATTGTTGACTCAAATCTGTCTCAAATCAAAGTCACTGATGGAAGTCACCTCAGGCCACAGGAAAATACAACTTACGTAATGTCACCAGATAAACTCCAATGTTTCCAGTATTACTTATTAATTCCTTTGATCAAACATTGTTTCACAACATCATGTGTAAGTAAATCTATCACACATCAGTTTATTGCTCCTGGGTGGTTATTCACACAAAAATAAGACCAATTACGGTGAGACCTGATCTGTTGTATCAATATGGTGCCAACAGTGACAGCAATGTTACAGTTACTGTTCATGTTGTCCACTTTTAAAATGTGTACAGATACTTTGAAACACTGGAGGAACCTTTGAAATGGGACAAGGGTTATCGACACGTTACGACCTATTCGTTATGACCTATTTGGTCTAGAAATGCAGATTTTGTCCCTGAACTGGGACAAAGTGACAGTCCCCTTTCTCTTTCCATCACCATCTTCCTGTCAAAGACGAGGTCAAAGATCACAGGTGTCTCTGTCGCTCCCTCCAGCTTCCTGTCTCACTGTGTGTGTTTCCTTCATCCTCTTTTTAGCAAATCCTCAAACTGCGTCCTCTGTTTGTTTTGTGATGCATTTCGAAATCTTTTGTAATCATAAAATGACAACCCAGCACCTTTTAATTTTAACTTGCCACATTCTTAAAAACTTGTTGTGGCTTTGAGACCCTGTTTGATGTCATTAAACTTTATTAGGATGAAACAGTGACATTTGTATCTAATCCACACAGACAAAAAGATTGACTGATTGCATAGTGAATATACAGTAATATTCCCAACAAGGTCTCAAAGACTCATATGTGTGTTTAAACTCACCCTTCTCTTGCTTTCTACCAATCTCTCCCTCTCTCTCTCTCTCACCCAGTCAGGATATAGGTGTTGTCCACTGCAAAGGAAGGAAATTCTGTCACTTAGAACAATGGGCCTGTTTCTCTATCTATAGACGCAGAGAGGCTGGGAGCCAGAGGGAGAGAGGGAGCAGATCTTATCCACTTAGAAGGAAAAGATATTTTAGTTAACAGAAGATTGAACTAATGGATGACAAGTATTAGGTATGTGCATGTACATGGGTGACAAGCTTTTGAAAATGGAATTTCGTCGTGGGCAAAAAGAAGCGTACAAGGTTATTGGATCACTTTGAGTTGCGTATTTGCATTTCGGTGGCAAAGAATCATCATAACGCACTAAAGAAGGATCAGAACTAACTTTGGGTAAGTGTTTTTAAAAATCTAACAGCTAAAAGCGTTTGATTTTCTTTCTTATACCTGTTTGATTGAATGGTCTTCAAAATATTTCACCACAACATGAAGCACTGGACGCTCATTGAAAACTGCCATTTTTTCTGTCTGGAAAGACAACAGCAGATTTTAGGTGTGGACACACGTCAAGATTTGTAGTCTTGTCAGAAATCATCCTTCAAACGGTGGTAGTTTTCCAGAGGAATGCAATGATTTTGTTCAGGCCTCCAAATTCCACATGTAAGGATAAAAAAAAAAAAGCAAGTGTGATAAGTGTGATCCTCCATTTTGATGAAACTGACACTGAGGACTGGACAGGCAGTGATGTTTGCAGTGGGTTTTTCCCTGTAAGTGCGACAGCTGGACTTGCATCCTATCAAAACGGGCTTCCTGTTTGAGGATGGGAAATTCATGCTATGATTTTCAGGGGCTGATTGGGGTGTTTCGGTCTTTCTATTTGTTTTCACCATGTTGACAACCTGCTGCAGGTATCCTGTTGATATTTTTTGATGCTGACATCATGCCATTGTTATATTGTTTCAGTCCTGGCATTCCTGACACACATTCCTCACTGCAGTGTGGAGGTAGATTAAGCAGATCAGGGGAAACATGACATTTACAGTATCGTGACATACTGCTCAATTGTTGAATTGAAAAGCCACATTTGCTCTTAATATTTGCACGTCTTTCTCCCTCCCTGTGTCAGATGGAGGGGTCTGGCAGTCCTCGCTTCAGAAAGCTCCATTTCCCAGTGGGTCTGTGGATCAACTCACCAAGGAAACACTTTGCCAAGCTAGGGGGTCGCTGGCCCAGCGCTATCTCTGTAAAGTCAGTCTGAATTTCTCTTATATTCACACTGCTTCCACTGCAATTAGCATCCTTTCAACCCTGTAACCTTTCCCTGTTTTATTTTAGTCCTTGTTGTTTTTCCGTGTTTAGTCAATCATAATTCACAGCTGACTGGTCTCTTCCTTTCTCCTTCCTCTCTCTTCCATCTGTCTTCCCCTCCTCTGTTGTTCCCAGGTCGACCACCAGCTCTGACGCAGCCTCCCTCCACGAGGCCCCATCTGCTCCTTCCTCTTCCCTTTCTAACTCCACCCCCTCGCTGGCTTCCCCTACCCCATCCCCATCTCCTTCCCCGGCCTTCCTCAGGCCCCGGCCTGCTGGGCCCCAGTCCCGCACAAAGCGCCTTTCCAATATCTTCCTGCGAGGGCGCTCCAACAGTGACCGGGACCGGGCAGTGGGGGAGAGGGAGAGGGAGGTATGGGCTCACTCAGCTGCCCCATCCTCCCACCACTACTTGCCCCCTGCTTCTTCCACTGCCCCGGGCCTGATCAAGATCTATGGAGATGCCCTCTCCAGTGGAGCCAACTATCGCTCCCTGCTGGCCAACATTCACTCCACAGCCAGGCAGCTCATCGCCCAGGTCATCACTCGGTACACTGAGAGAGAGAGGGAGGAGACAGATGACGCAGGTATAAGAGAGGGAAATTTTCTCTCATTTGGACCTCTGCTGTGAGCCATTACTGGGAATTGTTTGTTCACAATTTTTTAACCAATTGGGAATGACTTAATATAAACATAAACCACAGTGTTATGGAAAAATAATTACCCCACCCCCCCTCTTCCCCCTTTCCTCCATTACCTTCTAGTTCTCCAGAAACACAGCCCAGAGGACTTCCTGTTGTGTGATGTCATTGGAAAGCCCATCCAGCAGCCAGATGGAGCTATCAAATGGGAGACAGAGTGCCGGAGAAGCGTTGCCCCATGGGAATGTCCCTTGTTATTAGTGGACATGTGGCGGCCTAAGGACGGATTTGAGCGGCGCTTTGAAATCCAAAGAAAGGAAGACTATGAGAGAGAAGAGAGGGAGAGAGAGAAGGAGCGGGAGAGGGAGGGAGAGAATTATCAAGGTATGTGTGAGACTCAACAGGTAGGCATGTTGGCATTCAAAGGAAAATCTGACCGATATTCTGCTGGACAACAGGTGTGCGCTGGCGGCGGAGCAGGATGTCATCAGGGGGCGGACAGGAGGACAGCGAGCGCGGCCACCGTGGAAGGAACACAGAGCTCAGGAGGAGCATCAGCGACATGAACCTGAGTCTGCGCCGTCGCCAAGGCAACCACGTCAGCAAAGACCCACGTAGCTCTGGCAACCTGCCTAACAACAATGGAGGGATGCAGGATAGGAAGAACATTGTGAGCATGATCAACCCACAGCCTGGAGAGGTAAAGAGGATGACGTGATAAGGAAAAACTGGATTAATCATGCATTTGGTTGGTTTACCATCTTTTCTTAACCCTCTTTTTCAGATTAGAGCTTCAAAAGCTGAAGCAAAGGTTGGATGGACGAACCAGCCAGCCGAGGACGAGAAGGATTACTCCAGCTGTGACCTGGAAGTGATGTCACAAAGTTTGATCCTTCCACCCACAGACCGGCCCTACTTCCTGTTGCTGCAGGGTTACGATCAGAGCAAGGCAAGACATGCTGACAGATGATATCGCACACACAATTACTCACAAACAACACACACACACACAGACACACAGAGCCACACGCACGGACGTTTACATGGTGTACAAGGTGCATACACACTGATGTGCATGTTTGCAAACTAACAGGCATGTTGTGAAGGATTTGTGCAGATGTCAACATGTGCACACACCCTGTGCATGACATCATACCTGCATGTCTGTAATCGCCACATACCATCAGGGTTTCCATCGCTCTACAAGCCTCTCCCATTCAGCATCCCGCTCAAAACAGCCCCAGAGCAGCACAATGCCTCAACAATTTATCCAACCAAAGCACAAAACCCCTCTGTGTACATCACTTCATCACACACAATGACCTCACACAGGTCTCCATTGTAGCAACCTGTGACACACTTCATACCTTATCAAACGCCTTCTGTTCAACTTAACATCTCTAAGATGGAAGATCGACATAAAGCATAGCACTTCAAAGATAACAGACCTCCCTGACTTTCTTCTGCTCTCCGCTGTGTGTGTTTTGTTTAGGATTTTGTTTTGTACATCATGGTGGGACATACGCATGTGTTTGGAAGAAAGCCCACAGTGAGGGAGAGAGAGAAGGATAGAGAGAGGGAGAGGAAAGGGAAAAGGCCCCTGAAGGTGGACACGTTCCTCTCTGCCCCTGACCTCTTGGCCAGACACTTATTGGTCAGGAGAGACTCGGCTGTTCCCGAAACGCCCACAGGACAAGGTACTAAAACAGTTACTAACTCATATGGATCCACGGTGCACTTGATGTGTTAAAGTCTTCCATAACCTAATTTCATTTTATCGTAGCTCTGATGCGGCCCTTCAGAAGAGGTGCAGTCACACACAACGGAGTGGCACTTTACAGGGAGACAGTCCTAAGGCCTGGGGATTTGATTGGTCTGGGGAACCACTTCCTTTTCCTGTACCGAGACCCCCGTGTGACTCCAGCTCCACCGCTGGCATTGACCCTGCCATGGCAGGCTGATGCCTCCAACACCTGCTGCCCCTCAGGGTTGGTGGACAGACAGGAAGCACTGAGGCAGTACCTGGGATCTACGGAGGCAGTCCTGAAGTTCCATCCCCGTCACGCAGATTCCCTGTTACAGGTGAGACGGGTAGAAGCTATAAGCTCTTACTAACTATCCATCATAGAAAAATGGCCTTGATGACATGTGTCATGTTTATCTCTCGCTTTTCTTGTAGGAGATAATCTCCAAAAATTCCTCTCCAGACTCTGGGGGTGGGCCTTTAGCTCCTGCGTATCTCCTGTCAATCATGATAGATCATGCCTCCAAACACCTGGACCCTGTTCTCACACCACAGATATTACTCAGATCAGCCAATCTAATTAAAGAAATTGTCTGGGTAAGTAGGAAAAAAATTATATATGACAGATCTATAAAGTTTTAAAAAATGATATGTGGGTTGCCCTGATAGTCTAGGAGCTCTGGGGCCAACCATGAACCACAATGAACACGACAACCGAGGATCTGTTTCTCTCTTTCATTTCCTCATGTCTTCTTACTGCTACCTTTATATTAAAGGCATAAAAAAAAACATTTAATACAAAGAAAAACCCTACTTAAGCACAGCTTTTGAGTTGCTATCACCAGCATGCTAACAGGCTCAAAATAACATTGCTAACATGCTGATTTTCAGCAGATATAATGTTTTCCATGTTCACCATCTTAGTTTAATGTGTCCAGGCTGAGGTTGATGAAAATGTCACTAGTTTTGCAAGTATTTGGTCATAAACCAAAGTATTGGACAAACTGATATTTTGACCTGATGATGGTGCTAGTTTAAAGGTTAGAGGTTCACCAAATAATGAATGTCTGAACCAAATTTCATGGCAATCCATCCAATAGTTGAGGAGACATTTCACTAAAAGTCAACCTCTGGGAAACATGAATGTCAATCTACTTCAGTCTGGACCAACGTAGACTGAGTGACACTGCCATCCACAGAGACAGCCTGGATAAAAGCAACAGCTCAATGCATGTTATGGTATGTTAAGTAAAATAATTCAATTTCTCAGAAGTCTAACAATGGTTCATCTGTGGAGCATGTAACAACGGAACTATGAACCTTTTTGAGATAGTAATGACAAGTATAACAAAATGCCACACTAAAAACAGATGGAGGTTGCCACATTCAGTCAGACAGAAAAAGCGGCAGACAGACATATGCCCTTCATTGTGGCCTGCTACGTTGTGGACAGGAGCGAGGATGAGCTGATGTCACTGCCCTCCTGCTGGAAAATGTGCTGTAATTGTCCTGGCTGCAGGGCTAGGCTCTGCTCCCCCTCCTCCACCCCCACACTAAGCCGAGATGTCTCTCCCTCTCTTCCGACTCCAACTCTCTTTACAGGATAACATTAAGGAATTTGGGGATAAGCATCCCACGCAAAAGTAAGAACATTTTTGTTCTACGTCATGTTTCCTCTGTTTAGAGATCTCCAGCTGAGTGATTTATGATACATTTGTGCTTGTGCTGTTATGTCTCTGGTAAATTTTTGTAGTATGATGAAAGCATTGTAACACCATGATGTTGAAAAATGGCTGGAATATAGTTGAGTAATAATAACTCTGTCTATTTTTACTCGCAGTATGGTTTGATTCTCTTTTATAGCACAAACAAAACACTGACAGGAGAATGTTCAGAAGGATTTTACAGCTAACATAACTTTGCCATTACATAAATGTTTCCAGCTCCACAGAACAAGAAGGTGAGATAACCACGCCGAATGTCCAGAAACTGTCATCTGACCTTCGGCCCCTGATGTTCTGGATGTCAAATGCCACAGAGCTCCTTAACTTCTTCCAGGTCAAGGTTGAAGCCATGGAGAAAGAGTGGGAGTTTGAAGGTGAGTGATTTAAAAATGACGGTAATGACTGTTTCAAGTCAAAAATAACTTTTGGAAGCTGTGATCCTTTAAGTGAAATATCGCAGAACTTCCAATATTGAGTGTAGAAATGAAAGCAGACACAAAATGTTTAATTCATCTTAAAGCCCTGGGGGACCCACTTTTGACGGCCGACATGGACACCTGCTCAGAAGCTCTGGCACAGCTGGATGACGTTATTATGCACACCTTCCAACAGTGTGTGTATCACCTCACCAAGGTACAGTAAACAAAAAAATCAACATACTTTACCATTTTATATGTGTGGCGCCAGATGTCAATCAAACTGCAATTGTGGAAAGCCACTACCAATTAAACCTCACAAAGAGACAGCAAATTGTCTTTCTTAAGACTTAATGCATTTTTTTGTTTTGCACGATGTTTGTGAACCACCACCCACAATTTATTTTAATGTTTTCCAGCTGTGAGCAGCTCCTACATTTTCTCTGTGTTTTGTATCTTGGTAAAAGAGTGTGCATCAACAGTACGATTGAAAACATATACTAAATACAGTCAGTATTTAGTATTCATACCATGTAATTTTAATATACTTTCTTTTGCCTCTTTTCCAGTATGAACACACTACATACTAAAACTCTGCTTAGAATTAATGACTTAATCCTGCTTGGATTTGGGACTTGCCCCACTAGAGGCCCCACTAGAGGCTAACATGTTCACAGTGACAGTGCTAACATCCTGATGTTCAGCAGGTGTAATGTTGAGCATGTTCACGACCTGAGTTTAGTACGTTAGCTTACTAATCAGCAATAAATTAGCTAATTAGCAATAAACACAAAGTACAGTACAAGCTTGTGTACATGTATCAGTTATGCAGATATTTGTTGGAAAAAGTTTTACCTGATGATAGTGCTGGACAAAAAGTCCACCAAAGTTATTAGAATTCAACCCAAGGTAGACATGGACATGTGTACCAAATGTCATTGCAATTTATTCAATAGCAATTAAACAAGCCAGCCTCAACCACAAATGTCAAACTCATGGCGGAGTTGAAGTCAAGGGGATCCACAAAGTCAGTAGGATCTAACCTTGGGGAACAAAATTTTGCGCCAATCCATCCTGTAGAGGTCAAGACATTTCACCTTGCTGGTGGTGCTAGAGAAAAAGTAATTAGGGTGCATCCTCTAGAGACCATGAATATCTGTCAAATTGTCATGGCAATCCTTCCAGTATTTCAGTCTACCAAAATGGTGGACTGGCAGATTGACTGACATTGCCATTTCTAAAGCCATGTGAATAGCGTGATTAAAAATGACAAAACAACTCTCCACCTTCCTCTCTATCCTCTTCATCTTAATCCATCCCAACTGAATCTGTTCCCTCCCCATTCATTCTCCAGCAAAATATATATCTTATTTTTTACGCAAATTAACTTAAATTAACCTTCTTCCATTTCTGTCCACAAAGACCCTTTACTCGCTCCTTCCATCTCTCCTGGACAGCAACCCATTCTCCAGAGAGGAGAAGGAGAAGGAGAAGGAAGGAGCTCAGGGTGTAGAGGGAGAAGAGAAAAGAGCGGGGGAAGGAGAGGTGGATGATGTGTCTGCCTTACCGCCCAAAGTTGGCGGGCTTGTTGAAGTCTATCGCTGTTCCCTGATGCTGTCACGGGAGGCATGTCTGTCCCCACCGCTCACCTCCCAAACCTTTGGCTACCTCTTTTTCTTCACCAACACCTCCTTGCTCAACACGCTGCTGGAGAGGGGTGAGATGTAGCTCTGTAACTTTTGCTCATCAGTGCCACTGTGACCACAAGTGACAATGAGGACATAATGTTGAATGAAGTAATAGTAGTAGTAGCCCTGTGTAATGTAACAGTAGCACAAAGAGAGAAGAAGTGAGAGAGTTAAGTGGCCATTAGTAATGCCAGTTATACAGCAATGTCTACTTTCTAACATGAGCAAACAATAAGTCAAAATCAAAATCTTTCATTTGTAAAAGAAAAATTATGTTTGATCTACATCTCCAGTCTTATTCTATTTAAATACACACCAATATTCTATTCATGTGTTTTATGGAAATGTACACATTTTTTCTCTCTGTTCTCTACCGTGTCCACTTCCATTTTCTTAGATGGGCTGTTTTCGTGGTCCAGAGCAGTCCAGATCCGTGCAAACTTGGACCTGGTTCTGGATTGGCTCCAGGGGGCAGGATTAGGGGACATAGCCTCTGAGTTTCTGAAGAAACTGTCAGTCACAGTCAACTTCCTGTGTATTCCCAAGACTCGACTTATTCAGGTAATACAGCTACATGTACAGTGTTCCTTCTCAGCCCTAGCCCAAGAATATTCAATATTTTTTTCTCTGTGTTTCATCACTCGTCATTCAGTCATCCTGGCCCAGTCTACAAGAGGACCACGCCTTGTTAAGCCCTGCCCAGTTGCACCACCTGCTCACCCATTACAAGCTGGGTCCAACCAGAGCCCCACCAGCATGCTGGGCCCCTCCGCCAGGCATGGACCTGTGTGGCGGTAATACATACACAAACTAATATTATTATAATATAAACTAATAACAATGCAACCACATGAAACCATGAATTTATCTGCAAAGTCAATTGTCTCTTGATTATCATTTTCTGATCTTTTAGACATCTTTGAGAGCTTCCTGGACCATCCTCCTCTAATCCTGCCAAATGAGACACCACGCCTTGACCTCTCCCAGCCAATCCCAAGCCCTGAGCTCCAAAAGGAAGTCACACGTCTCCGCACCTTCTTGTGGGGCCTCGATCAGGATGAGCTCCCTGCCAATCAGAGGACTCGGCTTTGAGGAAGCCCATATTTGTCTCTAAATGGATGTCTGGTAGAAGAAGGAGTAGAAGAGGATATCACCAGAAACAGCAAACCAGATGGCACACCACAAAAAATGCAACTGGGACATGTTTTCTACATTTTGTTGCCTGGTTGTTGTTTTTTCATGACATTTCCATATCTATCGATTTATTCATTTAGATATTTTCAAGTAAGAGAAATGTATTGGCTTTGGTATGTCTTTATAGATTTTCTTTTAAAGCAGGGAGTAAAACCCCATGTCTGTGGGGCCACGCAGTGTTATGCCTTACGTGACTGTTTTACTTGGCTTTAATGTATGTTTTTAAACCACTTGTTTTTAATAAAATGCTGAATTCTCGTCTCAAAGACTTACAGTTTCCGCATGATCTTTGACAAGCATGTTTCCCACAGCAGGGCCCCTTTAGCTTGGCACTCGACTCGACTTAGACACCAGAAATGTTCCACAAGGTGGCAATGCAGGACTCGTTCCCCTCTGACATTAAAAGATGAGCCTGCAGGTAGAATTGCTTGACTAAGGAGGCAATCACACAACTACATTATCGTCTGCTCCAAAGGCACATTCTCATTTCCTGTAATAATGGTAGCATCTTACGAAAGGTCATGACTCAAGCAAGCAAATGAGACTGTGACGACCACACACAAAGGTCACCTTTACCAAGGAAAGCTGTTATAAAGGTGAAAGCTGATGACATAAGAGCAGGAGAGACTTTAATTTCCCTTTGGTTGATTTGAGACACTTAAGGGGTCTGATCAGTAGGATTTCCCACTTCATTGATGTGGTACAATCCCTTGGCCCAATAAAAAGTCCAGCTCATTAAGCATAAATTAGCAAATGGCTGTCATGAACAGACAGCAGACAGGTGATATCATCAACAGGAGTGAGTAACCGCTTAACTTGAACTTGACCTGTCACAAATTTGTAATATCCAGTCAATTTCACCGTCTAGTCAGCCAGACGTCTTCAGAAAACACTTCACCACTTTCTTTGTTTTGAGAGTGAAGCTCTATGACGTCTCCACAAACTCAAGTTATCATGATCCTCCTTTTGGCGTCCAGCCAAATGGCTTCCTTTCTTCCGGTCAGCTTCTCGGATGAATTCCTTTACGGTAAAAAGCACAAAAAACATCAGTCCCGTGAGAGACCCCCGCTTACATCATCACTGTTGCCTCCGGTTTTGTTTCCCCCGTTTCTTGCTGTGCTGACATCAAAAAACATGCCATTGAGATAGACCGCTTATAGATTATGAATCATGGGAAGAGGCTCCCTGTGGTTACATTTATCAATTAGGTGATTGTAATCACTCTCATTTGAAATTCAATGTGGTGTATGAGTGAGAGTGAGACTGTGTTTGTGTGCTAATTTCAACTTTCCAGTAATGTCAAACAGATGTGTCTGTAGTTTTATAATTGAACACAGATGGGGTTCAGATTGGTATAGGTCCATGCTGATTGTGTGATATTACAGTAGTCTGTGATACATTATGGTGACCAATGTCTGAGGACTATTAAGTAACATGTAAGGTTTAGTAAGCATGTGACACACACACGGTTTTCTGTGATCTCAATCACTGACACAGACAAAATGTCATACACACTTTCACCCAGAATTGCGTAGTCATACACACAATCCTCTTTCTCTGTCTCTCTCACACACACACACACACACGCTAAGTAGCCTTCTTTACCCAGGTGCAGAGACCCACACCTGTTGGAGCAGCTCTCTGTAATTAGCTCAACACAATTATCATTGGTGGATGGAGGGGGTGTGTGTGTGAAGACAATGGGGCAGTTATTCTCTCCCTATCATCTCCTTCTCTCTCCCTGCTGTCGAGTAATGAAAGATTCTTCCCTTCTTCAAAGAGACGGAGTTTCCTACAAAACAGCTGAGTCAGAGGAGAAAAGAGAGAAGGATGAAAAGAAAAGGAGAACAGTAGGGAGGCAAGCGCGGTAATGCAATGCTGCTGGTGTGAGGCCCACTGGACCACAGTGATTGAGCTCACTGTTGTTACACACAGGAGTCATTTTCAGGAACCAGAAAAGGCCCATGGCTCTCACACTTAACACTAACAGCTACAACCTGGCACTGCCTCAGTATCTATTTGTGATCTGGTAACACTTTACCTGAGTCCTGCGTCATCCTAAAGCCCACAGTATAAGGAGGTTTTTCAAGTCATACGTCAGGGGAAAGGGCAGAATACGATGATTGTAGGGCTACTGATGGAGGCTGTGAGACATGTTTTATCAGGAAATCGGAGGGGAAAGTGTGAGTGTTTAAGACTAAAGTAGTCACCATTACCGAATATTGCAAGATCTGGTTTCTTATACAAGTGGAGACCTCAATTGTTCTTTTTTTTTTTTTTTTAAATCCTGGTCTCACGTGGCAAGGGGAACAATATTACTTTTATGAGTGGGGCTCCCAAGAAATAAAACTTAATTTCTCATTCTGGGTCTCTGACAAAATATTTAAGGACCTGGCTGTATGAGACACAGTCATCAGAGAGTTAGCTCTAGTCTGAAACAGTGCGAGAGAGTGGAATATTGTGCATGGCTCCGGGCTAAGTCCTGTGTTAAGGCCAGGAAGGAAACGAGAGCAGGGGAATCTCTGTTGGGTCACAGACAGACAAAAAGGCAGACTGGGGGTGTAGGAATCCGTGTGAGGTTTGAGACGAGTGGAGAGGAGGTCAGAGGTGCTGGGAGGGAAATCAGTTAGATGCAGACAGACGACAGACTGTGGCTTAGGATGTTAGGTGGATGAAATGGACAGCGGGGCCTCAGTGAGATGACTAAAAGGCCAAGAGAAAAGCCTTGGTCCTCCTCAAGGGACAGATCTGTTTTCTCCTGGTTACGTCACCAGAACGTGAAATGCACACATAAACACACAAACTTTTCTCTTTTTTTGGTGCACACATGCATGCCCCTACACACAAATGCACACAGACACACGCAGGGATATAAAAGAACCCCTGTGAGGTCAGATCCACCGGGCTGAGGCTGTCCACTGTTAGTAGGACTAGCCAGCTAAGCCTCACAGTTTCACTGGCAGCTACAACCACCACCACCAACCACTGTACCCTGTCTTGCCCTGCCCTGCCCTGCCCCAGCCCTCTCTCCACTGGCGGCTGTCTGTCCTGGCCCGCTGCTGCTGGTTCTCCGAGGCAGCAGTGCATTTATGTGTGTGCTTTTCAATTTGGGACAGGGCCAGTGCCACCAATTTGGGACTGGTGGTCTTTTTCTCTTTTCCAAAATGTCCTCATCTACCTTTTCCCTCCTTTCCTCTTCTTTCCTCCTGTTTTCCTGCCCCTCTCTCTCCCGTTCTCGCTCAGTATATTTCTCTCGGGCCGGGGGGCCTGTGGGCCTGTGGGTAGGGGCCTTATTCCATCAGCCTGGGGCTTCTGTCAGAGGCTTGTTCCATTTTGCGTCATGGTGTTGACTGAGCGGACCCCACACTTAACTCCCATAGAGCTATGGGGTTGGGCAGCAGGGCGGCCGGCGCGGGCTAACGCGGCCCCGTGTTCAGCGTGGTAATCTGATGGCCATGTTTATTTTATGCAGCTCTCCTTTGATGGAGCAGAAAAAGTCTTTGGGCTTTTTGTTTCAGCACTTTCACTGCCAGGTCAGAGGTGCTCGCCGTGGTTACGCTCAGGAAGAATAATATTTGCCCTTATATTCGCTCCAAACAGGCTTTTTTCCATATTAGTGTCAGGGATACTCTCTGGGTTTCTGCCTTCCACTGATTCGGCACATTGGAGGTGAAGGGTGGTGGGGGACCGCACCTCAAAAGCATTGCTCCCTGGAGGATAACGGGGGTGTTCCACAGGTCGTCCTCGAGGCCTGTTCCTATACCCCTGAGTGAACCCCCGTCACACTCAGCTGCGGATCTGAGAGACAGCCCTGCAGCCATATATATAAGTCCCAGTAGTGAAGGAAAACACACACATAAACACATGAAAACACTCTCCCTCCTGCTTGGCTGCCCCGGACTCCACCTCAGCTGTCAGTCGTCCAACCCTCCCAGGGGTTCTTTTTAATGGAGTTACCAAAAAAACAGAGTTACCTCTCCTTGTCTGCCTGTGCCTTTCACTGCCTCACCTCAAAACTCACACACCCACCTATCCGCCTTGTGTCAGCTGTTTTGGATGGGTCGAAAAGCCAGGGAACCACACAAAGTCATTATATGAGGTTTTGACCTAAACGTACGAGAGAGAGACAGAACTGTCCACGTTCACTGGATCGAATTCTGACCCCAATGTGTTCTGTACAACCACACCATAAAGTACAAATAAAGTCTCATGTATTGCCCCTCATCACAATGTCCTGCACTTACTGTCTCCCCGCTGAGCTTAACAGTGTTTATCTGACCTGGGAAAGTGGCGACTTACAGGACTCGCTTTGTCATGCAAGAATGCTTTTTACTTTGAAGATTAATTAGTACGTAGCTTTTGAGAGAAGAAGCCCAGATTGTGGCTGTGATATTGTTTATCTATCTCTATTCTGTTATTGTAATTGGCCAAGGTCTATGCTGTGATCACGAAATTACAGGAATGAATCATTGTCATACAAGATAAGACACCCTGGGGAGTTTTATATGGATAATATTTCATTTCCTTCTAGGTTGTTCATTATTTATGATCTGAATACAGAAAAGACTGGGTTTAGGCCAGACAGAAACAATAAGCACACATGCACACACATAGACACACCAGCATGCATGGACAGAAACTAGATCATCATCAGCTGTCCTCTACACCTCTTATCTTTCCATTGGAGATGAACAGAAAACCAGGTACAGGAAGGACTGTTTACACTTCCTGACCTCCTCCATATATCCATTATCCACCTTGCTGTCCTAACACATTAGGCATGTTGCTAGTCTCCCCTGTAAATGTGAGGTATGTGCTTACTCACAGATGGAGGAGCCTAAACTCTGATGTAATCCAGGGGAAACAGGGAAACAAGAAGGGGGGAACTGCCCTGGTGGTAGGTAATCCAATCCCTCCTGGTGCAATTTAGCAGCTCAAAACAATTACGGATTGACTGCCCCCAAATCAGCACCAGCAGCCAGACAACGGGACGTAGACTTGGCTTGTTAGTAGACAGTGACTTAGTAGGTCACTACAGAGGGGAAGCTAATCTGGATCAGGGTTTGATAATGTTGTGTTCGCTGTGTTCAAACTGAGCTTGAAAGCCTCTGCAGATGGCACTGTGTGGGAGACAGTAGAGAAGCCGGGTCAGTGAGTCATAAAGAGGTGCTGTCAGTCAAACGCAAGGATTCACCAGCCAGAAATCTGTCTGTGAGCCGTGTGTGTCCTCCTCTCCCCACTTACTGTCACCCAATCAGGGGCAGATTAAAGGGGATCTTTCCTGTGACAGGCCTCTATCTCTATGCCCTCTTCCTGTCCCACAGTTGTCCCATTCTCACCCACAGTAGATGGGTGATAGTCTGATTTACGTCGTTGCCATCACTATCTTTGTCAGTCATTCGCTTCCATGGCATCACTTTGTTTTTTCTAATCCCAGTATCACTGGTCATTGGCTCTTTTCTTCATTACCGTCTCACCTATCTCTCCCCATTCATCCCATCCCAGCCCATCCCATTCCTTTCTCTTTTCATGTGTCACCATCCCATACTCGTCACCACTCTAAGCTGCCAAGGATAGCCACTGTCACTGTGTTTATTGTCTTAGTGTCAAGCCTAGACCTATGTCTGTCCAGGCATCCTGTTCCATCCCCTCCCATCCCACTCTTTGTCGTCATCCCTTTCATTTCTCCCCAGTGATTGTCCATGTGCCGGTTGTTTCTGGGCTTTTAGTCCAGTCTGCTGCGGGGAATTTCCTTCTTATCGCTCGCTGGGCCATTCCTTGCATTCCTGGCATGCTTCCTGGCACTACCGGGGGTCCAGCCAGATGCGAAGGCGTCTGTAATGCAAGACAGACGCTAAAGCCAACTGACACCATTCATACATCGCGCAGTGACCTTCTGATGAGAATGGACAGTGTGAGTGATGAACAAAAAGAGGATGAGGAGCCAGGGAGAAAGGGGAGTAGGAGACATAAAAAGACAGTGGCGACGGGGGCGTAATGGCAATGTGTGTGAACTCTGTGCCAAAAATAGAAAATTCTGGATAGCTTTCATTTCTAGGTCCTTGACTCACTCACTGGTATTGATAAAAGAAGACATGTAAGGCATTTAAATATCTCCCGACAGAGCAGTTTGTGGCTAATTGGAAACAGCAGGGGGTCAAAGTGCACACAAACATTGGGAACAAGAATAGAGAGATTAGAATAACTTTCATGTCATTCCTCTTAGTCACATCCCTCCAAGGATAAAGGTGGTTCTCTGACTGCACACTAAACAAAACATTTGTGAGTTCCCACGAGGAAAAAAGATCAGGAAAATAAAACTGGAGAGATGTTGGGGTTGTGACAGGTCGTGCAGATGTACAAATAAAAGAGGGTTGTCAGACTCAGACTTGTCAGCTGGAGCTAATGATAACAACGGTTACGAAGAATGCACGCAAACGCATTACTTCCATATCTTACTTGCACTATTCCAGAGATAAGATAGTATGTCCAAGAAGTATGAGGGATAGATAATTCACAGTTTATATAAACATTTACAGTAAATGCCTTCTTTTGAGAGAGAGAATGCAAAAAAGTGCGATACGACAACAACAGCAGAGATTTCCATCGCCAAAAGGAAGACAGTGCATCTTCTGTGTCATGTTTTCACCACTTTAAGTCAAGTCACTTCAAACCAAAGTTGACATTTCAGTGAACTTGAAGTCCGCCTCCCCTCCCTGTGCGGTCAAAGCACAGCCTACTGAATGTGGAGAGAAGTCTTTTTGATTTCCAAACATTTTCAAATGCACTCTGCCTCCAAACTGTTGTGCTCAGCTCCCTGTCTGTAAGCTATTTCAAAACATAAACAGTGACAACATGAGGATATGAAATTTCCTTTCCTGTGTTTGCTCTTAGTTATGATGAAATTTACACACTCACACGCGCATGGTTGACGCACAGGAAATGGTCGGTGGAGCGATAGTAGAATCAATACAGCTGCCCATGTGCTCTGTTATAAGTTGTGTTATCTGCTATCACTGTTGTGGGAGTTTGATTTATGACTGTCAGCGCATAATGAGTGTTAATTTAATGAATGGTCAGTGATGTAGAGGCCTGATGTGCGTCAGCATTAACAGAAACAGCCTGTCCATGTCAGGTTAAAGGGGGTAGTGGGTTATAAATTGTATAAATTGGAGTGACCTGTCTAACATACGTAAGCATATGTGGGTTTTTGCGTGTTTGTTTGTGTGTCTTTGTGTATGTGTGTCCATCTGTCTGCAAAAGGGCATCCTCCCACCCCTCCCATCCCCTCTCCTCATGTGACTGAGGTCACATCATATTGACAAAGTCACTCGGTAGGGCAAACTGCGACGTCACACGAGTCCTCTTCCTTTTGTCTTCCCGCTCCCCTCACTCTTTGCCCGTCATCTCTCCAGACCTCTCTGCATCCTAACACACACACACACACACACACACACACACACACACAGAGCCCTCCCCATTTCCCCTAACAGTTTGTCAGCAGCTCTCAGCTTCCGTAGAATAACACGACAACAGACTCAGTGTGTGGCTGACGCAGACACACGGCGCGCCGGCAAGTAGTGGTCAGCTCTGATACAGTATACATCACTCACAGACACACACACACACACACACACACACACACACACACAGATGTAGTAACTCACTACAGAAGCACAGTGAAAGAGTAACAAAGGAACAGAGAATGCACAAGTAATGTCTCCGGGATAACTATTCTGCACGCTGAGGAATGCACCAAAAATAGGACCTTCGGTTTCACTCAGCTCTCCTCTCTCTCTTTTACTTTTATGACAAGTTCTGTACGGAGTCATTGGTGCAGATGTTGCAGCCAGGTGATAAAAGCTAGTCAATGTCTTCATCCACATGCTTGATTATATGCTTTGGTTGTTTAAATCTCATAGTGTTTATATTTCATTGAATCTCCTGTGCATCCGAGTGCACAAGAGAAAACAGAGACCAGGAGGAGAGAGGGATGTGAAGTGGAAGCGAATGAGTGTGTGAAAGAGAAAGTGAGAGAGAGCCAAAGGGAAGCACTTTGAAAGGAGGAAGAGTTGGGGAGAGAGAGGGACGCAGACAGGACACGCAATGACAGGGGAGGAAAGAATGTTTAGGGCGACTGAGAATGGTGGTGAGAGGAGCGGGAGGGAGAACCGGAGGAGAAAGCGGGAGCTCTGAGACAGGCCTGGGCTCTCCAGTGTATTAACACCAGTCTGAGATGGAGGGAGCAAGCGGGGTAGATGGAAAGACTGTTTGCACAGTAAAAAGTTCCTTTTGCGTGGGTTGCTTCCCGCTGCAAACCCCCCCTCCCTCCTTCCTCTTCTCCTTCTCACACTCTGTCTGTGACCTATTGCTTCAGCTAGTTCATTCAGAGATTTCCTCTTTGGCAGACGCAAAACTGCTCAGACGCAGTGAGAGTGAGGGGAACGTGAGCAGGTGAGCAACGCAGAGTCAGAGAGGGAGAGGGTTTCGGCTGACTCTCGCTGCTACACATGCACGCACGCACACGCATGCAGACACACACGTACACTGTGTTTTGTCACATACCATAGAGTTTGGTTTCCAAACAAAATGAGCCTCGTAAATGTGTGTTTAATAGAGAGCTGATTTAAACATTTTGCTCCCCCAGTTTCTGCCGGGAGAGAAATTTGCCTCATGCTCTCCCTTTCATCCCTGCATCCTGCCCTTTGCGCGGCTCTGTGAGCTGAGGCAGTGGAGGAAACCTGCAATAATGATGCTGGTTAATGTCCCCATTTAATGGTCTAATAAAAAGGCAAAGCAACAGATGCGCAGCAGCCATATCTGACTTCAGTGGGCAGCTCACATGAAAAAGGAAGAGAGCAATTGACACGCATAATTAGTAAATCACGTCCGTGGGGAGCTTTTTTCAACTAAAGACTCGCCAGTGGAGGGGAGGCGGAGGGGGGCTTGAGAGTAGGCTTTCCTGTCATATATCCATTTAAAAGAGGACAACAGCTTTAATAACACTGATCAGTGACAGTGGGAAAGAGAGTCAGAGACGTCACTTTATTGCCCAATGACTGCAGCCCCCTCCTGTGTGTCAGTATTTCTCCCTCCAAACCCCCCTGAACTATTAACACACTCACTTGCTCTCTGACGTAGGTTGAAGTAAAGGGGCAAGCGGAGGGGAGAAGGGAGGTGGGGTAATGATGACATTGGGTAGCGAGTTAGGGTAAGGTTACCATGACGATTCCCCAGATAGTATACCCCGCCGGAATCACGCACTTGGCATTGAGCTGGAGAGAATGAATGGGGGACAGAATGACGGAGTAGGGAGGAAGAAGAGAGGAGGTGGAGGAGGTCATGGGGAAACTTGAAAGTGTCCCGTTATAAGAGAGTAAATATTAACAGTAATAGGTCGGACCTTTGGTTTTCCCTTTGAACGTAATCTTCACGTTTGCTTACTCAGGCCCTGCTGGAATTCCCTGGAGGAAATGAGGGTGCAACATAAAAATGATGAATTTATTACTACTCCTTCTCCCATAATCCTTTTTACCATCGGAGCAACTTTGCGTCACAGCCAACATTTGCTCTGTTTACATATGACACTCTAAGGTAAGCAGAACATGAGACTTAACCCTAAAACCTACAAGACTACTTTATTATCCACCTGGACATGGAAATTAACCCACAGCGACAAACATTGATGGGAAAATCCACATCATCAGAATGGGTTGATTTGGTATTTGTTCTCATAATCTGACTACAACTCTAATAACACTAAAGCAAACAATGAACAAAAATCCCCAACATAAAAAAAAAATCTGTTCCTTCTCAAGCTCTTCCTTGTCAGATAAACTAGGAAGAATACCAGACTGAAAGTCTTTAAATCAAAGTTTTTAAAAGCGACTCTGGCTAATGATGAATGAATCATGCAGCTGTGTGGATTAACAGCCCGGCAAAAGGTGAGCGAAGAGTGTGAGGTGTTCAAATGATTTGAAGCCTGCGTAATAATGTGTGAATACATGCCATAGCGCACAGGAAACCTAGTGTAAAGCATGACCAATCTGAGTGAAGCTTGTGTGAGTAAAGTTTGTCTGGCAGCGAGGCCTGGCAGGCCCTGTCACAGGTTCCCCTTCCTCTCTGATGTCTTTGAGGTCGTAGTCTGAGTGTCTCACTCTGTTTCTCCTCCTATGGTGGTTTACACAGATTGGTGATGTAATGGGTAGCATATGAAGGCCACACACAAACACACAGACACACATAGACGCACACACAAACACTGATGCTCATGCACGATATACAGACACCGCACTTATACCACCACATACCCATAATTACACACATATACTGTACGCACACCCATTTACACAAACCCTGGATTCCCCCTTTTCCAACAGGCATGCACCAGTGTGCGCTCTCTCTCACACACAAAAACAAAGGTCTAAACAAAGATACATAACCCTTTTTATTTCGCGTACTGACATCTATGCACGTGCGCACACACTCCCACACACACACACACACACACACACTTAAAGGGCACCCACCCGGTGTCATAGTGTGTGAGTGATCAGCGCTGGCGGATGGCCTAACAGAAGACTGTGTGCTTCAGAACCACCCAGGAGACCCCCATCATAAGAGGCGGCCCAGAGAGGGAATGAGGGAGAGTGACTAACTTCACTTTTTCTTTTCTTCTCTCCCCAGCTGTGTCTTCAAACGGCCCTTTGATGTGGGAAATTAAAAAGAGCGAGTGTGTCAATATCTCCCTACGTCCAAACCCCACTCATCTATTTCCTTTCCTTCTTCTCCTGCTCTCCTCTTTACCCTGCTTTTCTTCTCTACTGTTGACCCGAGAAAACAGAGTATGACCCCATTTAACCACAACAACTCTGCCACCCACTCGCTGCCACCAGGCCCTCATCATTTGGAGGGTGTTTGTTTGTCTGTGTAGGCCCACCACCGGACTGGCAACTCTGTGTGTATATGTGTATGAGTGTGCGAATGTGCGCATACGAGGCCCACCACTAATTATTTTCAAACCACACCATGAGTGTATGTCTGTGAATGAGGGTCTCCTAATCTCACACCCAGACTCAAAAACGCTTTCTTCCTTTTCCCTGGTCTCTCCTCCTCACTCGGTCTCTCTCTCTCTCTCTCCCCCTTTGTGTGTGTGTGTGTGTGTGTCCACAGTCAGGTTTCCACCTCACTGTAGCCAAAATTTTAACCAAATTTTCAGAAAACTCAGCAAAAGATAATGCAATTTGTTGTAGTCCATTCACTACTGTTCTGAGAATATCATTATATTATACTGGCTCAGGTGCCACCGTACCACTGCAGAAGAAGAGGGCACCAGTCAAACTTCAACTGGTTGAAAAATAGTAGAAAACATGATAGAAATATGGCATTTATGTTTTGATTTCATGTATTCACAAGATTACAGTCTCCTAATGGCTCAACACAGATGTTTGCATCTGCTACCACTTTTTATTTCTTAAGTGGAAGTCACATGCTTCATGTACGTCTTATTTAATTAATTGGCTATGTCTGTTTCCATTGCACTTAATCGCATTTTGCTTTTATTGATACACCAACTTTTCCACGTTTCCACTCATGTGTTTTTTATGCTCAAAGTGAAAATGTGTATAAAAACAGGTGGATGCAAAGGCACCTATCGACTCCCATGTGATATACAGTATGTGTACAGTACGAAGCATCGACTGTCCCTCTGTCACGACTGGAAACTAATTCTTGCCCTTCGCAATAGTAGGCCACGCTTTACTGCACCTGACTGAGTGTTTCCAGACTGCCCAGCTCTGTATGTGTGTGTGTGTGTGTGTGTGTGAGTGAAAGAGAGAGAACCATACAGAGAGTGTGAGAAATCATGTTGATGTGCGTACAGTAGACGGTTATGTTTCTGCAAGTATCAGAGCGTCTTTTTGATGTGTTTTGCTGTTATTAGAGCAGCATGTTTTTCTATGACACAGAGCGTGTCGTGCGGGCGTGCGTGTGCATCCATGTGCATGTTTTGTGTGTGTGTGTGTGTGTGTGTGTGTGCTGTGTCTGACCCCGTCGACCACCTCCCACCCCTCAAGCGTGCGTCTGTGTTAATGTCCTGTGGTGTGTGTGTGTGTGTGTGTGTGTGTGTCCACTCACTGTTTCTATGCAACACTTTCAGAGGCCCCTTCTGGTCTGGACAACACCTCTCTCCTGCTCCTATCCGTCTCTCACTCCTCACTCTTTCCTTCACCCTGGAGAGGGAGAGAGGGAGTGAAAAAAAAAAAGGAGGTGGGTGGGGGGGCAGTGGAAATAACAGGCTGCTGTCTCAGGAGGGGCTCTAAAAAAAAAGAGAGCAAGGGGTGAGAAAAGGAGGGAGAGAAATATGGGAGAGAAAAGGTGTTTGCTGCTCGTATTAGCTGTAATACTGGGAATGTGGCACGTGTAGCCTTAAAGAGGCTTGTTGTGAATTAAATAACACAAGCAGACACATTTTCTGTGACATTTCGCCCTTGGATACAACACATAACACCAGCTAGGGCAAGAAAAAAGAAAGAGCAGGTAAGACTAGAGGCTCTAAAAGATACATGGTTACATGAGATGTGCTGATACAACATGAAAACAATGGGCTTTTTTAAAACGTCTGCAGTGATAGATAGAGAGAGAGAGAGAGGGGGGAAGAGATTTGGAGATGGAAAGATAAAAAGAGGTAGATGGGACTGATTGGCGCAGGTAGCGGGATGCGACGGAGGAAGTGCTGGAGATAGCGACAGGACAGGACGGGAGAAAGTGATAGAGGGGGGGGAGGAAAGAAAAAAAAAACAACGGAACATTTTTTTTTTTAAAGTTTCGCAAAGGGAGACAGGCAGCAGGGAGGGGAGGAGGAAAGAGAGAGAGAGAGAGAGAGAGAGAGGGAGAGGGAGAGAGCGCGCGCGTGTGTGTGTGTGGTGTGTGTGTGTGTGTTTTTATGAATGAAGTGAGTCACTGCCGATGTGTCATAGGCCCGACGTCTTTATAAAGGAAGTTTTAAACAAGCCTAAACACTTCACTGCGCGCAAAAATTGGACTTACCACACTCGCATCCCTCTCTCTGCATTTCTGTTGCCTCTCTCTCTCTCCCTCTCTCTCTCCCTCTCTCTCCAAACTGTCTAAGTGTCTCTCTGCCTTCAGCACTCCATAAAGACTACAAGGGCTCATCTCAAACTTGACTCAAGGCAGAAAGTTTGACGATATTGACTTTTACCTCCCGCTCCTTTGCTCTCTCTGAGTGCTCCACTCATCACTCTGCTCCCTCATTCATTCTCTCTCGTCCTGACAACTTTCCTCCTCACTCTGACTGACGAGTGCGAAGAAGAAACCGGAGCACGTGACAATTTCCGGAGTTCAATTTATTTATTAATTTTTCTATTTATTTATTTATCTACGTTTGTTTTGCTGGGTTTCACCCATCTCTTGGATCCGAACCAATATGAAATGTAAGTGTTTGTGTGAGTGTGTTTTCATTCGTGATTGCTTTATTTTGTTAATTAGAATTTCTTTTACAGCGTTTGTTTGATTTCATGTCTGAACAATGTGTTTAAATTGTGAGTCCAAAACTTTTATGTGACTGTTAACAGCTATTTATGATCCCTATGTGGGCTTAATTAAATTATATGTTCACAGATGGAACTCTAAACAATTCACTCACTTATGGTTTGACATTCAGCATGAACAACTTTATTCTCTGGTGATCCCTAAACTGTAAAAGTTACACTAGGACAGGGAGCTCAGATGCTCCTGCAGTGTTATTTTGGCTGTGATTCTTGTGGTTCACCTGTAATTATCAAGCATTCATCATTTCAACACCACTGTGGTTCCCTTTTAATACTTAGTCTACCTTGTATTTGAACTTGAAAGGAAAAGAATGAATGAGCTTACTGTTAGAGAGTTGACTTGGCTGGGTCCATATAATTTATACCACCAACTCACGTACCTATCCAGTTGCAGGTGTGACAATCAGCAGCATTCATTGCGTTGCTTATGGTAAAGGAGTGATGGTGATATTCAGTGTCAAAGCCCGGCTTTTAATGATTTAATGATTTGCATTCAACTTGTGAAAACATGACTCTGACACTGAAGCTCTTCAGCAGTCTTCTGCCAAGTCTGGAGATATTGTTTATATTATGGTGCAATATCTTCCCTTGGAGATGACAGCCGTGGCCTGAGGTCATTATCATAATGGCGAGATGACAGCGCCTCTCCACTAATTGCTTCCGTTTTGTTCTACCCCTACAGTGCTGCTCGACTCCTCCTCATCGCTCCTCTTCTCGCTGCTATTGGCCCAGCTGCCTGTGTTCACGTCTGCCTCTCCGGTACCGCACAGGCGGCCGACTGACATGGATAAACTGTCCAATCAGACGAAAAATCTAATGAAGCTCACCCAAGAACTGCTGGTAAGTGGAGATCATGACGATTGCCAGTGTCGGCTACTGATTGGAGGAGAGCCTCGACTCGCCCTGAATGTCCCGTGCTAATTGAATTGTTAGTGTGAAGAAGGATGGAAGAGGATGCTGGTCAGTGCGCCACAGCCTGTCTTGATTGAACTTCCCTTAATTGGATTTTGGTGTTAATGTAACCTTTCAGTTTAGGTCACGCCACACTAACTTTGCACCACGCACTGTTGTGGAAACTCACTTTGGCTGAGCTACACAAGGCTTGCTCAGGACTTCAGTTTGACTTAAGCTGCTTTCATTGATGACAGACTGGCTGGAGTCCATTTGCATGCTTAGATCAGAGCAGCAAAAGCCTCAGGGGAGATTTGACTGAGTGATCTCACTTTTAATCCACACTAGACTCGGAAGGGAGGGGAGGTCTGACTCAGCAGCCTCCTGGTCTGCCCGGTCACCTGACTGGTGGTGGTAGCAGGAAGATTGGTGGCCAGTGCCAGTGCCAGTGGACACGCAATGAAATTAATATCAGGTTTTATGGAACTAGGGGGAGTAAACACACATTTACAGTGAGGGTCTAGCAAGATACATGATGTGGTGAACAGGATAGAAAAACAAAACATAAAGTTCTAGGAATCAGTTTAATACCTGCATCCAACTGAGGCTGAACTGCCAAGCATACCATCTGAGAAATGACAGCAAAGTATATCACATGTCTGTTTACATAGAAACATGTTTATGTTCTGCGGCAAGACTGTGGAAGTGAGGATGGAGTTGAAGCAGTTTTTTCTCCTATGAAATGTGAATCACTTGCATCGCACTGACAACTCTGGCCTGAAATCTTATTTTGTTGACAGTCAGGCAGGTAGGAAAATCAGATTTGAGAACTTGGCCGAGATTTGGCCCCAGCTGGTGATTGTGTATCAACACTGTGTTTTAACAGGTGAAAAGAAAGCGGGAACATATCTCTGGATCTTTGGTTACACATGCCTGATCTGGATTCTATTTTTGCATTATGCAAATCTTTAAACTCTTTTGTTCAGGGGATAAAATCAAAAATAGACACATACTCTCTCTAGTCTTGGCCAGTAGACGATGTTCAGAAAGTGTATGCTCTGTACGTGTGTGTGTGTGTGTGTGTGTAGGTTTGTTGCTTTAAAACAACATTACAGGCCATTACAAGCCGTTGTCTAACCTGGGTTCCAGATGTGAACAATCCAGCATCATCAAAGGGAGACAGTATTAGACAGTGTTCAGTAACATGGAAGATTTATTTTTAATTTTCTTTCCTTATTGTGTGGAATTCCACTAAAGAGCGGACAAAGTTAGGAAAGATAAATAGAATGGGAATCCATGGAAAGTCCCTGCTAAAAAGCAATGAAACTGATGCTTTAAAGAGAGAAATGTGTGTCTGGACACACATAGGTCTATATAAGTTTTCCAACGCGACTGTGTGTGTGTGTGTGTGTGTGAGGGAGTCTGTGTGTGTTTGCATGCACGCAGCATGGGTGCAAATTCGTATATGTGTGCATGCATTTGCGTGTATGCATTTTTGTGGCTGTGTGTGTGTGTGCATTGAGGGTTCTGTAAATAGTCATGGTTGTGTAGGTGCGGTGTTTAGTGTTTTGCTTTCGGTCGCCACAGCAAAGTGACTTGATAAAAATCAAAAAAGATTTATCACATTCCAGTATTTGCATTCAGGAAGAAAAAGGCTGGATGCTAAGTTCTGTCGGGTGAGGTCATGATCTACGATGGAGAGAGCAAGAAAAGTAGGATAAGAGGGAGAATTAAAGGCTGAGAAAGATGGAGCAAAAACCACAAAACAAGAGATGAAGAGATCAGAGAGCAAACTAGATGACAAGCCAGTGGTGTGTGTGTGTGTGTGTGTGTGTGTGTGTGTGTGTGTGTGCGTGCGCGCGCACATGCACGCGATGTTGCATGTGCTTGTGCACCTGGTATGAGACGGAGAGGGGGAGAGGAGAGGGAGAGGAGGGAAAGGGAGGAAGGGGAAGGGAAGCAAGGGATGGAGGGGGACAAAAGCAATGGAGACAAAACATTGGGCCGCAAACATAAGTGAGCTCTTATGAAAGACTGACGGAGAGACGTGCGAGACAATGCGGCACATTCATCACTAAAAACATCAACACAAACAACTGGAGGCAAACAGTAGAGCAGGGGAAACACTGCATAACAGGCTATGGTAGCATTAAGCACACACTACCTGTTTACACAAAACATTTCTCAGCACTCATCAGCCTAATGTTGTTATGCTTCTTTACTGATTGGAAATGACGCATGCCGCATCAGTCATCTCCATCTATTCCTATTCATTAGGCCTTCATCTTTATTACTAAATTGTACCACCAATGGGCACAGCTGCCTTGGTAAGGTGGAACTCCACCAACCTGCAGTCGGGTTGTCTATCCCCCTCTGGTGGCCACGATGAGCACTACATCTGCTGTCTGGCCGTAGTTTACAATACAACTCTAGCTGGGCAGCGGCACTGCGTCATTCCATCTTTTTATAGCTGTGACCCTGGAGTTTCCCCACAGCCCTGTGTTGTCTGTCCCACTTGGAGCTTTCTTAGTCACTGCATATGTTGTTATCCTCGCTCCCTGTAGAAAACATCCTGTGGGTTCAGGTCATTTGCTCTTATTGTTGACATTTGGGGTGGCTGAATGTGGGTGAACTCACACTGACCCGATCAACCACACTCCCCTCAGTGAGAGCTACTGTCTCTAAGCACAGAAAACAGTCATCCAATCGAGGTGCTAGACTAATACTTTCCTCATGTTGCCGTGACTTGTCTGAGGATGAGTAAAATTGCGCTGATGCAAATTGCTAATGGGCTGCTCTGTGTCTTGTTTTCTCTTCCAGAAGGAGCATGCATTTGACCCAGACGTGGAGCCCCACAGGTTCAGATCTTTGCCAGAAATGAGCAACAGATCAGCCAATGACCTCAGCAATCTTGAGGTAATGCCCTGATAATGTATTTGTGCGTGACTTTGTGTGAGGGGCTGGTCTGTTTCTATCCACTCAGTTACATCTTACCACACCCATGCTAAGTCTCTAAAGTATGTCTGTGTTGTTTCCAGCTGAAGCCCACACTCTCTCAGCTGCATGCTGACCTGAAGCTGTATGAGCACCACTTTGAGTGGCTGAACAAGGTTTCAAAGAAGCACCATCACCCCGCGGTGCCCAAGCTGGTGGAGATGATCAGAGAAATGAGATCACTCATCAACCTGCTGCACCGTCAGGTAAAGAGCCGAGTGTCCCTGCCTTCAGGGCTTCATTTTACTTTGATCCATGAAGGTTTTGGCAGGAAATTGCATCATTTTCTACAACAGCTTGCTACCACACTTGCATTTACCTTCTGAAGAATAACAATAAATTGATTTTCTAATCTGTCTTTTCACCTACAGATGCAGAGAGTTGAAGCTCCAAGGCTGACTCCGGCGACCCCCTCCCTCCCCCCTCACCTCCCCTATCAGTTTGATGTCCTGCAGTCCAGCCATGAACTTCTTCAACACTTCAAGCTCTTCTGTGACTGGGCATACAGAGCATTCATCAGCCTCAAGCCCAAAGTCCAAAGTGCAGTTCAATGATGACCTGAACTCATTCATTCTTTTCCTTTCTACTACTTGGCTGCAGAGCCAGTGTGGATACATGGAGTCCCGCCTCAGCCAAAGGGGAATAAGGACCATGTCAATGTGCACTGTAGTCAATAGCATCCCTTAAGAGGCCCAAACGTCAACCAATGACATGTGTGTTGAAGAATGTTTCTTTCCATCAGAGCCAATAAGGGATGCACTATACTGCAGCCAGTTACATCCATCAAGATTCCTGTTAAAGCAAACTGCTAGTTTAACTATGATGATCACGACTCCCCAAACTGTCTCCTAAAGGCCTTGTTCATGACCATGTTATTTATGTATTTATTTATTTATTGACTATTAGTAATTTATTTAATTTTATTTATTTGAAGTTGTAATGTGTCACTCTCATCTTTATTTCTGTATTATGGTGAATTTACTTGCCCACACCTTTGTAATCTTTCTTTTTGTCTTGTGTCTCACTGATCCTGGAGAAAAACACAGTAGCACTTCCTAAGCCTATAGCTCTGATGATGACTTTTGTTTAAACTAACTTAATATACTTTGCATTTGTGTATTTCTTCAGTGCATAATTCTTCCAGTAGATGTAGCATACATTTGGGACAGCCAAGGTTTTCACTATCGCTCACACACAGTGCCCTTAGAGTAAACAGTTTAGAAGATGTTAATGTGATCTTCTAACCATGTTAAAAGTGCCATGTCGTACCGTATCAATTGATTGACCTATGAAATTGATTGCATTTATCTGGAAATGTCACGATGGTAGCTGAAGAGAAGTGAATACTTTCTTTTGCACCACAGCCACAGTTTCTATTTGCGATGCCTGTTTCTGGCATTCTGCACGAGGAGGCGTATTTAACGTTGTGATAAAGTTGTATGAATGTGCCCCGTTGCTGAGCACTGATGGACCAGATTAGATTCTTTGCACAAACTTGTTAGGATTAGCCTCTTGGATGAGTGAGATGGCTGATTTTGAACCTGTGCTTTGGGGTAGAAAAGTTTTTTTGTTTTTAGTTAAACACCCAAAGCCTTAAAATACTATGTATTGCGACACTATGTTCTGTACAGGTGTACATAAGTGTACAAGAATGTAAATTGTTGTATACAGTACTTTTGTGTATTATGTTGTTTTCTACAATATAATGTAGATTACTTTACCAATTTTATCACTATAATTTTTGTTCATTCCTATTCTAGTATTTGTTACAGTATTGACTATTTATTTAAGTAACTTGGTGGAACTATTTATTTTGTGCTGCAGTGGAGCAAGTCTCCTATCTTTTTGTACTTTTATACAGTTTTTATTCTTATTTACTATTATTATACCATCATGTTTAAATTATTGTTGTAACATCAAGATGCCTCTTCCACACACTGATTGGCCTCAATGTGAAATATGTGCCTTGGTGAAATAAATACTAAAGAATGTGCATAATGAATTTGCGTATGTATTAGATAACCACAGCCCAACCAACCTGCGATGTGACAGATGGTAGTTAGGGCAGACGCGGAAGATACTACGTTACCCAGAAGTCTATGCGCCGGAGTCAGAATAGCGCGGATAAATATGCATTATAAATAATGCTTCATAAATTATTTTTAACGATCGTGAATCGTGGACACATCACCGATAAGTTATTTCGGTTAAATTTTGAATTTAGAGATATTTCTATGAGAGGTTTAAAAACGTCAACCTGTCTGTTGGAGCTCCTGGCCAATGGTTGAAGCGCATCTATTGCAGCGAACAGCCAATCAGCGTCGCTGTTCTTAGAAGGCGGCATCGGGTGGAGAACTGCTGTTAGTTTGCGCTGTGTTTATTGTTAAGGTTGTGTGGATTAGCACTGCGGTACCCAGTTCCCTTTCATAATATCAACTATATATGTTTAAGATGAGTTAAAGGTGCTCGGTGAGTACTGCTTCAGCCTGTATTCATGCACGTCCTTATCGAGCAGTTTAACGGCGCTATTCCGCATTGACAAGGGCAAGATTAGCTTTAAATGAAGGCCACTAGCTGTTTTTGTTGATACTGTAAAACTGATATTTTCTCTGTGTGTTGTCTGTCGGCTTGCACAGCTGGCCGGTTGCATTAGGATACACTTGTGAGGCATCTTAATGTGTAATTTGAGTGCAGCCCCTGAGTGTGTATTCCTAGTAGGCACCGCACTGCGGGGACGGACAGAAAGGGACTGACGGCCAGAGGAAAGACAGCAGGGAGGGGGGACCAGCTTCATAGACAGGGGGGAGGGAGGAAGGGGTTGAAATTTAAAGGGGACATTCTTAGCAGGAGTTACCAAGTTATAGTACTGTATTTATTTCCATTTCACTTCATGTCAGACCTGTCCTGAGCTGGCTACTTTGGATGACGGCTGGTGTTTCCAGTGGCTGACAGGGAAGGAATTTATGAAAGAAGAAAACATGAACGGAGGAGAGGTGAATAAAAAAACCATGATGCTGCACCAAAACTGATCCACGCCTGCTTCCAAGGAATACCATCATCTGCTACCAGCTTGCTCTGGTGATGGCTAACTCAGTGGCCCTAGTGGTCCAAGCAGAACTCTTACCACCCCAGTCCGCTGCCTCCCTTTCCCCTTTCCCATCCCTTCTTGGCTCAGGAGAGGATGGTGAGGACGATAGGGACAGAGGGGAGCTGGTGGAGGCAGACAAGGAGGTGGTGGAGGGTGGAGAGGAGGTGGTTCTGGACATGGTGGCGTCGTCTGTGTCCGGCCCGGCCCAACAGCCAGAGCAATCGGACCATCCCTTCCAGTGTATGGACTGTGGGAAGAGCTTCAGGTGGTCGTCCAGACTGACTCACCACCAGCGGAGCCACAACAATGAGAGACCATATCGCTGCAATCTCTGTCCCAAGGCCTTCAAGGGCTCCTCCGCTCTGCTCTACCACCAACGGTACCCATGATAAAATTCTTGTTACCACCCCTACAATTGTAATGTTGTTACAATAGGCTCCTGAAGCTGTTGATATACTTTATGTATTGAAGTGAATAGGGCAAAAAATTAATGTGATTCTAACATCAACAGCTAGTGAACAAAATATATGGAGAAAAGACTGAATCCACTTCTGCCTCACTTCTAATTGGTTCAATCTGTCTAACTTAAGCTTAATGGGAAAGTCAAAGTAGTATGAACAATGTAAAAGCCACACTCCATACCAAATAAATAAATACAAGTTTGGTGTCCATATTACAAGACGTATTGAAATGTATTCAATACTGATAATGTGGCACACCTGTAATGACTGTATGTAATTAACTGTGCTGTCATCCTTAATATCTACTTTTCTTTTGCAGGTCTCACTCAGGGGAGAAGCCTTACAAATGTCAGGACTGTGGCAAAGCCTTCAAACGCTCCTCTCTGCTCCAGGTGAGGTTTTCAAACAAGGTCATATTATAATCAAGGATTTTCTCTGAGAAAAGGAAATGCTTAAAAATGAGAGTGAAACTTCACATCTCTATCTCTGTGTATCTCCAGGTCCATCAGAGTGTCCACACCGGAGTGCGTACCTTCTTGTGCCCCTATTGCCCCCTGACCTTTAAATGGAGTTCCCATTACCAGTATCACCTTCGCCAGCACACCGGAGAGTGTCCATACCCCTGTGACACCTGCCCCAAGGCCTTCAAGAACTCGAGCAGTCTGCGGAGACACAAGAACGTCCACCTTGGTCTCAAGCCGTACACCTGCTCAGTGTGTAACAAATCTTTCACTCAGTCCACCAACCTGAGGCAGCACATGAGGATACATACAGGTGAGAGGCCCTACATCTGCAGTGAGTGTGGACGAAGCTTCACACATTCATCAAACCTGGCCCTGCACAAGAACTCTCACTCCAACCTCAATGCAGGAGGGAAGGAGGGAAAGCGGGTAGAAGACGCAGTGAAGGGAAATGAGGTAGTGGAGGTGGTGGTACCGGCAGATGAAGTGACGTCGTCCATGTTGACGGACATGGTGGGGTTTGTAAGCCAGGAAGGAACCGATGGAGTGGGGGTGGGGATGGAAGAAGTGTTTCTGTCAACCGCTTCGTCCGGCCAGAATCCGAACCTTCTCCCCCAGCTCACCCTCACCTCCTCTGGGGATGACGTGTGTGCACCGAGGGCCATCGGGACAGAGGTTCATCTGAGCACAGAAACCGGGGCCAGTGTGCTGTTGTACAGCTGTGGCAGCTGCAACCACACCTTTGGCACACGAACAGAGCTCGAGGAGCATCAGGCCATCCACATGGCTCCACAGGAACACGGTGCCAGTGCGGAGACGGGGCCGGGGGCAGGGATGGAGGTTGGGGATGGGCTTGTGGGAGCTGGCCACCTGCTGGCTGATTTTGAGGAGGTGGTGGAGACTACCACAGTGGCTGAAAACGGACACACGACGGAGGTGCTCCTTGGACTGACGGAGGGGGCAGATGGCAACAACGCAGTAAGTGATTGGATCAAACAGAAAAATGTAAGAAGAGAAGAATAAATCCCCTCCATATTAAATCAAAAGGAATAAAAAGGGAATTGAATTACACTGCCACGTATTTTTTTTGCAACATATTTCTTTGATCAATGTGACACATGTTCACCAGCTCCTAGCAACTGCTACTGCAGCGTCTGTGTCAACTGAAAACAGTGTCAGCATGAGGGATTCAACACTCACTGACTGGTTTAGGCAAAACAAAACAACCCCCCTTCTCCCTAAACTACACATCAGCTGACATAAACACAATGTCAGACTAAATGAATGAGGTGAAACAAAATGACAAACTCTATATAAGTCTACTTAATCTAATTTAATACCTCAATCTAATGCCTGCCTAGCCTGTGAAGTGTTTGAGTTCAATCTGAAGATGTGTTTTCTTTGTATATGCATTACTTCCTTTGGTCTGTCCTCAGAATGTGGCCACCACCCAGGCCCAGTTTGACCTGCTGCAGAGCTTTACCGAGGTGACTCAGAGCTCGGAGACCGTTCAGCCAGAGGCCAGAACCACATGGGCAGGGCTGTCATGTGGCTACTGCAATAAGACCTTCAAGACCAGTGGAGGCCTCAACAGACATGTGTCGCTGGTGTGAATGCCTGTTATAATTGCTCCTCTACCAACACTGTTATACCAGCTACAGTGCTGTACTGTATATTGATCACTGAGATTAATGTATTGCATTTTGAGGTTTCTGTTTAAAAATAATCTTGCCTCATATGTGCCCCTTTTTGTTTGTCCAGATGCACTCTCTCTCATCACAGTCCCGCTCCCAGTTCAGCTGCTCCGCCTGTGACCGCTCCTTCCCCCTTCTCTCCTCACTCCTCACCCACCAGCACTCCCACACCCCAGAGCAACGTCTCCTGGCTGAGGCAGAGGCTGAGATAGTGTGCCCTCCTTCCCTTTCCCTGTCTCTCCCCCTCCCCTCCTCTCCCAGCCAGGCCGACAAGCAGCAGGAAGGCCAGAGGGAGATCCATGTTGACATCATTGCTGTCGGTGAGGAGCAAGAAGAACAACCGGCTAAACCGACCAAAGCCCCCAAAAAGGCTGGTGCCAGCAAGAACACTCCTGCAGGAGGTAAGGACATTTTCATAGCAGCATAGACGCAAATTAGTTGTTTAATATATTTATAGCAAAATAAGTTAGCAGACAACAAATATTTGATCAGATTGTATTGTATTCTATCCCATCTTTAATTATAATTTTCAAACACTTGGATACAGAGAGGCCATACCGCTGTTCAGAGTGCGGTAAAGCTTTCAAAGGTTCATCGGGGCTAAAGTACCACATGAGGGATCACACTGGGGAGAGGCCCTACCGCTGCACTGAATGTGGAAAGAGCTTCAAGAGGTCGTCGCTGCTTTCAATCCATCAGAGGGTAAGGTTCACTCACATCATCAAATTTTATGATTTATGTCACGTAAGAACTTGAGTTTACTGGTTGAGAGGGACTGCAGCTGTCTAGTCAGGTTCACACCCACACAAATTAATGCAGTGTACAACAGACAAATCCAACAAAGCAATAACAATTCCCTTTATTGCAATAACACACTCTGGAGTTACAACTTTCTTGTGAGTCAGTGGCCGTTATTGCACAACACTTAAGTTGTAATAGTTGTAGCATTCGAGTTCATGGCTCCTCCACTTTGATTTTTCCTTCTTGCCACTGTTTTGTGTTGTGAATTTCATTGCACTCTTCCAGTTTTACTCACTACAATGAACTATTAAACTGTATTTACATAATAACAAACACAAACTGTCCAGCAGACACTTTCAGGTTTTTCTTATGTAAATGATTGCTAGAACATGTAAAAAAAAGTCTCAAAACATAACACTAGAAAGTGTTGAGTGTAAAATTTTGTCCACATTCACCTCACCCAGGTACACACAGGTGTTCGGGCATTCCAGTGTCCTCACTGTCCACTCACGTTCAAGTGGAGCTCTCACTACCAGTACCATTTGAGGCAGCACACAGGTGAGAGGCCGTACGTGTGCAAGGAGTGTGGCAAGTCCTTCAAGAACACCAGCTGCCTGCGTAGACACAGTCAGATGCACTCTGGACTGCGGCCTCATACCTGCTCCATCTGCTCAAAGTCTTTCTCGCAGACGTCAAACCTCAAACAGGTCAGTGCAGCCTGTAAAGATTCACTCATGTAGATTCTTAACTATTTGTATTGAATAGATTTGTCTTATCTCAAACTGTTTTCTTCATTTCTCTCCCCTCCTCTCTTGATATTTCACTCTGAGAAGCATGAACGTACCCATTCTGGTGAGAGGCCCTTTCAGTGTACACACTGCAATAAAAGCTTTACACACTCCTCCAACCTCCAGCTCCACCTCCGCACGCACTCCTCAAGCAAGGACTTCAAGTGCCCGTACTGCTCTAAGGAGTTTGTCATGCACTCCTACTTGCAGAGGCACATCCGTACCCATGGCAGTGGTGTTCCACTGCCCTGCCCTGGTGGTGGTGGTGGAGGTAAAGATGGAGTGGCTGTGAAAGCCAGTGTTGGAGGAGTAACAACCACCACAACCCTGCTCAACCCCATCACCCTGGAAGCCTCAGGGAACCAAGGCAGCCTGATCGTTTCCCAGCCAACACTTAATATTCCCCCCAATACCTCCCAGAACTACTTTATGATTCAGACAGCCAGCGGCCTGCAGCTCATCCCTCTGTCATCCCCTACTCCAACCCCCCCACCTCCTCCTCCACCACCACCGCCCCCGTCCCAGCCCCAAAACTTCTTCCTTCTACAGTGCCCCTCCAACAATGGCAGCCAGTCCAGCTTGATTCTCGTCCCCGCGGCAAACAACCCTCCGCCCACTCCGGAGCCTCAGACCCTCCCTGTGCTTCAGACTATCCAAGCACTCCAGCCCGTCCTAAACCAAACACAGACTCAGATGACCCAGTTTCCAACCATGTCACAGCAACAGCAGCAGACCAGGATCATAATCACCAACAATAATAACAATGCAAACACTCATGTTGCCACGCCAACACACATTCTCTCAAGCAACTCCCTGCTGAACAAACCCATATTAGGGAAGAGCACACGGACAGCACGAGGCAGACGGGGACGCAAACCAAAAGCTACTCTTCAGAAATCTGCAACAGCTCCTGTCAGTCAGGCTGCAGGTGGAGCTTCGTCAGTAACAAACTGCAATGTGACCAGTGTTGCACAGCTCGTTACTGCGGCATCATCTGTATCCACAATGTCCCACTGTTGCCTGTCAACGTCTTGCACAGTCCCAAATCTTTCATCTTCTACCACTGTAGCCACCACAGTGGACACCTCAGGACCTCCATTAACCGTCACCATGGTAACACCAGCCACCACAGTAGCCACAGCGTCAGTTTCTTCTCCTGAACCTGCTACTATGGAAAGGACACCTCATACCACTGTGGAGCAAATAAGGACAGCGGAGACAATGGCAGGGAAACAATTTGTGTTATGTTTTGATAATGAAGGACAGGCAAAGGAGGGGATGAATATCGGGGAGGGCGGGGAGTCATATGTGTTACAGATTGAAGGGGATGCATCAGGCGAGGTGATGAATGGAGGAATGGGTGGGGAGGGAAAATCACTTGTGTTGCAGTTCAACACAAATGGCCAAGGTGAAGGAGAAAAGGGGGGAGATAAGGGAGGGATGATGTCACTTCTGCATGAGTGGAGTGGAGAAAAGCAGGGAGAGAGACAGACAGGAGAAGAAGGCAGCCAGAGAGAGTCGTATGTTCTTCATTTCCACACTGAGGCACAAAACAGTGGCTCATCCAGTGCTAGCTTCAGCCAAGGGCAAGAAACCGGCCTGCAGCTTTCCTGCACACCTACCCAAAGTTTGGTGCCACTCGATGGGCAGGAGGTGGTGTTTGAACTTGGGGGTGAGACCAAGATGGAGCAGGAAACGGAGGAGGGTATGCAGATGATAGCCCTGATAGAGGGTGAAGAGGGAATGATGGGAGAAGGGGCAGGTTGTAATGCTGTAAGCGGTGGGGTTACTGACGGCGGAGGTGCCATGGAAGGTATATTTCAGCTGGAGAGTGGAGAAGAGATTGTCATAATAGAGGTCAGCACCAGTAGCTTGAGAGAGGGAAGAACGGAGAGAGGAGAGGAGGGGGAGATCTCGCAAAGTAGCGATGTGAAATATGAGAGTGTAACAGCAGAAGCAAAGGAAAAGTCTGTAAAGGAGCACAACACAGACAACACAGAGGTACCGACATCAGCTGAGGACACAATAAGAAATGGACCTATACCGAACTCTAAAGAGATCCAGTTCTCTAACTAAACCCAGTGTGCTTGTTAGAGAAGAGGAAAGTGTGTGTGTGTGTGTGTGTGTGTGTGTGTGTGTGTGTGTGTGTGTGTGTGTGTGTGTGTGTGTGTGTGTGTGTGTGTGTGTGTGTGTGTGTGTGTGTGTGTGTGTGTGTGTGTGTGTGTGTGTGTGTGTGTGTGTGTGTGTGTGTGTGTGTGTGAGTGAATGCCCCGTTGCTCGTGGGCCAAGTGTGTTAGCACTTTAGTCAGTTATGAGTTCTCCCAGAACTGAGGGAGAGCATGCAGTTAGATGAGTACTGTGTCGTAATCCCATGGTGCCACATACTAGAAATGTTATACATTCAAACAGGCTGTACATGGACCTCGGAATATTCCTAAGTATATTAGCTTAACTGATACTGTCATTGGCAGTTTGTTTATTAAGTAAATACGTTTTTGTGTATAAATGTTGTACATGGCCCGTTTTCTTCACAATGTTAATAGCAAATAGTAACTAATTATTAATAAATTCGTTAATATCTTTCTTCATTTGTCCTCTTTGCTTTTTTCTTTTTTTTCCCTGTAAAAATATACTTTTAAATGGCTATGCATTTGGTGCGCTGTTTACGCCATTACGTTGCGTTTGCCATTCACGTAGCCTTTGCGCAGTGCAGGCTGTACGTACGGAAATGGCGTAGGGCGACACATTGAGATCGTGTAACGGGACAGAAAACAGAGTACGGTTGTATTCAGAAGTCCTTTACGCAAGAAACCACTCGGTGGCCATTCAATCAAATGTGCTGAACCTGCGCGGACTCCACAACAAGCCGACATACATTCAGTGTTTATTTCCCGTTTCCAGTTTAATTTGAGCTGCGTGGCGCAGAAGGTAAGCGGAAATGGGGGGTTCAGAGCAGTAGCGGGGGCTCCAATGTGTCAGGACGGACCGCAGCACCTCTGAATAACCATATAAGGATCTGAACAAGGTCTTATAGCTTTCGACTGTACCTCTGATGGTTGCTGTTAAACGTGCAGATAAGAAGCAGAGAAAACGACGTGCATGCTACACTTGGTGATGGTGACACATGCGTGCTACAAAGCCTATATAATCCCCATCTGTCATTGTTGTTTGGAGAGCCAGCCTAGATGTAATGTCACATTACTGGCTCACTGTAGGGGACGTCTGTTTCAACTAAAACATGACTGTCATAGTGTAGATAACCCAATAGGACACGGACCTGTCTGCCAGTGTGCAACAGTGTCAGTTATCTGCGTGATTTAGTATCAGCCATCCCAAAGTTGCGTTTTACTGTCAAATTACAACCTGCTGCCCATGCATTGTTCTATAAATGTGTTTTTGCAGGCTCTCTGTGCACATAGTGTGGATGCTGGAGTGTGCGATTGACTGTGAGTAGAAACAGTGGTGCAGCAATCCTGCTGTAAGAGCATAAAGCTTAAACATGGTGAGACTGGAGCTGGATCAGGTGGTGATGAGGAGGATGAAGGAGGACGACATAGAGGTGATCAAAGCCCTCATCAAGGTCTGTACAATATAATTAGATAATGTACTCTTTTTTTTTTCCATTTACTCTTGTACTCGCCAGGCTCGTACTGATTGCTTTTTAACTTGCATCCATGTCTCTCCAGGAAGGCTGTGAGGGCACAGAAAACCGTCTCATCCTCCACGTCCTCACTCGCCCACTCTGCCTCTTCATCCTGGCTGTTTTATCCTCAATCCTGCGCTGCCTTGTTCATTCCTTCATCCTGGCCCTTGCTATTCCTGTCTTCCTGCTAATTGTCTTTCTGAAGATCACCATGCCGCGGTCCACAGGGGTTCTGGGCAGCAGCCGGCCCTCCTGGGACTATGTGGGTAGCAGCTATAGAGGGACACAGGAAGAGACGCTGCAAAATCCCTACTGTAGGATCAGTGGCAAGACACCAGTGACTAAAAAGGTTAGTCTACTGCTTTGCTTTTTTTTTTGGTAGCACTTAACTCTAGCAACTAAATGTTGCAGCCAAATAATCATTTTTCTTTTACTCAGCCAAGGCGCAGAATCACACCAAAAGACAAGGACAAAGACATGTCAACAGAGAAGGTCACCCCAGAGAGGGAAATGACAGCAGGGCAGGTGTGGGTAGCAGACTGTGACAGTGATATCCTCGGCTGCATCTTCGTGGAAAGCAAGGCTCGAGTGGGCTACAGGAGGATCTGCAGGTTGGTGACGGGCTGCTGGTACCGCAGGGAGGGCCTGGCCAGGCTGCTCGTCCAGAGTCTGGAGCAGAGAGAGAGGGAGACTGGCACACGCAGGGTGTACGCACACGTGCCCTACCCCTCCAAGGGGGCGGAGGTCTTCTTCAGGAAGCTGGGCTATCAGCATCTTGAGGAGAGGACTGATGAAGATGAGGAGATGAAGCTGGAGGCTCCAGAGAGAGGCTTTCTGGGATACCCGCTTACTAAGGTGTTTTACAAAGACCTGTGATTGAGTGATGATGGACTCAAAGAGAGAAAAAAGTGGCACTGAGCCCTGCAATGGAAGAGCGTGGATCTCTGCTGAAGGTGATAATCATTGTCATTGCTATAACTTGTTTGTTTTTTTAAGTTAATAAATTATTGAATATTTGTGTCATTTATTTCAGTCTATTTGTTTGTTTCAGGTATATTTTTTTACATTTCGTCATTGAAAGTACCATCTCTCCATTTTCATGAAACAGATGGTGATTTCAAAAATGACAGCATGAAGCTTCAGTCATGCTGTTCTCTCATCATTTGTAATGCAATAAAATATTTATGTAAAGTATGTTTCCTAAATATGTTTGTGTTCTTTTTTCAAAAATATGAATATAGTAAAAGGTGTGTGTGTGAGAGAGAGAGAAATGTCATGCATTTGTGTGTGAAACCATACAGATGTGTACGAGGATGTACTGTTACTGTATAGGAAGTATGTGTGGTTTATGTGAATCTGCAGAATTTATTCGCTTTTATCTTTTTGCACTCTGTGTTGCTGTCCTACATGTACTGTATGTGACTCAGTGAGTCTGCAAAAACAGCACTGCCTCCCTTTTCTTTTGCTTTCTTGTTCTCTCATTTTGATTTCTTTGTTATATTTCACTTTGGGAATTCCAAATTGTGCATTCTTTTATGTTTGAAATGGTGGCACGTGTTGGTTGTTAACTAAACATTTTAGTACTGAAACTCTTACTTGAATAATTGATTGACGAGAAATAAATCTGTAACAGTTTCAAGCTTCACTCATTTTTATTTCTTTATTTTTCAATTTAGAAATAAAAAACATTTTCAAGTTATAACCTCTCAAATGTAAGGACATATGCATTTTAATCTAATTATAAACTTAATGCCCTGAAGTTGTGAGCTACTTCAAAACACTGGACTGTAGAACCATTAATAAATATATAATTAACTGAAGTGTAGATTAATTTATAATGAAAGTAACTATTAGTTGCAGCCCTAAAATGTTGAATTTAATACAAAGAGTTAAACAAAATCACACTTTAAATCTACTTGGTAATTAGTGTTTCAAAACTAATTTGCATTGCACATTTCAACAGAGTAAATTAAAAGTATGCATGAGTATTCTGACTGAAGAATGTGTGTGGTTTGCAGGTGAATGGCAGTTTATGTGACTAAGTGGGGAAATGTACACAGCCCCAGTCTGAGGCTAACCTTAATATGGTTAGCAGCCCTCTCGCTCGCATTGCACATCTACCTTGTGCTAACCACAGACGATGTCAGTATAGCATCAATGTGCCACATATAAACACCACAGGATGTTTGTACAGTCTTAATGTGTGTTAGAATGAGGCATATCTTGCCTGCTGTGAAGACAAATACAGGCTTATATCTGACTGCAAACTCTTAATCATGCAAGCTGTAGTGGAAAATCACTGTCCTTTAATTAACTTTGATGGAAAAAAAAATAAACAAGACACCCGGTAACATAACAGTGCCGTAACATGCACAAGTAAGTGTGTGGTCAGGCCATTTTCACCTTGTGAAAGCTGTATTTTTACTGGTGACACTTCTTGGTCATCATCAGGTTGTTTCTTCATGACTGTCAAAGAGCAGACACCTGTTAGCTGGGCCTCTACCCGCTCGATCTGTAGCTATTATTGTTGTCAGGAAACAGATGTGAGTTCACACACTGGAAAGAAAGTCTGTTTGTGACTGTGGTCATGTGCGTCTGCACGGTATGGCTGTGTGTGAGTGTTTGTGTGCGCGTGTGTAGGGTGTGGGCGGGTGGGTTTCGGAAAGTATGACTTGGCATTTCCTACACCCGGTTTCTGCCCCTGACTACGGGTTAAATGCACAGCCATGTCTGGCCATACTGTAGTACTCCACCACACACACACACAGTGCACAAGAGGGGTCGTAGTGCATGTGAGCGTTACTGTGTGACTGCGAGCTGACCTTGGTCAACTGTGGTCAAACCCAGAGCGCTGGGTGGGAAGTGGTTACATATAGTTTGGCATTTGATCAGCCTCTTGAAGTCAAGAAAAGACACATGCACACAAGATCAAATGTGCAGAGACATTAAGCTTAGTGCACTGTCAGAGTAATGCAATATGATGTGAGGTCGCTCGGAGCATGCAGACACACATACACATGAATCACTCTAAATTTTGGGGCACCACACAATCATAGGATATATTAGATAAATTTGTTCCAGATGATGTATAACATGTAGACTGTGTTAATGACATGTTCATACAGATGGCTAACACACACATGCGCACATACACACACACAGATGAGCTCCAAAAACAGCTACCCTGGGAAACGGTGAATTCCCCAAACCACAGAGTGCATGAGAGGGTGAGGGGAGTCATGGGAAAGCAGGATGCCTGCATGCAGTGCCACTGAGTGAGCAGACTGAGCCAGAGCTAAAACAGACAGAGCAAAGAAAAGACGAGAGCAAAATAATACACATCCTGATTTGGCAAGGACGGATGACAGAATCTGATGGTTCAAAGGCTTATGAGTGAGATATATCCACACACTGTGGTCGGTCAGCTGGACGGCCGTTCTAGCAGACACGTAGGGTGAGGGAGGTCGATTACAGTTCTGCTCCCAGTCTGACACAGATTGGGAAAACCCAGATCAGAGGACAAAGTAGGTGTCAGGGCCTCCGAGGTCTGGGAACGCCTATGGCTCCACCAAATCTTGAGGCCTCGAGGAAGTGGGGGGACTAGGTAGGTGGAAAGGCTGAATAACAGGAGGAGCCGGTGGCGACCTCGCTGTGGATCAAGGTGAGAAGGTATCTGGAAGTTTTTACTAAAAGATCTGGGAAAACCAAAGTGGAGAGGTCAGACTGAATGAGTCTCAAGTGTTTGGAAATTTCCAGCCAGTTGGCTCAGTTTACTGACGTCTGTGAAAATCTCAAAAGGTTACAAATCACGTCAGACACTATTTGGTAAAATCTGTGTTGTACAATCTGCCTCCCCAAAAAGATTCCTTTCCTGCCTTGTGCCAAAATAATGTGCCAAATGAGTAATTTATCTATATCTTCAATTGTTTTGCAGTGAGACAAGACAATCCATCCATGTCCTTTGTATAACGCCCCCTGAACCTTTTTGAAAAATCTTTCTGTCCAACCAGAAACTGCCTTTGTTGTATGCAGGATGTTTATGTTTAGAGGTATACATTCTCAGTTCCCTCCCTTTAACCCCCAACACACACACACACACACACACACACACACACTTTCGCTCTTTCTCATTTACTTATCATTCATTCACTTCATTTATTACCCACGCCCGCCGAGTGACAAAGCAAAGCGCGTCTTTCAAAATGATTACAAAGCTAGACAGGTGAGCAAAATGGATCCATTCTATTTTTATGCTTTTCTATTTGACACATTTTTATAAAGATTTCACATACATACGATTAATGGAAAAAAGTCTGAAAGTTTTTCTTTTTTAATTTTTTAATAAATGACGATACTTTGATGCCAATAGAAGATCATTTTCAGGGAATTCTGTTTCGATAATTATAGAACACCACCTTTTAGCACTACCAATTGAGGTTTCAGTATTAAGCATTAAGAGTAATGAACAACTGTGCCAGTTTCACTAATGGCTCGTGAAAGTGAGAGCAGAAAGCAGTGAACGCTAGTTGTCTTCTGACTGTCCATCACTCTCATTTGGTTAACCACAGGTTTTACATGAGTTTATTGTGCTAACTTATTGGACTCAAACTTTGATTCATGTGTGAGTCATCTGAAGAATAAACTAAAATGGTAACTTAATTAGTTTCTTTGTCTCAGACTTTCCCGACATGAGAATACTGTCGTTGGTGAATAGTACTGAGATTATCTTTCACCATAGATGTTGGTCTATGAAACTTTTGACAACGGCATTATTACTGATGCAATGAGTTTTTTAAAAATGGATTTAGTCTTCAAAAAAAACTTTAAATATTCTGTACGTTGCACTAGTGTTTTCTGTTCAACCTGCACTACATGTCACTAGAAAATAAAAAGGGAACCTTTTCTCCTCTTGTCTCAGTGTGCTTTTGCCCCGAAAAAAGTTCATCTACCACTACAAGAATGTGCGGTGGGCAAGAGGCCGGCATGAGACATACCTCTGCTTCGTAGTGAAGAGGCGAGTGGGGCCAGACTCCTTATCCTTTGACTTTGGACACCTCCGAAATCGTAATGGCTGCCATGTAGAGGTAAGCAATGTGAATCAAGATGAGGGAGCAAATGGGCAGGGCCTGTTCAAGGGAAAGACAGGAAATAAGTACTGAAAATACAGGATGATTGTATCTCTCTTATTATCTCTCTTCTCCTTTTTCCCCAAAGCTGCTGTTCCTGCGCCACCTGGGAGCCTTGTGCCCCGGTTTGTGGGGCTATGGAGGTACTGGAGAGAGGAGGCTCAGTTACTCCATCACCTGGTTCTGCTCCTGGTCTCCGTGTGTCAACTGCTCTCTCAGAATAACCCAGTTCCTCAGACAGACACCCAACCTTCGCCTCAGGATCTTTGTCTCTCGCCTTTACTTCTGTGACATGGAGAACAGCCGTGAAAGAGAAGGCCTAAGAATGCTGAAAGAAGCCGGCGTGCAGATCACAGTCATGACTTACAAAGGTGGAGGCTTAAATTGGTGTATATGATGAAGTAGAATATGAAGAGGGCGCTGATGTGTACATGATTCTAGAGCGGCCAAGTCCACCTAAAAAAGCCATTGTTTTCCTTATCATGGTCGCTCTCTGGATGATGTCAGCAACAGTATTTTTTCCTGTCTCCTCAGATTTCTTCTATTGCTGGCAGACCTTTGTGGCTGGGAGGCAGAGCAGATTCAAGGCCTGGGAAGAGCTGCACCAAAACTCTGTTCGCCTGGCCAGAAAACTCAACCGCATCCTCCAGGTAGACCATTAACCACACAGCACGTTTTTCTTCATCCAACAGAACTAGGTCAAACCAGTAATGACTTGTTTGAAATTCTAATAATAATATGTTTTCTCTCTTCCTTTCTCAGCCCTGTGACACTGAAGATTTAAGAGATGCCTTCAAGCTTCTTGGACTGTGAAACATACCTGAAACCTCCTCTGCAGTAACCATTAAGTGTATCATTGAGTATGTAGCGAAAAAGACATGTTGGTGTTGGTCCGTCACTACAACTGCTTAACTGAGAATGAGAAAAACTGAGAAAAAATAGCTTTCAAGTTGTGGCAAGGCTTGTAATGTTACATAACTTCTGCTTAGCTGTTCCTGTAGCAATGTGGTCATATGAAATAAAATTATTTACAATGAGACATAGCTAGTTTTTGTATTATTGATTCATACTCATGTTGAGGACTTGTGATGTTAGCTTGTATGTAGCTCATGCATGTATGAAGAGAACTGGACACAACTGCAGTGGCGCATGAATTTAAAAAAAATCCGACTTCCGGGGCGTAAAATTGCCCGGATCTTCCGCATTTGCAGGGTCCACGGAGTCTGCGCACTAGCGTTTCGGTTCTATAGCCCCTCCCCCGCTGTAATGGATGGGAAGAAAATAATTTAATCGTTTGACTCTGCTAGACTTCCCAAATGTTATCAGACCGAATAGATCAAATTATGATGGTGAAATTAGCCACTTGTGTATCTAAAAAGGAATTATCTGCTGATTTACAGGCGTCTCTTTCAAAATGTAAGCCCATGGGGAAAAAGTATTTTTGGGGCCCAATGGCATCATGTGACGGACGCCATTGTTGTAATTAAACGGGTTGGCCACTATGAATGCTTGATGTAGCTAGCTAACACGGGCTGCACACTTGAGAGATACTGCAGTGAAAAATTACTGTACTGGCGGAGATACAAATATCGAAGAAAGTTCGTACATCCAAATGTTCTACATCTTAGTCCCAAATATAAATCAAACACACTTGGTGTAACCCTAACGTTACCGTCTGGTAAATGCGGACTTGTTTGAAACACTAGGCCCCAGCTCAGCTTTAAACCACCTAGTTAATGTCACTTGGGTAATGTAGTCATTTTGTTTGACTTAAACTCGCCGTGGTCAGTAAACTGGCCTCTAAGTGTAAAAGCAGTGTGATGCCCCTTTAAGGGCACCACCGACACCGTAGCAGTGACCACTGGTCGCCAGCTCGTGCGCCAATACACGGTGTATTACGGTGACGTTGCCGTTAACGTTAACACGTTAACACGCCACTCACCGTCACCACCGACCGAGTGTCAGTCAAGATGGCGACCGAGGGTCAGTGCGAGTACGAGTCGGTGCTCTGTGTCAAACCTGAAGTCAACGTCTACCGGATCCCACCGAGAGCATCCAACCGGGCTGTCAGGTGAGGGGAGGGGGGGGCAGGTCTGTGTCCCAGCATCCGTCAGGAGCTGCGGCCGTCGGGGGGCCGTTGCCTCGGCGACGTCCGTGCGGAGCTCATCCCCTGATCACGCAGCCTGAGGTGACAGCGGCCGTAGTGTCTGTACTCGGTGTCTTTGCCGAGTATTTACAAGGTCATTAAGGAAAATACGCAATTAACTGTTTGGGTGTCTGCGCTGCGTTTGCACGCTTACAGAGCACAGGGCTGGATTTGCCACATCTCTGTCGGTGACCGTGTGTTTATGTGGTTTCCTCCAGTGGCACGCCAGAGGAGGAATAATGCTTACACTGCTTAAAAGTTCAAGTGATTTTATAGGACAGTCAACACTTTAATGACGCTTGATTTTGCTGCAGGGACTCTCAGTTGGCTTGTCTGACCTTCTAAGTAGTCTGTAGTATAGTCTGTAGACAGCATCCCTGGAGCTGTAAAGTAGTCCTGCTCAAGGACACTACAGCAGGATCAATGCAGTTTGATGCCAAGGGACTTTAACATACAACCCCACTGAAACAGAGCTCTGTCCTGTGAGACACCTTTTGCATAAATGACCATGCAGGAGAGCTGTTGCTTTGATGAAAAGGTTGACATTGAATTGTTTACCCCATTTTTCATTGGCTGGTGCTCCAGCCTGACCCAGCACAGCTTCATCTGAGTGGACACAGCGCCAACCAAACAGTAGCACAGGCCTGCGTCCCATGAGACACACGATTGGTTAACCAGCGACCATATGTATAGTGAGTAAGGCCGGTGACGTAATATTTCAGCCTTAAGATCTCAGTGAAATTCCCGTCTGATGCCTTAGTCACGTTCTCTTCTCATAGAAAATTGCCAACGCAGAACTACAGTGTCTGCGAGTGTTGAATCATAACAATAACACACACACACACACACACACACATATACACAAATCTCCTGTTTTCCTGCACTGTTGCAACATCAGTCTCAATAAACAGCTGTCACCACTCCACCTACATCACGCTGTCTCCCTGACCGCCCCGTGTGTTTGTGTCCCAGGGCTGCAGATTGGAAGCTGGATGCTCCTGACTGGACGGGACGCATGCGTGTGACGGCTCGGGGCAAAATGGTGTATGTGAAATTGGAGGACAAAATCTCTGGTGAGAGAGAGAAGCAGACAGGACAGTGTCATTGTTTACTGCCGCTGTTGTAAATCCTTTCACTGTGTAGTCTCCTGCTCGCTGCCCCCCTCTCTGTTACTCATCTATTCCAAGGTGACCCAGCCCACGTCCAAGCAAGCAGTTTATTTTGAAGCAAACAGGCTGATAATCTCTGTCTCTATAAGTGCATTACAGGCATTTGCATGCTTCTTGTCCTCAGATTACCCCTCACATGATGCATCTTTGATATGATCTGAATATTAGAAGTTGGCTACATCTCATACATCTACATATTTTTTTGGACAGAAAAGAAATTTACCTTCTGGCCCTTTAAAAAAAAAAAAAAAAAAAAAAAAGTTCTACGTGTCTGTTCGTGATCTAAATTGCCACTGGATTGATTTGCCAACACTTTTCTTTTGTTCTGCCCTACAGGGGAGCTGTTTGCTCAAGCACCAGTGGATGAGTTCCCTGGCATTGCAGTGGAAACGGTTAGCGACTCAAGCCGCTACTTTGTGCTCCGCATCCAGGATGACAACGGTGGGTAAACTGATGCGAAATGTGCTTGTAATTTAGAGGATAATAAGGTGTTATGACCCAGAGCAGAGGTACATTGTTATTTTTTATGCCGAATCTTGGAAGAATTTTAATTATAGTGGACAGATTATTGTGGGAAACTGTAAGTTTTAGTGTGCTTTTTTTCTACCTCACAAATTCCTTACTAAAGTCTAACCCTTGTTTGCTGTGTTCATTTCTCTCATAGGCCGCAGCGCGTTCATAGGCATTGGGTTCGTAGACCGAGGCGATGCCTTCGACTTCAATGTTGCCCTTCAGGACCACTTCAAGTATGTAGCAGCTTCATAGTGTGCCATGAATCATAAGCAATTCACTCCTTAATGTATTAATTCTACTTTAATAAATCTAACTATCGTCTTCTCCAGGTGGGTGAAACAGGAAACTGAGTTTAAAAAGCAGGCGCAGGCTCCAGACAACACTCCTAAACTGGACCTGGGCTTCAAAGAAGGACAGACCATTACTCTCAATATTGGGGTAACATCATCTTCATTAAATTTGATTGTGCAAAGTTGGAACATTAGTGGAACAGCAATATTGCTTTAATTTTGGAGACAAGTCTTTTGAAAGCACTATAATGCATCCTGATGCGTCCTGAATCACCAAATGTGCCATAAAACAAAACAAGGGTTTCATTTTGAGTGTAAAAACTCAGGCCATAACGTTTGATATGTTTTCTCTGCTATTCATGAACTTGTATAAACCCACACACACACACTCACCCAATTTTTGTTCCTTTTCCAGCAATCAAAGAAGAAGGACCGATCCCGTCCGCAGAGTTCAGGTGGTTTCGGGCTTCTTCCGCCTCCTCCAGGGGGAAAGTTAGCCCCGCCCCCTTCGTCCAGATCTACCAATCATAACACACAACCAGCTACAGGAGGAAGTGACACCGGTAGGTAATTGTAACCCTATGATACGGAAAGCTGGAGAGGTCATGTCTTGTGTGTTGTTTTCGCATTATCAGGTTATAGACTCAGTTGCCAGTTTATTAGGGACGCCTAGTTTAAACTGTATGCAGCCTAATGCAGCAGTCCTACAATGGATCCCTCCTTCATGATGGTTATAATAAATTTTTGTTGAAACTGTTTCAGAGAGGTGCGGATTTAACTGTTAGGTCATTTTGGAGGACGCAGTTTGTGGAGCTGTTGGAGTCTGTAATGAATTATACAGAGAGGTGTTTCTGTTATTCAGCCTAGCCTCATTTATATAAATGGGACAAAATTACAGAAACACCTGCCAGTGTAACGTGATACAGTTCAACAGCACCACAAAGTGCCTCCTCCATGACCATAAGAGGTGTAGATTCAACCATAGAGTTGAAGGTTTCAGCAAAAACTGAGCATTATAACCTTCATGACAGTTGGATTTATTGCAGGACTGTTGTGTTAGACTGCATTAGTTTTAGCTATGCGTACCGAATAAACGGGTGACTAAGTGTTAATACATCATGATCTCTCTCTCTCTCTCTCTCTCTCTCTCTCTCTCTGTTAACCTGTAATCACAAAATGATTATTCCATTATGATGAGAATTCAATTTAAATGGTTTGTTATATCAAGACCACACAATAACTGTATCTATATCTGTCCACCACAATTACAAACAGTAGGTAAAAATACAGGGAAAACTACATTTGGAGACAAATTTTTTTCGCCAACATAACTGTGGGTGAGCATAGCATTGTTACTGTGGAGATAGTGCACCTGAGCACTACATCTTAACTCAATTTTTTGGAAGTCTGAGCGTAGGGAAACGTTAAACACCGTCAACCCAACCATCCACTGTATAGCAGCTTTAGTTCAGTGTTCGACCTGCAGCTAGATCAGTGCAGCTGTTTCACTCACAGAGGGATCTGTTTACCTGAGTATAGCACCTCAGACGTTATACAGAATGAAAGTCCATTTAAATGGTCAATATAGCACGTTGTTGAAAGCTTTTATTTCTTTGGCCCCACTGAGGACTGATGTAAACCTGTTTCCAGTGGAGCACTTGTATCCACAGTCTTTACAATGAAAGTGGTGAGTGCAATGTTATGCTGACCTATAATATACCTATAATAATCCTAGCCTAAAGTATGACAGAGAGGCTCCAGTTGTAAAATGCAAGAATTTTCCTTTAAAAACACGTTGTTTTTCCCATCTTCCCTGGCTTTCTGCAGTCTAGATGCATTCTGTAGCCAGCCGAATACAATGGAGGTGAATGGCATTGTGTTTAAGATCCTCAAAACTTTGAAAAACATTTGGCAATGTTCAGCAGCAATTTGCCTTTCCACAAATAATGTCCTGATTTCTCAGGATAATCCACTGACCTCGCTGCTGCTTTCCTTGCAAACTACTCCCTACCAAATAAATAGACCACGAAAGAACTGTAAATAATCAGGTGGAATATCAATAGTAAATAGGAAACTGTGTATGGAAGTCAAATGTAACTTTTCATTTAACTTTTTCAACTCCATTCACCTCCATTGTGTTTGGGGGGTGGCAGAAGTTTCAGAGATATCTCAAAACCGCAGCATATATTGCATATATTTCTTGAAATCCCACCTAAAACTCTGAATTCTCTGACAGTCACATCAGACATTTGTATTTTTGCATTATGTTTCTGATTTGTTTTATTTATTTTTAACCACTAGGCTGTTTACTAGACCTGGACTCCAGTAACTCCAACTCAGCGGCTCCAGTGAACCCTCCAGCCAGCTCTGACCTGTGGGGAGACTTTGACTCTGTTTCCCCGAAGTGAGGAGGGATTAGTTTTGTTTTTCTCCCTCTTGTCTCTTTTTATGCAGTACTTTTTGCAACTTTATTTTCCCCGTTATGGGGTCCCGTATCTCTCCCTGCCAAGCAGGGTAACAACCACGTTCTAGTTTGTTTTATTTTAGCTCAGGTCCTTGTGGCTTGTGTTCCTAGCCAGAGATACACCCAGACCTCACAGTCCAGTCTTAATCAGAAAGAGGTAGATATATATATATCTATATATATAGGTCATCCCCACCAATGCTCCACCACATCCTTCTTAGGGATCCTCTTCCTTCTCTCTGTCTGTATATCCACTCTAGCTCTAGCTTCCATTCTCCTGTTTGAAATCTGCCTTTGCCCCCTTTTCTCCTCCTCTCTATGTTTTATTTGCTAATCTCAATCATAGAGTATACATTATAGAAATATGAACAAGGGAGACAAAACTAGACTCATCTCATGATGAAATCTAATAAAACATAATAATGAATGAATTTTATGTACAGAGAATATTTATTTTAAATGTATATATTGTCTGTAGTTTGTAATTATTGTCATTGGTGTCATCACCTGTATGTACTGTAGCTTATTTTTCTCTAAGTCCCCAACAGTGGGACTGACTATATGCACTGACTGGCAGTCCGGTCTGTCTGTGTAGTTAGTAATGCATACAGTCTGCATTTAACGCAGGGATTGTTCAAATCTTAGACTTAGAATATAGTGAAGTTTACCATAAAGTTATTTTACTTGAAAGAAACCTGTTAAGCTGCAGCTGATTTAGAGCAAAGACACTCTCTCTAGCACTCTCTAGTGGGGTCTGGTGGCCCCACAGCATTGTTTTGGGAGAGACATTACATTGAGCTACAGCTGTTACACAGATATTTCACTGGGTCATGGGCACTGTATCCATTGTTTGAGCTGTAAATCAGTGCAAAGCGACAGGGAAGTAGGAGTGTCGGATGCGATAGGGTGTTACCAAAACAAAGAGAGGCATCAAGTGCTTTTATCTTCGCCTCAAGGGGAAATGGAGATGATTTAGTCCGTGTTATGTCATCTCTACTCAGCACAGCTGTTAAAGCTGTGACTGGTGAGTCATTTAGGTCACGACCTCTCTCCTTCTCAATGAATAGGTCTGTGTTTCTGCACTATCCTGTCAGTCTGGGGAGAACTTCTACTTAATTCTCAGTGACAAGCTGGTCAGGTCGTAGACCTCTATCGCGGCATGTTGTACTGTACAAACGAGTTTTAACTGTGAATTTTGATTCCGTGTTAAGGTTTAATGTTATAAATGGTATTCTGATGCAGACAAATGCAACGTGGGATCAAGCTAGTCTGTGTGATGCAGTGTTTTGTTGTGATATTGTCATGTACAGAGAGATGGAGTATGTCGCACTGATATCCCATGCACATGTGTTGTGACAGATGACAGTGACACGTGGTGTGATGATGGACGTTGACTGGGACACACTGAGACTGTGTGAACGTGAAGCCCGAACAATATTTGTCAGTGTTTGTTTACTGTTGAAATTATATGCATCTCTCCCAAATGTTACTTGTTATTCAAACTGTATATGTGTATGGAAATGTATATGGAAATGAATATGCAAAGAAAAACAAAGATATCACTCAACTTTCATTTGTTGTTGTTGTTTTTTTCTCTTGAATTAACAGTGAAAAAGAACAAATGAAATAACTTGTGAACAAATGTTATATTTTTTGGATACATAATACTGGATTGTCAGTTAGTGCCTTACAATCCACAACAGAGTGGGTCTTTCTTTGTACAATGAAATGACTCAGTGCTGCTATAGGCCCATTACTACAGTACCTTAAATGGGTCGTAAAGCATGGAAGACATGATCCGTGTCCAAAAACACACAGATGAAATCAGCACACCTTCAGAATTCACACATAAAAGACTAATACATGAACATAGATACGACTCAGCACACTTGTGTGTTTGTGTGAAAGAGAAAGAAAGAGACCCCCAGGTGTCGAGCGGTGGATTTATGGTGTTATGGGTTGTTTTTAAGATGACGCCCCTGGTTTGTGTCTCTAAGGGGCTCCATCCTCACCCGAGGCCACATTGCCATCCTGGGCCCATCAGGCCTTGTTTGCCCAGGTTTTGGGGTTGCTAGGGCGATTGCGACAGCGTCTCCTATTAGATGACCTCTCAACACGCCTGGGCCACCCGGACCGCTCTCTGCACAGTTCGGCTGTAATGTGCAAATGACACAAACTTCTGTGAAGGCACGATCACGAAACCCGACATCATGCTTGTTTTACATGTAGATGGTCTCACCTTTCAGATACTCATCCTGCTGGCACACAGTCCTCATACAGATCTCATTGTTGATCACGTAGACACGAGGCAGGCTGCATCAGAAACAGGATTAAACATTAGTATCACAAGTATTGTAAATATCTGTACACAGTTTGACCTAGTCTGACAGTCTGTACTGTGCACAGTTTAAGTACTTGCACTCAAAGGATTTTCATTTACTCCACTACATTTATCTGATGTTTGTTGTTATTTTTATTTTGCATATTAAAATCTTACACACAAAACATAATCAGCATATGTTTAACTTCAAGATTAAATTCACCACTTGGACATTAAAGTGCTACTTATTAATTTATGTATGATATATTATATCATTATTTTAACATAACATCTGTAATATCAAAACTCTTTTCTCGCTCTTCTGCTGCATAATGAGTACATTCAAATATGATACTGATACCGATAATGCTCATATGTTTTGACTTAAAGGCCCTGAAATGGTTTATTTAACTCGTTCTTATTTTGAGCAATAGAGTTTTACATGAATGAACTGTTTTGTGCCAAAGTTAGAACAGTTGAAGTGTTTCACATGAGAGTTATCTGCATTTCTGTTGTCGTCTCGGTGGCGACTCAGCCGGAAAAAGATGATGTCACATGCTGCTGTGCATTAATCAGAGTTTGGCAGCAGGTCAATCAAAATGTGATGAGCGAAACTGTGAGCCAGACTAGTATTTTGACATTGTGGTGTCACTACTTTTAGTAAAGAGTCTGACATTTGCGATACTCCGTGTGGATTCAAGCTACAGTTATGGATGATGCCATTAAAGTAAGTGGGACACCAAGACATTTCCCGCTAACTTCTAAAAGTCATTCTGCAGGTAAAAAGCAAATCACCTGTAGAGACACAGGGCACCAATACATCTCTTGATGGGCCGGTGAACCGAGTACATCCTGGTGCAAGGATACATCTCCTCCCTGCAGTCTGCAGAGACAGAAGATACATAACACGTTGAAACTGAATCGATTGCAATGATGAGATTAAGCCCAAAAGAGCCTCTGCTAGCAGTTCATGGGGCCTCCTGAGAGGCAGTTAACAGGTCATCTCCAGTCTGCTGTCACTCACTGGCTGGCAGGGTGCCCCCGGGTGCCTCAGTGCTCTCTAGAAACAAAGAAAGAAAACACGATCAGCTCGGGGAAAACACCTTACCAGTGACCCATTGCAGTGAGTCACAGACGGACAGATGTCGTGCAATATAACCCGTCCTGATCTGAAGTGGGACTTATGAGGAGAGGAGTATTACCAGCCGGCTGGGCTTGGGCTACAGCTGTGAGCGCTGTGGAACAGAAACCACATGAGGGGACTGTTTCGCAACATAAAAACAAACACACAGCGACTCAACCATAATTAAACAAGATGATTTGTGTGTTCTGTTTGGCAGCGTTACCGTGGAAACTGCAGAGGAGCAGGACCACTGGAAGGCTGCCCATTCCTTCAACTTGTAAGAGGTAAACTTTACGAGCTGGAGGAAACCGAAGAGGAAAAGAGTCAGGGTGATTTCACAGAGTGGAACTGTTCAATATCCTCACTCAAGATGTTTGCACTGTTGATGTTTCCTTTAATCTGCTTGCATACAAATGCTCCAGGTCCCTGTAATGTTTTCCCTGAAGTTTTTCTCCGGCTAAAAACACGAGAGTAGTGCAATATTTTGGATAACAGACAAGCTGTCATCGTTAAAGACTGATGTCATTTTGCTGTGGAATAATCTGCTCTACAGTGGATTCTTTTTTACTTTGGACTGCTTGTACACAAGTAAATAAAGCAGCAGTGGTGCAACCACAAGAAAAACTTTTTAAATGATACTCTCCACCTCTGAAAATGTGTTTTCCTTCTTTCTCCTCTCTCCTCTCCCACCCTGCATCATTCCTCTCGTGATGTGTCAGTGCAACTTTGGAGTCCAAGACGTGAGCTCTCTCAAAAGAATGTGTTTTTTTTTTGTGCCCTATTTGAGCACCCCTCCGCCCCTCCTCTGGTACAGTCGCACATTCTTTTCCAGCTTTCTTTTCATAGAACATATCGTTGCTTTCCAACTGTACCAGCAGCTCTGAGCAAGACAGTTTTGTCACAAGTTTTGTCTTTTCTGCTCCGATAATTCCAGTGTCATACATTTGCAATTACTGAATTGAAAACCCTGGATTGTCCTGGTTTGGCACTGCATGCCTCTGTTGATCTGTTTGTGAGAATGACATGTTTTTCACTGCTTGCACTCACTGAACTCTGTATGCAACCATACAGCACAGAACTATAAGATATAAATTCTGAAGTGAATCAGGTAATCAGCCAAGCATTCACCGTTACATTTCATGTTTACATCTAATCAATAGGAGATATCCTCCCTTTAATATCTTTGGATATGAGATATCCTGCATGTGTAGATGCTCCTCTGTGTATTTCCTACAGCGTGTGGTCAAATGAGGTGAATAAGAAAAAAGAAGAAGCGTAATTAACTCGTACTCACAACTTTTGCTGTCGTCCACAACTGCTTTAGTTTTTATGAATCTTTTGTCTTCTCTTCTTTCCCCTCCTTCCCTCTCCTTCTCCCTCCTCCTCGTCCTCCTCCCCCTCCCCTTGTCCTCCCAGCCATCACAGTTTTCTTGCTTTTCACTTTTTTCCTGCGCCAATCCGGTAAAAAAAAAAAATGCTGCTACTATCTGATGTGTTTCATGTGAAGAGTTTTACCCTTTGGTTTACACACTTTTGTGTTTTTATTAGTCAGACATTTTATTAGTCAGATATTCAGTTCCAGTATTTTAGTGTCAGTGTCTTGTCACCACACAAAGCAAACTTTCAGACTGTCAACACGCATAAAAAGTACAGCAATTTGCTCTCGTTCATGAAACAGGCTCCATTAAATTTGTATTTGAGTTTTCTGCCCTTTTCTTTAAATGATACACATTTTTTAAATGTGTATAAATTGTTATTGTAAATGAAATTGTGTTTATTTAAGCTAACATCAGAGATGCAGTCTGATCTGAATGTACTCGCCATATATCTTTCTCTTATTTCAAAAGCATGTCGATTTCTATCAGCTGCGACAAGTGATGTTTCTCCTGTAATCTTCTTGGATTTGTTTTCATGTTAATGGAGAAAATAGATAATGGGAAAATATTGAAGCAATTCAAAGAATCAAATGAAGAAAGGCATCCAAGCACAGTGGGCCTCAAGTGTGGCTTTTGCCTACTTATTATATCCAGCAGGTGGAGCAGTGCACATAGAATATGGTCTCTGGCTCCATTACGCAGCCCCATGCAGAGGTCAGTCGATTACTGATGGTTGAGGCCCGTCTTTGGTTTCCTCTTTAACAAGTCTAATGTGAGTTAAACAGAAAATCATCCACCCTAATCCAGGTTATCTCTGCAGTAATAATCAGTGACAGTCCCCTGTTTTGTCCCCCCCCCAAGTCATGTGTTGCACATCCTGAACACGGGTGGTTTGAATTCACCATGGTAACCACAGTTAGTTTAATTTATTGCTGAAACGGTGAGTTGATTAAACTGCTGGTAGAAAAATCTGAATAAAAAAAGTGATCAGTGGTTTAAGCCAAAACACCAACTGTTTTCTGATTCAAGCTCGTCTGTTTTATATCATTTTAAACTGGATATATATTTGGATTTTAGAGTGTTGGTCAGACAAGAGGAGACATTTGAAGACGTGCCCTTGGCCCCCCTAGGAAATGGCAGTATTATACTATTTTCTAATGAGTAATCAGTCAGTAAATGAATGTAAAAATCTAGTCTAATTTATTTCCACAGGATCCGTCATGCTTTGTTTGTTCAGATTTCGAGAATCTCCTTTAGTCTACATAAACAGTCCTTCATATATCCCAAGTGATTGTCTGTGCAAAAAGCAAAAGTGACTATCAAGGCCATAGTTCCTGACCCTTTGTCTCAGAGGCTCTTTTCAGTTGAAAAGATGCTTTTCATTGGGACCATTACAGTTGCATTGGGAGGGAAACTTGACTCTTCATCGGCTTCCATGGACTTGGCTCATATAAATATTGCTGCACATACCCCTGAAGTCACACACAGCAAAACTCTCACTGGCTCTCACTCTATGGTAGGCCTAGTCAGTTCAAGAGGGAGACACTCATCATCCCCTTGACATATTGGGGCTACACGGACTCCAGGGTGAGTGCCTGCGGGGTGGCCCTAACAAGGTCGACCGGGCGAGGCTGATGACAGCTTGACGGATGGAGGCAGTGTAAGCAAAAGAGAGGAGCCAATGGGGGGAGGCGGTCAATCCCGTGAACACATCAACCTGCCACTCTGCCCACGCTGCTCTGGCGTGAGGGGAAAAGTAGAGCTGAAAGGGGCAGAGATGAAGAAAGAGAGAAAGACAAGAGAGTAGAAAAGGGGTCAGGTGGTGAGGGAGTCGGAAAGCAACGCAGAATGGTTAAGGCAAACATGCCAGATAGTAAACACATGATAATCTTTCGACTTGTTTATTAGTTGGATGGCAGAGCATGAGGCGTGCCAGCTCTGCAATACGTCGACCTCCTTTTCACCCCAACAAATTTCTCCCTCACTCTAGCTCCCTCCTACCATGTCTGCATTTCAGCTAGCTGATAAATTTTTCATGTACCGCTGTCTTTCCTATGCATGGAAACACACACATACTTGTGCTTCTATCTTTGTGAGGACACTCATTGACATACCTGAACCCTTACCCTTACCCTTAACCTAAACCTAATTCTAAACTTAACCTTAAAGCCTTAAAAGTCTTAAAAGTCTTTGAATTTTTGCAGAGATGCCCTCATTTCCCAATAATATCCTCACTCTGCTGGTAAAATGCATGTCCTGGTCCTCACTATGTAGCAAGTACAACACACACAAACACACACACACACACACACACACACACACACACACACAGAACTGAACTCTTGGCACTCTCCATTGGCACACTGAAATTCTGAGTAAATGCTCACTCATGGCATTTTACAAACTACATCCAGTGTGGCTCATCAGTGCCTCTCACTCTGCAGAAGTGATCATTTGTGTCTCTACAAGTGACCCAATGCCGCCACTCTCAGTCCCGTTTAAACAATTAAGGAACTAAAGCAGTGGAACGTCAACAAACCTCCAGGTGACAGGGAAGGTTGGGAGTGCAGGAGGAAAATTAGACCATGATGAACCATGCGCTTTGCTTCACTGTGGGGATACATTTCAGACATTTGGTTATATGAACTCTTTATTCGCTCCACTCTGCCCATCAATCTGGCTCTGATATCAGTGTCTGTTTTGGCCGTTATCATTCTCACGACATGTGCTATCTTTTATCAGATATCTATCTAAATATCCGTTACACCTATCATCATTTTCCAGCTGGTTGTCTCTGTATCCAGCACGGCAGAACGGTTTGTTCTATGTCAAAGGTTTATATTTGTATGATAAAACTCTCTTCTAGAGAGATGACTTGTGTTTAGGGTGCTTTATAGACAGTTAATGTGACACCACGCAGACCCTCACAAAACCTTTGTGCCAAAGTGAGCTTCATTCAGTACTGGCAGCATGAAATCTGAATCTTGCTGACTTTACAAATCTAAGTCTGATGTTCTTGGGTTTCTAGATTAGGGAGTGGGTCTTTCATCTTCACAAATGTTTAAAGGTCTGTCATGACTTAGAAGCGCAAACATGATTTAAAGACAACTGATTTGAATATTTGTGACATTGCACTTGGGTCTTAGTAAGGACCAGCAGTCCTCATGTATAACTGTCCTTGTGTCTCATGTTTTCATCATCCCTGCTCTCTGTCCTCACGGGCCTCAGACAGATTTGCACCTCGATTAGCATCTTTACTTTGGCACTCTATTGTCTCTGTGGTCTGCACCATGTGTCTCCATTTGTCAGGCTGTGGTCTTCCATTAACTCCCCACCCAAGTGTCACATGAGCCTTGTTCCTCTGTTTCCCGGAACACAGCGCATCCCAAACAACCGTTACTAAAGGAGATATCGAGTGTCTTAATGTAAACATAATGTTGCATGGGACACAGCAAAAGAGGCATCGGCGACCTTAGAAGAGAAAGGCGGAACGAATGGACCGGAGACAACTGCCGCAGAGCTTGGACAAAGTAGATGTGACCACAGGAGCAAAGATGAAAGGGAAAGAAAAGGCCCGAGTGGTTTGTGAGGAGAAGTGAGAAGGCCAAAGAATCAGCAAGAGGGCTGAAGATTAAAGGAGAGCAGAGATGAGGGAGTTAAAAGGCAAGATGGGTCACAGTGTTCCATCAGATTGTGCTGTTACAGGCGTGCGGGCGCCAAGGCAGTCTGACTTTTGCATTTGGAGGACTGTGGAGTGCAGATAGTCAGAGGAAGGTGATGATTTGCATGGTGTGTAAATAGATGGTTCTGGGGTCTATTTATAAATCCATCTGGAGTGGCCCTTAGCAGGGTTTAGCACAGGTCCAACTGACATACACACACAACCGCGCTGCACATTAGCAACCCGCTACCAACAGGGCTCCACTCCAGAATGAAACTGAGATATTGTTCATACTGCAAGGTGAAAGTTAAAACTGAGGGCTTCATCTTCTTTAATGCTTTCTGCCATTTACGTATTGCAGTGGAAGTAAACCCAACTACATCTATTGTGAACTGAAGTTAATTTTGAAGGTGTGTTTAATATGTTCTTGCTTTGCATCTGCAGCGGTAGACAGTTGTTAACATCATAGCGTGATTAAGTGGTGGCAAAAGTGTGCAAGGAGGCTATAAGCATTCCAAAGAATTATTTTGGGGGCACTGCAACTGGAATGTAGGTGATTTTTCAACCTGTTATTGTCCGCTGTGACAGATGTAGGACAACCGTCCCCAAGAACAGTATGGAGGACATCCTGTCATGTGTGTCGGTTTCACGTGATGTTTGTTTTACTGTCAACGCGTCAATCAATTATGTATCCAAGTACAGTGTAATATCTCATGGTAAAGGTTATTTTAGCTGCAAAATAACTGGCAGTGTGGACAAACACTATGTCTCTCCTGTGGCAGGTAGTATGCCTGGGGTCTGCATCACGCAAGCTTGGAAGAAGATCCTGCTGGTATCACTGTCAGGTATTGTTCAGTCCAATTTTAGATGTGCGTCTTGTGTTCTGCAGCACCTGTTGCTTCACCACTTCAAAGATGGCACTTCTTTCCATACTTGCACTTTTCTGCAGTCTCTTATGAAGTTTGTCAAAAAAAAAATTCAAATAAGTATTTAAACAAAAACTAAGTAATTATGTTAAAATGAATTGGTTGCCATGGTTTATAGCTCACAATGAAGTTATACATGTTAGTAAAAGAGGGTCATTGGCTTTTCACGGCACAGTTTTTCACAGTAGTAAATGTTTGTAAAGGTTTTAACCTTCTTCCTCTTCCTTATTACTAAAAGTGTTGAATAGAGCAATAAGCAGGTTATGTTGGAAGAGGGCGTGCTGTTTGCTATAACTATTACTGTATACTGTTACAACTATTAAAGCTGTCTCATATTGAAATGCCACTCTAAAATACTACTTATCTTAATTGTGTAATAACAATTTTACAACACTGGATGTAACTCATGAACTGTATCTAATGAGAAGTTTGGGTGAATACAATAAGTTTATTTTATGTAAACAACAATTCCAGTACAGATTTTTAAAGGCACTGTAATACAACTTGCAGTCTCAAACGTCAAACCTTTGTTGTATTATCTAAAGACTCTTTTCATTAAGACACACATCCATATCTCTATATACACACACACATTGAAATATATATACAACAATGGCAGTGGTAACTTCAGTAAGGATATTTATAAAAATATGAAAATATAGCACCTTATAGATTAAACTTTTGTATTATATTTGAATCTATGATCATACACAAAAATATATTGCAGCAATGTTTTTCATAATATCAAACATGTTACATTAATTAAAATCCTGTCTTGAAACATTTTTAAAAAGACAAAGCTTATCTCTCCCCTCTTCCTTCCCTCACCAGCTCCTCTGCTACCCCTCCTCCCTCTCTTATTTTTCTAGCCTCCTTCTCTGCCTCCTCTGCCTTCCTCTTCTCCTCCCTCTCAGTCTCCATCAACCATGGGCCTCCCAAGTAGCTCAGGATCTCCTCAGGGTTTCCTCTGCGTTTGGGGTTAGGGTGGAGCAGCTCCTTGAAAAGAGTCATCACGAGTGGGCTGAGGCCCTCAAACTGTGGAGGAGGAGGGTTCTCCCCGTGGTTCTCCTTCATGATTGTGTAACTGTCTATATCCTCCTTACCGCTCCACTCACTATCCCTGATCTTCTCCTCCTTTTCAGCCTCGCGGTCAAACCACTCCTTGTATCTGCGGTAGCCACGGTCATCATAGGTGCTCTCCTCCCAGGGGAAGCAGCCAGTTAAGAGGCAGTAAACAAGTATACCAAGAGCCCAGCTGTCCATACAGGGTTCCACTGTTATCCAAATGTCCTCCATCTCCTCTTCAGTCCCATCGCACTCCTTCCTCTCCCTCTCCACCTCAGTCTCCTTGGCGGGTTCCACCTCAGGAGTACAGAAGGGAGACTCGTACCAGACGGCACGAACGGTGGAGCTGATGGCTCGGGCGAGGCCAAAGTCACACAGTTTGACCCAGCGGCAGGAGCTGTCACACAGGAAGATATTCTCAGGTTTGATGTCACGGTGGACGAAACCCAGGGAGTGGAGATGTGTAACGGCACTGCTCAGCTGGGCCATCACTCTCTGGACACGCTCTTCATCCACCCCAACCTGAAACAGAAAGACAATCTGGATCAGCATCAGGAAACAAGTCTGGTTGGAAAACTACATTTAAAAAAAATCTGCGTCACTAAAGCAGTTGGTAACGCTCTTGGAAATCCCTGCTTTGCTTCATGTACTTCTACTTCATTCAGTGAGAACAGGGTGCCCTTATCCCTATCAGTACTCTGTTGTGTTACTGGCAGTGGCACAGATGCAGAGGAAGGCAAATTGGAAGCCTTTATCAAGCAGGTCTTAAGTTTTTGATGATGGAAATGAGAGCTCAAAAGGACATGGTCAGCAGTTACATTTTCCATGAAGTCCCTATGAGAAAGCCACACTGCAGAAGTTAAGTATAGACTTTCGGAGCCTTTTGATAAGCGGGTATAGCGACTGGATGAATGGAAATTAGTAGGGTATAAATGTTTGTAATCTAATTGAGATTTACATTCATGCAAGCTTTTGTTCTGCTGAAGCACACTCTATGCTTCATTTTACAAGTAAAAGTCTGTTATGTTGGACATACCATGCGGGGCATTAACTGCACTTTTCATGCCACAAATCAGCCAAACTGACCTCTGACACTATCACACTGTAGAGGTCACCATATAGACCGGCTTGCTGGGCAAAGACATAGTAGGACGGTGTGGAAAAGAAGATGCCAAGGGCCCTTGTCAGAGAAGGATGGGTGCAGTAAGAAAGGGAGAGATTGTATTCACGCAGGAAAGAGGTGAGCGAGGTAGACTGACGAGGGAAGAACTTCAGAGCCATGGGGGTTCCTGAGGGGAGCGAAGCAAGACAACATGTGTTGAACGCCACAATATCTAAGCTTCAGTCAGAAAAGCTGTCCTCACACATGGAATGCGAGTGTTGTCCATCATTGACACTGAGAACAAATATAACTTCCCCTTTGGGGCGACTCTGTTACACAGCTACACCCCAGTTGTGCAACTTTATCTCCAAGAATGTAATGAAGCACTTCATTACAGCAGCAGAAGCGCAGAAGGTTAAGTGAACACTCTTAAAAGACAGATCTGTCCTCATGTTACTGCAGCGCTGACCCCGCACAAGCATGTGTGATTTCTTCATTAGAAAGAAACCTGAGCCAGAGATAAATGTGCTGAAGTGGAGATATACCGTTTCATCAATTTATGATTAGGCAGTAGGAGTGTAAAAGCATAATCAAAACTCTTAATGAAATACACTAACATTAGGACATTTGAATGGCGATTTCACACATTCTTACAGATTGATAAATTGAGATGTAACAGGTTTAGGTTGTCATGACCTTTAACCGTGAGTCTTGCACTGACCTCTCTTTCTGTGCACAGCTAACATGACCTTTCCGTAGGAGCCCTCTCCCAGGAGCTTTAGCACCTGGAAGTGTTCGGATACCTTCAGACTGGGCATGGACTGCGCTGACAGGAAACATCGCTCGTCAAGTTCCTGAGCTGCTGCAGCCTGGGCAGACACACACACATAGACACACGCACGTACAAATCCACATTCAGTGTCATTACATGGTGCTTACAGATGATGATGATGGTTCACTGGCGTCAAGAGAAAGGAGATCCACAGCTTGAATGGCATGTGTTGAAGTTAATGATTCGACAGAATGAAGCCTGAATCTGAGGCTGAACATGCTGACGTGTTACCCGAACCTACATGTCTTATTGCGTAAACACACTTTTAAGTATCATACATCTCACTGGTCACAATATTAATACGCTACTAGTACTACTCTCATGAGCAACAATTTGTCGGTCATCCCTTTGTTTGCTTGCGTACTGCTATTCAGTTTTTTCGCAGCATGCACCTGTCGGAAATTTGTGGAACATATTGTGTTATCTCTTTCTGCAGATCTGGCATGGCTTACATTGATCTATAGGTGGGATAAACTTCAGACATCAACTTGATGACTTATCAGCACCATCAGAGCATTTGGCGGTGTCATTCAGCTTCCACCGTCACTGACTGTTTTCGTGAAGTCAAATCCATGATGACTTCCTTTGAAGTAGATCCCCCCTCACATACCGCAACAAATTAGGAAGGCCATGACCAGTTACCACACATTGCTTAACACAAAAGATAACACGGTTGTAGGAGGATAACATGTTACTTTTGACCTCCCTCATGTTGCGTAATTTAGCTTAGAGAGCAACTGACTTTAATGTTGATTAAATTACACCTGCTACACCCATGCAAACATTACTGGTGGTGATTGCACAAACATCAATCAATTCTTCTGGTTTGTATTAAAATAATAAGCCCGATTATGATCACTGAAGTTTTTCCAACTACCCATAAATCTCTAATGGTGATAAGACATCAAACGGTGTCGTGTGACTCTGGAGATTTATTTCTGAGTTATGCCATGACATTAAAAAAATGAATGGATCTCAGTTATGATTTGCTGCCTGACCAACAAATGGATCTGATGTGCAGTCAAAAATACGTCTACAGGTTTCAGCCAGTCTGAGAGTGCTGCTGCTGGCACAGATATCACCAAGACAGCTCTATTTCAAACAGAGCTGATGATGGGCTGCTCCACGATCAATGGTGTATAGACTGAGGCTGTACTATTGGTGCGCCAATATCTCCACAACATCAAGTCCGAGACGTGGTAAATAGTAATGTATCAGCTTATATGCACATTGATATAACTCGTAAAATGGGTAACTAGAAAGATATATATGACATATGGATATTCATCTTTGCATTTTTACAGCTTTGTAGTCAAGCACAGTGTTAAATTCCTGAATTTCAAATCCCAGTTGGGTTTCATTCACAGAGTAGTTAACACTTGTTAGCGTTATCACATTATTGCATTCTTTGGCTGCTCCTGATTCCACTCATGCCAAAAAGAAATGAATGTAATTTATTGCCTTTTGAAAACTGCCTGCAACTGAGATTCATTCAAGTCCCAGTCTGACTTAATGGTTTGGCGTATCACTTGTTGTATCAGGAGCATCCTGATATTTGTCATGTCCTGGAAACTGAAGTGATTATTAATTAACCCCATATTAGCTAATGGCCCTTGGCATAAAGCGACAAGTGATCTGAGATTCTACTAAGGGCTCTGCATGAGCTAACATCATTAACAAATTTGAAGTCCGGCACAAGTGCTCAACATTACAAGCTGAAAATCCTCTCAACAACATTGTCTATCAAACATTTGCAGCCTCAGAATAATGCTGCAATAAAAAAGGCAGCGATGCATTTGTCCCATGCCTGCATGTCATCTCATCATTTAGCTGCAAAAACACATCTGTAATAGGATATATGAAATCCCAACCATTTGCACATAGAGGAAACAGTTGCATTTATGCATATTTTTCTTGCATTTTTTTGCAGCACAATATGAGGATTTAATTAATATCATGAAAGTCATAAAACTGTAATTACATGTGCATGTAAATATCTTCACGGGATTAAAGTAACTTACTTACTGTCATTTTGTGTTCAGGTGGTGGATCTCTGTTCACTGTCACTCAGCTTTTTTCAGCATCTAAAGACTTAAACTTCTGGAAAGCTGCTGCCAATGCAACTAGCTACTGTCCTGTGCTGGACCTCAACTGTTTGCCCTCAGCCAGACTGATAATTTAACTGAAACTGAAGCTGCCTTTGCGTCTTGGCTCCGTGCAGTGGTGCAGCAGCTTTATAGAGGAGGCTCATAGATGTTCACTGGAGACCTGGATATTGACTATGTTCCTTTCCTCAGGAGACACACACTGAACTCTCGCTCTCTCTCTTTTCCTACTCTTGTGCCAACTCTCTCCCTCTCTCTCGCTGCCTCTTGCCTGTTATGCCAGCAAATACGCGTGAACCAGCAACAAGGCATGTAAACCCCCCCCTACAAACCCCCCACTACACAGCATCAACCCGCCCCACTCCTGCCTCTGCTCTCCTCAGCTGTCACTCACTTTCTGCCCAAATACACCCACTCCTCCTCCCCCTTCTCTTTCCATCTCTCTCTCTTTCTCGCCCTCTCGGCCAATCTGAGTCAGTGAATTCCCTCCACAGTGTAGGATTCCTCATTTAATCAACAGGTATGCCGGAATGATCGGAATAGGCCAACAAGCTATACTCATGATCCCTAAATCTTACTGGGATTACAGGGTACAGTTAAGCATGCCACTTGTGGACCCTTTTATTGTCCAATCTCACTGTCCTTTCTTCCTGTGATGCCCTTCATTCCTGTTTAACTCTACAGACGATAATAAAATAGTCTGAAATATATTCAATTCATTTCATTTCCCAATGACATCCGCTAGGTTTTCATCTGTTATTTTTATCATCATCCAACAAACCTCCCCCCTCATCCTCTCTCTTGCACTCTGTTATCATAAAACCCTCACTGTATGTCTTCCCAAGTGCACATTATGGCCTATCATCGCAGACTGACATAGCTAACAGCTGAAACCTTGCCTTGCAAAACACCTTCACTCTGTACTTTGCTGTCTACATGCCAGCTCTGTTTCCTACTTAGCGCCAGCTGCAGATCAGGCCTCTCCTCCAGCTCCCATGGCCTCAGCGCCCTCCTCCTCTTTCTGTCCTCTCAGATAGATTTCCCTTGGTACTACATACTACAGGACTATTATTGCCACTGGCTTGACGGCTGTTTGTTATGTAACACAAACACTGGCTGCTATCACAACGACTGGTCCCTGCTCATGTTACTACCACTGCTGTGGTCATGTGGACGACCATAGACCCATGACCAATATATACTTCCATGTTTGTGCTTGCACCATGGGGTCCCTTGGCCCCTGCTGTGACAACCTCCGTCACTCCACCACCAAAACACAACTTTCATCTCTTTTCATTCACAAATACAGGATGTAAAGCACACACATGCAAAGCGCAGATGCTATATACATCATCATATATACACATGAAAATGGATTCATGCATGTGAATGCACATTTGCACATATGCAGCCCCCTCAGTACAGCTGTGCTGACAGCTAGTGACAGGTTACATAATGTATGTCTTTGCTATTTGGTTACACTTCTATACATTTGTTTCTGAGTGCTTTTGAATACTTAGAAAATAAATTGTTTATGCTTACACAAGAGATAAAAGAAATAAGATGGTCTCCTCTTTGCTCTTACATTTTATACATACACACATACATACATATATTGCATATTGGTGATTGGTGTGCAACAATCATGATATATTAACTGACAGAAGAGAGAAAGATTTTTTTCTTCTTTCTCATCAAAATGGTCACTTAAAGTTCAGTTTCCTGCTACGTGTTATGAGAATGGTGCAATGAAAGAAATAACAGATTTCAAAAGAGGACAGAGAATTCGCGACTCCAACAACTTGGAAATTATGGGGAAAAAGAATTCAAACCATGGGAATTGGTATCAATAAATATTTAATATTTAGTTGTATATTCTTTGAATGCATTTCATAACATAAACCAAACTGAAAGAGCTTTACAAATTACAATTTCACAATAAATACTAAAGTATTCAGTGTAAAGCAAGAAAGTGACAAAATCCAACCTTCAATCTCTGAAGATAACATGACATATATAATAGGATAGCATTTCTGAATTAAAGAAAATTTGGACAAGGAACATCAGGTGGTGGGTGTTGTTTTAGTTTGAAGATGATAAAGTCAAACTGCACATACAGAAGCACAGAGATCTATGAGCATCATCTCAACAAGATGAGTGCTGAATTAAATTTGTTTTCAGAGAGTATAACTCATCCATTTGTTTATTTGGCTGTCATTCTGTTATGCTGATATGTGCACCATATCTTTATCATGGGACGAACCAATGAATGTTTCGTACATCCACAAACCAGTGATCTAAATAATTAAAATAACAGACATTAACTGATTTACCCAAAGATTTAGAAGTTTGATTTGATGTAACACAGCAAAACATTAATGTTGCGTTCTTGTGACATTAAATGCCAATGATCCAATTCATCAAGCTTTCTCCTCTGACAGAGAAGAGCCTGTAGGCATAAAAAGAAATACTCTGTAAAGTTTCTCTGTGACATAACAGCCAAACAACACCTGTCAAAATAGCTTCTATGCTTGTTATAATCGCCTGCATTTCTTTTGTTTACCTACGTGAGATTCGCGTATCCAAAGCAGTGCAACAGGACATCACAGTTGTGTAGTTTGCTTGAGTCATGCTGCAATGTTTCCTTCAGTCCCCTCCTCCTCCCTGGAGACAAGGCAAAGATAAAAGGATAAAGAGATGTCGTATAAAAGGGGAGTTGTAACACACATGCATGCCAGCTGTTACTGTGATGTTCTGATCTATGAGGCTTACCATGTATTATTTATGGTTCCTCTGACAGGCGGCTCTGAGGGAAGCTGTTCTGGTTTGACTTGGTGCTGGACGTAGTTCAGTGATGCCTCTCTGTGGACGCCGTATGTTATAGCATCACTGAGGAGAAACCACAGATGGCATTACATTACATGATTCAATATGATGTGACCTGTTGCAGATTATAGTTTCAAACCAGTGAGGATAATCAATCAGCAGCATATGTCTCCCTACTTAGCCTCAGACAAGGAGACTTTTGTTAGTAGAGCAGTCATATTGGGAGACTTTGCAGAATAAGAATAATAATACTTTTATGGACAATCTATTCAATACATACTTGTATATACACCCATATTCTGCACAGGTTTCAGACTTTGATTTATTTATGTATTCATCTCTATCTTTATATGTGTGTATATATATATGTATATATCTATCTTGTGTTTCTACTCTTAGTGTTTCACTTTGTGTGTTATTTTATATCTATTTTATCTATTATTGTTTCAGTCTGGAACAGGCACTCAAAACATTTCACTGCACATTATACTGTGTGTAACTGTGTATGTGACAAATAAAGGTCTTGAAATTGAAAAGATATGATGTGTTTAAAACCAATCACCCTTAATGATAAAGGTCAGCTACAGCTGTCAGCTCAAGCTTAAAACCCACACGCATTTTCACAGTCAGTGGTGACGATTATGATGAAGATGACAATGGTAATAATGTCTGATTCTGACTTTAAAAAAAGATACAATTTTGATTTAAAAGCCTACATCACAACAAGCCACATGCATTAGATTATGTCACTAATCTGGAAATAGGGGACGGCCAATTTTTAGGCTTTTAATATGTTATTACAAATGAATTGTCGACAAGGAATTCTTTAAGACAAAATTAATGTCACTTTAAAATTAAAGCATAAATTGTATAACTAAATAATTCCGCATTTTGTCTCTGTACAATTGTTTCTCGTCTGCCTAAAGCATCACCTTTCTGTTCTCCACTGCTATTCAGATCCTGTAGTTAAGTAAAAGTACCAATACCACACTTTTAAAAAATCCAGTTACATGTAAAGGTCCTGCAGTTAAAATCCTACTTCAGTATAAGTACAGAAGTATTATGAACTAAATCTACTGTAAATACACTCATTTGGCAGAAAGATGACCAACACATTATATTGACATAGTTGGATTACTGCTGTTTTAACTAATTTACTGGCTGGTAACTAATCCATACCTAATCTAGTGATTTCCAACATATTGGTCGGGCCAGTTCAGTCATGGGATGATTAACGTTGTAGGAAAGAAGAACAAGCAAAGTTCTGCTTAGAACAATTTTCACTCATTGTTGGACTTTTGGAGTTATTAAAATGAACAAACCAAGAAGGTTTGGATCCTCTGGTTTAATCTTTACAATAGTATTTTATAAGCCTATCTTTTTTTTTTTTACATTAAAAACTTAATCTGAAAAAAAAAACCAACTCCCCAGCCTACAGCAGTGGAATAAAAAGTACAATATACCCCTCTGAACTGCACTGGCGAAGCAGTATAAAGTAGCATACGGTGGGACTGCTCAAGTGATGTATAAGTATGTCAAAAGTTATCTTATATAGCCTATAGTTACTTTTCTCCACTACTTCTTCCCCTGTGTGGAAAGGCTGAATCAAGGTTCATCATGAATCATTTTACCTCTGATAGGCCTGTAGGAGAAATGCACTGACTGTTTCAAAAGCTAAACTATTTTTCATTCATACAACAGCAGGACAGAGGATGTGATTTCTTGTTGGTGGCATGTGAATAAATACAGGAATTAACTTCAGGCCAAACAATCAATCAAATCTTACTTGCCTGTCTCTTCCTGCAAGACTTGGGATGTTAATTAAACGTCTCTTTGTAGATCTTTTCATTTGGGACTTTAATTTCAAGCAGTTAAAGAGTCAATTAATAATTCATGAGTCCTCTACTACCATCCCAGGAAAACAAAGCTACAGGGGGTGCGGTCTTTCTCGTAGCCGAAAACGGAACCGGAAATTCGGCCATCTCCTCGTACAGTCAAGCTACAACAGGGTCAGTACTCACTTCATTTGGATATTTATTGTGGTGTGCTGTCAATATTTCTTGACATTTTGATTTGTGATTTGAACGTGTACATTCAACATTATCCCGAAGCGGGACCTGTCCTTGCTAAAGCTTGTACAGTCTGGCAGTCCTGTTGCCATTTGCGAACTAACTAGCAGGAGCTAGCTAGCTAGCTAGCTAACTGCTACCTTGCTAGCTGGCTAATCTTTGCAACAGAGCAGTAAGTGATTTCTTTATCAGTCAAACACACTGGCTACAGTAATGGTCGTGTCTAGTCTGTGCTGACACAGTGTTGTGATGAGAGCTTGAACGTTGCTTTGACGTTAGTTTATATGCTAGTTTGTTTCCAGCTACACCCTCCTGAAGCCCTGTTTGTAGTTCACCCAGACTTCACCCAAACCCTGGTGGCAAAGTGCTAGCCAACTGTTACGATTAGCTTAGGTGAGAATGGGAGAGTTGCGTGCTAATTTTAGCCATCAGTGGCAGATGACAGCTAACGTTTGTTGGCTAAATAGCTTTAATGTTTTCTCGTGAACTTGCCTTTCGCGTACAGACTTTGTGACACAGATAAAGTCGTGTAAAGTCGTGCTCTTGTTAGCACTGCTGTGATGATTTCAGGGTACCTTTAAACTCTGTGTACACACCTCACTCTGTCCCGCTGTGTCCAACACCCTGCTTAAGTCAACACTTGATGGTTAGCTAGCCTGACGACAGCAGACTGAGTGATTGCTAACACTACACTAGCTAGCTAACTTGGTAGGTGTGACCGGGGAAGCTGCTGCTGTCTGGATGGGTAGCGATCGTTAACCTTATCTGTGTGAGGGTAACTTCGTCGTAGGGCTGTGAAACGTCAAGTGCATCCAAGTGTTAGGAAGAATAAGTTGGCTCATTTTTAATGCCAGTTCTTCGTAAAGCTGCCTCATGGAGCCTTCATATCATAACGTAGGTTTAACTGTGATTTGCCGATGCTGAATCACTTGCAAACAACAGGTCATTAACATTCAGTTCATAGTGAGGCTGTCACAGTAGACGATAAAGTGATGTGTACTTTTTTTTCCTTTTTTTTTGCCTCAGGTGTTTCAGAGCAGCCTAATTTAAATGTAGTTATTGAGGCTTGATTTTCTTTTCTGTCCAAGTGATTGTGGAGGTATTTGGCAGAACAGGAAGCCTAAGATATAAAAGGCATGCTGTGTCCCTTATCAAAGATTAGTTGGCGTGTCTGAACTTTGGTACAGAGCTTCAGGAGTCCTCAACTGGCTTTTGCAACAGTTGCCCAATGTACACTTATGCAACATGGTCTCATATTTGTCTGACCTGCAAATCAAAACACATATGTCCTGCTACATGTGTCTAGATAGCACATAATTTGTCTTTAGTAAAGCGTATTGTAATATTACTGGGTTGCCAAAGTAGATTTAAAACTTGAGCAAATAGACAAATCCAAATTATTATACTCTCTAGAATTGTCATTAACTCTCTGATTGTTGAGAACAGTCCACAGGCACAGATCAAGTTGGAGTTTGTTATAGCACATGGTGAAGAGGTCAGTCTGTACTTCCTTGTCACTGCTGAGTCTGAGTGAAGTATGCAGGAAGGACTGCTGGAGGCTGAGTCAAGAGAGCAGCACTGTTTCTCGGCTGCCTACCACTGCTCATTTGTCTGGTTGGAGGGATTGGTCACACTGTGGGTGGGATGAATTTATCATCTTCTTTTGCAAAGCCATTGTTTCTTGAGAGATGACAGTTGAGGGAGTGGTCAAGCCCTGCACTTGGAGATGATCTTAAATGCCCTGTGATGGCCAAACTTTTACTTTATTTATTTTTTAGGGTTAAAGTTAGCTCCCTAAAAACGTTCATGGAAAGTGTTTAAATCCACCAACAGCAAAAATAGGTTTGTAGGTGTGTTGATTACTTGTAATGTGTGTATTTCAGAGAGTTTTTGTATTGTCTCCTACCTCATTTGTGACATGGGTCTATTTGGTGAGAAAATGCAGATTGTGGCAGTGAAAGGATGCATCTGGTCAGCAACAGTGTTTGAGCTTGCTGTGTAAGCATCCAAATACAAACAATGCTCAGCAGGTACTGAGGGATCCAATACTGTGCCACAAAATCATTCTCCGCATGCCATTACAGCAGCAGCCAGGATGACCCCATGATGTTCAGACCCTGCCACCAGTGAGGCATGACAGAACCCATAATTTATAGCACCTGTCCAAGTTTTTGCTGATAACATGCACACTCTACACTCGACTTCTTGTTAAAGGCTGACAGGAGTAAATCTTTGCATGGTTTTTCACTGGGTGCTGATACTTCTGGACAAATGTATGTCCTGAGATGCTCTTACACCTAGTGTCTTATTAAGTTCATATTTGCTACCTCTTAGCGTAAAAAGTCTTGCCACACTCTTATGACCTCTTTATGTCTCATTACAACTCAAACTTTTGGTCATAGTGTTGTTAGTTATCCATATTGCACTACTATACATTCACACCGCACACTCTGTATATGATGCAAATCATTCCCATTGCACTGCTGTACATACTGTATAACCTTTCCCTTTTTTAAGCACAACTTGCTCCACTGTACAGACTGTATATTATTCATATTATACACATATTATATATAATTTAATATCTGCACTTTTGTATATAGCTACCGCTTGTGCACTTCTGGTTTCGTTGCCTTGGACCTGTGACGTGCAATGACAATAAAGTTGAATCTAATCTAATCTAATTATATCAGACCTGGATAAACACCGTGTCATCTGTAATCCATCCAATAATAAGGAATATTATCACCTGAAATTAAGTAAATGACTTTTGAACTTTTCTGCCAGCTGCATAATAAACGTGTTCAGTTTGTGTTTGGAAATTCAACAATTATTTATCTAGCACCACTGTTGCATAGCGTTGCCATGATAGAAAGATAGAGGCTGCCTACATTAATAAATGAAACGACTTGATAAAAATGTGAAAGTAGTTATTGACTGGCTCATGAATTAATCACAAGAGTGAAACGCTAGAACATGTACTCAAATGTGTGATGAAAATATCTTACTCCTGTAACACTCGGCTCCCTCCAACTTAATAATGTGAACCCCACCGCCACAATTTAGGGTTGTCGTCTGAGGAGAGTTTTTGTCTCTTATTGGTTCAGAAATAGTCTGTTCACCTGCTTATTCTTGAGAGGTTAAAGAGAGCTTTATTTTCAGTTCTTTAGGATTTAAAAGCTTTTATTTTCTGCGCCAAAGAACCTCGACCTTTAAGATAAAGCATATAACTAATTTGTTGCATCTCTGACTATCAGCCATGTGTGGATCAGCAACAAAGCATGTGATTTTGTTGCTCAATATCTTCTTTGTCCTTTTTTAGATAATGGTTAATTTGAAATTAGTCCCAGCATAATGTTTTAGCTTGTGTTTGTTTGGTAGCAGTAATCTCTCAGTGAGCATAGACTCTTTGTTTAATGTTAATCTCAATCTTTCTCCCTAGTTTTCATCTCCCTACGCCTGTGGTTTTGGGACCCAATGTTGCCACGGGAAGAAACAGACAAACTGAGACTTAGCACTCCGTGAATGAGTGGCTCACAAGCCAGAAAAAGAAGAGATACCAGGAGGAGAGACCCTTATTCTGCATCATTCTTGTGTAACAGGTGTGCATGAGCAGTCACATGATTTAAGATTGATTTAAGACACCCTCTGTCATACTCTGATTGTTCTTCTCAAGGTCTCCTACGCTTTCATCCACACTCTTGTACTTACATCTCCTCCAGTCTTTTTTAACTCTTAATCTTTGTGCACTCTTCTTTAGTAGTATTTTTAATTTGTTTTATCTCACTTTGTCTTGTCTTGTCTGAATTAACTATGTTCTTTGCCCTGTAGCTGTTTGTTTTGTATCCACTATGGTTTACAACCCGTCTTCTCCGTCTGCTGTTCAGATTGCAACAGAACTTGACGGTCAGACCGTTGCCATGTCGACCTCATCGCTACGGCGACAAGTAAAGAACATCGTCCACAACTATTCAGAGGCTGAAATCAAGGTTGTGTTTCTCTGCAATTCTGGCTTTTCTTCTCTCTTTACACCCACATCCCCCATGTAGCCATGGCTTAAGTGTAGCCCATGTATCTCTGCAGCACAGACGATATAATTTTGCTGCTGATAATCTAATATTTCTTTGCAGCAACCTCCTCGCTCTTTATCCTTGTTTAACATAATATGAGCTAATCTAATCATATTATACACATATTATTTTTGTGTTGCGATAGTTTGTGTTTGAGTTTGCATTTCTACTCAGAATAGTGTAGACTATTGAATTGTCACAAAGTATTGGCCCCACACATATTTCTCATGGCAGGCATCTTGGATGGAGGATAATTTAAGTTCGTCCTTTGCTGTGTTGTTGTTCAGGTTAGAGAGGCGACATCCAATGACCCATGGGGCCCCAGCAGCTCTTTGATGTCAGAGATTGCTGATCTGACCTACAATGTTGTGGCCTTCTCGGAAATCATGAGTATGGTGTGGAAGCGCCTCAATGATCACGGCAAGAACTGGAGACATGTGTACAAGGTTTGTGTGTGTTGAAGTAGGAGAGAGTTGTGGTGACAATATATCATTGAAAAGCATAATACAAAATGCCAATATCACAACGCAGTCACTATACATATATATATTTTATGTTTTATAGATTTTAGAATTTTTTTTTTTTCTCAGTGTTACAGTATTGTGTTTGCCGTATTCGGCAATGTATCTGCAATAATTTCCCATTTACAGCATAGTGCACTATAGTTATCATCAGTTTATATTATTTGAATTTGTATTGTGCATTGAAATATTCCCAGATTTCCTTTGTTGATGAGAATGATTCAGAAGTGTTACGAACTTACTCAGGAGTACTGGATGAGTACTGAGTTCTGGATTTTTCATTGTAGTTTTTAAAATTTTTGTTGTATTAAGCCTTTTGAGTTTCACATTATTTCATGTTATTTGTAATTCCCACTCCTAGACTACATAACTCTGTGTGTATGCACGTTTTGGGTGTGAATGATTGAGGAATCTAATAGGTGGACTCATTTTAGCTTGTTAACAGCTTTGATATTTGCATTTCTGGTACCTCACTACCCAAAGCGTCCCTACAGTTAGTCATTGTTTGTGATTTGTATTTTCACCAGGCTATGACTCTTATGGAGTACCTGATCAAGACGGGCTCAGAGCGTGTTGCCCAACAGTGCCGAGAGAACATATACGCAGTCCAGACCCTCAAGGATTTCCAGTACATAGACAGGGATGGCAAAGACCAGGTACACAAACACACCCATGCCCACAAAGCTCTATAGAAAGTGAAGTGCTTAGTGAGTAAGGTCCATCTCTGTGGAATGCAGGCTTACTTTGTCAAACATGCTGCTTGTGGTTCATTCAAGGACATTTTACAATGAGCTTCTGAACTCTTGTGCAAATCTACAAAAACCAGTTGTAAAAGTTTTTATGGGTTGTTGATGAATGAAACTGTGCCAAGTTAACAGGCTGTTACACGAACAGTAAGCTATGCAGTGTAACTAACAGCATTAGTGATTAACTGTGTGCCTATTTATGTAATTTAAAAACAATACGCTAATTTGCAGTATTTTGATAGTGTGTTCATACCTGTATTTTTCAAGGGGGTGAATGTGCGAGAGAAAGCCAAACAGCTGGTGACACTGCTGAAAGATGAAGAGAGACTAAGAGAGGAGAGGATCCACGCCCTCAAAACCAAAGAGAAGATGGCACAGACCTCCAGTGGTGAGACAGTGACTTAAAACAGTTTCAAAAGATTCAACTAGTGCTCCAATTTACAGTATTACACTTTGAAAGACGTGTGGGCTCACAACACCTCAAAGGGCCTTCAGATCTGAGTAGTATGCGTATTTGTTTCCACTCCAGCCTCCTCGGCTCCCTCAGCACCCAGTCTGGGGGGCAGCCTGTCAGTGGGATCCCACTCTGGAGGGGCGGACCCTGAGCAGGCCTGGCCACAGAGCTCTGGAGAGGAAGATCTGCAGCTCCAGCTGGCTTTGGCCATGAGCAAAGAAGAGGCAGAGCAGGTAACCCAAAGTTGCCCATTCAGGGTAGGCACAGCTTAAGCTAAGATAAAGATTAAAGCATAACAGTAACTACATCTAGCTTTGTTTTCTTGAATCTGATGCAGCACCTGTGTACAAAGAGGGATATTACTGATATTACTCACTACATACACCTAGCTCTGCTCTCACCATGTAATGCCTGACCTCCCCCAGACTAGCACGGACCCTCTGGAGGACGCAGAGCTCCGCTATGCAATCACACTCAGCAAAGAGATTCAGCAAAAGGTCAGGGGCAGAGAGTGTGCCCAGCTGACTGGCCAGCCGGTCATCAACTATCTGTCTTTCTGTTGACTGGAATTTGTCCAACATATATCAAGCGTTGATCAATCAAAAGAAATAATTTATGCTCATATTTGTCATGTGTCATTTTGCTCAAGATTCAAATTTGCAGCCGACTGCAGTTATACTGTTGAGATAATTTAGTTTGCTGCACAGTGTCACATTCTTTTGTGGTGCTTTTCAAATCTTTGTCATCATGTGTAAAAACTACACAAACATGAGCACCCAAGGAATTGAATAACTCTAATTTGCATGGCATTGGCAAATATTTACCATAATTGACTAAATTCAATACTGAGTGTTTTCTAAGCAGTGATTATTCTTTCCCTCTGTGTTACCCTCTCTGATAGCATGCATTCAGCTGTAGTCTTGATTTGAAATGCCTTCTTTTCCTTACCTGTTACAGATCTCCTGCTGTCCTAACTTCCTTGTATTGTGTTCACTGAGTGCAAAGCGTGTGTGCCTTTTTTATTTAACTGGTTAGAGTCTGCACCTACTGTACCACTTGACTGGTTTAATCTTTAAACAAGTGCAGGGTCTTTAAAGGATAATGCCATTGTTTTTGTTGCTCAGTGGTATCAAGACTCAGTTCCATTGAGAGACAGAGACAGCATGTTTTCTCACAGATTAGCCGGTGTTCTGCTGTTTGACAGTCAATCCTCCTTAAAATGGAGTAGGATATATGGTGGCATTAGTTAGGGATGTCCCAGGATGATCTGCAAGATCTGTATCAGGGGAGATCAAGTTCCTAATGCACAGTAATGTGAGCAAGTGAACCACAAGCAGCACAAACAGATAAAAAACAGCCAGCAGTTTCTCTGGAATATTCACAGTGACAGCACGTGAAAAGAAAACTAACCACAGCTAACACTTAAGCACTGCTGTTGGTTAAAAATGCATTTAAATTTGGTGCATGATGAGGACTCACATCCTATCCATGTCTAAACCTCTAACCACAACAGCTCTACAGTTCTCAGTTTCATTTTAGGAGGCCTTGTGACAGCAGCTCTGGATGAACTTATTTTCTGTCTGAAACTTCTCTACAAACTTACAAGCGTTTGTCTAATTTGATCATATTTGCCAAAGTACTGTGATCATCAGACAAAATTGCAAACTCTACTAGGTACTGGTTGATTTATGTTGATTTTCTGATTGAAAGTTAGGCTCTCAGTTTCCACTCTCACCGATTCAGACTTTAATTGTGGAATTGTAAACTGATCCTAAATCTGTACCTGCGGCGTGCTGTCCGAGTGTGTCTCAGGTTGCTGACATCACAGTTTGTGTGATTGGCAGGAAGAGCGATTGCGCAGAGGCGATGACCTGAGGCTGCAGATGGCCATCGAGGAGAGCAAGCGGGAGAAGGCAAAGCCTGAGGAGGTGTGTGTAAAATGTATCGGCGTACGTCTCCGTCTTTCTCTCAATTCTCCTAATTTAATGTACATGTGCACTTGAGCATTGTGGTAATTAAAGTCTGTCCCATGAAGGCAGCCACACATCTGAAATTAAATCATGAAGAAGTTTCAAATAGTAAAAGTAATAAATTCACAATGATGGCTTGTTTAGGTGTGATAATCGCAGACGGCCCTCAAACCACAAAATGACAAAAATGTTATTTTAAACAACAGTGTACATAGAACAGTATGTCACGGCTCTCAAGTGTTATTTATCAAGGATGAATAATTAATGGTTGAAAAAAGACAGAGACAGAAACTAAATTTATTGTCAGAAGTTCAATCTGATCTTAATCTGCAATTTTCTGCTTCTCAGTTTTGTGAATTTCCTCTTATCACTGCATCATTATCTAACACCAGCATGGTGAATGAATGTATCCTTCTTTGTGAATACAGCTATAGGAACATTAATCCCTAATATATTCTCATGTATAGAGCTCACTGATGGAGCTGAGTGCCGCGGACCCCTGGGGGGCCCCTGCTGCTGCTGCTGCTGCTGCTGCTGCTGCCACCACCAATGTGGGCTCTGCCGGCCCCTCGCCTCCACCCACAGTTCCTACCCCTGCTGCCCCAGGTGCGTGGGGCACAACCTCCACAGACCCATGGGGGGTAGCATCACCCACATCTCCTACAACCGCTGACCCCTGGGGTGGGGGAGCCCCGCCCACTATAGCCCCTCCTCCGGACCCCTGGGGAGAGACGTCCAACAGAGTTAACAACGTGGACCCCTGGGGAAGCTCAGGTAAGCAGCTACAGCACTGGTCACCGATCAACTCTGTAGCCAATCAGGTCGGAGGGAATGTACTCATTGCTGAGAAACAGAAGAGAAGCGCGTCCTGCTCCGTGGAAGAAAGAGGATGTGAAGACCTCTCGACCTTTACTCCTCTTCACTCCGCTGTTCCATTTCCTGTCTTCAAAACAGCCCTGTTACATTTTTATGTCTCCATGCTGTCATATCTTCTCATCCACATGCTTTCAGTTTGTAATGAGGAAAGCAAGCATGCTAAATCCATTCTCCCTCTGTGTCTAAACCAGGGATTTTTATCCTCTTGTTTCTACTCAGGACTGACTGTGGCTGTGTCTCAACCAGAGCTGTCTCGTCTCTTACCCCTCTTAATGTATGAGGTAGCCTCTTATTATCTCTCCTTTGCCTCCACTAAGCTTCAGATATTACATAGGTTAAAAGTGACATGGTGGACAGCTGCAGAAAATCTGCTCTCACCTGTCACGTTAGTGGGACTGCTGAGGTGAAGGAGAGAAAGACCAATGTTCGAGCCCAGCCCATCTTCCTGCTCCCTCCTTATTGTGGATTGTACCTGTAAGGTGTGGTGTTAACCCTCCCCTCCCCTGCGTCTCCTCCCCTCCCCTGTAGCTGTGACCCCCCCCAGTGCCGACCCCTGGGGCCCCCCGGTGCCACCCAGCACTTCCTCCTCGGGGGGGCCAGTAGACCCCTGGGCAAGGGACGGGCCTGTCACTGCCTCTGACCCTATCACCTCCGACATCTGGAGTGGCACCGCCAAACACACTAACGGCACAGGTACATTCACACTTAAAGCTACATGGACTCACACTCAACACTGAGGTGCCGGTACACACTTTTTAAAGGATTTTCATAGATCACACACAAATTTTCAATTGCATGCACGCAACAGTTGTCTTGTCTTACATCTCATCATCCTCTAGTGTGTGGAGCAATGCAGCAGGGCTCCAACTTAAGGGCGTCCCACTGTCCCCAGGACAAAAAAATATTGATCAGGGACAGTAAAAAGAAGAAGAGAAGGAAGAGAGAGCAGACAACTGCAATCAAACCCTAACATCAATCTCTGACAATATTGTAAATGCAGAATTACGAGAGACTAGACAATTTAAGAGTGTGCCAACACTTTTAAATTGTGAGAGCACACAGCAAGATGAACCAAAATAATGACATCTACAAGCATTTCACTGGGATTTATATGCCATGGGCACTAGTATTTGTAGTAGGAAAGAGGATTGAGTTTTTTTTATCAGTTAATTATCAATATGTCGTAGTCTATAAACACATTGAGGTGTTTTGAGGGTCATTTCAAGTGTCCCACTGAATCAAAGTAACCAAAGACATCAGAGCAGTGGTCAACCCATCAGACAGATTTAGAGAGTTCAGTCCAGCCACTTACAGCTACAGGACATAAAATAACGGCAGTTACTGCTGCTGTACAATAACACATGTCTGTACCTGCATATAGGTCAGCGGTACAGCTGCATGTGTTGATATCTTATGAAATAGATCTGATAACTAGAGTTTGCCCTAACATTAAGGTTGGCAGCGTTTTAATTCAATAATTTTGAAACATACTGTCATCAGTCATTGTGTATTGACTGAATTTCTTTCAGCACCTCCAACTCTGACTTCCAGCGTCCCTGCTGGCAACGACACCAGCAAAACATACTGCCGGGGACAAACTTTGTTTAAATTGTATTTTGGAACAGCGTGGGACAGTGGTGGAAAGAAATTAAGTTGAAGCCCTGTAATGCAGTTCTGTATTGTTTTTTCTTTTTATGCCTCCATGTCAGTGATAATCGCGGGCGGAGGCGTTATGATTTTGTCCATCTGTCCCATTCTCGTGATTGTAATATCTCAAGAACACCTTGATGGAATCTCTACGAATCTGGGATAAATGTCCACTTGCACTCAAGGATGAATAGATTAGATTTTGGGGGTCAAAGGTCACTGTGACCTCATAAAACACATTTTTGGCCACAAATGAAGACTTTATGCACTATTTATGACAGCATCTCACACGGATATCTAATAGAATAAATTGATGAAGTGATGACATCTTGTATCCAAAGATCAAAGGTCAACCTCACTGTGGCATCATAGTGTTTTTTTTCTGCTTGTTTTTATTATAACAGAAGGGGAGATTTTGACAATATTTCACATTTGGTCAGAGGTGGTAATTTTAGTGGTTGGCGGAGGCATCCAACCACGAGACGATAATTCTAGTTATTATAATGGAAGAAAGTTTTTAGTATTCTGTGTCTGACTGTATTTCTATTCCTTCCCCCTCAGGAGACCCAGAGCGACGAGGCTCCCCAGCAACAGGCTGTGACAGTACGGGTTCACCAGTGCCCTTTGACCTGTCGTCTCTTGGTTCTTCACTTCCTGTTCGTAAAACTCCTGAGTCCTTCCTCGGCCCCAATGCAGCGCTGGTGGATCTTGACTCCCTGGTGTCATCTAAACCCAAACCCAAACAGCCACCTCCTCCTTCTATCTCCTCCTCTTCAGCGCACAACCCCTTCCTCCAGAACACGGGTTAGTTACAGCTATCGTGTTAACTGTGTGAAACCTGAGAAAAGACAAGTAACCGCACTAAGCTCAGCATTCCTTCTGTAGTCAGTCTTACCTTAATTCTGGGAAATATTTTACATTTTTAGGTAGAGCTGTGTATGTCCACATTAACTATACAGTTTATGTCATTGTACAGGAAATGTGTTTGATGAAAACGGTGCTCAAAACGAGTTGCAGAATAACTGTTTAAATAAGGAACTAATAACTGGAAATGAGAACGTACGAGTACCTGAATGACAACAATTTGCTCTGACTATATTTATTACCTAGTAATTTGCTGATTATTCTCCAGATTGATTGTTCTGCCCATAAAACGTTAAAGAAAAGTATGAAAAATTCTTATCACCGTTTCCTAAAGCCCAAGGCGACTGTCTCATATTGTCTAACACATTCTGCTCAGTCACATAAGACAGATAAGTAGCAAATAAATATGAAACATTTTTGCCGGGAAACATTAACCAAAACATTTACTTGATTATTAAAATAGACTGATTAATTTTCTGTCTGACTGACTTACTTATTTTCTTTTTTTCAACTGTAATTTTGTGTCACCATCTCATGTTGTTGTTTCCAGATCTGAAAATCTGATATTAATGGCACCTGGACATAGATTACAGTACATGTTGAACACAAAGTTTGGGCAGATACTCACAAGTGACTCTTGTGTTTTCTCTGTGTCGTCGGTCACCTCTGACCCTCAGGCTCATCTCCTGCTCCCGGCATGGCAGTGACTCCCAGCAGCACCATTTCCAGTAGGGGGGTGTCTCCAACACCGGCCTCCTCCAACCCTTTCGGCGTGGCTCCACCCATGACCTCCATCTCACCTCAGCCCTCATCACTTGGCCTGAGCGGCCTCCGCTCCAGTCCTGTGCCTCCCAACCCCATGCTGGGCATGGTGCAACCAGGAATGGGCATGGGGCCAATGAGTGTGGGCATGGGGGCTCCAGGAATGGGCCTGGGTATGATGCAGGCCAGCCCCATGGGCATGCCGTACAGCGGGCTCTCGCCTATGGCTCCCCCAGGCTCTGCTCTGTTGGGGCCCGGAGGGGCAGCACCTCCTCATCTGATTTTGGGTGGGCCCGCTGGAACAGGAGGAGTGATGGGAGCGGGAGGGTCAGTCGGAGGAGGAGGAACGACGGGGGCAAGCACCAACCCATTTCTTCTTTGAGGAAGTGTCACCACTACCTGCTCACCTGTTTCAACCTCCTCTGTCGTACCTGCTGCCCCCTTCATTCATGCCCCCTCAACACAATTTGTGTCCAAAAAGAAAAATGTGTACATCTCTATATTTAAAGAAAAAAAAACAAAAAATCAAAAATTTTGTTTATGTTTTCCTTCAAAAGCATTATTTCATTTCAGAATAATTTTTCACTTTTAGTTCCTTTCATTTCAGTATGGGTTGTTTGTGGGTGGGAAATAGAGATCTATTTATTTTTGTTTTAATCCTGTTCTGTATTGTTCTTCATGTTGTGTTTTTTTTTTTTTCAGTCCTGTCTTGAGATGAAGGTAAGTCTGTGAGAGCAGGAGGCTTTTTCAGGAGTGTCACTCTACTCTGTTATAACGTTACTGCACTGAAAGAGAGAGAGAGAGATGGAGGGAGAGGAGACATAGCCACTAACAAACTGAACAGAGAAACTGCTGTACCTGCCTCTTCCTCTTTTCTCCCTCTAGATGAAAACAAACACTGAATCACTGAAATGAACCCAGTGCATGAAGGATGATTTTTAACCAGCTCCAGACTGAGATACGGACTGAAAAACCTGCGTTAACATTTCAGGCACAATGTGGTCAAATTGTTTCAACTATTTCACTTTTAATTTAATTTAATGTTAAATGTAATTTATTTTTTTCCAATTTTTGGGAACAAATAAACAAGGAAAATCACTTGATGATGCCATTTAAATCAAATGCCTATTTTTTTTTTTCATCATGATTTATTGTAGAAATCTAAAGAGAGCTCTGACATCTGTGGTCTGATGGGGAAAATGATGGGATGTTTGTTGAATGTGTGTGTTTCCAGCAATGTATGAATGAAAATATGAATGCTTATTTGTGAGCGTGCAAGTATGCGGCAGTGCAAAGGCCTGTTTCTGTGTATATGTACCGATATCTGTCTCCATTTTTCCTGTGTCCGATCTTATTTCAGTGACTCAGAAAGGAAGAAATGACATCCGTTATTTTTGTTTTTAGAAATTCTCACTTGTATTAATACTATGTAATGTTGGGATTTCAATTGAGGTATTATAAGGGTCACGCATTTCTCTGCCAATCGTATTTCATTTTATTTTTTTTAATTAATCAGAAGCAGTAGCTTTCTTTTTCCAATCACACATTTCATACGGGATCCCAGGTGTCCCAGAGCACCACTGTCCTTGCGTGTCATCCCTCTTTCCTTTGGGGAGGGAGAGATACTGATGCTTCTTTAGAAAAAAAGACTTATTTCACTGAATGAAAGGAGGAAAAAACAGGGACTTGACGACATGCTCCATGCTGTTCTTTTAATTTAGTTTGATGAATTTATTGTTATTTTATATCAACAAGAAAAATATCTCTTTTATCGGGTAAGGTTGAATTTTGTGTGGTGATGACTGTGAACATTCACATTTGAAAAGCAAAATGGATAAAAACAAAAGGAATTTATGAAATAAAACAAAAACACAGGATGTGTGTTTTGCTTGTTTCATGCTTGCTCTGTAGTTAATGCTTTATGTCTATATTCCATATAAATATATTTTCTTACTTCTGCGTACAATGTGACTACAATAAATTTACACTTTATTTTCTTTGAACAGGTTTAAAAATCGACAGTCCAACAGAAAAAACAACACCCTGCCAAATACCAGTAAAAGATAAGCCAAACAAAAGTTATTACAGCATATGAGTTTGAATAAAGGTGAAATACCATATAACTATTTCAACCTCGAAATACAGCATTCAGTCATGTGACAAACTGGACCCCGGATTTGCTCTCAGAGAAGCTTCAAGGCGCACAACAGTTAGGCAGCCTCTGCATCGAGTTTAGTGAAGATGGCTGAAAAGAGTCACTTTTCTCTGAAAAGTTCTGACTGAGTCGTTCCTCCTCACAGACAGTGGGGGTCAAACGAGCAGAGAATCCCAGTCAAAGTCGTCCTGGATCTCCTCACTGTTGCTGTGCAGACTCTTTAATGGGGGGCGCGGTCGAGGGGTCATAGTGTGAGGCTGCATCCCAGCTGAGATGAAAAGAGAGACATGGACTAAGTTAGCACACATTGGCAGTGTATAGGTAGTAAGAAAAAGAGGGATTCCTCACTTCATCTCTCTAGACAGGAGGAGTGACTACAGTGTACATACAGCATGTGAACTCTGCACTAGAACTAACTTGAAAAATGCAAACTGATCCTTTAAGAGTCCCACAAGCTGTGCTGGATTCCACTAAGTTGCCATAAAACTTAAAAAGCCACTTTTTGAACCTGCTGCTCAGGTCTTACCCGCTGTGTTGGTGGGTTGTGTTAGTGGTGGTCTTTGAAGTCCCTGAGCCCTCCGGGGCGGCTGTACTCCACTGGTGGGGGGAACTATGGGAGAGTAGGGGAGGGGGGAGGGGTGGGTGAGGCTGGCGAGGGTAGGAGGGGGATTGGAGGTGAACGGTGCCACCTGTAAGGGGTGAGGCACACCGAGGGCTAGGGGGGAGTTATTCCCAGAGGTGATCATGCCTTTCTGAGTGAAGAATCGGTTCAGAGAGTCACAGAGGGAGGTGAAGAGCGCCGGGTCCAGGGCCCAGTCGCAGAGCTCCGCCTGGCGCATGCTCTCCAGCAGGTCTGGTGACAGCAAGCCAGAGTCTTTTAGCACAAGAAAAGCTACCAGAAAAGGTAAAGCCCTGAGTAAATATTCACTACAGGTTATGCACTTACTCATCAGTTCTATCATTTTGCAAAGATCTCAATAATCAGCATAATTCTTGGTAAATTATGTGATACTAATTACACATTAATAAAATCAAATAATGTCCAATATTATTTCTTTGAGCCCATGGCGAAATCAGATTCAAATTCAAACCCAGTTAAACATAATCAGTTTACTTCATATCTTCACATTTTCGAAGCTGGAGGCAGAAATTGTTTGGTGTTTTTGCTCAGGAAAGTGATTAATCGCTGATCAGAATAATTACCAGTTCATTTTCTGATGGTCAACTAACTGACTAATAGATCAGTCAGTTTAGCTCATGTCTTCACTACTTCACAGACTTATGAAAACTGTTGCTGAGTAACAAATCAAGTAACCAGCTATAACTATAAATTACATTATTAGGTGATAAGGATGAAGCGACAGTTTGAAGAAGACTGGTGAAGAGCACAGACCTGGGTGACCGGAGAGGTCTATGTTTGCCCAGTCGAGATTGCTGGCAATGCGGAAGCTCTCCTTCAGAGAATCTGTGTTGCTGAACCAGTCAACTGGCACCACTGAAGAGGAGGAGAGGAAGGTAACTTTAGAAAGCGCTCACGTATCCTGTGTCATGTTGCTGTTTTAATATGATTCAAGTATTTCAAGTATTGACAAGGTAAATGCGAGACTCACTGTATTGTGAAACACGTTCTGTCTCAGGAGGGTGCGTAGCTGGTGGAGGTGGTGCAGGGTGAGGAGACATTGGTAGCAGAGTTGGAGTGTGAAGTGGGGTAGTGTCATTGTTCAGAACAGCCACGGGAGCAACATCAGCTGGAAACAGCAAAAAAAAAAAAAAAGAAGCCATTTATCCATGCTGTTTATGTGTATAATATACTTTTTATGGAGTTGATGGACATGAAACACACCTACACATACATAGTACTTACACTGTGAGCCTCCTCTCTCCCGCATGGTCTTGAAAAGAGACTTGAAAGATGCATACAAGTCCGGTAAATTCAGCTCATCGAAGGTGAATCGGAGCGGAGGATCAGTGGATGAGTTTAATGAGACAACAGGAGGGGCGGCAACAGATGAAGGGACAACAGACACTGAGAAGTGAACGGGTCCTGGCGCAGTGCAAACAGATACAGGCGCTGAGTTGGGAGCACAGGAGAAAGTAGAAACACAGAGGGAAGCGGGAAAAGTCTGAGTGGCATCAGAGAGGGAGGCAGCAGCTGGAGGAGCTGGAGACATGCTGGCAGCGGACAGAGGCGTAGCAGAGGCAGTGGCGGTGGGAAAAGTTGGGCCAGGTGGGTGGGGAGGGGGGAATGAATTGATGGAGGACATGGGAGCAGCAGGCGGGAGGCCAGCTGAAGGAGAGACGAATGGATGAGGGACAGGCAGACTGGACGTGGGGACTGGCATGTAGGGTGACGGCTGCTGTGGAGATAAAAGACAAGACATTGTATTAAGTGTCATGGGTGGTGGAAGAAGGGGTACTGAGGGGGCCGCAGGCCCTAAAGTCAGACATAATACAACCAGCTCATAAAAAAGTTTAAATTTAACAATGACTTCCTCTTTTTCTTACTGGGATTTAAAATGTAAGGCACTAGTATTTGTGGTAGGAAAGAGATTTGTTTTTTCGTTAGTCTATAAACACAGTAAGGAATTTTCAGGAGTTTTGAGGGTCATTTCAACTGTCCCACTGAATCGAAGTAGCAGTGGTCACTGGTGACAGTGGTCACCCTGTCAGATAGTGAGTTCATCCAGCCAGCTACAGCTACGGGACATAAGGTAACATAAGGTTACTGCTGCTGTACAGTAACACGTGTGTCTGAGTATGTATCTAGAGCCAGTAGTGCATCAGGATGTGTGATTTGGTTTTAGCTCTAGATGATGAAAAATATCTGGTAAACAGATCACGCCCTAAAATTGTCAAGTAATAATGTAGCAATGTTGAAAAATACACTAACTGACTTCCAGCGTCCCTGTTAAGTGCTGTCTAGTTAAGAAAAACGCCCTGTAAATCTGACTGTGACAAAGACGGGAGGAGTCGACTCTACCTTGCGTGGGGGAGGAGAGAGGGAGGCAGACAGGGGTTGCTGGATGCTTCCCAGTGGCTCTGTGTTCAGAAGCTGCTCTGTGCGGGATGTGGGCTGTGGCTGATGAGGAGAAGGTCCTGTCTCTGCTTGTGTCCCTGGTACTTGAACCTGTAACAGCACAGAGTTGTTATTTGCAAGGGCGAGAAAGGTAGTATTAAAATTCTCCTGAAGTGTGACTAATCCCAGAAAATGTTCTCAAAGAAACCAGGACATTGTTTCTGGAAAGACATGTTAGTGTTGAATGAGATGTAATCTTTTAATTCTGCAAGCACCAAAAATTAGGTTTCATTTAACATTTTATTGTGGTGGATGAAGAAATCTTAGAAACACACATTTTCAAATCTTGGACATGTGAAACCAAAACCAGTTTCTGCAATAGACTACTAGATGAAAATTAGAAAATGTGAGTGAAATCAACATACGTCATGCCTCTCCTCCTCCTCCTTTGGATAGGGACGTTTAGGTGCCCTCACTTGGTTCACCTCTGGCCCATCCATCGTCCAATAGGAACCCTAGAAATACACTTTTTAGCTTTAGGTTTTTATCATATCTGCATTTCACGTGATGCAAATTCTAACAAAATACATGTCAGCCTACAGCGTCATAATTTAAACGGTAACTCACCTTGCCAGGGTCATTCTGTGGCCGAGGAACTTTCCTGAAGCATTTATTGAGGGACAGATTATGTCGAATGGAGTTCTGTTCAAAACATAAAGTATCACAGAGCAACAAATCAGTCCTGTCCCAGCAAGTGGTGGAAAAAATATGAAAATCAGTTACAAATCAGGTAAACAACTACTTTAACTACACTTATGGTTGAGTAACAAACGTATCACTATTCCAGTACACTGAAGATGTGTTGTGACTCTACATTAGATCGTACTTTCCATCCACGGCCCACTCGGCTGTAGTAGGGGAACGTGTCACTGATCCAGGTGTAGATGTCGTTCAGGCTCAACTTCCTCTCAGGTGCAGCTGCTATTGCCATGGCGATGAGAGTGGCATAGCTGTGAGGGGGTTTCCCTTTAGAGTTAGAAGGGGAGGGGTCCGGCACAGAGGGTGGGAAGTCTCCTCTCTCCCTCCCTCTGTCTCTCTTCTTGTCCCTCTCCCCTGCTCCTCCTCCTCCTCCCCCCCTCTCTCTCCCTGAGCGCAGGCTGCTGATTCCCAGCTGAGGGAGCCAGTCAATACTGGTGAGACTGGAGTCCAAGTCAGAGGACATCGTCTCACTACTGTGCAGGTTCTGAGGGATCAGAAGAGGAAGCACTGAATTAACACGTCCTTTTACTCTCTGTTTACTTGGGACACTGCAGAGATAATCCCAGTAGCAAACTCCCCTCTACCTGCAATGCAACACTGGCAACCGTTCTGTTCCTGTACTCCCAACAAACGTCACCTCCAAACCATAAAGTTCAGACACAAGACATTTTGTGCTGCTCTGGAAACTTTCCATTCACAAGCAAAGCTCTGGCATGAATCTGACAGCATTTAACTGTGCTTATTCCGCCGACACTTTCTATTTTCTAAGAAAGAACTGTGAGTAGCTTACCTCTGTGTAGTCACTCGAGGGCCAAGGCCTTAAAAAGTGTTAATATTTGATGTTGTCATCAGCTGTGCACAACTGCTGACAAACTGGTGACCGTCCTCCCTCTCAGATCTCTCTCTTCAGCATGTTGATCCCCACAAGGCCTTCACTTATAACTTTGGTTAGTGAAAGTTTGTGTAAGAAATATACACAAAACCGTACCGAACAGCTTCCTTTTTCTCTCCCTCCCTCTCTACTTCCCCTCCCTTTCTGGATATATCAGAATTACGTCACTCCCTCCTCCCACTGTATGACATCACTCTGTGCACCCGCCTCTAAGAGCTGGTCCCACCTCTTCAGCTCCTGTCAGCCTGAGGTAGAAGTTCCTGCTACTGTGGGCTCATTGGGATAGAAGTAAAGTTTCACCTAAAACTGCTTCAGAAACATCAACACTAAAGCACAACAGCACAAATTTTAAGTAGCAGCATCACTTTATTGAAGTACTTTATCAGTGTGTTGGAAGCACTGAAACTCTGTACAGTCTTTGTGGAACAGAATGACAGCTGATGATCTCCCTACAGAGCGCTGAAGAAGGCGAGGAGGCCGGTGTCTGGGGACGGGTGGGCCAGAAGCTTCTGGATCTGTCAGTAACGTAGAGAGAATATACGTCACTTTCATTACTTATTCTGGCAGCATACTCTGAAGAAAATCAATTCTGGCATGTTTGCAAGGGCAAGATGGCAGCTTTAGGACTAAACAAGTGGTAAATCTCACCACACCTTAGTGTAAGGTCACCTGAAACTGGTGATAAAGGTTGTACGCAGTGTGACTTTGTCTGTAGACTGATGATTTATTTGCTGCATTGCTTTTGACAGCAGCCTGAGGACATGGCAAAGACACAACTAAACAGAGAAAAGTAACTCAGGCGGCAGAAAGCACCTCCTTGAAGTTGGGGTGTTTAGCGTCTTGAACCAGCTGCAGCAGAACAGCCTCTGTGGTGGTGAGGTAAGCTCCGCTCTGCTTCAGGCGGGACAGAGCAAACAAACGGTCAGTCTGGCTGTGAGGGGAGACACAAAAGATGTACATATTTACTTTCCAGAAACACACAAGAACCAATTTAGATTTACCGCAGATGATAATGATATACAGCATAGCAGAATAAATGCAGACTACACAGATACCTTCTGGATGAGACAGCATCGGCCACAATATGAACCTCCATTCCTTTTTCCAGCAGGTCGAATGTTGTGCACTGTGGAAAAGACAAGAAGCAGAGGTCCTCATTCATTCAGTAAAACTACTGTGGAAGCTCTATGGCGCACCAGGCCAGGAAAAAAATCAACATTACTACATAATAACATCATTCATTTACTTAATAATGGTGTAATAGCTTAATAATCTTCTTTCACATCACTTCCCTCATACTCAAGTTACACTTGCACTCAAAATTATTCAACCCTCATTGCAAATTAGGTGTATTGGCAAAATGTACAAACTTCCAGCTGTGTTCAGTGAACAACTCAAGCAAGAACTATTTCAATAAATATGATATTACAGGTGGTTTCTCCAAATTCAACACAATATGCCACTTTTAGTGACTAAAGCAGTCTCAAAATTATTCAACCCACTGAATAGAATCCCTCATAGCGGCACTCATTTGCAAATGAGGTGGTGCCTCAAGCAAACCTGATATAACTAATCAGAGGCCTCATTTGTGGCATCAGGTGTGCTTGAGATAGAACACATCAAATACCCCAACTGGCTAAGGGTTTGTTCACAGTGACCTTTGGTTGCACGTTCGAAATATGGGTGAGTCAAAAGAATTGTCCAAACAGTTAAGAGGGGAGATCGTTGCTTTGCACAAACAAGGAAAAGGATACAAAAATACAGCAAAGACACTGAATGTTCCTGGAGATACTGTTGGAAGCAGAGTTTGTCAGTTCAAAGCTAAAGGAACACTGGCTGCACTACCTGGACGTGGCAGAAAGAGGAAGCTATCAACGGTTGTCACCAGATTTCTGAGGAGGCAGGTGGCCAAAAACCCTCGAGTGACTGCAAAACACCTGCAGCAAGAGTTGGTGGCAGCAGGCACTGAGGTTTCAGTTTCTACAGTAAAGCACCATGCCCGAACTCCAAGACGTACACCACTACTGACCCAAAAGCACAAGACAATGTGTTTGAAACCATATAAGCAAGCCGCAGAAGTTTTGTGATTCTGTTCTGTGGAGCGATGAAACAAAACTGGAACTTTTCAGGTCTATAGATCAGTGGTATGTCTGGAGGAGGAAGAATGAGGCATGCGCTGAAAAGAACACCCTGCCTACAGTGAAGCATGGCGGTGGCTCGGTGATGCTCTGGAGCTTCTTAGCTTCTTCTACGCAGCAGATCATAACAGCAAAATGGTTCTCTGCTGAGTACTAAACATGTTTGTATGAGTTGAATTTGGGAGAAACCACCTGTAATGTCAGTTGTGTTGAGTTATTTCAATTGTTCTTGCTTGAGATGTTCATTAAACACAGCTGAAAGTTTGGAAATTTTGCCAGTACACCTAATTTGCAATGGGGGTTGAATCATTTTGAGTGCAACTGTACTTGGTCACTTTACCTGCAATAACTAGTATATGCAGCATTAATATAATACAAACACACATATTCAGATGCACTTTAAATTAGCTTTGAAAGTTTGTTAGAAGCCATTTCAGTAAGTCTTTGATCACTAAGATCTAGTAAAAAAGGTAAATATATATATTCATTGGTTAAGAATCCATGCAAGACTGTCTGACACATGCTGATGTGTATGGAAATGATCAACCTTCCTCCAGAATGGTCTGAAAAATTGTTTCCTGGTAACTATAACTACATTTAAAATAAATATCAAATACAGTGGACACATGTCAAGAGTGATGATATGTAAAATGATGATATGATCTTACTGCAATGCAAGCGTGTGCTTCTATTCCACACAGTATAGCCTGTTTGGGGTTCCCCAGGGCCTGCAGCTCCTTCTCCACCTCCTCTATCATCATGGTGAATGAAGTTTTAGCATGAGCTGGCAGGTCTGTTGCCCCCAGCTCTGGCACTGTGGGACCCAAACCTTTAGGGTACTGCTCGGTCAAAATGGGGGGGATGCCCAGAACACGGCTGGCCTGAGACAAGGAGGAGAGAGCAGGCAGATTTGATCAGACCTGTTCAAACAGCTGACAGACACTAGCTGTGTGATGGTGAGCATTTCCAACCTGGAGCAATCTGGCCGCGTTGCTGACAATGTTGGTGAACTGGAAGATGTTGGGTCTGAACTTCTCTTGCATGTCACACAGGAGGAGCACAGTATCCTTGGTGGAGAGCCTGCCAATGCCTGCCACTGCAACAGCAAAGTCACAGGAAACAATAGGCTGTATTAAGATACATTTACTGGTACAACACTTTTCGCTGATTCTCTTCCTTGTACGAAATATTTCCTGGATTGTCTTGACAGAGAGTATTATAGTAGTATTATAGCTTAACACAAATGAGCTGGAGCGATATTTATAAAGAAAGTTTACTTACTGTTGTTGCCTGAATGGTCCGGTGTTGGTGAGTGGGTGACAGGTTCAACAGGACTGTAGAAAGTTTAACTGTCTGGTTAAAGTGTTATTACCTTTGTGACGCCTCCTGTGTAACTGGAAACCAACAGCAAATGCACGTTTGACTTGCAAGGTGAAGAGGAAAATTAATATAATCAATATTTAACATAACCAGCATATCACAAGGTGATTCAAATTGACAAGCAATCATCTGAATTCGTCGTGAAGCAATTGCGTTATTAACATATATTTCATAGTCAAATGAATAACTAACCTAGCATGTAGCTTAGAAGACACACAAGTTCAACAGCCTGTCTTTGATAAACACACCGATGTCCCACAAGCGCGCTGACCAATAGAATTACGAGTTTTGAAGATTGACGTTTCTTTGAGCCAATAGCAGCCGTGTTTTGCCGTGATTGGCCTCGCTAGCTGAGGTGGGTGGGACCTAAACCAGCCCAAAGTGGTCACCTGAAGATGTCTGACAATGCTGAGTCTCCGACAGAAACGCATAAAGAGGAATCACAGCCACCATCAGACGACTCGGCGACAAACGAAGAGAAGAAAAAAAGTAAGAAAGCCTAATATATCGAAAAGTTGTAGTTATTTAGCGCACAGTTATCATCAGTTTATAGTGTCTGTGGCTAGTCTGAGAAGAAATACTTCCGGGTGTATGACGTAACAATGAATTGACAGAGATATTGGCCAATAGAAGAGCTGCTTTTTTCTGTTTAACCAATAGACTTTTAGCTTTTAATTTGCAGGCTAGTGGCTAAAGCTAATGCTAATATTTATGAAGACAACATATTTTTGCTCCTATAGGGTACATGTTTTTTCCAGACAGGCTGTTTATTTCCATCATTTATCAAATATATTTTACGCCAATGTCAACAGTAATTAGCTACACGTCTTGTACGTAAGAAGAATGTGTTAAGGCCAACAAGCTTAGCTTAAAACTGTCAAACTGTCACAACCATAATACATCCACGGACACAATACACACGTCCACGTTTATTGAATATATCCTATTTCAAGTTTTAGAGTTTGAAAGAGATTTGCTCCTTTTATTAGCTATGTGAGATTTATGTTAATTATTATTTTAAAAAGAATTGGCAAGTAACTTAATTTCTGTCCAATATAAAGTCATGTTACTCTGCAGTTTTCTCTCTCATGGAGGTAAGTCATCGTAGTTTTTTTTACTTTCCCACTGTGGATTAGCAGATATGTATGAGTGGATTTAACAAGCACTTCTGCAGAAGCTCCCCCAAACAGTTCATGTTTAGATTTGCCTGGAGCAGCCTGGGTGGCAGCAGCAGCACTTTCACCCTTGGTTTTCTTCATTTTTTTTGTAGTTGATGTGTTGCTGAAGGCTGTGGGAGACACTCCTATAATGAAAACAAAGAAGTGGGCTGTGGACAGGGGAAGGACGGTACAGTCCCTGTCTCAATTCATCTCCCGCTTCCTCAAGCTTGATGCCACTGAACAACTGGTGAGGATGAAGTCTGTCCACTGGCTTGTTCATTTTATAGAATCACATTTTAGACAGAGGCTTAGAAAAGTTGCTCCAGGGCTTTAAATTCTTCACATATAACTGCATCTGGTTTTTTTTTTCTTTCTTTTTTTCAGTTCATTTATGTAAACCAGTCTTTCGCCCCCTCACCGGATCAAGACGTAGGAATCCTCTTTGATGTGAGTACATATAAACACCTGTTTCAATGCCCCATGACTGTGGTGTGTCCTAATGTTTTATTCCCCTTAATCTAAAAATGATAAAGCAACATTCAGCAGTGATCAGAAAAACAAAGAGCAGGAAAACAGTAGTCACAGTAGTCTTCTACATTTTGTAATTCACTTGAAATATAAGCATGAAAGTTTATTCTTGACCTTGGGAACTATATGCATAACAAAATAATCTAAAAGTCCACTCACAAGCTTTTTCTGAGCTTTCATGCATCATCAGCATACAGATGTTAGGTTTCAGTTCATCTCACTGATAAAGACCATGAGAAGTTGAGAGTAGAAAGTACAGAAAAGTTGGCAAGTGAAAGTTGAACACAAACTGAAACCATATTTCCAAGTAAAATTGCAACACATGTACACGCAAAAGACAAGTTTATTCATGTTTGCCAGACTACTTGCCAGCAACGTCACTTTACTATTTTGTTTAGTTTATTCCATAAGTGAAGCAACTGTGTCACTCCCTTAATGTACATGACTCTTGCTAAGGAGGCAATAACTATTACCCTTTTCCCTGTTGGGTATATTCATGCTCTAAGAGATAAACTTTAACCCAGTCAGGCTTCAGCTGAGATGATATTTCATCTCAGAGCCTTCAATGGAGTATTAAAATAGTAGCCTATGTAATTGGCAAGCCAATGGGGAGAGCCCATAGAAGTGAATGGGTCAGGTGTAGTTTTGACCAGCAGAGGGGGCAATAGGTGGGGAAATCCATGAAACACATGCTGGAGTCCTTGGCCAGTGGTTAATGTGTTGTTAAGTAACCACAAAGACCTCAAAGTCCAAAATTCAGAGTGGACATTTGATCATCCCACCTCTCTCAATATGTCAATATCAGTCATAATCAATATGAAGTGAATTTGGCTTTCCTACTATTTTATTTGATATTTATCTTCATGTCTTTTTTTTTTTTTCTCTCTTTCAGTGTTTTGGCAGCGATGGCAAACTGATTCTACATTACTGTAAATCTCAAGCCTGGGGTTAAACTGCTCCTTCAACTCCATTTCGGTTTTTCTTTTAATTAATCATCCAAACATGCACACATTGTTGTTTTTGCTTTTTTTGTTCTCTGTACATACCGGTACATATTGTAATACATACATATTGTAAATAAATTATTGTGACAATGTAAAGCTCTTTCCACTGTTTTTAAGGCATCGCATTAGGCACCCAAAAATATTCACAGGCAAATAGGCTACACTTGATTTAGTGGGTACAGGATTTGCAAAAAGTAACAACCAAGCCATATGGATAAGTAGGTTCACAGATTTATCAACCCTCTTAGTATAATAATTGAATACCTTGTAAAAGTAAAGTTGGTGAGCAGTTTAGACTGGCGCTAACAGTTTTGGGGAGGAACTTCCTCTGAAAAGGGACAGACATAGGAAGAGAGGGGGCACTGCAGTAACAGATGGACTTAGAGGGATTACATGATTCAGGGTGGGTTTGTGACATAAATTCCCAAGAAAGACAGAAAAGAGAGTAGAGTGGCGTGGAAACAGACGGTCGCTCCACCAGTCTTGCATTTCCGTCCGACGATTGGCCAGGAGGATTTAAGGGGGAAGCGAAGCTGGAGAGGTTAGGGTCAGTGATGCTCATCCTGGAGGAGTACTGCCGGTGAAGATGAAGAGGGTAGTGACGCAGGGAATCCTTTCAAAATGGAGCAACCAAAATCAAGTTCGTAAGGAGCTTTTTGATTAAGGGCTCTTGAACAAGAGAGCGATAACCGAGGATTGTAGGTTTAGAGGACCACAAGAAATGACAACTAAAAGTGCTGTTTTACTGTGACATTCACCTCGTGTGTGACCTGAAGTCCTGCAAGGCACAAGGAGAAGGTCTTTGGTAGGTACTTCTTCCTGGTTATTTTAAAATACCTCGGGCTGTAATGATTGGCCAGTCAACAGGAAATCAAGCGGCAGTTGATTTGATAAATGATTAATCATTTCAGTCATTTTTTACAATTTGAATTTACGATTAAATTTTTAAAGAAAAATTTCTTTGGTGTTTGCCAGCTGGGAGTTGTTTTTGGACTGATGTTCAGCTAAAATAATTTATATGAAGATTATAATGGACATTTTTCACAATTTTCTGACACATAGATTAAATGATTTAATGCAAAAAAATATTTATTATAGTAGTTATAGTTATTTGCATTGTTATTTACTCAAGAATAGCATGAATTGTTTATATATCTAAGCCTAGATGGGGCTTTTTCAGTGATGATGTAGCTTTCAGATATTTTGCTAATGAATGTGGCAAATGGTTTGTGTCCAGTTAATATTTGTCAAGACACATAAACCCATCTAAAAAAAACAACGATTTCATGATTTTAGTGTTTTTAAAAAAGAATTCACAGTTTACTGTTGTATTCACTCATTTATATTTACTTTTATATTAGATTTACAAAAAGTTTATTTGTGTCATCACGTCGCTGATGGCTGATGGTTACTGTGCATCCAGCTTATTCAGGCTGTTAACCTTTTGCCTATATTGGTCTGACTGTACTGTACTGTATGTCCAATGTGTTATCACTGATAGCAAAAAGGCTGAAGAATAACATTCTTCATTGAGAGGAAATAATGGTGATAATATCAGGAGATACACTGTGTTCAGGTCTTAGCATATAGCTCTACAGTATATAGTTGTCTTTAACATGTACAGATTTATACATATGATAGATTTTTGTTAATGAAAATTCCTTTAGTAGCCACAGGGATCTGATTCAGGCATCCATTAGGTTTTATACATTTCCTTATTTTCCAAAGTTGTTCCTTCATGTATATAAGTGTCAGCATTATTCAGACATTATTCAGCATCATTCAGACACCAGAAACCACCACGGGTTGGCTCTCAAATTCAAATGTTTTAGCTGATGTTCTGTTGTATTTCAGGGACTGTGTGCTGACGGGGAGCCATCGCATGAGATACAGTAGACATGGTCAGAATGCGCTTCACACTAAAACACACCTAACACAAACAGATTAAAGCAGATTATCAGGGATTACTAGCAAAAATTTCATTTACATCCATGGTTTATCCATAATTTCATCAAAAATGTAATCTCTTGAATTTGCTCCCCTCTGTCTTGTCCTCTGCATAGGGTCCAGCAGTGGAGTTCACACTGAGCGGCAGGATCAGGCCTGAGTGTGTTAATCAGGAAGCAGGGAGATATTAGCTAGTGTCACAGCATAGCACACATTGCCCACTCTACAATAACATCTCCTCATAAACAAGGATTCAAGTGACCTCAGGCAGTTTTATGACTCTCACTGACTCAAGGAATATTCACCAACATTAGATGTCATCATATGGACACCCTGATTTTAGCCTGTCGGTTCCTCTCAACCACTTGATTTCACCTTGTTGCCAGGTGATGAGTTGCTCTTAAGGATGCCCTCTATCTTTGCTTTAAATATACAACGTTTAACGATAAATTCTAGTGTTTTTGAATGACCTAGTGCTTTTTTGCTACAGTCACACGGATCTAATAAGTGCACACAGGAGGGTCTACAGGTGCTGAGGTCAGGGGATGTATGGCCACGTCATTCACCACAGGGATCAATGATAGCAGGATATTATAATAAAGCTGTCTGGCCAGCATACTGTCATGTCCTTGCATCCCACTGTTCTCTCCACCTGTGACCCATCGGCCCCCTGAATCCCCTCTTGTTCACTTTTTTTGGTTGCATCTGTACTTTCCCACGTGTATCAACTTCAGAGTACCTTAGCCTGCTCCCTCCCCTTTATCTTCCTCTCTTTTAATCACAGCATCGCTTTGTCAGCTGTGTTTTGTCATCTCCTCGCCGTACTGTTACATCATATTTATCTTTGCTTTCCATTTAAAGCTGGCAGCTCATCACCCCTTAAAACCACCCCAAAGCATCTGTCTCACCCTCTCGGCTCCATCTGTGACTAGCACCATACCTTCTGTCCCGTTTGTCCGACACCCACGTGCAGTCTGCCCCTCTCTTTGCCTCACTCTTTCCTCCCTCTCTCTATCTCTGTCTCTCTCTCTCTCTTACTGGCCTCCCCCCTGCCTCCCTCCTCTGCTGTGTGGCCATGCTGGAGCGTATGTCCCGTCGTTCTCGCTCCCTGCTCTCCCTGACCTTGACCACTCTGGCTCTGGCCCTCTCCATCCTGGCTCTCTGCACCTCCTACTGGTGTGAGGGCACTCACAAGGTGGTCAAGCCCCTCTGCCTGTCGCCTGTCAAAATGAAGAACTGTGGTCAGAACAACAGCGAGCCTTACACCACAGGTACTAAGATGTTACATTGTCTTTCACTTCTCCACATCAAAAAGGTGTTTTGTGCTGCTTTATTGTTACTTTTTATATAATGTTCTTACTGTAACTTATTGCCCCTTGAACACAAATTTGGGTACATGCATACATTTAATATCCACTTTATGCAAACTGCTCCCTTCTAATTCTGACAATGAATTGTGTTTCAACAGAGCATTTAAGCAGACAGGGAGGAGAAGTTCAATTAATGCTCAGATAGATTTTACAGTGAGCAAGACGCTTGGACAAAAACACTTTAAAAAGGAGACTATTTTTTTGAACTACTGATCAGATAACAGCCATCATAGACACATGTTACCCTTTTCAGACAGACACGATCAGCACAATCACCACAAAACAATCCTGTTTCAAAGTTTACAATTTCAAAGCTTCTCGTCTGGAGCTTTCTGCATGGCCTTCATCAGCAGACTTGATCAAGTACAGCAGAGTGCAGAGTTTGCTAATTGACCAAACTCAGTGAAACTCAGTAAGACTGACTGTGACTGACAGCCTCTTTCTAATGGAAAAAGCTAGTAAGTAAGTAAGTGTATGTCAAATTAAGATTGTTTTGTCAAACTGCTGCTTCCAAGGTCAAGAATGAGCTCGTCACGCTCAGTCTCCATGATGTTTGCTGAGGCATCATGGACCACAGTGTCTGTCTCTGTGAGTTCATGTGTCCAATATTAAATCCTTGCCCTGAGAATTCAGACTGAGGTTATTTCCAGCCCTGACTAGGTGTACCAAATAAATTCAATTCAATTCAATTCAATTTATATGTATAGCCCAATATCACAACAGAGTTGTCTCACAGTGCTTTACAAAGTTCACTGAAATAAACAAGTGTAAGCGAACAAACAATCTAATAAAGAGTCCAGCAGTCGATGAGGCCAATGGATCAGTCCGAGGCATCACCTGCCCTTTATGACCCTCCTTCTTCGGGAAGGAAAAACTCAAAAAACCCAGTGGGAAAAGAGAAACCTCCAGGAGCACCACAGTGAAGGAGAGATCCAGCTCCCAAGGACGGACAGGCTGTAGCCTTGGACAGACGCACATAAAGTGGATACTACTTGTGTATTCATAATATGTTATGTCATATCTTTGTTTGAGTGTATGCACATGCGGCCAGTCTTCTGAAATTTGCTGAAATTGTAAAATGTAGCTTTCTGCTGTTGACTTTACCAAAATTTTGTCCTTGACAGTTGTACCTGATTACACCAGTATTTGTCCATATCTGCACTGTGTCACTGCATAACTACCAATACCTCAAACTAATCTGACTGGATAAACTGACAGGCTTCCCCTCCTGTTAGAAACTCATTGTCCTTGGTTTTAAAATTTTTTAATCTCCTATACCTTAGTCCCACTCTGAATTTAATTATGGATTAGTGTTAATCTGTGGGGTGTGAGTGTGGCTCCCAAAGGTTTATTCATCCATGGAGGAGAGGTTTACATTGCCTGCTTCCTGTTTTTCAATTTCTCAGCAGATATGCTTAATCCACAATGAGATTAACAGATTTTACTGCGTAAAGGAATCAACTTTGATCAGTACATGTACTTTGTGTACTTAAACAGAAAGATCTACCTTTACAGTAGTGGGTTTAAGTCTCCCTTATGCTTCCAAACCAGATTTACAAACACACACGTGGAATGACAAGGTGCTGGCTGTCAAGCCTGCATGTGACTGCAAAATACAAAGGCATGGTACTTTTGAGGCAGTGGTGTCGTTGCAGATGTTTTGTTCTCACCGTTTTGTAACCTTTTCTCATTCTAAAGCACATACTGCACCAATAGTTCCCCATCAACACACACCATCCATGCAAAGTGTGTCTTTGTCACATACCTTTCAGATATTTGTGAAGGGTGGCCGTATTGGCAGTATGCGCTGTCCTGTGTGTTTGTGCATCTGTTTGCCTGCTAAAGCATGTACTGTGTGTTTGTGTTGATTTTTCCTTAAAGTGGATCAGTCGTTAATGCTTGTACTTTTGTTCGTTGCTTGCATGATATCTCTCCTGTCTATGTGGGTTTCCTCCCACATTCTAAATACATGCAGGATTGGTCTGGAGAATATAGATTGCCTGTAGATGTGCGTGCATTTATGTGTATGTATGTGTGTCTATGCACTGGTGTCTCCATTTCTAAAGAGCTGAGGACAGATGATCCTCCCAGAGCGTTTTTGGTTCTTGTCACCAGCAGGAGTAAGCGGCTACAAACATGTACCTAAAATGCTCTTCTTGTCATCATCCTCTTGTACTGTCACACAGAGAGCCCCACTCAGAACCCCTACAACCGCACACTGTCTCCAGCCAGGAGGGACGAGCTGGCCAAGATCAGACAGAGGCAGCTGGCCAACGCTGTTCATTACATCTGGGAGACGGGAGAAGACAAGTTTGCTTTTAGATACTTCCACACCGGTTTCTGGGAAAGCTGTGAGAAACACAGTGATGGTGAGACCACAAAGTTCTTTTCAGTATCTGCTCACCAGAAAATCTTCTCACTTAAATTCAAAGAAAAAATGCTTTTTATCTGCAGTTTTGTTCATGTGTATGAATTTTGTTGGCAGGAGAGAAATGTCGAAGCTTTATAGAGTTAACACCTGGAGAAACACAAGGTGAGTTGTGTATCAGTCGATATAAAAAATATGAAATTATTATGTATATTATTAGTATTAAATATTCTTGTCCATATGGATGCAAGTGTATTCATTGTGTATGTGTGTTCAAATGTTGCAGGTGTGCTCTGGCTGTCGGTTATCTCAGAGTTTACGTACATCGGCCTGCTGGGAATGGGCTTTTTACTGATGTGGCTGGAAGTCTTGTGCTCCCACAAAGAGATGCACTCGCTAAAAATCAACGCCTATGCAGCTATCTGTACGGTGCTATCTGGTGAGACTTGGAGAATCATTCAGTTTTACATTATTTTATAACCACCATGCTCTGTTTGAATGGTCATCCTTGTTTTCAAGACTTAGCTGTCAGATTTGTTCTGTGTGGTTTCTTCTGCCATGTAGGTCTTCTTGGGATGGTGGCCCATATGATGTACACCACAGTGTTTCAGATGACAGTCATTGTGGGCCCCAAAGACTGGAGGCCTCAGTCCTGGGACTATGGCTGGTCATTTGCGTAGGTGGCTGCTCTTTAAAGACAACATACAAGCCTGTACCATTAAAGCATATACTTTGAATATTTGTTATTTACAGGTTACGCTAGTGTGTTTCTGTTCTGTCCTTAACTATTCTAAATCTCCTCTGTTGCTCAGTCTCGCTTGGGTGTCCTTCAGTTGCTGTATGGGGGCCGCTGTGGTCACTCTCAACTCCTACACAAAGACCATCATCGAGCTCCGTCGCAAACAGAGGCTCCGTTTGGAGGAAGCAAGAGCCGCCACTCATGCTCCTTCCTATGATGAGGTGGTTCCAGGGGGCGGCCTGTACTCCGTCAGCGGGCTATTGCAGTGTCCAGACGGCATGATTGACGTAGCGTGGGCTCCAAATGGCAGTGTGGTTGGAGTGGGAAATGGGGATGTACCAACGTTGGTTTTGGTGGGAGGCTGTGGGCCAGAGGGGTGCGAGGACTGTGAGAGAGAGATGGATGAGATGGAGGAGGCCATGGACAGAGTCGATTCACCTTGTTAGGGGATCTTTTATGCCCCTCAAATAAATAGGCTGAAAAACTGAAAAAGGAAAGACACTGTCACCATGCCGGAGAAGGATCAATTTGAGCATACAGATCCTTTTTTTCTTTTCTTCTTTGACTTTCAGTGAAGTTTGGACATATTAACTACTTGAAGGCTGGAAAAATCAAAGACTACACTGTACGTACGGGTCACAATGACATGCAAGACGTCATGTTTTCTGGGTATTTTCTCAGTGCCTCATGGTAGGAAAGTAAATATATGTCTCTATATGTAAATGCATATAAATGTTAAGATTATTTTATTGATTATTTATTAGCATGCAATGCATCAGGACAGCGGTCATCTCAATGGTCATTTCATTGCATAGACTGGATGGATGTTTCCTGTTTCCTGTTGATATCCAAACAGAACAGCCCGTCCTTTAGAGGAAATATACAACATATTCTCATTCATCTGGGTGGGACATTCAACATTCATCACATTTTTCAAGCTCTTCTCTCTCACTTGTGAAAAACTTTTGACGGATACAGGCATTTTGATGCAAGGCATGAAGACCAGAAGCCACAACAAACATCGTCTCTCTGCAGATGCACAGACAAACCCATAAGATAGACACATAGAGATAGAAAGATTACAGAGATTTTGAAAAGTCTGCTCTCTGATGTTGAACAGAAGATTATGTGTAAACCAGTAATCCCGAGTTGGATGGAGCGGAGGAGGAATGGAGTGAGGAGAGATGGGAGGCATGTGAAGAGGTGGAGGGGGGCAGGCGGGCTGTGGGGGGTCAGAATGGAAGTTGGAAAGAAACGCAGGCATGCCCACAGACTGCACACACACACACACACACACACTTCTGCACCATGAAAACATCACACTTTCATAGTTGTTTTTAAATGCATATTACATTCTGCTATTTACTATGTTCAGTGTAAAATTATACATGCAACATTTTCTTAAGCTAAATAAATGTACCTAAATTCACCTTAAATATCTGTATGTTACACATTTGGGATAATCCTGGATTTACCGTCTGGGATAAACACAATTGAAAGCGTAAGACCTAAAGCACCACTTTTGTCAACAGAACAGCATTATATCATATGTTTGTGAGTCGTAGGGGAAGAAGATTTCCTTTTTGGAAATATAAATAAATTGATTTTCAAAGCACAGATGTATGAGAAAACCTTTAATTTATTGTACAGTGAATAAAGTACAACACTTGAGCGCTATGGCCTATATTAAGACATTTCCAGTTCTGTAAAAAAGCTTTATTGAGCTACAAAACAGGTATGATACTTGTATAATTGCCATTACCGTTAATCTCTCCAGAGCCAACATTTCATTTGAACCATTTAAACAGTTAACAATAGGACAATATTTATCATACACATTCTTTAAATATATATTACGTATTGCCTCAAGATAGTCACCATAAATATTATTTAAGCTGTTTTGAAACTCTATGCCATAATTTGCTTCTTATAGCCTCTATTTGATATAAATTCAGTTATAAACATTGGTGAAACAATAAGAGGACATAACTGAAACTTACTGAAAAGTTTGTTACAACCAAGACACTGCAGAGAAGAGTATTTACAGAGGGGATGAGTGGATTGAAGATGAAAGGGGAGAAAGCATCTGAGGCCGGGAGAGGAAGACAAACAAGTAAAAGTTTACAAGAGAGAAAAGAGTCTAATGAGAGAATGAAAGAAAGAGAGGGAAAGAACAGGAATTACTTTATTGTTTGAGCGGTTCATAGTGGATGAGACGCATTGCATTCTCGTTTTCAATCACTCCTTTGATGAACTCTCCTTCAGCCAGTCGCTCTGTTTAAGGGGGAGAAAGAAACAGGAAGAGATGTAATAGTGAGAAGAAAATGGTAAACAAGACATACAGCAAAGAGTGTGGGGTGAACATGAGGTTAAATAATGACTGTATCTTATCTAAGAAATCTGGTTTTATCTACCATGTGTGCTTCTGTGTGTGTGTGTGTGTGTGAGAGAGACTTTAGCATGCAATGCAGCGGAGTCACTTAAGGTTTCATGGCTGCTATTAACGTAATAAAGCTCACGTGACACAAGTGATGTTGTAACATGGAATGTGACCCTAGGTGGATTTATTGCTTGTATTATCATTGAGCCAAACAGCTGATTGTAAAATGTAATCTTCACTACAGGATGTAAGAACAGCTGCTGAGGAAAGGTAGTAAGAGCTTACAATGATTTTATCTCCCTCTAACAGAAGCACATAGCGATAAGAACATGGTGACCTGTCATGCAGGGGCACACAAGTGTTGCATGAAGTGGGTTTTTCCTCACCGTTGTCTTTCTTTTCGAAGTAAGCCCACAGCTTGTTGGCTCTCTTCTCGGGTGTGTTCTCATCCTGTGGTAGCTTGCTCTGCTCCTCCTTGGGGATCAGCTTAAATATGGCCTGAGAGGGGGTTGGGTATAAGATCTGTGATAATGCTGCACCATTTCTCTCACATAAATAATGTACAGAACGTCAACACAGCACATAAAACAAATGTGTACGAGCCAAGAAACATGGAGCATGTAGGACAAGTGAGCTCACAGCCCTCTTAATTAGTTTCTTGTATGTATGCGTAGTTTATAAAACAAATTAACATTTAGAGAAAAGCTACGAGCCACGACTTTCTCCTCATGACTGTTTCATGTCTAATCTTGCACTACCGTTATTAACCATTGTATACTCTGTGCAGTTTGGCTGAATACCACCAAATCAAGTAGCCTACGATGAAATCTTACTCAAAATCTAGTCTGCAATCCCAAACCCAAATGCAGCTACGAGAGCAACCCTGGAGGGGTTGGCTATCATGATTTACATGCAAACTATGCATACATGTTAAAAATCCACTTGTTGTGTCAAACTGAATAGTCGAGCAGCACATTCAGGCCTGTGTGTCATTCGTCACAGACAGTTAATCTGAATTGGGTGCCACTTAGAATCCAGTAGATTGTAAATGACTGTGCACTTTAGGTTCAGGCCTTTAAGTGTGTGTCCCACTTAGAGAGGAATCCCTCATCTCCCACATTTAAGACACCTAGATTAACATGGATTAGTGCCAAGACTCAGGCCACAGGCCAAACACCAAGATGTTGTCTCTTTTCTCCCTGGACTGTCCCTCCATCCTGTCCCTCTGATCTTGTGGTCTGTAGACTTGAGGTCACAGTGTGCTTGTAGATGACAAGTATACTGGTCAGTTACAAAAAATAAAACCAGATCTGTATCAGGCAGTCTCAACACACCAAAGCACCTCCACACCACACCTCAAAGATACACTGTATTTACACCCTCTCTTAACTAGTGTAACATATCAATGTAGTGTACTTGCGCTACCACTAGACTAAACTAATATTTCTAGTCCTGCCTTCTTCACTCACTAGTTTCCCCACTTCAAACCCACATATGAAAGCAGGTATCACTGGATTATCACTAGTGTGTGTGCATTTGGCAGATCAGTTTTTGCCTTCATCTCCAATGAGTCTAATTCTGTTGTAGGTTGTTGAACTTTTGGAAGAGGGGCTTTAAAATGTAGCTATTTTGCGCAGTGGGCATAAATATGCATGTATATATACACAAAGTATATGGACTCAGGCCAGTTGGCCAGGAATTAAATCCCATTACAATGCCAGCTGGATCCTCAGCTGAGCTGTCTAAACCTCTTACAATTCTATTTCATTTGTCTTAAAACTTTACCACCTACATCTGACACAGTTTTCATTCTATGACAACAATGGCTAACAACTATTTTACAGTAATGTCAGTATACATGGGATGATAAGCACTGACTTGACTGAGAGGGCAATGTAAGAGTGCTTAAGGGAGGGACTGCATATATTGTCTGAAAGCTAAACCTGTAATTACAGAGATTATCAGGAGTTTGGAGCTCATATAGGCTGGCTAATTGGGCTGTCAATAAGTACTGAGACCTACATACCATGAGAGGGACGACCACTTTTAAATAAACAGCGACTAATTTTACTTGGCCGTTAAAGGGCTGAATCATATTCATATGATATAACCTGACAACAACTCTCCAAAACCATTGCCTCAAAAATGGAAGAAAAAAACAAACAAGAAAAGTTAAAAAGTAGTATTTACTACAGCACTATTGTATTTGGATTGCATGAAGCAAGCAAGTAATCCTCTTATTTTGTCTTTTTGTTGTGGCTTGACTTGGAATAAAACCTTCCCCTGGGGACTATGAGCAACAGCTTGTAATTCTGATATTATATGTTTGTAGCAGCAATAAAGATGAACATTGTGGTACAATAGTAAAAAGTATAGCCTTTCTGCCTATAGTAATCCTTGTCAACATATATATTCGACTTATACGATGATAAGATGAATGTTTAGAAATTAATCTCTATCTGAGAAGGAAAAAGACATATCATCACACTGTAGAAACAGCGTGTAGCACTAACTGCTTTCTGTCACACTTGAACCACGATTAAAGCCTCTCCCCCTCTCATCATGATCACTACTGTCCTCCACATGACTGCATGTGTGCTCACCTGGCAGATCTCTGTCACTTCTGTCTTGTTGATGTACCCGTTCTTGTCTACATCAAACAGTGAGAAGGCCCACTCCAGTTTTCGGGTTGTCTTCCCAGTGGAGGTCATGTGCAGTGCAATGATGTACTCCTTGAAGTCCAAAGTGCCATCATCATTGGTGTCAAAGGAGCGAAACACATGTCGTGCATAGCTCTTGGCATCGCTGTCAGGAAAGAAGCGTGTGTAGATTTGCTCAAACTCCTCTGGTGTTATGCGTCCCGTCGGGCACTGCTTCTGAAAGTTCTCGTACCACTGGGAGATCTCCATTTCAGTAAATTTGGTGGTGAGCTTCAGGTCCTCCAGGATCTCCTTTGATAATGCGCCACTGGTGGAATTTCCCATGGTGGTGGCTTTCCAGTGTCTTACTAAGGGGGGTTAGTTCTGACAAACTCACCGGCAAATATTTGCCACCTGAGTTTTTCTTCTCCTGTGCCACCTGAACTTCTCCTTAGTTCAAAATATGAATTTGTTCACTGGTTTGACCTCTGCTGTTGAGGTTGACCCTGCAAGTGGTTGCAAAAAAAAAAAAAAGAAAGTCAGATTTACACATATGTAACAAGGTGCACTCATGAAGTCCTAAATTTGTTAGTACTACACAGTAAATGACATTGTCAGGACGATCAGAAATGTGGTGAAAGCTTACCTGTGTGTTGTGTGGACAGACGATGGCTGGAGAATCAAGTGTCTGTCTGACAGTAAGACAGTGAGAGATAAGGAGGGCAGGGGGAAACCGACTCCTACCATGGACGACTGGGTTAATTCTGTTAATGCGGGATTTAAGGTGGCTGAGCTCTTGACTAAAATGAACCCCCGGATTCTAATTTTCTCTAGTGGGTCTGGGAGTCTAGAAAGACCTCCTATATATAGTATATGACAGTGTTGAGTTAATTCCTCTGTTATATTATCCATAAACAGTAGGGTTTGTGAGTCAGGCCTTGTGTTAGTGTGTCCAAAAATAGTCCTTCTTAATAGCTGAATATTAATCAATCAACAGGGGTTCATGCATTTCACTATTTTCTTATTGTTACAACCCCTTCAGGGTGTTTAAAAGTATTTGAGTGCTATGGATCATGAAAAGTTCATCATCAGTTTTATACATTGGCCAATAGATCAGAACACATGTTCTGGGAAACACGTCCATGTATGGCTCGAGGTGGGTTTTTTAAGCTGGCTTTAGTTTCCCCAGCAGCTATGGATGGCTATTTCAGTGGTGGCCTTTCAATGGGTTTAGTTGTCCACTGACATCTAAATCCAGACTACCATCTGTCAGTTTAACTCCCTCTACGGCCCACCTCGACCTCTGCTCCCACCTGTGCCCCTCACTTCATCCTCAGTTCACTTCATGCCTCCTCTGTCTTCCTTCCTGTCCCACGTGAGCTAGCCTGGATTTGTTAAACTGTACTAAAGTGTTGGCCCTCTTTCCTGACTCTGAAAAAAAATATGTTTTTATTGTTGAGCTGCCAAATTCTTCTACTTTTTAGCAGTATTTTTGATCACCGGCTTGACTTTTCTCTCCACAAAGTATTGTATCATGCACTCACGGTGTCCTGCTTTACATACTGACTGACACAAACATGCACAATCATTACTTCACCTTTGTTTTCACTGGTTTGAACTTTTTGACTCAGTCCCTTGTAACCCAGTCCCATCCTTTGGGCTTCCTCTGTATATGGTCTCCATCTTTATTGTCGACAGCCATTGTCCTACAGGAGGGGTCACAGTAATCCACACATCAAACTCACTTCATCACACTTTGTCTGACTGTTACTGTATGCCATCAGTCTGTTTCCTTTGTGTTTGCTTTGATTAGATTGAAAGTATTACCTTGATTGTCTTAACTATGTTTTCAGGCTAATTTAGCGTGGAGGTGGGAGCATATAGCAGAGTTTATGTGCTACCAATTTGGAGAAGACTATGACTATTGAATCAGGACAGATAGACATTGGTACACATAGTCTGTTTATTACGCTGTAGACTGATCATCATTCATGTCTTACTTTTGAAGCAGGACTTTCTTTGCTCCATAAATATACTCAGTGAGTCCATCTATTGGATTACCTCTGCCCTGCTCTGTCCCACCCAATCCATCACTTAGCCAATTACCATCATCATCATCATCCTGTGTGTCATGGCCAATAGCATTACCCCCTCCTCCCCACAAAACAATCCCTGACATCTGACCTATACCCTTGGCTTCACTACTTATGAGAGCTAGAGCAAGCACGGATTTGTGGTCACTTTTGAATTGTTTTTCCATTTATGGAGAGGGCACAGTCTTTAGCATCTAAGCATGGTGATGATATTCTTGTTTGAGATTGTAGAATGATTTAATAAAGAAATGACCGTTCCTTTATAGCAGCTATTACATTGCTTTACAATATTAAATATGACATGTATGTTTCTTTTTCAGGCAGTCATGTGTAATATGCATAAAACATAGCACAGAAACAGTGAAAGTTTATCAACAGCAGAGCACGCTTCTAGGTTTGTTCTAAAGATATACACAATTAGGACAGTGAGTCAACACTGGCAACATCCCAGTTGGCTGGGCAGCATTATAGCCTGTAATCTGGTGGTATCAAGCTTCACCTGTGTTACAGCATCAACCTGGTGCCAGCGCAGCGTCAGCACTGACATATACACTGAAAATCTGCCCCACCCTCAGGTCACTACCATTCATTCATGTATTTCTCACACTTGATAACAGAGCCAAGCAAACAATGAATCTGTTCAATTTTTGATATGTGTGAATAATAATGATTATTTCTCCAATAAAGCGTCTGGTAACAACGTGAAGTTTCAACATTTCCTCTCTAACAGTAGAGAACTCATTCATTGTCAGTTCCTATCATATTTCACAAGGTTGTATAATGTCCTGCACGTCCCAAAATTTTACATGTGAGAGCACTGATGAACGAATGTGTGTCTCACCACCAGTGACAGGAGAAATGGGAACGCTGAACAGGAAAATGCTTAAGTAAAGAAAAATCCAGTCTCAGTCCAAACAATGCCTTGTTGGGACAAGGCAACAAAGCAAATCTTAAGACTGAAGGAGAGAGGAAAGGAGGAAGGGAGTTGTTCCTAGATAAATATCTGGTAATGGGTTATAATGACCCTTAATGATGGACGAGAGCTTCCTACTGAACACAGGGGAAGAGAGAAACAAACACACGATGACAACAGTCTTGACAGCAGTGGCCACCATCTTGTGAGGCCTCGGGTTGTGACGTATATGATAAAGGTAACAGCACTCGGATTCGTGCTCCCATTTTGACACCAATTGTCCAGAGAGAGGGTCAGCAGCATTTTCAGGCTTTCACTAAAATTACTCATATCTAAATAAAAGTCACATCCATGAATTTAAAGGACTTTTAACACAGTTTCCACTGACATCTGAGCTCCTGATTCTATACCAAGGTAAGCAATGTCATAGTGTTTATATGAAAAACAACATTTTACTTTTTCTTAAATTATCAATATTAAGAGAGTGTCTTGATTTTCTATGCAATGGATTAAAAAGTATGTGTCTATAGGACACACGTGATCTTGATTTCCATTTAGAATTAAAAAATTTAGTGGGATTGAGCAATTTTGTTTGCATAACATGATTTTACAGCACTAGACCTGTTGAAGAGCAATTGGGTTGAAGCCTTCACCAAGGTGCATTGCACTTTGATGGCCTGAAGATATTATGGTATAACGGGAGAGGCCAAAGAAAAAAGATTTCAGCTGTATTTGTAACTAAAATCGAATCAAAATGCTTTTTATTCAGTTCAGCAGAAATGCTTGAAACTACCTTTAGACTACTACCTTTATTTAACTCTGTGTAAACATCTAATAGCATCACCGAGGAGTTGTACCTGAGGATAAAATGGTTCTTCCAGTTTTAAAGATACATGAGGGGAAATAAGAAGTTGAAAACTGGATGTTAATAGACTTTTAATCAGCACTGTGTGTCATGATGTAGGAGTGAGAAAGAAGAAGCTACATGCAAAATCACTTTTGAACATCTGACAGGGGAATTAAAACCAACCATGACAGCCAAGATGGAAACACTGGATCCCTCAACTCTATCACAAGTCACCTCTACTATCACCTACGACCCTAAATCTGAGGCTGTGACCTTACCAGGGGGGGTCGTGTCAGTGGCGGGCATCACAGTGGTGACGGGGGGCGCTGAGCTGTCCTGTGGATCCTGCATGCTGGCCTTTAGTTTTTGGGGAACTCTCATCGGCATCAGTTGCGTAGCTGTGGGTCTGTGGGACCAACTGAACCAGTCCAAAGGAGGAACGTCTCACTTACTGGGGCTGGGGTTTGTGATTCTGGCCCTCAGTTTCATGGTGGTGGGAAGTGTGGTGGCATTTTACCTCCTGACGAGGAAGAAGAGAGAGATGACTCGAGAGGAGAGGGAGGATGGAAAAGAGGTTCTTGTAGAGAGTGGAAGGGTAATTAAAAAAGTCACAGTATAAAAGAAGATTAAAGACAGCAGAGATAAGAGATAGTGAGCTTTAGTTACCAGTAACTGAAGACAAAGCATGTGAAAACATCATATGTTTTGTTGTGTATGATTTGTTGCATTGTTACATCTTAAACTACCGTTTAACAGTTTATAAAGTAGCTAAAATTATCTTAGCCTCATCCAGCTTCAAAATGCAGTTTACAAAAGAATGCATCAGTGATAATAATCCAGAATAATAAGATGCTGCTGCCTGATAAACACTATTTTTGATACTACTATAAGTACATCCTGCTGATAATGCTTCAGTGCTTCTACCTGAGTAAAACTATGAATACAAGACATCTACTTGTTGTGTTTTATATTTTTTTTCTACCATGTAAACAGACCATGTACCAAGTATGTCATAAATAGACTACGTGTGTGTTTGTGTGTGTGTGAGAGAGAGCCAGAGAGACAAAGTGACAGAGAAAGAAAAACAAAAAGATTAAAACCTGGAAGAGGGCAAAGTGTGCAGATAATAAAGGGAGACATTATTACAGAATACAGTAGTCTGTTGTACGGTTTGTTCACTCAGATTATACACAAAAGAACAGACTTTCTCACTTAATGTGGCCTATGTCATTAAGGAGGAGAAGGAAGGAGAGGGCCTGTAGGGGGGGAATGTGTTAGTACCTCCATCTGCTGGAATTAAAACGAACTGTTCTTCATCCTCACTGTGACTTACTTAAAAATGTTTCTTTGTCCCTCACAAAATGAAATATGGCACAGTTCATTTTTTTCTCACACATTGAGTAGTAAAAGCATTTATTTCTATACAATATAAGAAATCTATAAGAAAGATGGAGTGATGTGCAATGATGCTGGCATGCAATAAAAACAAACAAAAAACAGTCGCTCAGTCGTCTTTGCTAGTTCAATTTATCACCTGAGTAACTTTATCTACACGCACCGTTCATATTGCAAACATAATTGTCTCATACTAGTCTGATGCCTTGCAGTAACATGGCAGGAGGACTAACTCGTTCTCAGGTATGTGAGGTATTTAAACAGGTATCCGTCTAAGACGTGCCTGACTCAGGTCACCTGACAGCCTGCTGCTACCTCCATGGTCACGTGTCATCGTTCAAGTTTCAGGAAACTTTTTTTTTCCTTCTGAAAACAAACCCGCCTATGTCCCGCCTCTTCTCCCCTCCTATTGGTTAACATCGACAAAGGCAGCGCTCTGATTGGCCAGACCGAGGTCATGTCTGGTTTCGTCAGAATCAAACAACACCCCCTTCTTTAAACTCGTTTGTGTGTAATTGATATCATCCCCGAAGAAAAAACGACTTGTATTTCAGTATTTTGGTTGTTGTAAACTAAAAGCTACGACGGAGTCAGCCGCCAAGGTGAGTGTGTGAAAGGGCCGCCGAGCAAAGCGACCACTCGGCTTGTTTTTTAGGTCAAGTCACAACTTTGTAAACTTGCTGCCAAAGGTCTCTGCCAAAGGTGTCCACTGTCAGTCATGTTACTTATTTATACAGCATGTCAGTTCAACTGTGTCATTTTCAAACGCTTCTGTTCCTCTCTGCTAACCAAGACACACAATTTAGCCTCATTACCGACGCGTATTACCTGTTTTTAGGCTGTCGGGTCAATGTGTTGAACGTTACATTTAAGCGCTTGAATTTATTCTGTGTGCTGTTTGTGGTGCTGGATGACACACACACACACACACACACACACACACACACACACACACACACACACACACACACTTCTCCGTGCTACATAATCCTTATTAGAAATACATCATTATTTAATGTGAAGGTTGACTGTTAGAGGGGGGTTTAATCAGCATTAGCGAGACCTTAAAGTAAAAAAACGAAAAAAAAAAACCCCACATATTAGCTACATGCATCTTTGGAGCTGCACCAAAGCTGAAACTAAATTTCATTTTCATTGTCTATTAACCCGCTGACCTACAAGATGTCAGGAAATAGGGAAAAAATATACCATTACAGTTTCCTGGAGCTCAGGAAGCATCTTGAGGCTGCTTGTTTTGGTTACAATTGAAAGAATTTTTTTCAGTCAATTGATAGAAAATAATCTGCAACTAACCCAACAAGTGATAAATCATTTGAGTCGCTTTTCAAAAAAGTCATTTCGGTTTCAGTTTCTGAAGTGGGTTTGCTGCCTTTCTTGCCTTATTGGATAGTAAACTGAATATTTTTGGGGTTTGGACTGTGGCTTGGAATAAACAAATAATTTGACTGTCACATTGGACAATGGGTAATGGTGATCAGTATTTTTCACTATTCTTGGTATTTGACTGACAAATTTATTCTGTCCAATCAACAGTTCAAAACACAAAGATATTCAGTTCACTTTTACACAAGACAAAATAAACCCAAGTGAGAAGCTGAAACTTGGAAAAAGTACCTTTTAATCATTAGTTATCATTAGTTGCCAAATGATTTTCTGTGGTACGACTGACTGACTAACCAATTGTTTCTTTGAATGTATTGAACTACATACAAAAACTTATTTCTGGCTTGGAACATGTAAAGAGAAATCTGCCCAGGTATGCATCTTAACAGTTTGTTAGCATTTGTTTTAACTTAACAGTTTACGGATCTTTAAGGAAGGCCTTATTAGTCTACACCCTGACATAAAACCAACCATTGGAATTTAAATTTCATCCTTACTGAGAAGATGCTTTGTTTGTCTGTTGTTGCTGTTAAACAAACCAAATTAGTCACAGATTACAATGCCAGACAACCACCTGACCAACCAATTATAATCACACAGTAATTAGTTAGAAAGAAAAAAAATGCATGTCTAAGCATTTGAGTCTGTCATTTGGCTGTCCCTTAGCTTTTAAACTCGAGAGGAGACTGATAATCATTATATTTTCTTCCTTTCTCTTTCAGGATGGACTCCAAAACGCCCCCTGACATCAGATAAATGTCTGGTTGAGTGCACCCTAAGAGGATGCCGCCAAGAAAAAATGAAACATTAAGTCATGGAATATGGGTGTTGGCAGAAATGTTAGAAAGCTAGATAAACTAGTTGTATTAGTTGATGAGGAAGTATAGTCAGGAGAGAGAGATTTTCTGCCACTAAACTGACTTATAGAGTTGAAAAATCGCTGTTTTGACAGTTGACACAGCTGATAGAAATAACTGGCTGATGGAGTGCAGTGAGAGAGTGCTGTGTGGGACTGGGGAGGTGGAGCTGGACCCCAACATTGTGAGTGAAGAGGCAGGAAAACTGTATTCAGAGCTACAGGTAAAGTAATTCCTCAAGTTGTTTTTCCTTTTCCTGCCATTATTGCTTTCTGGGAAAAATGTGCAATATAGTATGTGGTCTCACACACTCCGCTGCTTTGCCACACTACAGACAGTTATTGAGACCCATGGCGAAGGTGTGGTGGAGTCGCTGGTGCCCATCTTTGTGTGGGTCCTGGAGGGGCTGGCCAGCTGCAAAGCCCAGCTGAGAGACCGGGAGGAGGAGGCGGAGAGGGAAAAAGCTGAGCGAGAGGAGCTGCTGGAGAGATACCAATCAGAGAGAGCACTCAGGAAAGACAGTCAAGAGGTGGGAAATGATGGGGTTTGAAAGTGTTGATGTTGGTGGTAGATCATGATTTAGATTATGAAACTGGGAAGGTAGGTGATTGTTTGTGCTCAGAGCTGTTAAAGCACTTTGTTTCCTGCAGAGGTATCTAGAGCTGGACGACCAAATTGAACAAGAGAGGAGAGCAATGAGGGGGAGGGAAAAGGAGAGGGAACGGCGAGAACGAGAGCTGGAGAAGAAAGCAAGAGAGCAGGCTGATCAGTGTGAGTATTTGAATATCTGCTGTGAAAAATGGCCTGTTAGCCATTTATTTCAAACTTGTAACTTTTCTCCTTCCAGTTTCATTCATCCTTCTTGTGCATGTCATGACCAGAGACAAGAAGTCAAGAATTCATGCGCTAATTATGACAAACTTTCACAAACATTTTTCTGGTTGCTAGTCAATGCCATAAATCAGGAGCAAAAGGGGAGATTGTGACCATATTTGGTTGGGTGCTGAATTGGTGACACTGATCTTGTGTGCCCATCTAAAGCAATTCAAGAACAGACGACAAACAAAGTTATTGACATCTATCAGTCTGGAAAGGGTTACAAAGCCATTTCTAAGGCCTACCAAAATGACTCCAAGAGTGCATCGACGACTCATCCAGGAGGTCACAAAAGAACCCTGAACAACATCTAAAGCACTGCAGGCCTCACTTGCCTCAGTTAAGGTCAGTGTTCATGATTCAACAATAAGAAAGAGACTGGGCAAAAATGGCCTCCATGGGAGAGTTCCAAGGTGAAAATCACTGCTGACCAGAAAGAACACAAAGGCACATCTCACACTTGCCAAAAAACATCTTGATGATCCCCCACACTTTTGGGAAAATATTCTGTGGACTGACGGGACAAAAGTGGAACTTTTTGGAAGGTGTGTGTCCCGTTACATCTGGCGTAAAACTAACACAGCATTTCGGAGAAAGAACATCATACCGACAGTCAAACATGGAGGTGGTAGTGTGATGGTCTGGGGCTGCTTTGCTGCTTCAGGACCTGGACAACTTGCCGTAATTGATGGAACCATTAATTCTGCTCTCTACCAGAAAATCCTGAAGGAGAATGTCCGGCCATCAGTTCGTGACCTTAAGCTCAAGCGCATTTGGGTTATGCAGCAGGACAATGATCTGAAGCACACCAGCAAGTCCACCTCCGAATAGCTCAAAAAAAACAAAATGAAGGTTTTGGAGTGACCTAGTCCAAGTCCGATTGAGATGCTGTAGCATGACCTTAAACAGGCCATTCATGCTCGAAACCCTCCAATGTGGCTGAATTAAGACAATTCTGCAAAGAAGAGTGGGCCAAAATTCCCCCACAGCGATGCAGTTGTTGCTGCCAAGGGTGGCACAACCAGTTATTAGGTTTAAGGGGCAATTACTTTTTCACATAGGGCCAGGTTGGTTTGGATAGCTTTTGTCCCTTAATAAATGAAATCATCATTTAAAAACTGCTTTTTGTGTTTACCCAGGTCATCTTTGTCTGATATTAAAATTGGTTTGATGATCTGAAACATGTAAGTGTGACAAAAAAGCAAAAACAGAAGAAATCTGTAAGGGGGCAAATCCTTTCACAGCACTGTATATTCCTATATCACAAATGAAAAATTTGCCTCAAGGGGCTTCGCAATCTCTACAGCAAACGTCATTTGCGTGGACAGATATGGATGTAAACTGAAACTTGCCTGTTTGGTGGAGGCATACAACTGCGAGATGATAATTCCAGTTAAGCTAAAGCTGCTTGTTATGTTTACCTGCAGTGGTGGCCTTGGAGGAGCAGAAGGCGAATCTGAATAGAGAACTGAGCACACTGAGGCACACTCATAACAAGGTCAGATACTGCTGTTTAGTCTAAAAACACGTGTGTTATTGTATCACAGCACACTGACTTCTTTAACACCTTGTAATACAATATTAAGCCCTTTTGTCTTTATTCTATTTCTTACATATCACTCATGTTCTCTCCTTTAGCTGACTCACACATATCGGGACCTTTTGGAAAAGAGAAAGGACTCTGAAAGAGATTCTCCTTTAAGGTACTCAGCTTTCTTTTATCTAAAACAAATTCTGTGTTTTGTCTCAAAAAAGAGCTACTGTAGCCAACAGCATAATCAAGAAATTCCACTGTAAGCCTGTCTCAATATTGAACTCCAGTCTAACGTGCTGCCTAAGATTTCTAAACCACAATATAACAGTAGTGTTGCAGTATCCTTATTTATCTTTTACCATGATATCAAGTACAGTATGTACTATTTGTAACTAAAAATGGCTGTTTGAGACCATTTTGCAAATGAAATTTCACCTTTTAGTCACACTTGGCAACACACTAATACATTTTCCTTTTTGCGTTTTTGTTAAATGACACATTTATAGAAAGGGTTCGCTCAGTAGTCAGAAAGATGTAACATACTTTGAGCTTTTGTCAAGATGAAATAGCAGTTATTGATCAGAAATAGTTTATATGTTGCTGCTATAATTTCTTTACTGTGTAACACTGCGTGTTGCATTTAGGAATCACGTGCGCCCCAAGAATGCTGAATTTTCATCCAATCAAGTCTGGTCAGACTCCAGCATTAATGAAAAGGTGAACGTACTCTCACTTTACACATCCATATTTTGAAAAATTTTAATTAAAGATTTCAGCAAAGAAGTAGCCATTGTTTTCTGCTCTTTTTTTGCAGACAATTCAAAGACCTCATTCAAATTCTGGTCCTGCCTGTTTGGAAGATCTACAAGCCAAGGAGGAAAAGGCGATTGACATTGCACCAAAGCCGACCGCAGATCAGTTTGTAAATGACATCATAAGCTCCACTCCTGAGCTGAGGCAGTTTCATAGCTGTATGGATGCAAGGTAGATAAACATAAAGTATTTTCGTCAGTTGAAAAGTGCAATCATGAACTAAGCCCAAGTTAACTTCAGCTCATCCATGTGTTCTCTCACATTCTTTACTCCCGAATTTGCATCGTCATCAGCTCCCCAGTTGCCAGACCTAACACCAAAGAGCCACCGAGAGATGAGTCGGAGACCAGCTTGGAGGACGAGCTAGGGGAGGTGGAGTCCCCTCCACGAAAAGTAGAAGAGGAGCAGAGAGGAGAGAGGCAGGAAAAAGAGGAGGAGGAGGTGGAGGAAGATGATAGTATGGAGTGGGAGCTGCGTAACACCGACTCTGTGTTCTCTGAGCTGTCAGAGCTGAGTCGGGATTATGTGGAGAGTGTAGACCGAGGGGCCAGTGTCAGAGGTAAACACATTTATAGACCTTTTTCACAAACGTGGCTGATGCACTTCCTCTTCATCTTAACCTGAGTGTTAATTAACAGTTACACAACGCCCAGAATCAGACAAACATCCATGTAATAATTGAATAATAATTATGAATAATTATGAATAATAAATGAAAAATATCTCTTGCTGTAGGTTTTTTTTTTTTTTGTTTGTTTTTTTTTAAAGCTTTCCTTCCTTCTTTTTAAAAAAACTGTTTTACATCATGCCATGTAGGATGTGTTGTTGGATGTGAATGAAGAGTTAATAGTAACACCAGTTAAGCCTATATTTCTCTGTGTGTTCAAGCATTTTTGTTGTGTCTTATTTTAATTCAGCATTTTTTTTGTGTGTGTAGGCAGCACAGACCAGTTTGAGGAGATTCTTTCTCAGTATGAGGAATTGAAAGTCACCCAGTGAGTCCTATTTTTAATTTCTCTGGCCTGACTTTAAGCAGGGGGATTTTCCAAACACCTCAGCTTCTTTCTTTAGTACAAACAAATCAATAAGGGGAAGAAAATATTATAGTTACAAATTTGTTGGAAGTGTTTACTCTTCACCAGAGTGATTTGTTCCATCTTAAATTATTCATCTTTTGCCCTGTTTCTTTTTTCCCCAGTGAATTGGTAGAAGCTGCCCGTAAGGCTTTGATATCTCGGGTAGTCGAGCTGACTGACGACCGTTCAGCTCTTCAACTGGAAGTGACCTCACTTCAGGAAACAGTGTCACGATTAGAGGGCAGGATAAAGGAGAAAGAGGAGGAAACTAAGAGGTGTAGAAAATTGTTCTAGATATTCTAATATTGTTTGTTAATTCTTTGACTTTTTGGAAGATTTATTGCATTTATTTAATTATTTATTAACTTTATATCCACTGATTTTCATAGACTTCGGAAAGAACTGGAGGTGTTTCAGGCTGAGGATCCTGATGTAAGAAGACATTGTTATTTTGACACTTCACTATCACTAAGATAAAGCACAGCAGTAGCAATGTGCTGGTGAAGGTTTTTTAAAATTCAGTTAAAAATACTGACGCATGAACTCCATTAAATAGCATAAATCTTTTCATTCAGGCCTCTCTACCCACGTCCATGCGCCACTTCTCCCGTTCTGAAATGGCTCGTGTGGTCATGGAGAAGAACCAGTATAAGCAGCGTCTGTTTGAGCTGCAGGAAGCAGTAAGACGTAGTCAGACTCTCAGGTAACTTTGCTACCTCAACATAGTTGTTTATATATTTATACATATATATATTTTTTTAAAGCTGAAGTCAAGTAAAACATGAACATTGTGTTTTAGGTTTTTGTCTCCAACCTCATTTGTTTTTCCTTTTTTTAATAGAGCAACAAAGGAGGACAGGTTCACAGAAGACAAAAGGTCAAGTGTTTGGAGAAAGTAGGTGTTTGTCTTCTCCATCTTCTCTTTTAACTTTTTAAAGTATTCTTTAACGCATTTTTTATTTTCTTAGGTTACACAGTTTGAAATACAGGTTGAGATATTTTAACAAAATCCCAATCCCACAGGTTAAAAATGGAGCATATTATGTGTTGAGAGTAATCAATTACAAAACCAGTGGGAACATTTCTCTGCAGCACTTTGTTCATATTATTCACCAAAATTTGTCATTGTCATTTATTTGTCATTGAGCACGAAGCACAACGAAATTGAAAGTTGCATTTCCATTTGGTTGGAAGTTCTTGAATAGTGTCAGGAGTGTCAGGGAGTTACATGAAGGCTAAAAGACGGCTGCTTAAGATGGCTGTAAGGCATCTTATGTGCGAGTGTTGTGAGTGTTTGAACAGGTAAACGATGTCAGCAGAGCGATACTTGCCTGAGAGGGAAGAATCTGTCAGTAAAGCCACTTGGCATTACGTGGACACGACACAGAGCGACTGACTTAAACTTAAAGTGTGTAAATAAGTAGTCAGACAATTTAAGGTTTGTATAAAATACTGATAATTTTTTTTTTTATTAAAGGTTCAACCGCTTGTTCGGCCTGTCCAGGGCACCCTTAATCCCACCTCCTGCTTCTGCATTCGTCCTGCCAACTTCTCCGTCACTCACTCGTTCTCCTCTGGGGTCTCCACAATTACCAGCCGTCGGTCAAACCCATGCGGAGTAAGCTAGTGTTTCTGGCCATGTCATTCTTGCATACGCTCTTCTATTTACGTGATTTGTGATTTGTGATTTGTCATGATTTGCATCTAAATTGAATGATCATAAAAGCCTCAATCAAGCTGATTAACACCGGAAGCATTCTCTCTAGATCTGCTTCTCCTGCTGCTCTCTCCCCTCGTGTCAGGAGGCGAGAACTCTACAGAGAAATTCGCTCCCACATTTGGGGAACACTTGGAAAACGGCAGGTGCATGGCTGGAGCACGCCACTGGCAAACACACAGGTAGCAGAAACATGCACATGAGAACGTAATTAGAAACAGGCCTAAAGCTCTTCTGCCTGAGTGTGAATTTTGCATTTTGTCACAGGAGCTAAACCAATAAAAAAAACAAAAACATTTTTAACATACCCAGATTTGTTTTCATTTCCACAATCTTAACAACATCCTGGTGGTTAAATGTCTTTATTGTAGGAATCCCAAGACCCTGTCCCTGAGCCGAAAGATGTGCCTGTTCTAATGCAGCTCAGACTGTTGGATCAAAGAGACTCCACAGCTAAGGTTAGTCTTTTTACTGCAGACCTCTTGAACACATGAACCCAAAAACAAAAGGCCACTACCTTTTACATCATATGTCTGGTGCATTTAAAAGAGGTTCCTAACTTATTTTTTCTCTTCAGCTTAACTGTGCAGTTGCAGTCACGCCTGAGATCTCAGGAGAAGCCACAGTAAGACTGTCATTACCCTAATCAAATAGCAACTCTTGTCACACTCTAATTACCATGTGTAATACCATAACCACAACTAACACTGCCCAGGAACATGTAGTTTCATGCCATTCATCTTTCCAAACTCCACATCCGTCCTTCTCTGCCAGTGTTCAGTGTGGGCAGTGTCTGGCCCAGCCTTCAGCAGCAATATTACAGTGATTGATCCAGCACGGTCCAACACAGTACTGGATCAGTTCTGCCTCCCTCCCACAGCCCCTGCCCTCTGCATCTGTGCTGTCTCTCCCATAGGTCAGTGTCTGTACAGCGGGCTGCAGTCAACTTGTCAACTGTATTCTGTACCTGTATTATCCCGTTTTACTATACTGATAATTTACTGGAAACATTTGGAAATCAGTGCTGCTTACTTTCCTTTTGACACAATCTTTCTGGTCTTGTTATGTCAGGTGACACTGCAGGAACTGTGTGGATTGGAACTCAGGAAGGAAGGTAGTCTCGAGTCCCTGCTGAATAAGCAGCTTACGCCAATAAAAAAACACTCTCACTGAGTAAAGTACTTGTTGGCAGAGCACTCTGACTAACTCTCTCTGTTTCCTTTTCCCCCTTTTCTCCCTCCTGCTCTCTCTGTCTCAGTATACTGGTACACTCAGCCTCTGCTGGCAGGAGGCGCTGTCTGCAGTCTGTTTCCCTCTCAGAAGGTGTTCATTCGCTCACGTGAGTTCTGTCCACACCGTAAAAAGCATATTTGTTGTGAGTTGTTTTCATGTTTCCATCTAGAAATCTTTGAAAATAAACCACCGTTTGTTGATTCAATCTGACAGGTATGCACAGGGTCAAGTCATAGCTGGTTTAGCTGATGGGACATTAGCATTTTTCTCACACAGTTCAGGTAATTGTTGTCTGTCGACTCTTTTTATTACACAGTTTTGTTGAACATTCAATTCTGGTTTGTCAATTATGGCATTTAACAGTCAACAGGCTGTTACAATTGGCGCAGTTGTGATAGCAATACAATCATTTTTAAATCAATAAAATCATTTCAAATGTCAAATCATTGATTTTGATCTCTCTCTCCTTTTTGCGTGCTTAGTTTAATGACGTCAATAATGAAGTCATGAGTGCTGTGATTGACAGGTGGCTGGAATCTACAGTCGCACTCGGTGATGCCTCTCGGATCAAACCCTTTGCAGCCCATTCGCTGCTGCCTTGCAAAAGGTGGCCGCTTGTGGGTGGGATACTGGAACAAAGTCCACGTGGTCGACATTGACAGCAAGAAGGTTGAGGTAAGAAACAGAGGGTGTAACCGCTTTATTGTGTGCGTCATCTTCACGCTGTGTTTGGACTCACCATCATTATTCCCTGTCCGACCTTACAGCAAACATTCTCAGTCTCTGAACGTAGCGAGCAGCAGGTCCGTTTCCTGTGTGCTGGTGGAAGTGGTGTCTGGACATCCTGCAGACTTGACCCAATCCTCAGACTGTTTGACTGGTCCACAGGACGGCCGCTACAGGAGGTCGATTTTACTGCTTTGGTCACTAAAACATTAGGTGATAAAACTATTCTTTCCATTCATTACAAATCAGTTTTTAGACATTCAGATAATACATTCACAGTTGGACATGTAGTGTGTATATGTATATATTAGCTCTGTTGTATGTTTCAGCATAGTAACTTTCTATAAAGCACAACAAACACCGGTGTCAACTGGAGACTTTGATGGAACTCAGAAATCTCTTTGTTGATGCTATTCTGTGGTTCTCGATTTTTTTATTGAGGGGGGAAATTTCATCCTGTGGTTATTTGTGAATGCTGTTTTTTGTCACGTTAAACAGCATCCTCTGTGGTTTTAACACTTGGTGCAAGTTCCTTTTGGGATTTGTGCCAGCAGTTCATGATCGAACAAAAGGTCTCCAGCTAAAGATTTAGGAAAGAGCAGTTATTGTCAGAGCCTGGAGAATAAAGCATCAGTCAATGGGCCACAAATGCTGAATTTATTGTTGGCTTTGTTTTTGCCATATCTAAATAAAAAAATGTATCATATTTTTTCAAGAATGTTTTGTGTCAGGCACCAATTGTTGGTGCAGCTAACATGTTTTTGTTTCTCTTTGTAGGCCAAGCCTTCCTGATGCTCTCGCCTCTCCAGATCTCGTCTCTGGCAGTCATCTCTGGCCGTCTGTGGGTGGGCACAGGAGGTGGTGCCATTTTCTCCATCCCATTGTCCATAAGTAAGCTTTATTTAGACTCTACATGGCCAGAAATGTGCTCTATCTAGCATTGAGTATATTATTGACATATATTAATCACCGTCTACAGCATCAGAGGCCGTTTCCATCCCATATTGTTCCATTTCATCAGCCCAGCTGTCTTACCACGGACATAGACAAGCTGTCCGGTTCATTTTTGCTGCACCTGGTAAGCAGTCTTTCACCTAATATGTTCAACATTTTCAATACCTTGCTAATTCAGAGATCCTCATGCTGTAATTGTGGTTTAGTGTAATCATCTTTGCCCCACAGGTTGTTTGATCACCTCTCCCGGCAGCTCGGTCACTACCTCTCAGCTTATCCTCACTGGAGGAGAGGGCTACATCAACTTCCGAATTGGTGAGTAGAAGGAAAATACCATTCAAATGTCCAGTCATTTAAAGCTGCCTGGTGCATTGAATCAGAATTTCATTTATTTACTATTTTGTCAGTGCTTAGTTTATTAAATGGCTGACTGAGCCGTCCACTTTTTCAGGAGACGATGCACACGACGAATCGGTTGAGTTGTCCCAAGTTACACCTCAGCGGTCTGAACGCAGTCACATGATCATCTGGCAGAATCCCACCCCCTCTGTGCCCAGTCCTGCCCTCTGACGGGGGTCATCTCCCAGTTCTGCCCGTTTGGCATGAGATGAAGATGGAGCACAAATGCCCTGGAAATGGTGCTTTCAAGGAACTGAATGAAGCAACGGCTCAACGTTGCAGCAATAAAAGTGTCCTCTAAACATCTATATGATACAAACTGTTTCATCCTTGTTTACCTCATTCATTTTGTACATCTGTTTTTTGACTGGATTATCCTAATGGATGATTATGTTTTACTGTGTGCCTTCATCTGATTTTACATTATTTCTGTAAAATTTGTCAGAATTTCAGTCTGATTGTTAATAGCTCATTTTTACCTTTGCACTAACTATGCACTCAGTTTCCCTGGCGTACAGATCTCTGATACATTTTTCTGCCAGACCCGGGTGATGTTTTCTGTTGCTGAAGAACAATATTATCAGTCTCATCTTTATTCCTCCAAGAGGAGCTGTCATACATAATAATCATAGTGTTTAACATAATAATATGGCTGCTCTTGAAGCTGCTGTGTACAAACTTTGTTGTTAACTGTGAACTGGAAACAGGTGTTGGTCTTATCTCAGCGTAAAGACAATCAGACACTTCATATCTCCTGACATTGGGAGTTGGGATAGTTTCTTTTGATTGTGATGTGTGTGTTTTTTGCTATTTCTTTTCAAATTTCACCCCTCCACATTGAATGTGGCGTAATTACAAATAACTGCACATTTTAAATGTGTCTGTCTGTAAACAAATGTGTGATATTCCATCTTTTAAAATGAACAATTTCAGTGTTGGTCCTTAGAAATTATTTATTTTCTCAATCAGTTCTTTGCTTATTGTCTTACTCTGATGTCCTCATTTATTTTTATTGATTTCAGTATCTTCTGTAAAATAAGGGAGAAAAGCTCTTTCAAGCGTCCTATACAGTATTTTTGTGCAGTGACAAGTTTGTACACACAAATTGATGTCATACCATCTCTTTATCTTTCTAGAAAAGGCAATTAAGACTTGAGTATTTTTTTCTGACTCAAACATGTGGAAATATAATCATTAAAAATGTCCTCTATGGTTCTTGTAGTCATTTAATTTTGAGTGATATCACTATAATCTACTGCAGCAACACAACACAAACACGACAGACGAAATAAAACAGATGAATCTTTTTCATACTGGAATCTGTAGTAGTGCCTGTTACCTTAAAAACCACAGTGTAGTCCATATACAACTTCTTAAGCAAAGACGATACAAACTCTCCCTCATGATAACATAACAAATTACACTTTTTCTCATGTGAATGAGGTGTTTGTTAAATCCACCAGAGAAGTGTTGGGAATGAGTGACAACCAGCAGTGACACTCCTTTGCCTCAGGCAGTTTGGACTGCAGCCGGGTTAAGGACAGCCCCTCATGTAACAATAGTCCAAGTCAATCAGTTAGGCGTTGGTGTCGTCTTGGGTTCCTCCTCCTATGTTGGACTGCTGCGAGTCCTTGGGATCCGTATCCTGCGGCTCAGGGAGCGGGCAAGGCGATCCACAGCTCCACCCACAGTTCCCCCCAACTCCTTTTTAGAGGTCAGACCCTCAATATTGCCACTGTACCACATGACCCAGCCTGCCAGGGACAGTAGCACCAGCAGGGCTCCCGTGTACACCAGCAGATCCCCAAAGTCTCTGCCTTTGATCTCTAGCGGAGCGAAGACCCCCAGCAGCAGGGATATGACACCCAACAGGTCCATCAGCACAGCAAACACCAGGGCCAGCTTACAGTGGGACAAGCCATCATATTTGGGTGCCATGACTGCTCTGAAAAGGAGACGGGAGGATGTCATGTGGAAATATGGACTTGCCAGGGCGTCGTATTAAATAACATCTGGCTCCATAATAATAAAATATCATGATCTAATTCATTGTTTTTCATTGTTAATTCATTGTTTTTACCAAGTAGTCAGCTATGTAGGGCAGTGGTGATTTTCCTCTATACGTAATACAACCATAACATAATTTAAAACAACATAGCAGCAACAGAACAGTTAACAAAACTTTCTTTAGTTTTCTGGCATGTTTTCCACCGACCCAGCATTTACAGTCAAAACAGGTGCCACGCCTGTCCCTCACCTTTACTGCCTCTTTTTAATACAGACAAGTCTACATTATAACAAATACACTTGCGGGAAAAATAAAATCCCAAACACTTACCGTTATGATTGCAGTTTTCTGGATATATAAAGTTGAAACGTGCTTATTGTAGAAATGGTGCGTTTAGCAGATGCACTCTATGAAGCCACCAGTCACCGCTGAAACCTGACACCTCCTCACCTGCTCGACCTGTTCCTGCGCCCTGCCCACGACAAGGCTGAAAATGTTGGTGCACATTTTGTCTCAGAAATTAGTTCAAGACTAAAACGTATTTATTAAACCTATTACACCTTAACCCTTTAACCTTCTGCTCAACCATATGGTAGAGCACATTTTGACTCACTATATCTTATTGAAAACATGTTTTACTTACATCTCAACCGTTTGGTAGAGGCCAATATTTCAAAAAATGTGGGGTCTGTTCATAAAAAAACATTGATTTTTGTGATTAGTGCCCCAAGGAAATAAAATATATAAAGAATAATTTTTTTCATTGCTTTTTTTCTTGGTGAGGACGTTAAAGGGTTTTAATATGTCACCTTACTGTAAACACAATGTTTTGTAAAAAACAAAACAATATAAAATAATATATAGTGTTTGTTTTTTTCTCGAACCACCGTGTTAAATATTGTCCTACGCTAAGATAAACTTTAAATACAAATCCTCTGCTGTGGGCATTATTATGACATTATTTAGTAAAGACGACCGTCAACTTCATTACACCCGGAAGTGACGCAAGAGCGCGTTGAAAAAATAAAAGAGCGGTAATTGTTATTGTTAGCTTGTTAGCTAGCAGCCGAACTGGTGAATGGAGATATGACTGAGTAATAACGTCTTATTACATGTGCACGATTAAGTTATTACAAACGTAAAGTGGTATGTACCAATTTCTGCACAATATATTGGTCGCGGGAGACTCTAGCAGTGTGTGAATGGCGGAAATAAACACTTACGTGTTGTAGAAAGGATGCGTTTGTTTGTTTTTTCAATTCGTAGCCAAATTGTTGCTAGCACTATTTCATGCTAACGTTGTGTACGGCTAAATGTTAACTCGCCTCCACATTGTGAACACATTTCCAGGCCGCTACTAACTTATATCTGACTGACACATCCAGTTTCACTGTTTGAGTTTATACATGCATGACCAGAGAGGTATTAAATTGGCTTTGGTTTGCTGGTTGTCTGAGCATAAAGTACGTTAGATGTTAGATGTTATAAAAGATCGCCGGCGATCCACTCCTTCTGTAAATAGATGTGACCATAAGCACAATGTTTATCGAAGTAAATCATTTGTGCAACCACGCAACCGTAAACTAATCAAACATTCTTCACGTTGTCTGAGATGGAGGACGGAAACAGGACGGATGCTGCTTCTACATCCAAGAGCCAAGCGGGCTCTCTCCATCTGCAGAGTAAGGTTTTAAACGCTGGAAATACTTCGCATTTTCTCCATTCAGGTGTTGGATTATAACTTATACTGCGCATATTACTTCTGTTCAGCTCCAAAAAGTGAGGATACCTATGAAATTGCCATCCCATATGAAGAGGGCAACTTTGAGGGGCAGGGATTTTTCCACCAGGGTGATCAGAATTTTGATGGTGAGAGTCACAGTCAGTGGCATAAACCTCACTTTCATCCATACTACTACTATACTATACTACTGTCCTGTCCTGTCCTCCTCAGAGTCACCCCAGTCTGCTGGCCCGTCTCCAGCCAACAACTCATACATGGTTATCACAAACCTGCGGACACAGCTACAGATCTCTCTGGAGAAAAACTCTTGGCTGCAGAAAAGAATTGAGGACTTAGAAGAGGAGAGGGACTTCCTCCGTTGCCAGCTGGACCGCTTCATCTTTTCCACAAAGAGCCATGGACAGGAGCAAAATCAGAGCCAGTACAGTAATGGTGAGCACAGAGGACAGGTGTGAGATGATAACCTGTTCAACACGAATTTGAGTATACTCAAAGGATGGAAAACTAATTCTTACCTCTTGGTATTTTTCTCCCTCTAGGTTATGAGTCTAGACGATTCAACTGGAGGGCAAGAAGGGAGGAGGATCGTTCTGCAGGTAAAAACAAGGATTTATGCACAGTTATAGTTAAATATAGTTGTGCTTCAGTGTAGCCTGTTCATAGATCACATTGCTTTATGTATGTGCATTTAATCTCAGATTGCAGATTCTCAATTATTATGTCTTTTATCTCTTCATAGAGCAACAGAAGACTGACTCACATCAGTTTCCCTCGCGTCCATTTGTCCAACGAAGGCCTGGTCCTCCAACCATGGTTCCCTCTAAAAACCACGTCTCCAGTCCGCTAACCAATCAGCTTGCCACTATTAATGCTTTGTTCAACTCTACACAGTCCCAGGCCCTCTTGCAAGGCCATAGCCACGGCACCCCCAGCTCCACAGCCAGTGGCAGCAGTAGCAGCACCAACAGTGCTACGAGGTCATCCATGAATGAAATGAGTGGACACAGCAACGTAGGTCCAGGTAAGAGAAATGGCACAAATCATGTTTATTGGTCTAATGCTGGGGATGGAATAAGTCTTTCATGTGGTTCTTATCTTGTGTGTTTTGCTGAGGGTTTTTTATGTTCTCATCAGATTCACTTTCACTCTTGGGAGAATCTGATGAGTACTTGGAGCAGGACGGCTACCTGGAGGAGGAGGAAATGATATCAGGTGAAGATGTAATGCCAGATACCATTAACAGCAACAGACACCAATTAAAGAGAAGGCGGGTCTTCCGGGCCCCAAGAGAGCGGCAGAGAGGTAAGGGAAACAGAGGGATCCTGCAGCAACACTCATAATTTCACTTTTGTTTTGTTGTTTGTTTTTGTTGTCACTTAACTGTCCCAAGGCTGCTCAAGATAACTCTCTTGTTCACTCATGTTCTTCAGTGAAAGATGCTGCTGGTGTGTTGTTTCGCTACAAGAAGATCCTGCTAACGTACCAGCGTCTGAAAAATATGTCAAAAGCCTTCCAAATCCACGGTGTGGACCGCAACACGGTGGCTTCCACCACACCCATTGCTGAGCTGCTACTAGTGGCCCCAGAGAAGGTGGCAGAGGTGGGCGAGTTTGATCCATCCAAGGAGAAGCTGCTGGACTATGCCCGGCGCTGCTACACAGCCCTGGATGAGGAGACGCTCAGCCGGGTGCAGGCCCTGAAGAAGAATAACCTGCTGCTGCCCATCTCCTACAGGTTCAGACACTGAGGGGAGAAAGACAGAGGAAGGGGAGGTGTCTGCACAGCAGTGGAGTTGGTGGTGAAGTGAGTAGAGAAGAGGCAGCTGGGTCCTGCTGCAGCAGGTCAGCTCGCCACAGAGGTACAGAGATGTCCAGAGGCGTGAGGAATTACTTTGCTATCTCAGCATCCTGGATATGGCCACGCAAACTGCAGCTGACATCCTTTGCTTTTCAAACAAATAATATTTCTCTTCTCACTCTTACCATGAATATGTTGTACAGGACTGTCGGTTTATTCGCCAAATCCTCACCACCGTTCCAGTAATACTGAGGATGTGGGAGTGCCTGCTGCAGCCCGAAAAGGGAAAAAACATGGTTGTCATTGCTCAGTGCGATTCAGAATTTGTGAATAAGAATGTGTCTTTACTATCAGGATTGTAGAGGGGATTGCTTTTCTTCAGAACTTAAATGAGTGTGTGCATATTAGCTCATTCATGTTTCAGCCCCGGGCTTTGCAGAGACACATCTGGATCAGCTTGAGGCCGGTAGTTCATTCATTCATTATCTAGATTGTTTTATTTCCTGACAGTCTAAATGGGTAATGAATATAACTATTTTTATCACTTTGTTTGCAATTTTGACACAATCTTAAAAACTATGGTAACTATTGTTTCAATCACAGTGTCTAAGTTTTGTGGCACTCCATAGATTTTGTAGAATTGTGAATAAGAAATGTTCATTTACTTTTGTTTATATTGCTCTGTGTGTCTTTGGTGTATTATTTTTAGCCTGGCCAATATATCCTCAACCATTTTCACTTGCCTTAATGCAATCTTTGTGATGTCCTTATGTTGAGGCAACAGTTTTGGGTCACTTTCACTCCCTGAACTGTAACTGAATTACAATCCTGGAGTTGTGTTGCGTTAGCTTTTCCCTTGCGTTTCTCCTGGTTTAAAGGAGGGGAGAACTCTTAAAAACAAGGAAACAGATGCAATCGTGAACTGACTATAGTGAAGACGAGTCCAACATTATGTGGTGAAAATGCATTCTGTACCAGTGATTCACTTCTGGCAACAAGAGCCACATGTTTTTAGTCAGAAATTAAAGACAGACACAAATATGTTGGTGATATTGTATGTGTTTGGCTCATAATAACTTGCAGGTCTTGGGCCCAGTTCTAACAACAACACTGCTGCATTACTCTGATGTTCCACCAAGGGTTGTACCAACCCTTTTTGTAAATTATCTGCACTAAAATACAGTAAACGTCACTTCCTATGCTTCTGGTATTGAGGCTTTTGTAATGCTTTGGGTGCAATAATTCCTTTTGTAAAATGTGGTACAGAGCATTTACTACTAGCTGTTTGTAACATCTTCCATGTGGACATTAATTACACAAACAATTTTACAGCGTGAGTTACAGCATCAGCAAAAGCAGCAAGCTTGTGGACACATAGGATCTATTATTGCCTCTCACTACTAATGCATGTGTTTGATGGTTCGTAGTTTATAGAGGTCTTGTCAAAATTCATTATTTTCAAAGCGGCAGACATGTTGATTATATTGTGTGATCATGTGTGTTTTCACTGGTATAGAGTCACTTATATTTATGCAGATTAGGTTACAGTTAAATACAGTGATTCTTGGTTAGATCCTTTTTCCTGAAAGTGAACAGACATACGTACTCCAATCTTTGGAAGCTAATTATCTGTTTGTTTGGCTTTAAAAGAAAGCAGTGTAATGTGCAGTGCAACTGCTATGCAGATATTGCAAAATTGTACCATCCAACGTGCTGTTTTAAAAACAATCATCTGTCTCATTTTTATGTCTCATATAAGACTGAGAGACGTGTGTATCTCACATTCACTAAATGTAAGACTCAGATTTCATTCGTGCATTTCATTACTTACAAAAATGTAGATTTATTCATCTGTAAAATCCAACATCACACTCACTGAAAGAACTTCTTATAACTTTTGTAGTATGTTTTAGTCTGTCTGTTGGGAAGTAGGTATACACAAAATCATACAAATATTGTACACATAATTTCCCCCCCCCCCCCTCGTTTCTCCATTAGAAACTGGTATCGACATTATGCAGCAGAGGCTCTTTCAGCTAAAAGACAATGTTGGTTTATTTTGAGCACTTTATTTCTTAATTTCAAGTTTCTCCTGTTAAAATAATGTACTCAGAACACTATTTGGAGGAAAACACTGAATATGATCTTTGTAACATAAAGAGTTTGTGAGTATTTTTTGTTAATTTGACAAAAGCAATCGGTGTTAACATTTTTGAATTTCAATAAATCTGAAAGAAAACCATTTGCTTAAGACTCAAGTTCAAAGTAAAGGGTTTGAAAGTGATGGCCTGCAAAATAAAAGTTGATCCCACTTTAGATAACACGTGTTAAACAGAACGAGACACAGATTATGGGGTTAGGGGTAGAAATTTCACTCTTCTCCTCCTGAGCGTGTCCATAATCTGCATCAGTGTCTCCGCTGAAGCGTCTTTTTCACTCAACGGAAACCTGTCATTCATCAACTTCCGGTGTCACGGGGTACCTGGGAGACGGAGCGAAAAAGCGGGCATACCGAAATCTGTATTGTTTTCGCTTGGCGTTAAACATTTAAAAGCGTGTGTATTTGACTTATAAAGTTGAATAACTGCGCTTCGTGCGCCAGCGACCCCCCGGGATTTGCATTTTGCCTTGCAAAGACTCCCATTCATTCGGCTTTCGTGCTAGCTTGCTAACTCGCTAACGAGTAGCAGGCCCATTCTTCTGGACTTTGCTACAAGCTAGTTAGCTAACATTAGCAGGCTAACCCACGTTGTCTTTCTCAATGATTTTGTCTGTTACGTTGTAAATAAATACCACACCGCTAATGTGTGTGCTGGGTAACATTTTGTAGTTCTCTTGTGAAGTGGGCAGTTTGGTGAAGCCAATTTGCTTGAGCTACATCCGCGAGGTACTTGATTTTTTTTGAAAAAAGTGTTGTGTTCACTTTGTTGCTAGCTTAAGCTAGCCACCGCCAACTGAACAACGCAGTCGCCGAAAGCGTAGTAGCTTTCAACTCACAGAGATGTCGGACTTCGACGAATTTGAGAGACAGCTTTCTGAAAACAAACAAGGTAAGTGAACCAGTTGGATATCAGCAATTGAAAATGTTATAGGCACTTTTGATTGGAACTGCCGCCATTATTCTGGCCAACCATGGATGGGTCTATTTGCTGGAACAGTCTAAGCTAAATTGTTAGCCTATAGCCTTGAACCATTTGAGCTGCGATGTGGTTTTACTATTGCTCATCAGACAGTTCTGTCGATATGATCATGGCAAACGTCAAACAGTGTTATGCTTCTGTGCTATCCACGTCTCTAATCGGCTTATCAAAATTAAGCTAACTTGCATGGTTTCCTTTAAGCAGGGGCAGTCTATATCACGGCGGTAGCCCTGACTGTGCCAGCTGACTGATTGACTGGGACAGTTAGCACTCTCTCTGCAGCTGTTGTTACGTCCAGTGAACATTTTACAGTGCTATTTACCAATTAACTACCTTTCTGACACTCAGAAAGGTATTTAACCGCAACATAGCCATTACCATTATCCCACATTAAGCTCTCTTAAGCCCAGATCTCCATTTACACTTATACTATACCAATATAAGTAGTGGGCAATGTAAATTTATGAGCTGGCCAAATTAGTCATTGTTACACCAAAAATGCAAAATACATTCTTCTTCTTTGTCTAGTTTTCTATTTTATATAGAATGGATGTATTACATTGATGAGTATTAAGTAACCACTGCTATAAAAGATGTGGTTGTTTAACACAGATTAAAACTTTCCTTATTGGCTGTCAAATTTCCATCTAATTTCTTAAACCAATTTTTGAGATATAGGCTATGAATGTATTTCCCTGACAAGTATTGGTATATATGAATTGACATGTTTCCATAGTTCCACCTGGTAGCTGTGTGTTCATATTCATTTACCAGTCTGTAAGTTAAAGCACTGTATTCCTGCAGCTGAAAGGGACAAAGAGAACCGCCACCACCGCCGGTCCTCCTCCCGCAGCCGCAGCAGAGAGAGGAAAAGGAGGAGCAGAGACAGGGATAGACGCAGCAGGGACCGCCGTGGGGACAGTAAGGACCGCAGACACAGACGCAGGTTAGTACCTTATTATACAGCTTCACCTGGATCAATAAGCTGTGTCATATCATCACATATCCCTCCATACTGGGTTTACATTTTATGTAATTACCACAGGGTAAAAATGAAGCATCTCAGCCTAACACACCCCACCACTAAGGATGGTTTTGACCATGTTAATATAAAGAAGCTATTTATCTGGTTTTGAGGTTTTACAGTGAATTCAGAATATGCCTCAGACCAAATGTGGGACAGACGGATGTGCACAAGCCTGCACGCTTTTTTGAATGTGTGCACATACATGCATATTTGCCTCACTAGTATGTCTACTCTACACCCTCAGCGTGTTCTTCAAAGCTAATCTAGCTACTTAGTCACCCACTGTATTGTATTGTAGGGGGCTGCAAGTTCCAAACTCAAGCAAATGCACACTTTGAAATCCATTGACATTGATTAAAAAAAAAAACAAGCAAAAACAAACTCAAGCTCTATCCTTCCAAGCCTGCCATTCTGGTCAACAGTGCAAATTTACAAAGCTTGACAAATGTCTGCAGGACAAAGATCAAAGGGATTTATTAAGGCTTTAGATGAGCTACTTTGATTCTGTAAATTAAGTCACTGAGCAGTGACTGCATTCTAGCTTATGAAATATTATTGTAATAGATGAGGGTATTTTTCACTAACAAATTGATTTTCATATAGTCTATTTTGGATGATGTTATTTTTATGTTCTCTATCCCCTAAGCCCTCTGTCACAGGTACTGACGACATTGTAGTAATTGTGCCTCAAGCTTTTGGGACAAACTTTTGAATACACAAAGCAGCGGCTGCTGCAGCCTCTTTTCTATTCTTGATGATTTAACACAAAATATCAAGAGTATGTGTTAAATGGTTTTACAAAGAATTTCAGATCCAACCTAGAGTTAAAAATCACACAGACTGATATTTATAAAACTCGTGCAACAAGAATTGCTTTGTCATTTTAGATTCCTCTCATATTCACTCTGGTGTCGGATGGTATCAGATGTCTTTTACACATTCAGCCATGACATCTCGTGATGAGCCTAAGCTGCATTGTTTGATAGAATCTCTTTAGGCCTGTGGCCGTGGAAACATTTTCATACAGGTTCATGTTCATTACTGAGCACTGCCAGCACCGTTGATAACTACCCACAAAGGTGACAAGCCTGTCTGTCACTAGGGAAATGTCTTTGCTTTTGGACACATAGCACGTGTATGTCTTTTTGGACATAATTAAAAGTGTTGGGGGATGATATATTTAGAAAAATAGTCTTTTCAGTAAATCCGGTATTGATAGTCAAAGCTACAGATTACATTTGTTTAGGGCAGAGTTTTAACACTGGACACACAGAATACATTATCTCTGACACTGACATTTGTAAAGTTTGTTTCCTGTGAATGTGAACTCAGGCCTGACTATTGCTCTTTGTGTCTCAGTGTTAATCTAAAACAAGTCACTGATGGTCCCTCGGTGTCACCACTTGGTCAGAACATGTAAAATTCGATCCCTTCCCATCCCTGATCCCTTTGCAGCTGCGGTGTGTTTTTGAGGATGTCCTTTCTGCTTGTGATGCATCAGTTGTTCACAAATGGCATTGCATGTCAGCTGTGAGGCTCACTAAATGCACTGGTTTGTCACCTGAACTTGAAAGGATTTGCGCTTTTAGAAATACAGATTGCCAAGACTCCCGGTAGCTTTTTGTACTTGGTGAGGGTTGTAGAATTTCAGATTCAGAGTTTTTTTTGTGGTGGAAATGTTGGTGAATGTCATGGTTGATTTGAGAGAAATGTGAAACCCTTCCAATGTCATTTCAGCTCACCAACCAGCTACCCCCAGGACAATGCTGGAAGGTAATACAGCAAACTAACACAAAGCCGGTTTGTGCATTATTGCAACAACTGCAATTTAATGAACTGCCTCTGATTCTATGTACTATTGACTCCTGTAAATATCTGCCTGGATGGGGTTTTCTGTCCCTTCTGTTCCCTTTACCTTCCTGTTTAAAAGTTTACAAAGTTTTGATTGATGCATTCCCCTCAAGTTACTATTTATTTTATTTTTTTTTAGCATATGTTTGAGGGCATGATGCATCGTCGGCTCTAGTAGTTTACTGCTGAGCTAATAAGAGATATCTGTTACATGTCAGTTGTTCTGCCTTCATGTCACCGGTCTTGTGTTCTTCAAACAGCCGTTCTCCACACCGTGAGAAGAAGAAGAAGGTGAAGAAGTACTGGGATGTCCCTCCACCTGGTTTCGAACACATCACTCCCATGCAGTACAAAGCCATGCAAGGTAACCACAGTCATCTTCTTTGATTTGTTTTTAATGGGCTTCCTAGTTTCAGAGTGCACATTAGGCTACAGTATGGTTAGAGTAAAAAACAACTCTATAATTAGCTTGTTAAGTCTTTCTTGTCTTTGGCTTTGCTCTCCAGCTGCAGGCCAGATCCCAGCCACAGCCCTTCTGCCGACCATGACTCCAGATGGCCTGGCTGTTACTCCCACTCCCGTACCTGTAGTGGGCAGCCAGATGACCCGTCAGGCCCGCCGGCTTTATGTGGGCAACATCCCATTTGGTATCACAGAGGTGAGGAACAGAACAACATTTGACTTTTGAGTCTAAAGTTGTAAACCTGTTACATTACTTAATGTGGCTATTTCGCCCTTGTGGTTTTAATAATTTCCCCATTAATTAAAGTAACCTGGTTTGTTTATTCCCTCCCTCTCTACTGTGTAGGAGTCTATGATGGACTTCTTCAATGCCCAGATGCGTTTGGGTGGTCTTACTCAGGCCCCTGGCAACCCTGTCCTTGCAGTACAGATCAACCAGGATAAGAATTTTGCCTTCCTTGAGGTGAGTATGTTTTAGCCTGTCTATGGGGGAAGTGTACATGTGTAAACTTTTCTTTTAGGGACTTTACAAGGTTAGGAATATACTTGAACTCGAATGCACTCCTTGAAAAATGCTTGATTTTCCACATAGTCTTGTTTCATCTATACAATTCAACCAAACCAAAAGTCTTTTTAATATTTGAAATGAAACAACCCCATTGTTGTATGTTTGTTGTCTCCTGTATATAAACAATATGATAAAGTGCCCAGGAGTCTGGAAGTTTTTGGTTTAGTTACCCTGAAAATGCATGAGAAGGTGCTTTAAGTTTAGTCTTAAAAAGCTGTACAAACTCTGGTCTTTAAACCACCAGAAACTGGGCAGCTACAAAGGCTCTTTCTCCTAAAATGTCACATGAATGTATCATTTGTTCATGAACGTATCATTTGTTCACCAAAGTGTATCTCTTACCCGTGTTTCATGTGTAATTTTGGTTCTGTGTAGTTCCGTTCAGTGGATGAAACGACACAGGCTATGGCCTTTGATGGCATCATCTTTCAAGGCCAGAGTCTGAAGATTCGTCGTCCCCACGATTACCAGCCCCTGCCCGGCATGAGCGAGAATCCCAGTGTCTATGTGCCTGGTACACAGACAATTAATGGTTTTTAACTCTAAGTACTTGTGGCATAATTCAGAAGTCATCAATAATTAATTCTCCACAGGAGCTTGCTCTCTGTGGTTCTCCATTTATGCTTCTTATCATTATCTGTGTGTCTCTTGTAGGTGTGGTGTCCACAGTGGTTCCTGACTCGGCTCACAAGCTCTTTATTGGCGGTTTGCCCAACTACCTAAATGATGACCAGGTCAGTATTTCTGCATGAAACAGCTTTGCCTCTATTGAGCTGCAGCAGATGTACTGCACAATATTTAAATTCTAGCCAGATGCTAACTGTAATAAATACCCTAACTGAAGTAATTAGTATTAGCAGATTAATTTTTCGACAATATTGTACTTGTGGGTCCAATATTATCATTGGGCAGATTACTTTGCACGTTGAATCACGTCCTGCTAAAGTTGTATGCTCACTTCAGATATTAGGGATTTTTGAGATTTTCACCATTAGTGAAACATGGAAAAAAGTGACAGCTAAAGCAATGAAGGAGAAATAATAACAGAAGAATAATGATATACTTCCACTGATTATAGCCCAGTCATTAATGGCAATACTAAACTCCGAGCTATGTGTCATGGGAATGTCCTTTGGAAAGCACTGAACAAGTCGGTGACCCTTTTTGTCTTAATGTTTCTCAGGTGAAGGAGCTGCTGACGTCATTTGGCCCTCTGAAGGCCTTCAACCTGGTGAAGGACAGTGCCACAGGCTTATCTAAAGGATATGCCTTTTGTGAATATGTTGATGTCAACCTTAATGACCAGGTAACCAATGAAACAGAAAACATTTTTACAGGACACCATCCAAATGCTACATTGTCATTTTAAACTTCCACGATTGTGTTGGTTTTTGAGAGTATAACTTAAAACCTTGATGTCATTACAGGCTATTGCTGGGCTGAATGGCATGCAGCTGGGAGACAAGAAACTCCTGGTGCAGAGAGCCAGCGTGGGATCCAAGAACGCCACCCTGGTGAGTGTCCAAAGGCCAGACAGATGATAGCAGGGTGGTGGGAGGTGGGATGCTCTTTTAGAGTTGCTGAAATAGATAAAGACACTTCTACTATAGCAATGTATTTGCTACAATCTCAGGCACACTGCTAACAAGTGCACTTGTAAAATGTTTGCGAAGTATTTCAAGAAAATATTCAACATATGCATCAGCTATTGGCTACTCTGAAACTCGATGGCATAAGTAGCTCATTCATGATAAAGAAGGCGTAGAACAGTATTACAGAAAGAACCTGGAAAATGGAGTGCAACATATACAGCAGCACTTTCAAAGACAAACAAAAACATGCCCTTAGTGTTAGTGGTAAATAGAACCAAACCTATTCAGAGGTAAGTGAAAAAATGTTGTGGAAATGTAAAACATACCATGTCGGTTATGTTCTGACCTCTCTGTCTGCCCTTCCAGACAAGTATAAACCAGACCCCGGTGACGCTGCAGGTGCCAGGCCTGAACAGCACAGTGACTCAGATGGGTGGCCTGCCCACTGAGGTGCTGTGTCTGATGAACATGGTGGCCCCAGAGGAGCTGCTGGATGATGAAGAATATGAGGAGATTGTGGAGGACGTCAGGGACGAGTGCAGCAAGTACGGTCAAGTTAAGAGCATTGAGATACCTCGACCTGTGGACGGCCTGGAGGTGCCTGGGACTGGCAAGGTAGGAACTGTCATGTGATTCAGCCATTCAGAATTTGGTTTGGATGCTTTTGAGTTGGATATCATGACAAGTTGTGTTATGATGTGCCCTCAGTCATCATTGTAATGGTTATTTTTCCACTCTCCTGTAGATCTTTGTGGAGTTCATGTCAGTCTTTGACTCCCAGAAGGCCATGCAGGGGCTGACAGGAAGGAAGTTTGCCAACAGGGTGGTGGTGACCAAATACTGCGATCCAGACGCTTACCACCGCCGGGACTTCTGGTAGAGGAGGCATGAAGAGAAGTGTGGGTGGGTGGGTGGGATTAGGGAGGGAGGGAGGGTGGGAGGGAACATATACTGTCCATTTCCAAGTCAGCCCCCTGATTGATTTGGTAAAGCAAAATTTCAGGTAGATCTGGGAGTATTATTCATTCGACAAATGGCTTTGGTGAAACCCAGTCGACCATTTGAGGTCTGTGTGAAATGTCCAGCAGTTAAAACATATTTGCGTAAAGGAGAAGAATGGGGAGGGTTTATATTCAGTCCATGGCGGAGGGGGCCAGGTTAGGGTGGCTAGGGTTTAGCTGGGTGGGTGAGAGGGTGGGAATCAAAGATTTTTGCGAAATGTGTGTAACGATAGGTCCAGGATGGGGTCAACAATTTTTATACTTTGAGGCAGGGATGTCATTTTGGGTGGGAGGGGGGTGCCACACTTTAAGGTTTGTATTTAAATGGAGGTAGCCTGTTTTAAGTACATTAGGAAGGAGTTGCAGTAGGGAACTAACTGGACTATTCTGATTGAGAAGAGGGATGGAAAAAAAAAACAGGAGTGTTTATTTGTGAAAGGGAGATGTGGGGGAGATGGAGAAGAAGATGAGGGCATTTTTGTTTGACCATCTTATGTAGATATACAGTAGCTGTAACATCCACTTCAGTTTATGCCCCCATCACTAGAGAGGCAAGAGGAGAGAACTATTTTTTTTTTTTCTGTGTGGATTCACTCATTTCTTCATGTCCCCCATTTTCATCTGACTACTGCCCCCCTCAGGACGATTGTTAGAGAATCTGTTGTCTAATTGGACTCTATCTTGAATGTTAACTGTATTTGTTCCAATACTGTGTGTAGCTTCACTGATTTGAGCTGTAATATCACCTTGTAGAGTAACATTAACTGCAGAAAAGAACATTTTCAGTTAAGCCAGTTTGATTTTCTCTGCCTTTTTTTTCTTTTCTTTTTCTTTCTGTAACTTTTTTCACGTCCATCTTTTGTGCACAGCTTTTAACAGGTGAGATTGTTTTGTCTCAGCAGTTTAGTCCGGGCTTAATTCAAGAGGAAATGAAAAAAGGAAGGTGGAGAGGCGATCAGATTGGTATTTAATATGGGATTTATCTCTTCCTTACCAAAAAGCCTTAATGTTATTATTACATGTCAATTTACTAAGCAAAGAAATTCGGCTTGCCCCTCTATCAATGATGTCTGTATATTCAACGATGTCACTATCTTGTACTTCAGCTTTTCATTTTTCCTTGTTTCCCAGCAGATTTGGGATGTAAGATGTGTTGGACCCGTTTTGTCTTTTTTTTTTTTTGTTTGGTTTTTTTCTGCTACGTCTCACCTCCTTGACAAGACCAAATAAACACGTGACTAATACCCACGACTGATGTTGTACTGCAGAGTGAAACCAAAACCACACAACTTCTCTCTGTCCAGCATGATTTGTTAAAAAAAAAAAAAAGGAAGTAGATGAAGTAGTAGTTCACGGCTCATACACACGGAAGTTTCAAAACTAAACCTAATGCAACAATAGCTTGTTTAAAAAGCCTGCACACAAAGAATCAAACACCTTTTCTAAATTTCAACAAACGGAAGCATTTCACATTTTAGTGTCCAGCTTTCATGATTTATGTTACTCTTTACCTGTCGGGGGATTTTCACTAAATCCAGGAGGTATTTGTTGGGATGTTAGAAAACTGTCCTTATGTACTTTAACAGAATCTGCTTCTCTCTCGTCTCCCTCATCCTCTGCCCTTGATTCTCTGAGGACCACATGTTCACACTGTACTGGCTTGAGACTGCTCTCATTTGATAGCATTGGTTGCTTAAGATGGCACTGAAGAGAGATTGTGTCAGCGATAACACTTGCGAGATGTTACTCCTTACTTTCTGAAACCTGCTTTCTCAGTGTCACTGTGTCATTTACTTTTTTTTTCTCTCTGGAAAAAAAAAATGTGATTTCTTAAAATGATTTAAAACCTAAAAACCACATCTAGTTTATAAAAGAAAAAAGTCTTTCATTTGTCCAATTTTGTTTTCAAATGTTGATTAAAAACTGAATTTACATGATATCTTCTTTATGCTTCCTCTCTTGCGCACATCACCCACCCCACTGCAGCACAGTCTTATTCAACCATGGAGTGATGACATTCACAGTTAATTATGGAGATGGAGTAGACCGGAGCCATGTCCAGTCAGTTTCATTCAGTTGAGGGCATATTTCATCCAGCCCTGTAGTTAATGATAATGTCCGAACGATGGAGCTATTTCACAGTTACAAAAAATACTCCATTGGATGTGATATAACAGCTATATATTACCTCTCATACTGCAGCATAATGTGGGTATCAGTAAGGCTCTAGGAGTACATGTTCCACTATTCTCAAAAGATGCTCTGAGCATCACAACCCATTCAGCTTATAGAAATATGTGCTGTTATTTTATCTTGAAGATTGTTTCAGGTATGATTTTAAAACCAATTCACAGATTTGCTTCTTCTCAACTAGACAGTCATCAAAGCATCTCACAAACATCAATTCCAATCACATACAGGGGCCCTAACTTATGGAACTCCATTTCTCGTTTGGTTAAAATGATAGCTTCCTTAAAGATTTACAAAACACACACAGAGAGATCAGTGATATATTTTTTCTCATGTGTTGCATATAGATTTTTAAAATTCAGCTTGTTTTATGGATTATATGTTTGAGCTAATCACTAAGCCCCTTTGAGCCTTAATCCCTTTCACTGCATGTTATTTGTGTTTCATTTGTTTGATTTTAACCTGCACAAATAGATGAAATTCAAACTCACGTTTACACCCCTTAGTAGGCAAATGTATCTTATTATGAAATGCTTACAAATAGAGCTGGAGCCTTGAGCTGGAGCAATAACTAAGCTTGCAGCGTCAAATTCCACTTAAAAATCAAGTGTAGTTTTGTCAGTCTTGATCAGCTGCAATATATATATATATGGATGCTATAAGCTGTGTCCACCTGGGACTTATTCAACAGGGAGTTCCTGTAAAACATTTAGAGGAAAGCAACAAATCTCTGACATGAAATAATGTCCTGTGTCAGCTCTATACTGCCCATCTTGATCTGCATCGCTGCACCCCGCTGCACAAAACCCAGCAGCAGGGCCACTGATGCAACACTCTACCCTGTTGTTCCCTGAGGGCACAGATAAAACAGCAGCTTTCCCGGGCTGCTGCGGCCATATCCACCAGAGGAAACATGTAAAACTGACCCTCCCTCTCTTATAGATCAGGACATTCAGGATGCCAAACATGAGACCCATTAAATGTTATTAGCAGCCTTCCCTGAGCCTCATGCTGCAGCCAAGATTGTAAATACATTATCTCCCTCTAGTGGTGAATGTAAAACTCCAGTGATGGTCATTGTCATTCTGGGCAATGCCTCCCCATTGATCCTCATTCAGAAAGATAGAACACTGCAGCAGTGGGAGAGTGCAACAGCGGAGTAGGATGGATGCGGTACTCTGTGTGCATATGGCACTGTGTGTTCAGCAGTTATAAGAAAGTAAACATCCCATGGAAGAAGACACTCAAAACACCGGTACAGAGACATGTAAGGCTAAATGCAAATAGGCCTTTTCACAGAAGATGTTTTGACATGTGGTGTAAATAATCCAATGATAAAGGCTGTATTCCATTTAGCTGCTTCAGTTTCAGTGCGCTGGTACTGTTAAAGCTGGCTCATTGTCACACAGACGGGGACACTTGAATAGAACAGAGCTATCGTTAATTCTATCAGTGAAACCAGTGATTTTTCCACCGTGACAAGTCAAAATGTCTGCTGTGACAAAGGCCTGTGAGCACCGTTTGTCAGCTATTAAAGAGGCCTTTGATCAACACTCGCTCTCCAGAGCAACACGAGACACCTCATAGAGCTCAAAAGGAGCCAAGTCTTGACCAGGACACGTAGCAATGTGTTTAATGGGACAGTCTCAAAAGTCATGACAGTAGCCAAACACAGACAAACTGCACTTGCAAAGAAGGGCAGCGGTCACATGATGTAACTTACAGACTCATAGAGTACATAGTGAAGTGATTAATACTGTTAACCAACATGCACGCTAATCTAACCAACCTGTGCAGCGTCGCTTCTCATTGTGCAATGATAATTAAAGGTCATTTTTTCCTAAAGTGGTCCCAGTACTTTGTACAATTTCTATATAATAAAGCCAAATAATTTACAAAAACAGCTGGACACCATAGGTGTTTCCCCTTTTTTTTAGGTGATTAAATATCACCTAGAACAGAGTAAATAACAAATTTGTTGGGGACTATTTTCAGCGGCGGACTTGGTGGGTTAGCTTCTCTTTACAGTAGAAGCAGCTCCTGAGCACTTTTAATTGATTTTTTTAACAATATGAAAATCATCAGATTTATGCTTTTATCAGGGCCATATTCTCAGGCTACACTACTTTGCAATGTCAAAGCAAGAAATGGTTGCAGCTGTAATGTGCATAAGTGTGGTCAGTGTGCGCATGGCTGCATGCATGAGCATACAAGTGTGCAGTTCAGTGTGTTCAAGCATAAATCAGTACTGCTGACACGGCCACTTGAGTGATGTGGAGACAAGATTGTTCACATCAGCATACTGTAGATTATTGATGGCCTCAGACTGTCTGTGGACACTTTCTATCAATCTCACATGATGGAGGAGCCGAGATAGGCTGTGTAATTAGAAGCAAAGTCATTTTAAAGAATAGACACACATATGTGCGGTAGAACGGATAGCTGTCCTCCAGATGAGTCCATTTATCACGGCTGTCATGTGCCCAATATGTTTCTTTCTCTCCCAGAAAGTCCAGCTGCAAACTGCACTGTGGCCTCACAACAATCCCTCCTAAAGACGAACAGGGCTTGGCTGTTTTGGACATCGTAGGTGTTTGTTTTCCTGTCACAGCCTACAGCCTGTTTCGTCCCTTTTCTCCGATTCCCTCCTGTTCTGTCTCTCTGGGCCCCGACTCACTCTCAGTTTGCGTCCCCCCTCTGCTCACCCTCTCTCTCTCTCTCCCCCCTTCCCCCCTCTCCCTACCCTCCCTGAGTGTGTGGCTGGCCGCTGGGGTTGGCCTCTCTCACTCTCCCTGTGCCACGTATGTAACCTAAACTGCAGAGGAGCCAAGCAGGGCTGGGCCACGAGAAAAGCTTTCCACAAGACCAGGCAGAGTCTTGGAAATCTCTCTGGATCTTGTTCAGCGAGGAATGAAATGGGGCTCTCATTTTCCTCTCCAAACAGCTTCATTTTCCAGCAAGTGTAGTCCATAACTTCACCCACCTCAAACATTAGTGTTCCTTTACCTTTTTTATCCCTCCATCATCTCCTCCCCTTCTCCGTATGCGTATGCGCCCCTCTCTGCTGCTCTCCGTTTCACTTTCACTCTGTGTCAGATTTTCTCTCCTCACAGTATAATGTGTTGCTGTTAAATGCAATCCTGGCCCCTCTCATATAAACACAGACTCCTCCTTCGCCCTTACTTAATGTCATTAACAGGTGGCTGTCTAAAATAGACACACACAGGAGCAAAAAAGCAAGGCTGTCACAGACACAGACATGTTTTTAATCATGCTGGCTGTCGTCATGTGAGCGGACCACCCGGCAGCAACAGATTTAAGATTTCAAACTTGTGTGGAGCTCGAACAGGGTGCTGTTGAGATTGAGCACGAGTTGCAGGTGCAGTCAAACAGCAGTGCAGACGCACACATTTAATCATCAAAAGTGTTAACCAACCAGGCTGCAGCCCCCTCCCTTGTTACACTCACTTTCCATAACCCTCATGTACCTCCCTCCCACCCCTTTTCCCTCTCTCTCACTAACTCTCCCATCACCGCTCTGCCCCTCTATTAAGTTTCAAGCGTCTCTTACTTCTGAACTGAACAACACACACCAAACAGGTCAGACTTATTCTTCGTTTAACTCAAGTGTGTTAGCTGGTTGTTGCTTTCTTATGTCAGACAGGAGAGAGCTCCTCATTTTCACAAGATCAAATGCGCCTGTGTGTACAAGTTAACCATCAGCTCAGCTGCTATAGAACTTAGGTCAGTGCACCATAGCAGCTTTTGTTGCATTATTAAGCTTAAAAACATGTATGTATACACTGCTCGGGATAATCTTGTAGCACAAAGTGAGCATTTGTTTGTGTAATCCCTCCAGTAGAGTAGCCTGGCATGCTCTGACCCATCCGATCATCCTGTGGTTAATATGGATGTAATGTGATCAAGGTTTGTAATTCTACGACTAACATGGCTGTCAGCAGCTGCAGTCTTGATATTCTTCATTACAATTAATGTTGGAGGAGTATTCTAATGTGGGAGTGCTATTCCAAACCTTTGGTTCATTAGAGACATGCATAGATTCGCTTTTAGCTCTTAACTTTAGCTGATTATGGCATTACACTGTACAGTGTTTGCAGTAAGTTAGGACTGTGGGATAAATTGATACTATCGGTCAGAATAACATCATGATGATATAATGTCATCATGTTACCGTTTTGATAAATATCACTTTTCCAAATTAATGTTTCAAAGCCAGTTGTAATTAAAGACGAACTCAATTTGTTGTCAAAACAGTCTCACCACAAGGTCTGTTTTGTAGCTGCTCTGAGCTTTCAATCATAGCACATGATCTTCTTCCCGTGGAGTTGCCCTGAATTGACATTAGTTATTTAGATTTTTGTCTTGTTTCGTCAGGCCAACAGTCCACAAATTCAGTTTACAATATAAAACTGAGAAAAGCAACAAAAGTCCTCACATTGTCATGAATCACTTAAATTAATAATCGAGTATCAAAATAGTTGCAGATTAATTTTCTGTCTGATTCACCAGCTAATCCTTTCAGCTCTATGGAATTTCAACCATATCCCTGCACCTGCTGACAGTGACCGTGGTTTTTTTGTGTGGTTGTTTATATGTAAATGTCTTGCTATTGCCCGTTTTGATAATATTACTCAGTATGCACTGCAAAATTCAAACACTGCACTCTGCTCTTTATATTTCTATACAGAAGAATATTGTACACAAAGAATTTGCGCTTAGGGGGTTCATGTGGTGCCTTGCCTATATAAAACCTCTGATGCTGTCAGTGCAAAGCTCTGAATTAAGTGATCCACCAACTGTTGGTGCTGCCTTCCTAACTGGCCGGGCCTCTTGCCTCCACTACGTGACCTGTTGGATTGCACAGCAGAGTTAATTACTGCAGCCCCCTCTCTGTCAGAGGGTTCAGGCATGAATTATCACCTCTCATGCACCCTGCACAGCGCGGTTACACCGTTGTACCCCGTCACTCACGTTGTTTAAACTGCTCCAATGGCCCCTCGCTTACAGTTTGGAGTAACAGAAACAACTCTATGAGCCTGGATCCACCTACAGTGCCAATGCCACATACACAAACTTTCTCTCTCTTTCACACATACACACATACTCACTCTTACATGCACACTCAAAAACAGTCATGGCTGCAGATTTCGAGTGTTTGTTGGTACACGTAATGCAGGATGAGGTATTTGTGGCAACCCATTATCCCCTCAGATCAAACAGGATCTGCCCTTAAGCCACAGATAGTGTACCTGCTGGGGGAAGAGCTCTGTTGTCAATTCCTCTGGGACAATAGAAGATGGGTGGTTCAGTCGGGCACTGTAGTGTCACCCCTCACCTTGACCCCGCAACAACCGACTCCGCCAGCTCACCCAATCCAATTGTTTCCTCATTTGAAGCGAAATCTGCCTTTCAGGGAAACGCCATATGGCTTATCTATTGTTGGCTGAGAGCATGTCATATGGCTTTTAGGGAGGGATAACTGTAGATGCTGATAAAGCTGTTGGAAATTAAATATTACGCTGGTGATGAAAGGATTTTGCTCTTGTGAAGCATATGCTGGCTGCTCTTTCATCTTTCTGTTTCATCTCTCTATTTCACAGGACTGGACAGAAAGCAGACACTGGCTCTCCTGGTCCTCGCCTTCGTCTCCTCCCATTTTATCATGTCATTACATCATCCACTCACCACTTCATTGTAGCTCCATTCATATCTCTTTCTGTCTAATTTCATTGTTCAGCCCTCTTATTTTTACTTAATCCTTTCTTCACTCTGCTTAATTTACTCATCCATCACTGGATAGTTTATAGCTGTGTCTCCTCTTTTTAACGTACTGGTTTTATAACTTCCAAACCTGCATCCTGTTCACCCTTAACCTCTCCCAATTTTCTTCTCACCAAACTTTCCTCCCATTTTTCCATTTCCATTAGCTCGTCTAATCTTTAACCTAAGTGCCCTCTTCTTTCACCTGGTCTTCCTCAGGCCTGAGCAGCTGTGATCAGTATGTGGTCCAACTTCTTTGTACAGCAGGATGAGGAGGGTCGCATTGGGGTGGCAGGGTCTGGACAAGGAGGGGGTTTGGGTGGAATGAAAGGTGGAAGGGCACAGAGGAGGACCCACAAGATGAGTGACAGCCAGGAAGGGAAGATCAAGCTGGCATTCTTTGTGTCTATCATTGGAGTGACCCTGACAGTGTTGGGCATGGGGACAGAGTTTTGGGTGGAGCTGGCTCAACCAAAGAATTTCAGTGGCAACCAGACCTGCCAGATGGCCCATTATGGGCTGTGGAAGGGCTGCATCCGCACCCTATGGGTGGCTGACATAGACCCGGAGAGGACAAGCTGCGGCCCTGCTGAACTACCTGGAGGTGAGACCTCTGGCTGGTGCGTGTCTGTCCGTCTGTGTGAGTTTGTGTTCGTCTGTCTGTCTGTTCGCTGTGCTGTCTAGGAGGTGAGCAGGTGAGGTTTCTGGAGGGCATGTGTCTGTTTTGTTTCTGCTCATGTCTGCCTCTCTGTAAACTGAATTACCCCTTCATGCAAGTCTACCTTGAGGCCACCCCACGCTACAGTATGTGCCACAGTACGAAGGTGAATTAATAGAAAAGGGTCAAAGGGTGTTTCTGAGAGGTTGCAAGTTGTTGACATCATTGAGGAAAACCGTGTACACTTAATCGGCACATTTTCTCTTTCCATCACCACTGATGTGAGAGCAGAGGGAGCAGGCATAACTAATATGATGTATGCCCTCTGGGAATATGCTTACATCTGTAGGTCTTTTATCTGAGCCCATAAGGGACTGAGGAACGCGATGCAAATACTTCATTTTAATAAAAAATACCTTCTCCTACTAACAATCTTTAGATTTCTGAGCAACACAGTCATGATTTGTAGTATACATTTAAAGCCATTTCCCCCCGTTTGTGTGTATGCGTATCCACTGTAATCTTGTGAAGGGATAGAGAGAGGATAGTTGTGTATGTGAAGCTGCCTGCATACATATGTATCTAGGTCATTCTACAGATAATGTGCAAATTGAATCATTAAAGAAATACGATGCTCGGAAACAGAGCACGAGCAGGACCGCAGTCAAGCTGTTTTCAACTCTTATACCATTGTAACAACAAAGCAGCACACAGCTGCATGCAGCACTGTTCAATAAAATCCTTGTGATTCACTACATTGTCAGTGTAATGAAGCATTCATTTCAAGTTTTTCCCTTGACTGGGTACCTAATCATCATCCATGTTATACACACAGTACAGGCAGGTGATGAGGGGCAGACCACAGGTTTATTCTGCTGACGAACATCCATGTTTAGAATACTGACAGCTCCTTTCTAAAAGCACTTTATTCAACTTGACCATGGTTAGGTTCTCTGGAGTGCGTTGATTATCTGCACAATGACCTATTTCTGCCTGAAAAGCGAATCTAGAGATGTAGAGAGGCAGGTATTGGAACAAGTGAGATAGAGATTGGCAAGGCAGGCTTTAGAGGGGAATCTGCTGAGACACAGCATAGCTCTCTGGGAACCAAAAAAAAAAATCTCCTCATCCAGCAGAGATACACGTGGATCACATATATACATAAATGCTGTTCGCATACATCACCTCGAGTGATGTGTCACTACATTGTTTTTCTATCCGGTCTTCAAGGACTAATTCATCGTGCCTGTCAAAATGTCTTGCGTCTCTGGCTGCGTCTTGCGAACAGATATATATATATATGCACCTTCGAGATGGTCCGTTGGTGTGTGAGAGCAGCCAGTATGCTTCTGACAAGCTTTCTCGCACGTCCCAACACTGTTGGCCCACGCCGCCTGTCGCAGATGGCCGTGGGCTTGTCATGTTTGGAGGAAAACAACTGTTTTTGCCATCTTTGCGTCTCTGTTTCACATCCCTGTTTACATGCCTCTGGCTCCTGTCCCGAGCAAAGTGCGGCTCGCTGATGCCATGCCTGTCATCTCAAGACCAGCTATCCATCTTCGCTGCCTGCTGGAGAGGAACATGACAGCTCAATAATTAGAGCCTCAGCAGGGGTAGCGAGAGCAAAACCAGTTGACTGTGATAGCACAATGTGTTGAAAAATCAGTAGGCTGATAAATGGTGTGTCTGATTCAATAAAAAATGTTTGCAAATGTGCTCAGACACAAACATATTTGTGTGCAAAAGAGATGTGTGAGAATGTGCGTGTGTGTGCTAGCATGTGGTCATCTTGGACCACATAATAATCAGTGGGTGAAAGTCATCACTATGCATTTGTGAAGCCAAGTGGAATCTGACTACTTCACAGTTTTTGTCTAAATATAGAGGGGGAAACGAGGATGAGGGACAGACAGGGACTAAGGGAGAGTGTATGTCTAATGCAGTATTAACCAATCCCTCTGTGTTTCCTCCCCCTCTTGACATCTCCTGCTCCCCTCACCTCCTTCTCCATCTGTGGCTCCCCTCTCTCTTCCCCTTCACTCAACACCCCTCCATCTGCCCCCAACTCACTCCTCCTTTTCCCCACTCTCTCATCCTCTAAGCCTCTGTCCATATTTCCTGCATCCCAATTCATTATTCGTTCACCCCACATATCCTCTTCCCTTCACTCCCTCTTCTTCTGCAGCCACGCCTCTCCACTTCTACCCTCCATCTGCCCCTTCGCTCTGTCTACCTCTCCTTCTCCCCTCTGCCATCCACCCTCAGCTTTTTGCTGTCTCTCACCCTCTCTAGCGGCACCATATGTGCGGTGCTGGGCAGTGTGTGTGTGTGTGTGTGTGTGTGTGTGTGTCTCTGGATACTCCAGCTAATGCTCGACTCTTGGATATAAATAGGAATGATGCCTGGAAGGACAGAGTGCATGGATGCATAGGAGACACATAACAGAAGACCAGCAACCATCCATAGGAGCGTGTGTATGTGTGTGTTTGTGTTTGTGTTTGTGTGTGTTTGTGTTTGTGTATGTGTGTCTGATCTCTTTGTATGATCTTTTTGCTTTTCCCACAGAATCCAACTGCACCTACTTCAAATTCTTCACCTCTGGGGAGAATGCAGTCATATTCAAGAAAACAACTAACAAGAGTGAGACATTCTACTTTTCCCCTGCAATTTGTGTTACACGCACAGACACACACTAACAGTTACAGTGCAGCTACAATCAATAAAGATGTTCACTGGGATGCTCGGAGGACCATGCTGGTGGTTTTTGCATGCTTCAGCCCATTAACTTTTGCTGCCACCCATTTTCCAAAGCAAACCATAAACTATCAGACTGATTAATGTGCTTACCACACTGTTCCGGCCGCCACTGGTTTCAGCACAGATTGAAGTTCAGCTGGCTAAGACCCCTTTATCAATTGGTCAAAAGTTCTAAAAAAAACAAGGACAACTGACATATATGAGCTATGAGAACAAAATGTATATATTTAACCTGAGCGACATATTAAGCAAACACTGGTGTAATCACGCGTATAATGGCATAGCTTTTTAGCCACATTAGCAGCATGGCTGTATGTATAGGAATGCTGGACTGTTGGTCGGTCCACCTTCTTGGTCCAAACTTGAATATCTCAACATCTAGGGGATTGAAATGTCTCCCTATGGATGTGCATGCTCCCTACATGATGCATCCTCATTACTTTGTCGACTTTTCCTCTAGTGCCACCATGAGGTTGACATTTGCTATTTTGAGTCAAATATCTCTAAACTATTGGGTGGGTTGCCTTTAAATTTCATGCTCCTCTCATGATCACTTTGGTGATGCCTTATTATTTCATATAGTGCCATCATCTGGTCAAAATTTAAATTTGTACGGTATTTTGTGATGTGACCAAGTGTGTGCAAAGACCCACTTTATGTTTAGTGATAACTAGCTAAAGTTATCATACTATCATGCTAAACTAAGATGGTGTAAATGGTAAATATTTTACCTGCTAAACATCCCATCCCTTCGGCTAACGATGTCCATGACAGAAAATAGATCAACAACCGGCATGACAGTCTTACGAGATGAAGTCTGGGCAGCTATCAAATCGTCTCTTGTTTTAATGAGTCCAGTGTTGAAGTGTAGACAGGCTCTACTTCTAACACACTGATGATCAGGCTAGATTTGTCTTGTAATCCTTCTTGTAATTGTCTTTTTGTAATTCAATCCACTTCATTTTAATGTCAGGGCTTGCCACTCCATGTTAATGTTCCATCCCGATACTTTACTAGTTGCCCAAGACGACTATGATTGGTTTAAAGAAATACAAACAAGCCAGAGTGTTTATCCCCCCTTCACCAGAGCCATGATGAGTTCAGCCAGACCTTACTCCAGAGACAAAGTGTGGAGAGGTGTGGTTTGGCTATGTGACACTATCTGGCAGTCAGCTCGAAGATGCCTGAAATTCCACCAGGCACCAACAAGAAAGACTCAGTGGTGCCAACTGTGTTAACAAAATAACAAAACTCTACCATAAACATCACTGTAATGTTTGATTCAAGTAGTCAAGCAAGTTTTAAGTCTCTACAGGCCATGAATCCATTTTAAACTGTATAGTGGAGCTGGGCAAAAACAAGACAGCTGATGGTCTGTTGCTTTCTTTGTTATCAATCCCATCTCCTTTTGGGCTTTTCCTCCCTCCTATTAACACGCTTCCCATTCCTAAAGCTTGCATCTATTTTGTTTTAATTATTAAAATAAGGCTATGTGTGTGATGAAGTGTCAAAAAACACAAGATTGGCGCAGGCTGTCGTGAAATGTTGATCAGCTTTTTAGGTTGCACCTGTTCAGGTTTACAATGCCAATAAAAATCTGTTTTAAACCAAGCCAGTGTGGGAAGCGGCACAATTCACACCACGTTTGTATTTTCACATTTCACTAATCATGTGTAATCAACTATAAGCCCAGTAGAGTCAAACTTTGTGAGGTGATGTAATGCCTGAAGCTACTAACTGACCAGTGTCCACGCAGAATTTCACAATATCATTTCAACTTAAGCTAAACTAACTTTCACAAATTCTCTTATACACTTTCACACCCTATTAGTCTATAATAATAATAATAATAATAATAATAATCTCTTCTCTCCTTTTCAGATCTAAATCTAGCAGCAGCCATCTTGGCCCTCTTGAGTCTGACCATGATGGTAATGGGCTCTCTCTGTATCGCCATGTCTCTTAGTAAAGGAGTGCCCTTCTTTCTCAAACCAGCCTCCTTCTGTTTCATCCTATCAGGTGGGACCCGATTATCAATATCTTTATCTTTATCTTCAATAGGTTAAGGGGACATTTTTCAATCAAGTTGTCTTTTAATGCAATTTCTTCTGAATATCTGTGCAGGTGTATTGGTCCTTCTGTCTGTCCTGATATTCCACCAGTCGGTGCTGGCTTTGCTGTCTAGTGACCACTCCATACCTTTGCACCATGAGCTGTCCTGGTCTGTGGCCTGCGTGGGCTCAGCGGGAGCCATACTTATTCTTGGAGGTTTCCTCTTCATCATCCTCTCCCTTCCTTTCAGCCCCTGGCAGAAATGCTTGCTGCACAAGAATAGCGCCACCTAGCACTTAAAAGGTGAAACATGCATACAGTGTTGGTGAAGTGCTGTCCTGAAGTCCTTTTCCTGAGGACTATAACTTTGCTTGCTCTCGACATTTCCTTTGTCAGAGAACTCATTCTAGGTCTTAATCAAATCAGTGAGGCTCCAGAATTTGGTTCCACAAATTTTTTTTTAGTGTTTTTAGTAGAAAATAGATGGAAGGGGCAACGGGGTGCTGCTCACTCTTTGATATTTAGCTCTGTGTTGTGTTTACCCAAACAAGTGTCACGAATAGGCTTGTTAGTCTGCCTATAGCTGTACAGCCACTGATAAATCTAATCTTTTTGGCAGCATAAGGAGAGTTAATAGTTTTTTATGGAAGCCCATTTCTGCCAAAAAACAAACAAAGAAAAACATGAAAAGTCAGCAAAAAGTCCTTGTTTGTCCATTTCCTCCAGAAATGATCTTGGAGGTGTTTTCCGATCTGATGCTCCATATCAGCAGAACATTATTATTTGTCTGTGACGTTCAAAACCATTACAAGTCACCGATGAAGAAAAAAATCACTTTTATGATATGACATTATGGTTAAGACTAGTTAGGCTTTGGCACAAACATGACCAGGTTCGAGTTAGGGAAGCATCATGGTTTGGACTAAAATAACTGCTTCATCAGGGTTTAGTGACCTTCATTGGCTTCATTCAGTGGCTATAATGATAAAAACATGGTTAGGCAACAATTGTTGTCATGCATAAAATGGGAGCTTTCTGTAGTATCGAAGCTTTTGTCCAATATTTTGATGAGCCATCTATCCAGCTTGACCTCCTCCCTGCACGGACTTTATCCACCTTTGCTCCCGTCATAATTACTGCTGCTGCTGGAACAGCTTTGTCACATTGACCTGAGCATCATTTCAAAGTATTTTCTGAAATGATTTCTCAGGAGGACAGTCTCAAAGTTAGACATAATACAAAATTATGAGATTGTAAGAGAAAATTCTAGCCTACAAAGTCAAAATGATGGCCACCAAGTCTGAATTACCACCACACTTATCGTGCTTAACTTTTCATCTGTTTTTGTGGGGTGAAAATGAGCTTCCATAGATTAAAAAAAAAAAAGCAGCATCAGAATGTATCACCATCAGCGTAGCAACAAATACTATGTTTTTGATATTGCTAACAATCAGTATGGAGGAGGTCCTGGTTATGCTACTTCTAATATCTGCTACATGTTGCCTTAGGAATTGAGTCAATGAGCATCCTCAATTTACTAGCCTAGGAAGCTTTTTAACACTTAATACTTGACAAACAAGAGGCTTTAGTTGTCATTATTTATTACCTATGTGTGCCTTTGTGTGCATGTATTGGGTGGATGCTGCTTCAGTAAACCAGATGAATGTATGTTGAATGAAATCAACTGTGAGATTCGATTAATACAATTTTGTATATCAGATAACTGTATGGACTCACTTTATAAGCTCAAATTTGTACATAAACTGAGTGTTTATATTTTACAAATAGTCACTGTTTGTAGTGTTGTCTCCTGTCACTTTATTTGCATTATGTTGCAGTAAATTCACTTTATTTTTGTCATAGAATGCTCACCTTATCTCTCTACCAGGAAATGCTAGTAAAAAAAGAAAAAAGCTGTGGTAATTTCTACTCATATATGTATTTATATATATATATATATACAGTACGTGCCGCCAGTTTTGCTTTTCATTAAAGGGATTTGAAATGAAGTGATTGCCTCCCTTTTGTCTGCTGACATGACACCCTGTCTGCTCTCAAACTTGACATTCACCCGTTTTCACCCCTTTACAGTGTGACTCCTAACCTCTCTGCCAAACATCCTCCTCCCCCAAACGCGCTCCTCTATAATTAGGCCATAGCTCATCGTAATGCATTTCACTGCAGAGGTTGGGAAACCTTATCCTTGAATTTCAACTATGTACCCCCCCCCCCCCCCCCCCTACCAGCCTATCCTCATACCTCTGTGCCCTCTCCTTCTCTACCCCTGACCTCAGTGCGTCACTTTCCCTGCTGTCTCCAGGGGAGCCTGCAGTCACCACTCCTCCACCCTACCTCTGCCCTACACACACACACACACAGACAACTGACCAATCTGTCCCAATAACTACTCTAACACCGGGGAGTGAGTGGCATCCAAACAGTCGCATACACTCAGCTGCAAACACACACACTCACACACATGCTTTTAACTCCCAGTGGGCAGAAACTGAATCCACATGACACACTATCCTGGCTGTATATATAGCTGTTAATAGTTCTACTGAGGCTGTGTGACAAGTGGTGTACGACCACTAGCTGCATGTTTGTAAATGGAAATGAGCTTCCAAGAATTCTTCACGGGGGACCTGCAGATGAAGGTGGAAGCTCACAGGAAGGGAGGGAAACCTCAACTGCTATTATCAATATATTGTCAAAATATAAATGCCAATACATTTTAAGCTGTATTACCCTAAACTGTGAGAAGGAATGGTGTCTGTGTAGTAGATGAGATGAGTTTGCTTTGGCAGCCACTCATCCTTCCTCCTTGAATCTCTCATCGTTGCATCACTGTGACTATAACTGCATTGCAGAAAGTATGATAATAGCAGTGGACGGTACACAAGCTAGCTAATCCTCAAGGTCCAGGAGCACTGCTGGGAATCTCAGACGCCTTGTCAAGGATGTGACACTGCTTCCCTCTGCCCTAATGCATCTGAAGTATCATCTCTTGTCTCTGAAGGGACTCCTCCAACTTGATCCTCACTGGAAGTATTCCCACTGCCCTCCCTGGCAGTGAACATCCCTCTAAGGTCAGACAAAGCCTGTCCAGTGGGCATAAAGGCACCAAGGCAGACCTTGACAGTATTTTATAATTGCTCATGCAAAAACATGCATGAGGAGCCAGATGGGCCCATCAGGAAAAAAACATGATCAGGTAGGGCTGGTCACAAAAAAGTATACTGAATTAACTTTCAGTTGCTTTTCTCATTATCCTGTTTGGCAAATACCTCCCATCTGGCGTTGCCCATATATTTGAAAATATTATGAGCCTCAGGTCTGACAGGGAAGGTTGAAGTCTTTTCAGGATCACAGCACACCAAAGATTAGCTGAGAGACTTTGAGCTTGAGTAACTACTAAGAGCAATGTTTGCTCACTAATGATGAACAGTGTGTGCTATGGTGGAAAGTAACCAAGTGCATTTTCTCAAGTGCAGTACTTCAGTTGAATTTGTTGTATTTGTACTTCACTTGAATATGTGCTTGGGTACACTCTGCTATATTTCAAAGGGAAACACTTTTTTTCTGCACAACATTTATCGGACAGCTGTAGCTTCTTTTCACTTAAAGCATTTTTATAGATTAAATTACTAACTTAATCAATAACTGTTCATAGGACGTGATTAACTACACAACACAAGATATCTCCCATTTCTCTGCTCAGTCTGATCTCAATGTTTGTTTCCACATCACACTTGTTTGAGTTGCATATTGGACCACAACTGTCTTACAAATACATGTCACTAAATCATGCTGGTATGTACATGTCTTCAATTTAGATTTAAGGTGAGCTCAGAGACATTTTTCTTCCTTCAGCAGGTAATTGTGACAAAGAGGCTTTTGGTGTCAAATTCTGCACATACATCATAAAAGTCAAACATCCAGTGTCATATCGCTACTTTTACTTTGCACTGCAATAATTGATTCTTTGTCAAATTTTAAGTCATGGAAGGCAATACGTTTACCAGCTAGTCACTAATTGTTGGGGAAGGTTTATAGAGCTTGAAATCATCATTAATCACTAGAGTCAACCAAACACTAACGTGCCACATTGTCACAATGTTTTCACACTGTCATCATAAACATTGTTTCTATAAAATTATTGCTGCATTAACTAAAGAGTCTGCATACTCCTTTCACTACTGTTACAACCTGTCAGATACTGAGGGATACACAAACAGAGGTACATTTCTTTCCTGGCAAAAAAGAAACAAAAGACAGCAGTCTGTGAATATGTCTGTTATTGATTTTTTTATAAACTTCGTGCAATACAGTGTTTAAGTTTATCACACATTTAGATAAACCATAATCATTTGTCTAGATATATCTATTCTCAACTACATACTATTCATATTGCCCACATAAATGCTATCTGTGCGCAGTTTTATCACATTATTCTTTTTCTCGAATGAAATCAAAGAAATGAAAACAAATAGAATCTGGAAGCGTCTGGTTGTTTTGTTTTGTTTCTTCATTATATCATGTAGTGGTGTGTCCATGATTTTAACCCGGATCTGCAGTCACTCAGGACAGTTTAGAAGAGAGAGTGGGGGTGGGTGTTTACATGTGTTTACATTCTCATCAACATAAACAGATCAGATCAGAGTTCAGACTCAGGAGTCAGCGGTCACACGGGAAGCACAGTGAAAAGAATCTTTGGGGAAGTTAAGATCTCGTCTCTGTGGTGAATCTGTTATCGATCGTGTGATAAAGAAGAGGAACACTGATCATGTGACCAAATATGGGCAGGAGCGAGGGGGTAAGTATGGCGGCGCAGGGTTGGCGGATGAAGCCACCCAACAAGAGTCCAAGGGGGGCAGTGGGAACAAAACACGTCAGCCGAACCTGCCCAAAATGCATACCCAGTTTGAACAGTGGTCCCGAAAAACATATCTATAGACTTTACAAATATATGTATGCATAAATTACAATGTACATGTATCTTTTCAAAAGTTTTTCTTTATAGTGTTTTTTAAACCCTTTCAACCCACATATACATATTGTATTTTTTTGCCACTGAAAATGATGAGTTGCATGTCTCACTTTGGGACTCTTCATAGAAAAAAATGATTAGGTTTTTTGTTTTTCTGCTCAGGCAGTAACCTTTACCTGAATCTGTACAAATGTATTATTCTATGTCTTTTTTTTCTGCCTCCTCCAGTCAGAGGTTTCTGTTAATGCCCAAGAACAAACATCTTCAACACGACTATAGCTACAAGTACTACTGTTAACACTGATTAGAATGGAAATAAGACTAACAGAGGCCCATAGAAAACTCAGACTCATAATAACAATGAAGTTGGACAGTTGTCTCAGTCACTCACATTATTGTTGCATTTCTTTCAGTGTCAATATTGGAAGACAATTTACAGTATTCAAATCTGACTTCATGTTAGAAATGAAAATTATATAATGGGGTTAAAAAAAAAAAGTAAAAGTAATACAGGCCCTCATTCTCCCACATATTGTGCACACTCATGCTTGACACTTTGACACAGTTACACACAGCTCACTGACGGTCCCAGTGGCTCTGCATGGAAGAAATTCACAGTAAAAGTCGTCGAGATCTAAAATTAGAGTGAAAAAAAAAACAAACATGAAAATTAGATTTTCATTCCAAACTATAGTGTTTGCAAATACGCGGCTAGCCTGTAATAACGCTAAGAATAATCACAACAACAATTTTACATTAATGATGATCTGGTTAAATTAGCAGTAATATTGCACAAAAAAATATGTGAAACATTTTTCATAATAGCCCAAGGTTAATTGCGTTTGATCATTAACAAAATAAATCATTTCTAGCACATTAAAATATCAAAATAGTTTTATTGTGAAAGTTCATTGTTGTTGTTATTATCACTCTGTTATTACTCATCTTCTTTTTGTTCTCAGTGAGACTGAGTAGACTAAATAACAGTGAACATGGAGGGAGAGATATAGCATTTCAACTGTCTGTCTGACTGTCTGTCTGTCTATATATTTCCTGCTGAGCCACACAAACACAGAGCTCTTCTCTATATTCCCTCTTTAATTTCATTTAATTTACTACCCATCATCCCCCTCTCCCTTCCCTCTCTCCTCCCCCTCTCACACCCTCTCTCTACACAGGCGTTGTCTTCCTATTGAGGGTATTAGAGTTGCTCTCCCTGTCTCCCTTCAGCCTGTCCAGAGTCCCCATCCCTCGCTCCCTGTCAACTGTGGACGAGGTGAAGGGTGGGGGGCCGGAGCCCACTGAGTTGGGCATCGGCGCGTTGGAGTTGGAAGAATTGGAAGGGTTGTGGGACTTAAGCGAGGGAAGTGTACCACTCATCATCACTCCCCCTCCTCCACCACCATCCTTTGGGAAGCAGTTGTGGAGCTGGTACAGCGTGGCCCTGTCCACCGTTCCATACATGGGCGGCAAACCCCCCAGTTTGGGGTCGCGGGACAATGTGTAGAGGGAGATGTCACCTCCAGCCAGGGCCGTGTGGGAGCGAGAGTGGGGGTTTGGTAAAGTAGACACTGAGATGGGGCCCTGGGACAGCAGCGCAGAGGGGGGCAGGCCGAAGTTCTTGCCCCCACCTCCCCCTACAGGTGAGGGGTCTCGGGAGCGGGAGGGGTCGGTGGAGCGGGATGAGGAGCGGGAGCGGCGGCGGAAGCGGTAGCTGGGCAGACGGAGCATGGCGTGCGTAGTGCTCTTGAAGATGTCGGTGCGAGAGCGGCAGCGCAGCTCCTTGTTCTTCTCAATGTAGATGTTGACAGCCAGCACCCCCACCATCTCAGCCATGATGAAGGACAGACCTCCAAAGTAAAAGGACCAACCGTAGGAGTACTGCCACTTCTTATCCTCATCCTTCTTTGGAGAGATGTCCCCCAGTGCGGCCGAGATGTACACAATCACACCAATGATGTTACTCAAACCTGAGGAAGCACAGAAATACTTATATTCACAAAGGAGCTAAACAAGCTCAGATGGATCAATTTACAGTACAAACAAACACATTTGTTTGACATAATAATCTGTGGCATTTTCAATAAAGACAACTGGCAAGATGACGGTTGAAAGTAAAAACCTCTATTAAACTGACAGAGTAGTCTAAACAGCTAGACATTCCCAAACAATGCATAAAATCTGTTAGTGTGACTAATATTCTCCAGACCACTAGTGAATATACCTACACACAGATGCACACACAATATTGTTACAGTTACCTGCAGCCACAAAGAGAATTCCTGCCCCCAGGATGATGTTCCTTTTGCTCTTATAAAAACGACTAGCAGCAATGCAAACCCCCCCCATCAGCAGCAGGATGGCACTGAGGATCGGGAAGATGTTGGAAGCCCTGACTACCCCTAAACAGAGGAGAGGAGAGCATTAAACACCAAACACTAGAACACGTAATGTGATATGTAATATAAGGCTGTTATCCTTTAGATTTTTATGAATTCAAACCCAGTTTTTGATATTATCTCTGGTTGTTATTTTTCAGAAATAGCCACTGAATGTATCTGTGTTCTGTATGTACCTCTTTAAATACTAGTGTTGGATTTGCTGGATTCAAATTGCCTACAGACACACACGGGATTCATGGGAAATAATGCATGGATGTAATCCAGTGTTACTGTTACTAGCTCACTGATTTCAGTATTAACATTAAAAGGATTTTACTGGCAAAACATTGAAACGGCCTTTACTGTGAGGACGCCATAGCAAACACAATGTATTTGTATTTGCAACAATACCTTTCACTGAGCTCTGCTGTTGTGTGAAATCTATAGCCGCCGTGCGAAGCATGAAATTAGACTGCAGTATCTTTGAAAGAGTATCTGCTCAACATGTGTTAACCATAGTATTAAACTGCATTTGCTGTTACCACGGTAACCAGGGGTGTCATACAATCAACCAAGAGTGAAATCTTATACAAACTTTACAGAAACTGGTGTCGTACTCCAAGTGCGAGAGTAACACAACTAAGAAAAACAACATTTTTAACTAATACTACTTAACCCAAGTGCAAAGAGGACACGGAATAATAATCACAAAGAAAAATAAAATGATTAAATCTGCTCCTATAAAAATATACACATCATACTTGGTGAGGAAATTAATTACTCAGTTCTAAACACACGATTGAATCAAACCCTTCCCATGTGGCCTTCAGTGCTTTCAGAAAGTCTGCCAACCATGTACACACACACACACACACACACACACACACAGACACACACACACGCGCAACCACACATTAACACTCCTCTCTCATCTAGGACAACTAGGCCACGGGAGAGAAAATGCCACCTAAATGCCAGCAAAATGCCTCTGCAACATTGTAAACAGAACACAAGCTTTTCTTTATGTATGCACAGGCACACATGTAGCATATCATAGAGCAGAAAGACATCACTGCAGGGCACTGAGTACGAACTAGGGCACCCCATCTCCCCTGATTTTCTATGCACATTGTCACATGTTTATTTCTTGCAGAGATAATCCTCTGAGGGATGAGCAATAAAAACACCAAGTTTAAGGTAATTTTACATGTTATTTTCCTTAACTTCAGGCCTTTTCTATCTTATTCATAACCAGGCTTCTCTCTCATTCATCATCCATGCCTAGCAGTGCTGGTATTGACTTACGTAGGACGTACTCTGCCCCGTCATGGTCAAAGTCTGCATCTTCTGGGAAGTGGTTGATCTGAGAACACACTCCTCTCTTTACTCCTGAGATATAAGAGAAGAAACAAGGGTGACCAGACACAACAAAAGACAGGAACTCATAACTGTAACCTTAAGAAAAAAGAAAAGCAAATATCCTCCCGAGGGACAAACTGACTGACACCTGAACACAGTCATAGCTTTGATAGAAAATCTCTTCTTTGAATCCAAGCATACGTGCCGGATGACAGACTTCAGCGTACTGATAAGAACATCACAAAGGTTAATGGTTCTTCTAAATGCAAGTTAGTAACATCACACACATTCAGTACACACACATGTAAATACATACAAGTATGCAGACACACAGGCAGACAGATAACTACCCGCCGGGGTCTTGTATGTAGACAGACAGACGAACGGAGGGATGCACGCAGGATGATGACAGCACACCACTGTTGCTGATGGATGGACTGTGAGAAAGATGGATGGAGGTGATGGAATGAAGAGACACAGACGGAGGGAGAGACGGACAGATGTGGGGTGAGCTGGTCTCTTTTCTCACAGCTCTTACATTTCCACAGGTTGGTCTGTAAAGAAACAGATGGAAGTACAAAGGGGCGGGACGTCAGTTGAGCCGCACAGATCAGTGTTATCTTCCTCAGACACAGGCTCAGCAGACTTGAGACTGTTTCAGGTGGCGTTCACGCAATCAAGGCTTTTATTAAACCTTAGTGGGAGTTAGCATTTTTGGCAGATTTCCAGTTTCGAAGAGAAAAGAACGTGCTCTCTGGAGGACTGATCACTGATGACTCTCACTACACCTAAAACACAGCATCTCTACCAGATCCTGCTTACAGGGTATACAGTTCGAATGGCGGCGATCTGTGGCTTGTTCTGTGTTATCCTCATAACTTGATGTGCTGAATCAGTGAGGGGGTCCATCTGCAGTTACCAGGGGGTATGTGGAAACATTTTGAGTGCCTAGACTGATATGAAAAATCAGAAATAAAAAATGAAAAAAAACAATCCACTTGCTGAGTCAGCATTAACACACGAACACCACATGTTGCAATTGAGAGTGTGGAAAGTGCAGATAGCAGTTCAGAGAAGTAAAGTAATAGGGGAAATACTTACAGCTGAAGCAATGGATCAAATAGTTGGATAAAGTATAAATTAATATATAGTTGAAAAGATAAAATCAACTTGTTAAAATACATAAATGTAACAGATACATGGTTGAGCTTCTGCCACTCCAAGTGATAATAGTACAAATGTGAATTTGAACCAACCTTAACATTAAGAGCTCAAGTGTATGAAAAATGCATTGCAACAATATCCATTTTTATACATCAGTTCAATCAATTCATTTATAACATGACGCTTGGTGTTGATGAGGGGGTACTTGATTGCAGTTGACAGAGCAGTGGGAGAGGGTTTGACACTAAAGGCTGGGAACCACTCTGCTACATGAAGAAAAAAAATCCCACTAATCAAAGAAAATAATCATTGACAGGTAATTCAGTGCAACCCCACCTTCAGTAAACCTGCAGACGAGCCAGAGAGGAGGACATCTCTATCCACAGTATAATGTGCCACCCACAGGCATAAATCTTTTAGAGCTAGCATGTCCTGCATTTCCACTCCAGCTACACCTCACTGCATCACTGCACGACTACTGAGCATCTATCTTGGCTGAATACTCCACAGACATCAAGGATACTTGACCTCTAAGCCATGCCAAGACACTGTCAGCTTTACTGCACCACAATGAGAGGAAAGACTGAAAGAGGAGAAACTGCAAGGAAGGGAAGAAGGAGAGAAACCAGCAAAAGACTGAATATAATGTTTGGGGGAGTGAGAGGGATAGCAAGTGGAGAAACTGAAAGAGTGAGGCAATAGAGAAAGTGGGTGGGGGTGCACTGCAGCAGTGCTGCAAGGGCTAGAGCTTATCTCTAATTGGCTGCTTTGCTATCAGCAAGCTTAGAGATGAGGACAAATTAGCTTTGTACAATGACCAAGCCCAGGATGGGCCGGGGATGCTATATAAGGAGAGCCAAGAGGTTTTCCTGGAGACAGAAATCTGTATGTGAGCAAAGGCACAGATCGCTAACTCACACCACCCGTTTGGCCGTAGCTGTTTCACTGTTAACTCCATCCCAGCCTTCGCGGTTGAGTGTCGGCCAGGCAGTGTAATGTATAATGAATTAGCAGCTTGTGTTGCAGTGACAAACTGAAGATTGAGAGATGGCCACTGCCAGTTTCTGTAGCTTCTGCCACTTGGAGTGAGAAGCCGCTGGGCGTTGGGGTGAACATGAGGCTTTTGTTTCAGCATTTGAATTAAATTACTGCAGCCTGAACCAAACACAATGATTAATGAATTATTATGAGAGAGGGTTATGCTTCAGTATCATGCAATTATACTGCAATTTTGCAAAACTGTTTTCTTTTCACTATGGTGTGGTCTAACAAGTACGAATAAAATGTGTATACGATGATGCTACTGATGATTACTGATATTACAGCAGTGCTGCAGCCTTCTAAACAAAGTGTCCATAAGTCAGGCAGGAAGAAAGGCTGACACTGCTGAACGTCAGTGTTCTACATGCTTATACTGATCCTGCTCTGCAGTGTAAACAACACAGTAAAAAAAAAAAAAAAAAACACACACACACACACACACACACACACACACACACACGCACACGACGACTGATGGAAAATGTAATGTAACCAAGAGGCACAAGGTAATGACTTCAGTTCACTTGGAGCTGAATAAGTTGGATTCATCACTACTTCAGCGTCCGGTTCCACCCACTTGATTTTAGTAAGCATTAAATGGTCAAATCACAACGGAGGCAAAAAGACAAGAACGTCTAAATACAGAAACACTTTGAAGGGAAAATGGACGTTACACACCCCCTCATACCTGACATTAGACAATTAGGACTAGAAAGAGCAATTAAAGGAATATTCAAACTTTTCTGGAAATATTCTCAGTCACTTTTCTGATGAGAGTTAGAAGAGACAATTGATATCACACTCATGTCTGTCCGGTAAAATCTGAAGCTACATCGAGAAGCATCAGCTTAGCACAAGACTGCAAAAAGGGGTTTTCACCCACCATAAATTCACATTGTCATTTTTCCACTACAGTTTTTATGCGGATTAATCAAACAAGATGTAACATGTTTTTAGTGACATTTACAGATGCTGGTAGGTGGATTTTGTTAAAGACTAGCTGTTTCTTCCTATTCCTCCCAGCTTTATGCTAAGCTAACTTACTGCTGGCTGTAGCCTTACATCTATGGTATCAATCTTCTTATCTGACTCTCAGCAAGAAAGCAAAAGAGCATTTCCCAAAATGTCAAACTATTACTTCAATGTCAAATTGACTCCACTTTTTCCTGCTCAACCTCAAGTCCCGGAAATTCCTGAAAGCAAGAAGGTTTAGTCTGTCTAGATAATGCTGAACAACTAGAAAGCAACCAGAGCTGTGTTGCCATATTTCAGCTTTCCCTGCACACTTTTCCCTGAAATTAACAGCCTCAACCAAAGCAATCCTACACCAACAAGTCTCTCAAAACTTCCTCTTTACCTTCCAGGCAGCATATCCTCCACAGTCCAGAGTGGGTGAGCGCCCCAGGATCCTTCTTGTCCTTGTTATGGGGGTCATCCTGTGTGACGTTGGCTGTGCTGTTGCAGATGAGGGCACGGGAGTACAGCCAGTAGTCCGTCCCTATTGCCACCGTCATCAGGCCGAAGGCAGCGAATGCCCCCACGGTGGTGAGAAGGATCTGGATCCCCTTCTCACACACCATGCCTTCAAGAGAGAAAAGATAGAAGGAGGAGGAGGGAGAAGAGGAAAAGGATGGACATAACAGAGAGAAACAAGGATTTACTGTGGACTTAAGGAACAAGAAAAAATGAAAGAACCGAGCAGAAGTGTGCTTACAGTCATACGCAAAGTGCAGTTTATCGGAAAAGACAGCGAACATTCAGGTGAGATGATGAGGGGCAAGAGGAGGTGAGGGGCACCGGTGGGAGGAAGAGAGGGGAGGTGAGACGAAGGCGAGGACGGGGCGGATGTGGGAGGTGCATAAGTGGCTCTATGATGTGTCCTTGGAGGAGAGTTGGATGACTCTGCTGACTCCGCTTAACAAGACAGAATTGATGTGAAACACAATAGATCACACCCTCCCAATCTCGGTGTACTCCATATTCATGACCCTGACACCGTTCTCCCCCTGCAAATCAGCAGGGCTGGAGATGAATGCACAAGCACGCACAAACACACACAAACACATACACACATAGCAGATCGAACATGAGATCACCTTGTACCTGTTACAGTCCTTATTAGGAAGGCAATATGGATGCACCTTTTACACACAAACATGCATGTATTCTCATATGTCATGTCATTCACTTAGAGTTTGTCACTTTGGCCCACGTATATGTGTGTGATGCATTGAAGTTGCCTCAGAGGCCAATAATTGCTGCTGTTGACATTCTCTACTAAGTTTGCTTTTAAAAGTTTCCCTTTTACGCTGATAATACTGACACTGACAAAGATGAGAAAAGACTCAAGCAAAGTCTCAGTGAGTTAAAACTTACCTGACGGCGAGTTTCTATCCTTCGACTCAATTTTGAAATCTTTCTTTTCCTCGTCAGTGAAGAACGTGCTGTCCCCTCAATCCGGACAGCATCCATCGACTGTTTTCACCCGCTCCCCTCTCTCCTTCTTGCACTCGTTTTCTCTCTTTTTCTTCTTTCTGTTGCTCTCTCTCTCTCTTTTTCTTTCTTGCTCACTGGAAAGCTGTTGCTGGCGGAGGCTTCGGCTTGGACGGTGTGTCCCACTCTCCGTCCGTCCTCTGTTAGCAGAAAGCTTGCACCATGGTGATTCCTCTGCTGCTGCAGCACATAAAACAAAGCAAACAGCAGGTTGATTTTTATTGGTTTACTTAGTAGTATTAGCCCGTGGATTTAAGATGAAGACAAGAGGTATAATGAAAAATTACTGTTCAATATTTTTATTCCAAAGAGTTTAAATAGTATGTATACTATATAGTATGTATAGTAAGTACAATCATGCTATCAGAGCTTCCAAAAACTAAAAGTCTTTGGATCTTTGGCTGCCAATTTTAATACATCACCCCAGTCTTTAGAAAATTGTAACTGACATTTTCACCATTTTCTGACATTTTATAAACTGAATGATTAATCAGCATAATAATCAGCAGATTGCTTGATCATGCAAATCATTGGTAAGTTATCGTGTCCGTCTAAATGTTGGATTTTAGCATTTGCTTTTGTTGTCCTCTGTACACAGGGCACCCATGCCAGTGAGAGTGAACTGCTCTCATTAGCCTATCGTGTATAAAGGTTGAATAAATGAGGATTCATTCCTACCATTAATCCACTAAACGTTTTGTCTGTAATATGTCAGAAAAGTGAATACTCCTGCCTCTCACTTTCCTGATGCCAAAGATTAATTAATGTCCCACAAGATAAAATAAGCAGCAAGTCCTAACAATTGCGAAGCTGAAACTGGGAAGTTTTATTTTTAGCCATGCTAGCGGCATTGCTCAGTGTCGGTCTGTCAGAATGAAATATTTCAACAATTATTGGACAGATTGCCATGAAATGTTGTGCAGACATTCGTGGTCTTCGGAAGCTAAATCCTGGCGACTTTGGCGATCCTCCAACTGTTATCACCACCATAATGTTGACATTTTTGGCTTTTAGTAAATTATCTCAACATGCCCCCTTCAGGATAAATTCTACTCACTTTGACGATCCACTGACTTTTAATCTAGCGCTATCATCAGGTTGAAACTATACTATTGCCTTATACTTTGGTTTATGAAAGCCTCGGCTGTACGTTGTGTTTTGTGCTATTTAGCAAATGCTAACAGGGTAACATGCTAAACTGAGATGGTGAACATGCTAAAGATTATAACTTAAAATCAGACTCTTAGCATCACCATTGAGAGCATGTTACTGCGAGTGACGTTGCTTGAAAAATTACTTAAATGATTGGTCCATTATGAAAATGGTCATAGATTAATGTTCTGTCGATTGGGCAGAATAATCAACTCTACATTCTATGCTACAGATGCTTTATTTAAATGTTGTAGACCCATATTGGAACGGAGTAAAAACAGATCAGAGTAATTATAGAAGTGACAGTATTACAGGCTAAAGACAGAATGACTCCAGAGCGAGTAGTACTGCATCTAGCCTGAATAAGAGGAGCAAGAGGGGGAGGCAGAGAGGACCAACCCGACATTGTTACCATAGCAACATTGAATTCCAAAGTCTGGATCAGCATAGAGCGGGGGGGTGGGGGGGGCAGGGAAGAGATAGAGGGAGGAAGAGGCAGAGAGAGCAAAGCAGAGAGAGGGCAGAGAACAGAGATGGGAAAGAAAGAGGCAGAAATGAGGGGGAATATTACAAATCAGTAGCATGAGTGTTGACTCTGAAACCCAGACAGACAGGACAGTGCGCTAATGCTCTATCAATAGATTTTTGTGACCAGGGCGACACAGATGCTGCCAGACACACACGCATGCACGTGCACACGCATGAATAAACACAACATGTCATCGGTGGCTGAAGAGAGAATGAGAAGTAGCCCCTCTGTCGGTGTCTTTTCTTCATGAATTAAGAGAAAATAGGAAGATATGATAAAGCAGCACACATTATTCAACAAACATTATTTAGCAGACATAATGCAGTGCAGTCAAGTCTGTTAATATTTGATGATGCAATATGGCACCGTGATCAAAATAGGTTACATCCTGTTTGCATTGTGAGACCCAAAACAGAGCTGCCTCAGAGACAGAAGGAGAGATGGAAGGAGAGACGGTGTGCTCTATGTGTGTGTGTGTGTGCATTTCGTCTCCAGTGCATCTGAGGATGGGTCTAGTCCAATCTTATTGAATCCCAGTAATGTTCCCCTCAGCTCCCCTCAGTTAGACAGTTAGCTTCGTATCTCTGCGTTCAGGCTGCTTATTATGTAAACTGTCAAATGACACCACCACTGTGTGACTTATTTATACATTGTGGGTTTCTATGCGCAAGCAAACAAGTGAATGTGATCGCGCATGTGTGTGTGTGTCTGTGTGTGTAATATGACCTTCCAACCCTATCAACATACTGCCTCTCCCTGAGGAAAATACATGTCCAGAAGGGATTACACTATCTCCAAGGCCTGAAAACACAGTATCTAATGTGTGTGTGTGTGCGCGCGTGTGTGTGTGTGTGCGTGTGTGTGTGTGGTCTTTGACTCCTGTATTTAATGAATGACCTTAACAATAACCTACTAAGTTATTCCCCCTAGCAAAAACTCCCCTGTGTAGCAGATCATAATTGTCATTTAATTATCAGTAATTTCTATTTTCCACCAATAATTAAGAAAGAGGGGAACGACGGGAACAAGAGCAAGAGAGCGTGAAGGAACAAGAGGGTAAGAAAAGAAAGTGTGTGAGTTTAACTAAATGACGAAGGGACTGTACAAAAAAGGTACTGTATTTTTTGGTAATGCTTTAGATTACAGACTGTAACATACAGCAAAATTACTGTGGAGTTATGGTGTAATCTTCTGTCCTAACAGTGCACCAGTACAGTACAGACCAATACATGTATGTAGGTACTGGGGAACAAGATGTGAAGGTAAGGAATAAGGAGGCACCAATTCAGGATCCTACTAAGAACTTACACTGGAGTTACTTTTTAACAATTAGGAACGTATTCTATGATTACAGGGTGTGTTTGACCTACTGAACAATGATCTGGACGATTGGGAGTAATTTAGAAAGAATGTATATTGTGGTTATAATTTGAGTAACTTGCTTGTGTCATGGGTGGTATGGTTGGGAGCAACTGTAACGCTGTGCTAATATTGACCTCAACACCATTAAAATGGTATTCGGCTTAGTAAGGACTAAAATAGATTTTTTTAAATATAATTTTATAGATTTTAATAATTCAAGAAAGGTGTTTTATATATACATTAATTTTCATATAGTTTGCGGCATAATCCGGTGGTCGTTTGACGCTCCGTTCGGGGACCAGGATTCAATTCCTCCAATTTCTACGAAAAGGGAAAACGCACAGTGTTTTAGATTACAGCCAGAATACACTGTAGTTAGCCTGTAACTACGTGGAACAAAGGGAGAAATACCACCACATATATGTCTAACTAAAATCTGTAACCACAACATGAGAACAGTTTTTTACTTGCCTTAAATTATGGAAGAACAAATTAAGTTAAGCGCACAGTTTGCTGTCAGAAGAGTGTATTAACCAGATACATACAGTAAGAGCATCGTGATTCATACCTTGTGTTTTATCTTGCTATATTTGTATTTATTTCTGTGAATGAGAGAAGGACTTGCACAGAGCTGACAAAAAGGTAAGCTTGCACCTTGAGGAGCTGTGATGCCGTTTGAACAGAATTGCCAGAGACAAGACTTTCAACACTTTAGCGACATCAAAACTGTCAACATGTGGTTGCACAGGAGTGAAATCTACGGTGGGTGAAGTATGTCCGCCGATGGCAGGCGGAGCCATGAAGCCATAAACAAGTGTCCAGTAATGATATATAATGTTTGATGGAGGCTTGAACGACAGCTGAGACAGTTGATCCATGACAATACTTCACACTACACAACCCTGGACCTTTGTTCAAAAGTAAATCCACATTTTAGTACCCCCAAATAATAAAGGAAAAATATAATTTGCCAGTTTGCTGGTAATAAGGTAATTGAAATAAGATCACATCACATTTATTATATCTTCCCTCAAACATACAGATATTTGATAATTTTTATGGTTATACACCATTATAGTAATAGAATAGGTATCCAGTAAAACCCTGAACCCCCTTTTTCCATAACTTCACATCTTCCAGTATGTACACATATGTAATGGTATGTAATGCACCGGTACGGACAGTATGCTGTACATTGCAGGTTATGATGTAAAACCGTATCTCATTTTTCCTTTGGCTGAAGGTAGAGTAGTCTGTTTTTTTTTTCTTGTCCTACATTTTTTAAATTTATTTCAGCCTTCCTTTGCAATACAGTTAATGATTACATCAAAAATATCTTTACCATATACAGAGGATAACTATTACATCTCTGTATCAGGTTTTTTTATGTGAACAATAATCAAAATGTTTACATTATTGTGGCGCACAACAAAAACTGCTTTAAATCGGGATGCATCATTAAACAAGTCTGTTTACAGGTCATCTTAAGGAATTCAACTGCAGATGTGGAAAAAAAAAAGTTGCATAAAACTTTTTTGCGGCTCCAGAGGGAGCTACAAGAAGTCTGATAAATTGCAGACATGATGTCAAGTGAAGCCACTTGAGGCAGCGTGGATCTGAAGACTACACATTTAAAAATGAAAGAAATCGGAGGATGTGAAGTTAGAAAGAAGTGATCAAACCAGACCTCTGTAGCTTGCTCCTCCTCTCTGCTTGAAGCTAGTGGCTCGTGGCAACATTAGCACCACTCGCATATAACACATCTGAATCTCCAACCAACTGTCAGCAGTCAAGTTGCTTTGTGGGTAATGAAGGCACCAGGTTTTTGACAATGAGGAAGAATGTATGGAATAAAAAAGACAATATCTCTGGTTCTGCTGCATTGATTTTCATACTTTTTCAACAATCTAGCAGTGTTCAGCCCACCACCTCAATAGTATATGCACTGTCCCTTATTGCAATAGATTAGGCAGAATCAGTGAGATATTTTGAGTAATTTCATTTTTACAATATGGGTGGATTTAAGAAATATAAGTGCATGTTTGCCTCCTCCATAATGCTGCGCTTCCCAGAGCTAACTTGCCCTTACAGTGACGCTTTTGTAGTATGTTTGCAACACTCAGAGGACTCCGGGCCAGCCAGAGGCCAATTAGCTGCAGCAGGATGTGCTGCAGCAACAAAGGTCATGAGCTTAGCTTTGGGAGCTAGCCGCTACAAGGACCATTACAGGACCGGGCCTTCACTTGTCAGAAAACTTCAGATGTAATCAGATCTACCTGCGTGACTCATTCCCAGCATGACAGAATACCTCACATAAAATATAAGCACACCCAATGAGATGTGGCTCCAATAATGCAGCCATAAGTCACACAGGAGATTTGAATTTTGTAGCAGCTGCTCCATTAGCTATTCATTGCATAAATCAACTACCAAACTGCTTGTTGAATAAATGATGACATCTGTAATAAGTTTTTCCACACATGTGAAAGCCGATGGTCCTGTGTGGGCATGTGGGAATATTTTCCATGTAGATACACAACACCGATTCTACAGCGAGTCACACCACATTGAGTGCTGCTAGTCCAGGGGAGGAAATAAAAACAAAATGTGGAATCTGGTAGTTAGTGAAAATGACATAAGCTCATACTGATTGCTTGACCAGAAGGAAAAAAAAGGCACTAGGCCTACTTATGATGACAGCTCTAAAAATACAGCAGCGTATTCTATTCTGAGTGCTTGATGGCAGCAGTAAACATTAAGAAAACATGCCTAAATATTCAGAGCAGTGACTCTTGGTAGCTGAGATGATTTCTCTCCTTAATCATGAGAAAAAGCTACACACCTGAGCTCATTGCTGAGATCCCACAGCTGGCACACACACACACACACACACACACACACACACACACACACACACACACACACACACACACACACATTTACATATCTACACACTCACATGCATGCCAGCACAGACACACACGCAGGTGCACAGAAAAAGATCAACACGCAAACAAACCCTTGGCATGCAAGCACATATGCAGCCTCAAACCCCCACAACTGTCAAAATGATGACAATAAAATCATAAAATAGGTCATCTTTAAAAGGCACTTCAAAGCGTAGCAGAATTGCCATTAAGCCCATGTGAAGAGTCCAGCAAGATCCTCAGACTGCATGTGACCAAGTCTCTGCCTGTCTGAGCAGAACAGCCCGAGGAGGCAGTGACAGTAACACCTTGGTCTAAGAGGCTCCCAAAATAAAGTGTCTCTGGATGACCTGACGCTCATAAGCCCATGAACATATGCTTAAACACATGCGCACATGCAACTGCGCACATGCATAAAGGCGCCCTTATTTATCGCGCATAGTACTCTCTGACAGCACATCTCACTCAAGATGGGCTTGTTATGGCTTTTATACAATAAGAAATGTGTTGTTAATTTATCATCATATCGCGTCTGTGCAGCAGAGGAGAAAGAAGTTATGGAGGGAAAAAAAAGAATATTTGCATTAATCAAAGCCACTCAAAGGAGACACTGGCCCTTATAACTGCAATTCATGATAATTTTCATTCATGATTATTATCAGCTGTCATAAAATTCAGAAAAAAATACCCATCACAATTCAGTCGACACTGTTGTCCTCAGATTGCTTGTTTTGTTCGACCAACAGTCCAAGACAAAAACACTCTCCATTGACAGTGATAAGAAACTGAGGAAAACACCAAATCCTCATAATTGAGAAGCTGGAACAAGCAAATGTTTGGCAGTTTGCTAGATATATGAATAAATGATTAAATTATATAGTTTGATGAATTGTTGGCATGAAACAATATTTCAACATTTTAGAAATGAGCTGGTAAAGATGAGAAGATCAATACCGCTCTCAGTCTTTATGCTATGCTAGCTGCCATCTGGCTCTAGTCTCATATTTCTTGGCTGGACACAGTGGCTTCCTGGAGTCTTGCCTTGTCAAGAAATAGTACGAGAGAGGCGAGTCTAATCTTTATGGTAACCTAAGCTAATTGACGCCACACTCTAGCTTATTATTTGGTGTCCAGATATGAGGATGGTGTTCTCATGTAACGCTCAGCAAGAACGTATGTGTCCCAATGTATCGACTTATACCTTCAACTCAAGGTCCACTTATTAGCTTTTTCATTTGCTTTCGACCCCATCTCGTGCTCTTCATAGGTGAATAGGATTTATGATGAATGACGAGAGAGTGGACTTTGAGTTAAGGATTTATTGATTTTTTTGTCAATTCATTTTTGACAATTAACTGAGTAATCAACAAATCTAACAGACTGCTCTAACGGACTGGTTAGCAGGTGCATCATTGATTTGACTTTCATTTTGTTGACTAAATACAGTGATACACACCCTCTCTGTTCTCCGTGCATGTTCTTAGAAACACTTGCAACTCAGATTTGAGGAATATTAGTCACATAAGTTATTTGGCATGAATCTGTGAAATTTTAAAAATGCTGATAAACTTCTCTAGTGAACTTCATTTTTTGAATACTACACAACTGAGACTCTCTCTCACACACACGCACACCTACAGCCTGTTGTAATGAGTGAAGACGCTCGGTCACAGGTCTCATGTTGTGTATCTTCAGTCCAGTGAACACACTTACAAGTCAGACATGCAAACACTGTGTCTGCTGTATGTTTACGCTGCATGCCTCTGCACAGGCAGGTCACCTACAATATATCACTGACACGATATGGTTCAATCGCAGGCTCTTACAACTCAGCCGTCAGAGGCTGTGCTAACTTGAGTGAAGCACTTAAAAACGCCAAAGCTGGAGGTTAATTGATGCACGGGTCACAGCCATTGAGACTGAAGTCAATTAGAAAGCTTTGGATAAAAGCCTCTGCTCACTGGAATTATAAGCAACCAGTGCAGTGCCTGTTCAAAACGTGCCTGTGCAGAACGGGCAGATTGATTGGCCTCCAATATTTCTGTTTGCAATTTTCTCGAGAATAAACTTAACCATTTACACCCAGCCTTTTTTGTACTTAGTAATTGCTAACTAGCTATTTGGAACCAGATTATTTCCAGGAACATTCATTCTGAAAGTTACAAAAGTACCCAGCATGCCATTCTGTGGTTAAGCAGTTGATGATGGGGGGGGTCTCCTCTCAACACACCACACAGTGTTTACTTCTGGCAATAGTAATGCACTACTAATAACTACCAATGTCCTGTAGATCTCAACAACTCGCACTCAACACTGAACTTTCTTCAGTCCTCAGCTATACACCTGCCAAGCATGAAGTTGATCAGAGCAGCTGTCAAGAAACTCGAAGCACAGACAGACAGACAGACCTTCTATTTTAGTTAGATTGGATGTTGGGTACTAAATCAACAAATGCAGGAAGTCTGTGTTTGATTTGCACTCTTTTAAGTACAATCATAGGTTCAGATTTACTGAGTACAACGTAAATGCAGGAGTTTGCGTTATTGGTGCAGAGATCCTGCTCTGTGATTGAACCGCGGTAGCTTGATAATTACACCAGTTATGGGACCCTGAGATCCTATTTAGATGGAGGTATCTGTCTCTGCTCCTCTCACACAATGCTGCGTTTCCTGCTGAGCCCCCGTGAGAGGAGAGGGAGAAACATTGCGAAGCCTAACTGTAGACCATCAAGAAAATTGCAGCAAAGGCATTGATCCTCTGAACAATAGGTATATGACAGATGTGATGATCTTTGCAGAATTGCTTCTCCTCAGAGAGAGAAAAAGAGTGAGAAGAACATGAACACACCTCACCACCCAACCAGCTATGAAATTAGAGCAAAACGAGCAGAAACATTCAGAAGTTACAGACGTTCTCTGTGATTGTTCTGGACCGCTCGTGCATTAGATGATTATGATTTGGCCAGCGCTAAAAACAACTAGAGCCTGTGTGGGCTACGCACCAGTATTGACTGCAATGAGTCACCTTATAGCGTAAACAGCAGATCTTAGCCCCGGCTGAGGGGTTTTGAAAGTAATCCAAAATCCAGAGAAGCAATCATCAGGGCTACGCACACATAGTACAGACGGAGTTTACCACGTGGGAGGCGGAGGCGCTGAGGGGGCGTCACCAACAGACGGTGGGGCCAACTACACCTCAATGAAAGATTCACCCATCACTGATGGAGAGGTTAGCAGTCAATGGCAGCGCTATGATGCAAAACAGGACTCTTTCTTGTCACTGTTTGTAAAATGATTGATGCATCACTGCACATAGCTTAGACGTACGTGTCCTTTAAGGTGCAGCACAGTGTAACCATTAAACTTATTTATATATTTATATTCATACCATCAGGAAAAGTCAGAATCCTGCAGGTGTTCTGCAAACTAGAGCTTATAAATGAGTGAACTCCATATACATTATGATGTCAACTGAGTTGCACTGGGTGGCCATTAATTCATTGAGAAATTACATTTGTCATCCACAAGCAATCTATTTATTGACACCAGCACTTCACTGATAAGCGTGATGATGTAAACATCAACAGTTCAACTTTATCCCTGCAACCCTGCCAACATCAAGTGAGAGCTGAACAAGTTGAATCTGCATTGCAACCACAGAGGAGCAGGTGCTGATGGACACTTGTGCTGCTGTAAAAGCAAAAGGCCAGTCCCCTTGCTGAGGAGACGCAGCACCTACAGTAAATCAAAAGCTCAGCTCAGAGGGTTTGAAAAAAGCTTGTGCTGTAGTGACAGCATTTGGTTATTTTCACATCTGTTGATCACAGTCAGCCAGAGGTGTGGGCTGCGTGTCGTGGGCTGCAGCCCCACTGATGACAGGTATAACTCACTGCCTTGTTTTTGGGCAGCAACCCCTGAATGCTGCAGTGCACACTCCTAAAGCATTTCCAATTCAAGACATTTCATTCCACCTTTAGCCCAGATGCGAGCTGAGCTGTGATGAAAAATGAATGATTGATAGGGTGCCAGATGTTTGGTGCCCTTTACCTCTGGATCTGTCAGAGCACAGAGCACAGGTTGGCCAGTAAGAGGAGACAGCGGGCAGAAAAGAAAACGAATCTCATAACGCATCAGATAACATGATGTGGCCCAGGTCCAACGTGAAGCTGAGATGCTGGCCCTGCACTGTGAGCAGCACAAGCTGTGCAGACCACTGATTAGACATATACAGGCTCAGAGCTACGGGGCTGAGAGCGTGCAGAGCTCAACTATAGTGATGCGGACTGCGGTGCATTCATTAATAGAGTAAGCTACACACATCACCCTGCCTGCATAGGCTACACGGTGGAAAATGGACGCCTAGCATCAAGCGGCCGGTACAGAGAAAACTCAGTGGACTGGGACACAAATCACACGTTCACACACACACGCACACACAGAAATAACTCCAGATTGTAGGACGAGCAGACGACCATTTCAGCACATACAACAGATATTTTAGTCCCAACACCTGCGGTGCGGATGCAGGGAGAGCTTCAAACGGGCTATTATAAGGGTTTCATTTGCATAATAGACGCTGCAGACGCTAATTATAGACCCGCGGAAATAGGTGGGAAAATTATCATTCAGCATTTAATCAAAGATGTGGCAGAAGTGTGAGAATTATAAGCATTATTTATTTATTTTTCTCTCCTGTAAATTCCGTAGTCTACACTGTCAGTAGTGAGCTAAGTTGCAGGCAACGTGAAACAAATCAATGTGGCGTGTAAATTACACTGGACGAACAGGGGATCCATTAAGCTGCAAAGTAAAAACCACAGTGACACAGTGTGATTATAATCATCAAAAGAGGCTGGTGGAGGTCTTACCTGCAGGCTTTTTTTTATTGGAGAGATTCGCAGCGCGTCGCACTCCCAAAGAGAAGGAGATGGAGGGAAAAAAGAAGATAGGGGGTGGACGGTGGACGGGCTGAATAACGGGTCGATCGAGGCAAAAAAAATAAATAAATAGAAATGGATGATTAGTGTTGATGGGAATAAGAAGCGCGCGAGGGGCTGGATTCCCAATTCCTGATAAAAAATTTAAATCAGCCAGTGATGGAAAAGGGTTGAACATGCATATAAAAAAAAGGCTAATAGAAAACACGTCACTGAACACGGATTTGTCTACGGAGGATGTGGCCGCTGCTTGTGTGTACTCGGGGAGAATGCGTCTCCCCCTCCCCTCCGGTTGGACGAGCGCTCGCCTGCCTGCCTGCCTGCCTGTCTGCTCCTCTTCCTCCTTCTCCCACACTCAGGCAACTTGTCGCATCCCAACAAAACTCCTCAGCGATGCGAATGGTGACGGATAATGTCAGAATCGACACAAGATGAAATCTGCTACAGTGTGTCGTGCCACAAGATCACGGCGAAGGTTTAACCCCCCTCCCCACCCCCCGCCTTGTCTCCCCTCCCTCCCTCCCTCTCATATTGAGGGAATTGGTCTGGATGTGCTTATTGGAGCGTGTGCCGCGCGCGCAGGGCTGTGCGTTTGTAAGTAGCCTATTAGCCATGACCAGGTTATATGTGTTTGTACATATGTGTGTGTAGGTGTGTGTTATTGGTATCGATATTTATTTATTTATTTATTTATAAGTGTGTGTGTTTTTTTGCTGGAGAGCGACTCGATGGAGCGCCAGTGGGACACTTTTCCTCTGTGGTGGTGATGATGATGATGATGATGATGAGGGCCGCGCTGGTAGTTCTGGGAAATGCAGCACGAGCGCAGCCCTGCAGAGAGAGAGAGAGAGAGAGAGAGAGAGAGAGGGAGAGAGAGAGAGAGAGGGAGAGAGAGAGACAGATGTTAAATCATGGAGTCAAATATCTACAGGTCAATATTTATATATCCCTATAGACAGAAATTCAGCCGGGTTGTATAATAATTGTGATAATTGACTATCATTGCCATAATTATTTAGTCCAATGGCTTTAGTGATGAGGGATCTTGCTGTTTGTAATCAAGACTAAATTATGTCATCCACAGATCTATAAAAATGGAGCCAATAGCTGAGCTGCTGGTTGCACACAGCAGTTAGGATGCACAAAACTGAGCGGACAATGACCTTCAATAGATTTCAAATGGCTTTGCTGCCCAGTTCACCCCTTTATCTCTCTCTCTCTCTCTCTCTCTCTCTCTCACACACACACACACACACACATACACACACACAAACACATACACATACACAGAAAGGGGTGAGGGAGAGCTGGAGAGAGCTAATACAGAGTGACAGGTCTTTCATGCAGTAATGGTGATGGTGAAAAGAGAGATCCACTCAACCCACACTGCCACACACACACACTCACATACACACTCACACACACTCACACACACACACACACACACACATTCACAAACAAACAAAAGGAAGAGACAGAGGCTAACACGGCCTTCACACACTCACAGCAAAAAGCACATTATTACAGAAAAGTGGTCACACAACAACCACAAGTCACAATTTAATCTCGATTGTTTACACCAGCAGTCAGGCTTCATTCATCAGGAGAGATGCTCTCTCTCTCTCTCTCTCTCTCTCTCTCTCTCTCTCTCTCTCTCTCTCTCTCACTCACACACACACACATTCACACAAACTCTCAGTCCTGGAAGTCAGACAGCAGAGTGCTCACGCTTTTTAGTTTTATTGACCTGTGGATGTTTAATGTTTGACTTCCAAATGTAACACCTTTCACTCTGACTCTGTCTCTTACACACACCGACACACGTACACACACACACACTTTATTATTTACTATTGGTGTTTGACATCTTGCATTCAAACTCCACTGAGTTCTGTGATGAATTTCAATAGGAATCATAACTTTGTGATAGATTTGTGCTCTACAAAAGTTTGATCTCAGATTTTTCTCTTTTCAATTTCTCCCTTGTTGCTCCAAATGTATCACTACTTCACCTCCATGGTTCATTCCATCACTCTACTCTCTTTTTGACCTTGACCATAAACATGGACTTCTTTTTATAACACCTGAAGATATTAATGTAACACAAAAGTGATCATAGAGATAACTGCTTCATTTAAGTATTCAGGTTTCACTGCTCTTTAAGTTACTTTATGCTACAATTATATTATTATAATGCTATTTTTGAGTCACGCTGATAAACAACTACTCACCTTCATGCATATGCAGACACATACAGCAACAAACACGCTCACGCACAAACGCATGCACATTTACAACAGTCTGATCGATTGTTGCCCTGAGGCTGTGGTGGCTTGCCGTGACTGAGGAGGGAGCCTGGTTAACACCCAGTGGTTCACCGCAGTGCAGTGTGCATTCACTTACAATGGTTCCCTCCATCACAGAGACCAGCCAGAAAAAAAACACTCTTTATGTATCATATTGTTGTAAGTGCATGTGGGGATCAGTGCAGTTCACATCAAAATTAGGACTTATTTTTCAGATTGATCTGTGTTATGCAAACCTTTTCATAGCAACACCAACAAATTGATTAAAAAATACATTGAAACATTTAACGAGAAAGACATAAAAAGATATAAATTCAGAAGCACATGACCAGGGAGGCAAAGAGGGTGAAATTAACCCATGTTGAAAGTTTTATTCATGTTTAGGGGAAAGTGAGTGACAGATGTCAACACTTTCAAGAACAGTGATCTTATCTCAATTGCTATTGAATCATACAACTCAAGATTATACAGCATCAGTTCCATTGAAGCATTGAAAAGCATTTGTTTTACCCATTTTGTTTTTACAAAGATGTTCATGTGCAAGAAGTCTAGGCTTTACGCAGAAGCAAGCACAGCTACACCCTTTTATGTAATGATGTAGAGGCAAAGAAAAAAGCTGGGGGTAGAGAGGGAAAAACAAAGAGGTACAGAGATGAAAAAGAAAACCAAATGATTGATCCAACGGTTTTAAAAATGAAAACTGGAAATCACAAAGAAACAGAAGGAACACTTCTAAGCTCTCTACAGTCACCAAGGTCTTGATGGGGTCAGACGTGGCCCAAATGTTAGAAAACCTGGAAGGTTTAGATGTCTATTGGTCATGGAAATCTAGAAAGGGAAATACTTTGATCATCTTCCACAGCTACTGCTGAGGTGCCCCTGAGCAAGGCACTTAACCCCCTAACTGTAACAGCAGTTACACTGGGCTTCACCTCAATGTGAATTTGTGCAGCTGCATAAACAAAAAGCAGGGCGGAGTTGAAATACCACGTGCTTGCTCAACAAAACCCTGCGTAAAGGCAAAAAGAAAAAAAGAAAAGACGATGATATCTCCACGATGTCGCTTTCCGTTCTCCCCTGTGAGTCTTTTCATTCCACACATCTTCTGCAGGACATCAGTGTGTTTCCCTCTCTCCAGCATCACAGTGATAATGAAAACCAGCCACTGCACAATAACACGGTGGTTTCATTCTCAGTACTGAGATATATCACAAAGACATATCCCTATGCATGATGTGCCTCAAAAACAAACAAACACATTGAATTATTCTAAATGAAAATACGACTGTTTCTGACAGACAGGCCCTGTTTGGCTCCAGAAAAATTCATACTCAAGACTATTTATTCTGCATCTTTGAGCATTCAGGTTCTAGAGCATCTGAAAATATATGTTAGCCGCAACAAAATACTACAATATTACTTTAATTTGGTTAAAGTTCATGGCAAAGTGGGCTAAAACATCCTGCAATGTCATTACATTGTGATGTTGAAGGGAGTGCTGCTCTGTACAGGTATGCTTTTCTGTGCAACAGTGAACAGAAAAAGTTCAGACATTTAGAGCTGTGACGACCAGTTGACTAATCAATTGATCAATCATCAAAAATGAACCAGAACTATTTTGATAAAAGATTAATCACTATAATAATTTTCCGAGCTAAATGCCAAACACTTGGTGGATTCAGCTCTTTGAATATGAAGATTTGATGCCTTTCTTTGTCATATATGAGAGAAAATAATGAGCAGATTAACTGATGGTGAAAAAAATCATTAGTTGAAGCCCTAAACACAGAGCTGAGTACCATATTTCCATCAAAACATATTTTTTCAGATACACTAGAAACCTTTGGCATGATGCACAAATGACCACCGACAATATTGGAATGAAGCAGCGGGCTCTACCTTGTCAATGTAAAATCAAAATACAGGGGACCTGCCTGTTACAAACTGTGGTAACATCCTTTGAGCAGTAAGTGCAAGTAAGTGCTTTCATCGTGTGAGTTTTCCAGATATATAAACAGCACTGAAGCTTTAAAAAAAACAAACTTCTAACTAGTCCAAAGAGCGTATGAGCATAAGTTTGATCCATGTGCAGTTCAAAGTGGCACGGCTCGTTGTGACATTCACCGTACCTCCACCTCTCGATGGACGACAGCTCCGGTCCAACTCATCTGTGCTGCACCATCTACTGACACACAGTGTAGGTCAGTGAGGAAGGAGAAGTGCACAAAAAAAGTAGTCTGATCCAGGGTCAGTGCAGAAGAGTGGCCAGTAGAGGGCATCAGACCCCTGTATCAGTGTCAGGTGGTCCCTCCTTCAAACCAGTGTGCACTGCATCCAGAGGGTGTTGGTGGTCGTAGTACGCCTGTTACAGATTCTTCATCCAAAGCAGAATGAGTCAGACATTTTTTTTTGATGTGACTTGTGCCAAAGCATCATTCATAATTTACAACACCTATATAGAAGTCCTCGTGTGCAATTTTATGTACAAGATGTTAGAAATTTGTATCCTAAACAAATTTGTAAAACATAAACTCTCCTCATGATATTTCAGAACATCATCCACTTCTGTCTGTATTTTTTTTTACAAAGGTTAACAGCATTCACATATAGTGTTCTTCCATCTGAATTACTCTATTTTTTTCTTTTTTACTAATTATTCTTAATCAATAATATTTATAATACTACTTTGACATTGAGAGTTATGAAACTGGATTGATGATGTAAGAAATTCAAAGAAGACAAGAATATATTTTACCTCATGAACCTTTTGGTAAAAAGGTACATAGTCCGTGTGTTGGCATGAATTATGTATGTATAAAACTATGTGCATCCTCAGTCTTTGTGATCAGTGTTTTGCATTGTACATTTCCAAGTGCATACAAATTTCCCGCAGCACTGCAGTATCTTCGTTTTATACCGCAGCCCCTCGCTCTCCCTGCCTCACTCCCCCTCTCCTATATCTCCTCTGTCACTCAACCTAACCTCGAAAGTCTCTCTAGGAAACACTTTCTTCCCTCTTTCCACCATGACAAACTGAATTCCTTCTTCTCTCTTCTCTGTTTTTATTTTTTCTGTCCATCACAGTGTCTGAAGAATCTCCACAATCCTTTCAGTATCAAAACCTCCTTTGTCCTTGGCTCCCATTGTAACAAAGCTACATTTTTTATGTTTGATTTCCCCTCCCTCCACTTCATCTCACATGATCTGTGCTCCAAGCTGAGCGTTTACTCTCATCCATCATCTAAATGTACAGTATACATGATTATGAGGAGTCAGTGTCTCTCCTTCCCTCCCTCTTCCTAACAGGGGGAGGCGCTCATGTGCATGTGTGTGTGATAGTGAGGTGGAGGTACAGGTGATGGAGGCATGGCCATGGGAAGAGCCTGGCCTTGGGGATGTGAGGAGTGCGACCTGGGCAGGGTGTGCGTGGAGGGGTAGCTAGGGGGCATTTGGTAGCTCCCTGCAGAAGAAGAACCAGAAGGCGGGCTGCCGTGGGCGCCTGGCTGAAGGCTGTTTTTGGGCGGCGCTGGTGGTGCCTGGTTGAGCTGGATGGAGATGTCACTGGAGGCCTCGGAGGTGCTGCGGGCTCGCTTCGGCGGAGGCCAGGAGGATTCTGGGTGGAGGAACTGGCCACTGTAGTCGCTGCTCTCGGACAGACGAGGGCGGTAGAGTGCAGGGTGTGGGCGGTACATCTCCTCCTCAGCATAGCGCTTCATAAACAGATAGACTGACATCACCCCGGCCCCCTGAGACAATGAGTGAGAGCAGAAAGCAGCAAGAAAGAGATGAGGGGAAAAAAATGCGACAGGGAGAGAGGGGTTCAGTCACATAAATAAATTTAATTCAACGACAAACACATTATCAAAGAAAGTGATGACTAGGGAAATTAGATTAAAAGTGACTGATAGGCAAGAAACATTAAAAGGAATGTAAAAGGTAGAGAGACATAAGTATGTGCTTTGATTGCAGGGAATTTAGACAGACTGGGGTACAACTTTAAGCTCTTTTAAGCTCATACAAAACAGACTGAGAGGGAAAGAAAAGCAAAAGACAGAGACAAGAATGTGGAGAAAGGATGGGGAGAACGGAGACGATGAGGAGAGGAGGAGATTAGTTCACACTGAACTGTCCACTGCACCACATTCAGAGCAGTGCTGCTGATGATGGGAAAGAGGGAGCAAGAAGGAGGGGAGGGGGGCGAGATGAGCAGAGGATTCACATGAAACTACACCACGCATGGGTGCACACACTAATACACAAACTGACACACACACACCCACAACCCCTGCAGTTCTGCGCCATAATCATTGATACCTTACAGGATACTGATCATCTTACCTGTCTGCACACTCAGCCTCCCTGTGCACCAGGGAAAAAACACTCACATGCCATAAAAATGAAAATACATTCTCTGCCTGTAGCATATGTATGTACACAGACACACATTTGCTTATTCTTTCACACTCTTTTTTACCACGTTCTTAACACACACACACACACACACACACACACACACACACACACACAGCCCAGACTGACCTCTTTGAGTAAGAAGGAAGAGGCAGCAAAGGCGAAGGACCAGCCATAGTGGTAGTTGAAGAACTGCTCGGGCTCCCTGGGCCGGTTCATCACCTCGTCATTAATACTGGAGATGTAGAGCACCAGGCCCACCACCAGACTAAGGCCTGCACAAAGCACATTAACAATGACAGTAAGCCAGAGACAGAAAAAGATAGGAGAGAGAGCGAGGAGGTCATTACACAGCAATCCAGACAGCTGCACCGGGTGGGGAGCGAGCGATGGGATGTGGAGTGACCACGCCAAGCAATTAGCCTCCAAAATGCTAACATTAATAAAGAGATGGGAGGGTGACCAGAGAGAGAGAGTGTATCATACAAAAAGGTTTCACAGAGGCTAACAGGGATTATGTCTTGTTATAGCAAACCTTTTTTGAAAGTTTGATTATGTTCGACTGCATTTTATTTTTTTTAAAGTGCAGAAAGTGGTGCTTTTTTTCACAGCACGCAAACCGTGAGGAAGTTGGTGTGCGGTTAGGTTTAGGCAACATGAGCACTACAGTTAACGTTAATGGTGTTTACAATTAATGGGTAATAAAGTAAACTTGTCTTGTCTCGTGCTTCAAGTCACTGCTGACAAAGTGCTCTGAGCGCCTAAACACATAAGCCAATTTAACAATGTTTTAGCTGCTACAAGCAGTTGTTGTATTGCAGGATATTGGGATGGAAAATTAAATAGTAACAGAGTTAGTGAGTCCTAAAATAACATTTACCAAAATATTTTCTCATCATAGGGATTTGCTATTTCAAATTACTGGTATATAAATGTATTTTCTAGGCGACAGGGTTGCCCGCAGATATGTATTTAAACTAAAATAAACTAAACAGTTTTCTTTCCTTTACTTATCCTGAGAGCAAAGTAGCTTTAATTTAATTCATCAAATTGTAATGCCATGCTTCGATTACTGACTGAGCTTATGTATTTAAAATTAGGTTCTTCCTGGAAATCACAACAAAGAAATGTTTCACAAAACAGCGAGATAAGGACTGAAAAGAAGGAAAAATGTGAGAGTGGCTTGACACAGTTTTTAAGACCATCTAGTAAGAAGCTACATGGAGCATGCACTGTAAACATCAGTGTGTAAAGGACTCACAAAAAAAAAAAGAATTTAAAAACAGAAAGAATGACCCATTTCACCCAGAAGTAAAACATACAACATTAAAGAGAACACTCATATGCTCTCCAACCTGCCTTAGAAATGTTAAATGCATGAGATACAACATATGGCCAACATCGAAGAATCAATATTCAAAGAAAGCTGCATGCTGTATGCAGCGAATATGAGTATTTTTAGCTTTCACTGCAACATTCAGATGTACCACAGGGCTGTCAAGCGGTTATGTCCTTTACATAAACGGCTGGCTTAAGAGGTTGTGCTGTCGATTTTAAAATTGAAAAGCATGGAAAATGCAGAAACCATGCTGCTGTCAGTCACACAGAGAAAGTACATCTTTATCTAAATAAGTAACACCAGGAAACTGAGGGAAACACACATGCAAGAAAGTGTGTGTGTGAGACAAAAAGAAGAAGAAATATAGATACATTTTGTGTCTACAACTACTCATGCATATGCAAAAAGAGTGTGGTGTGCATGAGAGGGAAGAGAGGGGGTTTAAGAGATATCAACCTCTAACCATGCTTGAACCGCTGTGGCTCCTTGCTGTGTTTTTTTTTACTGTCTCTCTGAATTCTGTAATATCAACCAGAACACGACGACCCAAACTACAATATTTACCAGACCACCGTGTCAGTGATGCCAGCAGAATAAACTCACATCACTCAGTAGTCCACAAACACAACCGCATCCACAGTGACTCAGAATACTGAAAGAATACACTCTGGATGAAGGAATGAGTAGGAAATGAGAGGAAGGAGCACGACTGAGTGGGGGGAGAAATGGAGAAAAGGAAACTGAGAAGCTGGGTGAGGGGAGGGGGGGCAGAATAGGAGGAAGGCAGTGTTTAGAGAGATTAGAGCCGCAGAAAATCTAACTGCTGAAAAGCAATTTGATACACTTGCCCCTTGTTATCACCCTATTATCAAAATACCTCATAAAGTAAAAGACTGCGACACTTCCAGCACAGGCTATAAACATTATATAACCCCCCATTACATAACACCTATTACTCTGCTACACCCTTTATCAGCGAGTCCCCGCTATGGCAAGTCGGAGCTGTCGCGGCACACTCTGTTTGATGATCCTCTGAGCTCTGCAGCACGGCTTCCCTCTCAAACATGTCAAGTGAAACAGCCTACAGAGAACATGAGCTCCAATTTGGCTGCTGACAGAGTCTGCTACACACAGAGGGCATGAAATGGGAGCGTTACAGCCACCTGCTGTTCAAGAGGGTTAACTGCACCACTGCAGAAAATCAAGCTGCAAAAACCCTCTCATGATACTGTAGGAATATTGAATGTATTTTCACAAATTTCACAATCCTCAGGCAAAGACCAACATTTGCCTTAGTATATGATAGAAATGCAAAAAATCCACACTGATGCAAAGTCAAAAGAGCAGAAAATGAATCTGGTCACCTTTTCTGATGACAGCCTACACACCTGCATCATACGCCAGAAATAGAGTCATGATGGAGTGTCTCCACGTGTGACACAGGGCAAACCAGGCTCCTGTAATCAATCACAGAGTGACAGCGGGACATGAGTAATGGGTCCCACCTGAGAGGATGAAGAAGATGCCGGACACAAAGGCCAGGATGGTGCGCTGAGGCCGGATGTGTCCGATGTTACTGATGACGAAGGCCGTGAAGACAAAGAGCAGCGACACCATCGGGAAGGGCGTGGCTGTCCGCACCATCTCTGTACGGAGGAGAGGTCACAGTGTTAAACAGAGCTGATGGGATGTGTCCTTTAACTGCAGGGACAAGTGGATGATAATGTCTGTGGACTTTTAAAAGGTCTCAGTTAATGCAATCAGAGGCAGAACAATCTGTAATATAGAGCATGCTCAGGTATGTGGAGATACCTGGCTGTGACCTCCACCACTAAAACAGGGCGAATGGGGGAGACGGTTCTTCTTTTTTACAAATCAACAAGATTTAGTGTATTTGTATGCTCAGTATGCTCTATTGCAAACGCATTGAATATTCAGTATTTGCCTGAATATGGAAAAACCTAAACCAAAATCCTGTATTGGATGTAAAGTCATTATCATTCACAAAAGCAGATGATGCTAAAGATGAACTAATATCAACTCTTGATGTTGAAATGTTACTGTTGTAATAGATTAATATCTAAGAATAAATCAATTTTGAAATATTGACTAGGAAAAGCAGAACTTCTCTAAAATTCATCTCAAGCTGTTTGGAATCCTTCACAGCTCGTTTAGAAAAACATTTTGTGTATAAGAACACTTTCACATTTTTCATTTTCTACTTAAGTTAAAGTTAACCTTTAACAAGTAAATCTCTTACAAATACATATCTTTGTTTATAAGCATGCTCTGGCTTTTCTAAATCACTTTATCATTGTTCATCTGATTACTGTTTCAGATCATGATACTAATCATTTGTTGATTAATTTCTTGGTTAGTTTAGTCTACAAAACATCAGAAATTATTGTCAAAATGTCCATCAGAGTTCCCCAAAAGCAGCAAATCCTCACAGATGAGAGGCTTCAACAAAAATGTTTAACAGTTTTTCTTAAAAAATGCCTTGCAGAATAGATGTAGACACACCTTCTGTAGGTTAACTTACAGCTGCAGCTCTAATATTATGTGTTTCAGTACCCACAATCAATCAGCAGGGGGACTCTGCAGTCAGTCACAACTGCAGACTCATACAGAAGATAATGTGCTGTCATTTGTTTTACTCACTGAGGATATTTGCAGTGTTTTCGGTTGTGATCTCTATATCGGGTTCGGTGAAGTACTCTGACGCAACACATCTTCCGTTTTCTGATCCTGAGAGGAATCAACACACACACACAGAAGAAAAGGGGAAATGTTGGGGTTTGCTTTTAGGATCAGGGGCAGCGATGCATGAAGAAACAAAACAAAACCAAAAAAAGCATGTGGGTCTCTGCAGTCCTGCTCACAGGTAACGATCATGTTTTGTGACAGCTATGATCCTAGAGGCCAGAATCTCTCGCTTTCCCTCTTTTCTCCCCTTGCTGCTCTCTCACTCGGCTGGTTTATTCTATCTGTTCCTGAGTGTTTGTCGCTGTGATGATGTGGACATATGCACACACACGTAGCAGGATTGATGCATGTGTGTGTGTGTCTCAGCGTGTGCACATGTATCTGTCTACTGCAGCCATCTCTCTCATTTTTGAATGAGAGTATTCAAGCATGTTGTTGTATCTTCCTACCAGCCACGAAGCAAACTCTCCAGAGGCCCGAATGCAGCGCCATCTTCACCTCCATGCTCTGGTTCTGCTGTAGGATGATGCCCTCCACCATGATCAGCCAGTAGTCGGTGGACACGGCCACCCCCACTAGCAGCAGCCCGCAGGCTCCAAACACTGTGGACAGGATGGTCAACGCACGGCTGCTGCACGAACTCATCTGGAGGGCAGAACGAGGGAGGGAAGGGTGTTAGAAGAGAGGAGGAATCACACGTCAGAACTGCAGAGACAAATGTAGGTAAATTTGGCAGGGGTCATGAAGGGAGGTCATTAGGAACGGGCACCCACTGAGACAGACATGTGATGTGCACACTTGCAAACAGCTACTGGCCATCTTCCTGTCTCGCCTTGTTATCGCTAAAGATGAGTTAGTGACACATCCAGTGGCAACCAATCCTGTTAAAGGTCAGAGAGGAGCCGGGCCCAACAGATGATGACTTCACGAGAAACCGCTGAAGTTAGGCAAGGACTTAAAAAACTGAGAGATAGATAGCACAAATGCACACACACAAACGCAGGAAAAGGAGGAGGGGTCCTGTGTGACTCACACATGGTCTTTCTGTGACTTAGTTCTGGTTGACTGGGAAGGACTTCACTGAAAATCCTTTGAGCATGCTGTCTGTATGCATTTGTGAGTTCCCCTGCATGTGTGTGTGTGTGTGTGTGTGTGTGTGCTTGAGATTGTTCAGCCACCAACCCCTGCTTAATTTGGACCATTGTTCAGTATCATCAGCTTGATGAGTAATGGAGAGCTAACACATATGGAAAACACAGAGCGGCTCCGGTGTTTACTGTAATCACCCTCATTTAGCTGAGTTAAACAGTGTATTACACTTTACACTGGGAGGATCATTACCATAATGCGGCTGACCTGTTATTTCGCCTCATATCTTCTTTTATAAGCTTCACTTTAGTTTTGCTTATTTTTAGGCATATCTGAGTATGACAGACTTTGCATTTTTTGTGCTAATATACATATGTTTTCCATATAAGATACACGTGCAGGGTTTTATCCAGTTTTGCACATCGCTGGTGATTTAATTAGACAGTTCTCTCTAGAACTATGAGACCACCTTTCACTCGTTGAGCAGGAGCTTGGCCCATGATAGCATCTCTCAGTGGCAGCAAATGTTTTGTCAGTAGATGCCTGCTGTGAGTCTCACACTGTGTCTTACACACAGCACAGGCCATTAAAGAACCGTGCCTCCTCTGCAACAAGGTGTAAACACCCAGTGACATTCATCCCTCGGTCATTCAAAACTACACAGTTTGACTGAACTGTAGGCGAGAGGCATGATGGAGCTTTTACACCACAGTCTGACCCTTGCTGTCACAAAATAATTGTTAGTTGTTGTGGCAGGAAATGTTTTCACTCCTCACTTGTCCAGTTTTGGTGATCATGTAACCACTCAAGCTTCGCCGTCTTGTTCTCACAGTGGCTGACGGGGGGAAACGCAGGCATGTGCTTCTGCTGATGTAACACAAGGTGTGAAAAGACGTGTGTTTGAGCTATTTCTCTGCATGCCACTGTTGTGCTGAGCTGTCATTAATAAAATGTTCACCGTGCTGCAGCTGACGAGATACTTTTTGTAGTTTCTTGTATGATTCTCTTTAAAATCCTCATCTGTGTGGTGCACGAAAAGTCAATTTTTCATATTCACATATTTTGTCCATCAAGCAGAACAGATACTGAACTTCTGTGCCTTGTCACTGTCTTATGGAGTGAACTATTTTCATAAAAATGTATGGCAGAATACATCATGTTAGGGGTGAATAATTGATTTAACTTTACCCATTTATCAGGCATATAAGATGGCTCTGACAACAGAAAGTGAATGTCAAATTTATGACTAAAACATGGGAATCACGTCATTGTTCTTCTGATCTTTCTTTAAATGACAAACCTTTGTGTCTTTGAAGAGTTATAATAGATACAGTAAGGGGGGAAAAACCCCGTAAAGATTAAGCTTGGCCTCATCTTATCTGGGCTACCATTGTGTGAGACGTGACCACTATAGAAGTTACTTCAATTTCTGTGCAGCGCCAGGGATGAACTGAGCTTCTTTTGTGAGCGAGGCAGATGTATAGAGCTAGCTGGTGGAAAAGGGTACACATCAGAGAAATCTTCAGAGAAATGACAAAAGGCTAAAAGAGGCGTGTGAAGCACAGAGTGAGTTAATAATGGGACATGCAGATTCGAGTAAAAAAAAGGATGACGAACCACAATAAAATCCAATGAGATGACCGGGACAGATGAAAGATGTAAAAGTAAGAAGTTACATGATGGACAAACCGCAGGATTCAAACTGCCGCTGCCATCTGAGACACAAGGGCTTAACTAAAGATTTGTTTGAACTCTCCCTGCAGTTTGTTCTTGCCCTGTCTTCAATTTTCCCTCTTTTTTCTTCTTTAATCAGAGGTTGTGACTGGCCAAGGAGTAACCATTGCTGCAGCTGACTCTTGGGACAAGAGTTTGAGCCAGTGTGATTGAGAAAGTTTGAGGCAGTCTCCGTGAAATCAAAAACAACTTCCTGAAATGACTGAAGCCTCAACAGGGGGGGGAGATATAAAGATTACCGTGGAGCAGAGGAGGAGTGGGGCTCAGGAGCGAACAATCACACCTTCCAGCAGTTAGAGGATGTGCCAAAGTGGTCGAGAAGGAGTGTGAATCAATTGGAGTTGCAACACAGCAGAAATGAGTGTCTGTGCCTGAGTGGCTCCTCCAGACTTGTTCAGCACCACGGCCAGCTCCCTCATCTCTCTCACAGGCCGCCCGTTGAACAGAAAGCACAATACCATCCAGCAGATGAAACACATCCTGCTGCTTTCTAATGGATTTAGACTCAAACGAGAGGAACAAATTCGCCTCCTCGCCGCCCATGTATTGTGCTCACATCATCCCCAAAAACTCCTCCAAATAGCTGCTGCGGCTTTTGGAGAAATAGCCATTGTCGACTTGGGATTGAGATTGAGCGAAAAAATTCGGTTTGCCTGTTAGATTTGTGATAGCAATCCCATTTTAGCGCTCTGAGACAGGCCCCTCAGCTCCCTCACCCAGAAAGTAATGAGCCAATTGAATTGGTTAGATAGGAGCCACAAGGGGGACAAAAGGTTTAATTCTCTCTAATCTGTCACAATCTACAGACTGACATCACCTCGAAGCCTCACAGGAGAGAAAGACACACAGAGAAAGAGGGAGTGATGGATAAGAGAGGCTGCTGGAAACATCCAAGAAAAGCAGGAAGAGAGGACAGGAGGAGAGTGTTTAAGGCAGGAACAGCATGCAGCAGATATGGGTTAACACAGGGAAAGACCTTGGCCCAAAAAAAAAAAATGGAAGGAGTACCCAACATGGACGCGCACGACGGGGATGCGCCCACACCTGTGCTAAACTAACCAACCTTGACCATCCAACCTTGTGCAGCGTCTCAGACTGAGTCAGAGAGGCTGAAATCACTCGGCAGAAAATAAAAGACTTCACAACGACTAAACGTGGGTATCGTGACTCAATGGGTGGGTTTGCTCGTGATTTCTTTAAGCATTTCAGCTGCGCAGCCACACTCGCACCATTTTCACGGAGCCGACGGATAGTTAAACATTCACATTAATGTCTCCTGTGAACTACATGCGTGCGCCCGTGTCCTGGTGCTGGACCGACAGTGATGTGCGCATTGGATTGTTTAGACCCCCCCTCCCTCCTCCCCCTCCAGTGTCACACACACTCACACGCGGAGTTTGGAGATGATAAACAGAGCAGAGAACATGTGAGCGACCCGGACACGAAACTGGGATGAAATGGAAAAACTAAAGACGGCTAAAAAAGACCCGGCAATCAGGTAACATTTCACTGGGATGTTTCCTTCCGTGCGCTCACACGCGAAGATGAGCGGCTGTCTTTACGCTAACACGGCACGAGGGTTCGTTATGAATGCTGCTCTTTTCGCAGCTGTCATCACACACACACGCACACAACACACACATGCATATATTTTAAATGACTCAGGCAGGTTGAAAAGGCGTCATCGTCACAATTACTGCCAAGAAACACATAACTGTGGTTATCTGAAAGGAAAGATATACTCACCCTGCCACGAGAGTCGTGCGCACACGTCAGTAGCCAAGAAACCTCACAGCAGGGAGGCTTGGTGGATTTTAGTCTCTCTCTCTCTCTCTCTCTCTCTCCCCCTCCCTCTCTCTCTCTCTCTCTCTCTCTCCCTCTCTCTCTCTCTCCTGTGTGTTTTCCCTTAAGCCCCCTTACCCATTCTCCAAATCCCTCACTCTCTCTTTCACTCAGTCTGTCCCAGGCACTGCGGTGGATTGGTTCAGCGAGCCACTTTGGCTACAATAGAGACATAGCGGGAGCAGGAGGGAGAAGTGTTGGAGGGAGAGAGAGAGAGAGAGAGCGAGAGAGAGAGGGAGAGAGAGAGAGAGAGAGAGAGAGGGGAGGAGGAAGGGGGATCGTGTTAAACTATTTCTCATTGTCAAATAATTTGTTTTCTATGTTTTTCTTTCATTACAGTACACTATGCAGCAATGTAGTTGTGTAATGTTGCAGTTACAATGTGTAATTGTGTATTGTGCAGTGTGTATGGGGTTTAGTGTCTGCACTGTTGTGTAGTAATGTTCAGACACATTTTAAACCCATTTTGATCTATTTTATTGGTTCTATTATTACAGTTTTCATCAGTTTTATTTCTCGTGCCCATTAGTGTCAAGTTGTTCCTGATTTACATTTGTACCGTCTCATTATGATGAGCTTCTCATTCATCTGTAAAACACAAAATGGCACCAACTTGTAGGAAAAGCGCTCTACAAATAAAATTCAGCTGTTTGTTTGAAACCGTTTCTTGTTTGTTTTCTTTTCATTTTGACCTGATTTTACTTATTGTAAACCTTACAGGATTACAACATGCTTCAGCACCTCTCTGCTTAATTATGATCGTGCCTATAGGGCAGAATTCAGTTTGAAAAAGTCAAAAGAATGGAAAGGAAAGGGAAAATTAGATAGGGGCAATGAGTTTGGCTTGAAGGATGAAGAGGATGAAGGTTGCAAACTTAATTCCACATTATTCACATTTACAGTGTTCAGTGTCAAATTGAAGTAGTTTCAACACTTTCAACACTTTTATTCAACTCCACATTATGAGTGCAGATGAATGTCAGCAAAATGGCACAGATAGTACCCTCTCTGTCTTCCTTTGTCTCTTCATCCCTGTGCTCCTCTTCCTCTTGCCCCCACCTCCTTTGTCTCCTGTGGTCCATGTCCCTTGGTCTATTTTTAGCCGGCTGGTGGAGGAATCCTATATTTTTAGTAACGATATCAATAGTCTACAGCACACTCTGACCTCAGGGCATGAGCGAGAGAGAGAGGGAGAGAGAGAGAGAGAGAGAGAGAGAGAGAGAGGGAGGGAGGAGGGAGGGAGAGGGAGGTGAGAATGAGAGACTGAGGTGAGATAGAAAGAGAAGCGAAGGATGTAGAGATGGAGGAGGAAGAGGAGGATGCAGCAGTGAAGAAGAGGGATGGTATCATGTCATGGTGACAGTGATTGATGGACTGCACACACGACTCTGACCAGAGAGTGCTGGAGATCTTAGTTACACAAAGGCAGATACTGTCAAGGTTGGAGTAAGGTTGTGGTGAGGAGTTTAAAACCAGGCAGTCGACATCAGTTGTACATCATATCAGGAAAAAAAAGAGACCAAGTAGGATTTATCTTTTCAGAAAAGTGGCATTATGTTTTATTTTCTCTAAAATACCATATCCAAGCGTGAATTAACCGAGCTGACTCTCCTCACTACTGTATTTTTGATTGGCGACAATCACAAACTACTAAATATCCTCACCTGCCATTATAAAAGATAACATCACAGAAATCAATATGAAATTCCTCAAAACATTAAAGTCACATTTCTTGTTAGTTCAATTTTTTTAGACACAGCAACACAAAGAACATCAGGCCACCTGTTATGCTCAAAAATAGGGGTGCAATGTTGTGAAAATAAATATTTAAATCAGTTGAAATCTGTAAAACTGAGCCACGAGAAAACTCCAATAAAATAAAGCAAATATAAGATATTGTAAGAGAATATAAAGTGGGTGTAAAACACATCATAAAATTGATGCAGAGGCCAGGACATCACAAGACATGATACACGAATCAACAGACAACAGCAGGGGGTATATCAGAGAGATAATAGGAATAACAGCAAAACAACATAAATTCTGACAGCGTGATTTATGGATAATGACATAAAATAATGCAGTAAAGCATTTACGGTGCAGCACTGACAGACGAGACAAACAGAGATGAAGAGAGATGAAGGGCAGATAGAGAGGAAGGGAGGGAGGTAGAGAGGGAGATGGGAAGTTGATGAGATTTTAATGTGAAGGTCAACTTGTTATAACTGAGATCTCTATGGGGACATTAGTCCCATCATGATGCTGGAGGGGTTGGAGGAGGGAGGGAAGGAGGGAGGGAGGGAGGTGGGCAGGGCTGAAGGGGGAGGAGGAGAGAGTGTGAGGCTGCTTCGGAAGAGGAGGAGGCAGTGAAAGTGAGATGCCTGAGAGGTGGTTTTGCTGGTTCGACAACTACAGCACCACAGTAAATAGAGGGGTCAGCATCTTCAGTGTGAGTGTGTGTGTGTGTGTGTGTGTGTGTGTGTGTGCACATGCTTGAGATTGCACTTTTGAGTGTGTGTGTGTGTGTGTGAAAGTGAGGCAGAGGGAGTGAGCATGACAGGGAGGCGTGCGGAGAAGACAAAGTGAGACGCTGTGCATGTTTGTTCCTCAGCGGCTTCACACACAATCACAGAATGAGACACTTCACTGTTGTTGTTTCATGATTTTTTCAGTAAGTTTATTTCGATGTTCTTTTTCCAGCACGTGAAAACATAAGTTAACTCAACTAACAGATCCATAAATGCATAAATCGTCTATTGCATTACCTATTACTGTATTGAAGTATTGTGCGTTGTGACATTTGACCTCCACTCAAACTGAGCAAAGAAAATCAGATTAACTACTCTGACCTTTTACAGTTGGCCACTGTTAAAGGGAAACACACACATGCACCTAAAGCAGATATGTATGAGTTTGCTCCTCTGCGCGAGAAATGGTTATAATTATCATTATGCTGAAATAAGGTGTAAACAAATAGAATAAAATCATAAAGATGCTTTAAAGGCAATTAAACAGATTTCTGTGCGAAATCACCAGCTGTTTTGTGAGATAAGAGCATTGAAATATTAAACTGTATGTCTGCAGCCACCTGCCCTGCTAAGATAGAGTTTAATGACAGCGCTGCTACTATTTTTCCATGTATTGAACAGTCCCAGTGAGCCACACTTTTAATTATGCCCAATCAATGCTGTGAGTACATCACTACATAGCAAAGCAAAAGAGCTTTATGGTATACACCACAAAAACAGTACAGTACCTGCACATGCTTCCTGTTTCAGCTGGAGAAAACATTATTTAGAGGCATATTTTCTAAAATTGCATATACTGATACTGTATATTGCATTGTGGATAGACCTGACTCCACAGCTTGCTCAAGAATAATGAAGAAAAATAGATTAAAAAAAATGATGCATCCCAAACTGTGGCAGTAACGCAAGGACTTCCCCCCCAGTGATAACAGAGTGGGCATGAGCTGGTGGGGCGGCACTGTAGCGTACACTGACTGTCACATTATCTGTGCCCACTGCGTTATTTCAGCGTCTCAGAGGGTCATCGGAGGTCACTGGTGTGACGTTAAACTGAGAGGTTGGGTCAGGCCAGAGGAACCTGACAGAGCTCTTCCACAGGATGCCAGTCTAATGCAAAGTATTCGCTCAGTTTGCGCCATAGTCAAACACACACACACACACACACACACACACACACACACACACACACAGACTGAGATAGATATTTAGAAAGACACATTCTAGTGCTTTTGATGCTGAATCACTGTATTGTGTATAAATGAAATGCTTGACTGGAATATACCTGCTAAGAAACATTTTTAGTCGTGTAAGAACTGCAAAGTGAATAAAAAGTGACTTGTTTTGCCTATTCCATGTTCCGTATAGCTGCATGAGACAAACCTGGCTCAGAAATGTAATTGTTTTGTAAAATACAGCTTCTCAAAACACAAGATGATTCTAATCAGAGTAATGGAAAAAGTTTCAAATAAACTGGCTGTGAAGTTATACTTTAAAGGTATAATCTACACTATAGAAAACTAGTGGGTCAAAGCATTTCTTTCTAAAAACATTGCATGCAAAGAGATTCATTTATCAGGTTGATACTACAGTACTCTTACATCAAGTTAAGGGAAGTCTTACAAAAAACTCTAAGATGGAAATCTACAGTATAATACTGGCTTTGTTTTGCATCGCTGCAACATATTCTGTGACCATCAAGATAAAATACAAACATCAAAGAGAGTGCATGAATATAAAGGTGTCTTGGCATTTTCATGTAAACGTCAGAATTTGGTTATGAGAGGTGTCTTTAATACTCACTGCTAGTTCTCATGTTTAAATTCTTTGTTATAAAACTACTATGGGGGGGGGATAACAGGGTGGTTTGAGTACACTTGGAGGGGTTGGTTTGAGCCATTTTCAAACAGCGGTGAGAGGCGAGGGGGCAAAGTCTGGGTTAAGGAAAGAGAAGCCCTGGAAGTCTTCCTGGTTGATGGCAGCTAGTATATCCGGGTCGGAGGGAGTGAGTGCTGACGAAGCTGCTGTGAAGAACTTGTCGAAATTTTCGCCCTTTTTCCCACCCTGATGAAGAAGAGGAGAAGATCATATTCACACATTTGTGGTTAGTGGTGATTGTCTACACACTATTATCTTCCTCCTGAAAAAAGACACAACATAAGAAAAGTCGAATTATAAAAAGACTCCACCTCCATATCTCACTTTCTCACCCACACCCTCCTTTGCTCTCTTAGGATCTCTCCACCACACCTACAGTAGGAAGAAAGTTGCTCACGTCTCCTCCTGCTCCTTAGCAGTGTATGACAGCCGTTCTGCTGGATGATATGAATCTCATTTGGCTAATGGGCCTGGCCTCTAACCCCTGAGCATACTCAGCTCACTCAAGGCACACCTCACCATTGGCCAGTGGGGCTGCAAACTGGTGTGTGGCAGGCTAATGATGACATATATTTGCATATGGGAGGAGTAGGCAGAACCCCAAGGTCAGGGGGTCCTGCCTATTATGACTGGACTGTCTATTCCCAAGTGCTCAAAGCACATCTCTAGGAACAAGAAGAGGTGATGAAAGAGAGAAAAGAGAGGAGAGGGAGGGAGAGAGAGGGAGGGATAGGGCTATTTTAACAGAGAAGAGGGGATGAAATGGCCGATACACTGGACGGCTGAGAGAGGAAGCATGCTGGGAAATAGGGGAAAGCGTGGGAGTTTGAGAGAGAGGAAACAGATGGAAGAAAGTGACAGCTTCAATTCCCTAGTGTGACAGATCCAGAAAGAGAAAGGAAAAAGGGGGAGGAGAGTGACAAGAAAGAAAGAAAGAAAGAAAGAAAGAAAGACAGAAAGTCTGATGGGTCTATCAGACTAGTCCATCTGTTTAACTGACAGTTCTGGGTTTGAAGGGCGGCTGGATCTCCAGTCTCTCCAGACGGTCCCAGTCAATCCAGCGGAAGAACGGATGCTCCCTGATCTCTCTCTCTGCATCCTCTCCTCCACCCAGACGCTTGGTCGGCTGCTTCGTCAGAAGCTTGAAGAAAAGGAGGGAAAGTGGAAAAATAAAAAATAATGCAGGTGAATGCTTCCTGTTTATGTTCTTCTAGTAGTCAACAGTGTGCATGGAAATCTTTGCTATATTTCTAAATATGATTCAAATGTAATATCATGTTTCATTTCATTTTTCTGATTTACTTGTGCATTTATATTGACTGTGTGTGGACTTTAAAGGAATAGTTTGCAAGAAAACAAGAAAGTGGATGTCCAAAAATGTCAAAGAGTCATATGAGAAGACTGACACCACTCTCAAGTCTGTACAGTAAAAATGAAGCTACAGCCAGCAGTCTGTTAGCTTAGCTTAGCATAAAGAATGAAAATGAGGGAGTAACTAGCCTGGCTCTGTCTGAAGGTAACTGAATGTGCCTACCAGCATATCGAAAGCTCATCAAGTCGTTGTATCTCATTTGTTTATTCCGTACAAAAAGTGTAAAACTGGTTTATGTATGGAAGTATTTCTTGGCAGCAAGACTTCAGGGAGTCACTGTGTCAAGAAGTAGAAATAGTCGTAGCTAAACAGATGTGATGTGTTAATAAGTGAGATTTAGATTATTACCTTCAGACAGAGGCAGGCTAGTTTTCCCCCTGTTTCATGTGTTTAGGTTAAACTAAGCTAATGGTGGCTTCTGTGGCAAGAAAACACATGAGCATATTTACTAAAATGTTGAACTGTTCCTTTAAGTGGTCAACAATGAGTAGTGTTAGGCTTTGGTGTATATTTGAATATTATTCAAATATATAAATATGTCTTGGAAATGCAATATGATCTTCTGACACACATATGCATTTATCTTAGTTGCCTGCATGCTAAAAGTTTTATGAGTGAGTGAATTCTGACTTACTCCCTTGCAGATAGCGACAGCTTCACGAGAGAGACTTTTTGGGTATGCGACACTCTGCTCCATGATGGACTGAAACAGCTCCTCCTCGTCAATACCATCAAACGGCGGCTGGAAGGAAAAGATAGAGAGAGAAGGAAAAAAAAGAGAGTAACCATTAAGACGTGAGCAAATTGAAAGCAAATATATTGAAATTAAAGTTCTTCTGAAAGTCTTTTGAAGTGATTACAAAGAACAAGTACTGGAGGCTTAAGTGTCTGTGCACATGCGTCTATTGTTAGGATAAAGCTGAGTGTTACCTGTCCTGCCAGCATTTCATACAGCAGTACTCCATAGGACCACCAGTCTACTGCTTTATCATAGGGCTGATACGCCACAATCTGAAAAGGATGGAGAGAAAAGGAGAGGAGATAAAGGAGAAGAATGGCAGTGCAGAGATAAGGGAAGTTGAAAGAAGACAGGGAGAGTGAGAGAACGCGCAGTTGTAGCAGTCGGCTGCGCGGATGATATGCAGCTATCAGAGACAGCCTTAGTGAAAAGCAGAGACAGAGGAAAAGGGAAAGTATGGCATTAGGGAGGGTAAATGTATGAATGAGCTCAGGAATAATCAACACATGACTTTGGATTTGTGTGTTTGTGTTTGTCTGGTTGTGTGTTTGTGAGTTTGTGTGTGTGTGTGTGTTAGTGTGTTTGTTTGTTTCCCTGGTGTGTGAGTGTGTGTACAGGGTGGGGGAAGCACAGGGGAACAATTTCAAGCCCCTGGGGAAATATATTGTATCTCTTCCAAAATGGCAGATGCAGGAGAATCAATGGTTGTTTACATAAGAGAGTCAATACCCAGGGGTTCCATAGCAAGGTTTACAATATCAAAGACGTGCATAGCAGTCACATCCTCTCTTTCTCTCTATTTATTGGGTCTGTCTACTACAAATCTCCTTCAGTCTCTCTCTGAATTTAATTCGTCTGTGATAACTTAACCCAGAAACACACACATACATATTTCAAACAATTTGTAGGTTAAACATTGTTCAGCATACAGTTCAGACCAAAAGACAGTCAGACACAACCGCCTCCGCTGTTTTCAGGCTGAAATTCGCCTCAAAATCGATGAACCTTTTCATATTTTCTGCTCATTTTCAGTGGTTTTCAGAGTTAAACACCTTAACACTTGCCAATTATGGTAAGAAAAAGGCATAACCAGCAATATGAGGTCTCTGAAGGACAATCGACTACTATGCAACATTCTCATAGCACAAGCACACAGCACTGCTAATTGAATCATGTGAAGTTAATTATTCAAAAATGCTGACAAGGTCAGAGAGGACAGAGGAGATGAGAGGAGCTGCAGCGAAGCAACTTGCTGTCTCACAGCGCTGCAAAACAGGTCATGCAAATGAAGAGGGAGAGACAGGGGTGAAATGATGGGAAACAAGGGATCTGAGGAACAAATGAGGGAAGTTCAGGAGTGTGTCTGGACCGTAAAGTGAGGGCAGGGGTCTGCCTACCTCAGGGGCAATGTAGTCAGGGGTGCCGCAGAAGGTGCGTGTGGTGTCGTCCTCGAACATGCCCTCCCTGCACATCCCAAAGTCTGCTATCTTTATGTGGCCCTCGCTGTCAAGCAGCACATTATCCAGCTTTAGATCCCTGAGGAGGAAGGAGATTGATCACACGGGTATGAATCATTTTGATAGATAACATCTTTATAACAGTCATTAGCTTCAAAAGAAATGATAAATCTGTGTCACGTCTGCAGAGCAGTGACAGAGCCAAAGCAGGCCACGTTAGCTGGGCATCCCACTTCTCTACCTGTAGACGATGCCTTTGCTGTGAAGGAAGAGGAGGCCAATTGCTACCTCTGCTGCATAAAACCTGAAGGGAGAGAGAAAAGGGGGGGAGGTCACTACTGGTTGCTTTATCTTTCAGAAAATTGACCAAGGTTTTCAGCGAGGACGGAGGGAATGGAGCTCAAGGGGGTGATGAAAGGGAGAGCAACCAAATAGATGAAAGGCAGAAAGATGAAGAAAGAGAGCTGGAAATGAGCAACAGGGTAAGAATTAGTTTTAGATGATTGATCAAAGATTATTGATTAGATGAACAGCCAGAGGGAGGGAAACTGTAGATGAAAAGATGAGATTAGTGGGAGGAGAAAGTGGAGGGAAAGAGAAGAGGGCTGGTACTTGAGTTGATGATTTTTTCCCAGGTATAATGAACAAAGCTAGGAGATGACTGTATATGTAAAGGACCCGAGAATAAAAGAAAGGCAGGAAATGAGACTCTGTAGATGAGGAGTGTGATTAAAGGTAAAAGAAAGGAGCTTTTTGACTACATACGCTGCATGAGGCTCTTTGAACTTGCCAACTATCTGAATGTGAAACATCAGGTCTCCTCCGTTAACGTATTCCATCACATAATACAGACGGTCCTGCAGAAACAAAACACACCTATATAAACCCATTCTCCATGCATAATCATCTTTTATCCAAATTAAAAAGCAATCTGTTAAAACCTCTCCTCCAGGACCAAGGACCTTGTTAAAGAAAGCATGCTAATTATTTAATTTATTAATCGACATTCTCAGCCAGCCTGGACTGAAACAACTCCTGGGAGGACTGCGCAGCCAAAATGCCAGACAGGTTTATGGACAATTTAATGAAAGTTATGTGTTTCATTTAGGACCCTGTGCACCTTCTACACACACAGACATACACACACCTCGGTCTGGAAGGCGCAGTAGAGCGATGTGAGGAAGTGAGGGCGAGACGAAAGTGCCAGAACCCTCCTCTCCACCAGGGCGCTCTCCGTGTCCTCGTCCTGGAAGAGAACGTCTTTCTTCAACACTTTCACTGCAAACAGACGCTCGCTGCCTCGCTCCTCTGCCAGCAGCACCTGTATAGAGATGCAGAGTGGAGAGAAAGTTATATTAGCGACAAAAGATGATGTTTATTTATAGATAACACTACGCCAACTGTCTGGCATGACCAAAAGAAAAGAATGACTAGTACAACTGCTAAAGAAGCATTTTTAAATTCACTTCTTCACAAATCTCTCACACAGTTGGAAGAATAGCAGTCTGTGCATAAAACCAGGGATTTTCTTGAATGCATCTCTCACTCAAGCTTAATTTCTTACTCTGGATATTTATGCACGTACTGTAATGCTGCCAGTACTGAACATTTTTAAGGTCATTGTGTTATGAGTGACAAGGTGCTCCAGTTCGGAGAAAACTAGTTCTGCTGCTTTAATGAAATGATATGCTTTTTAGGCACATTTGCAACATTTTGGTGATTTTGTGCAAAGCTAGGACTTGCATCAAATGCTCGGTACTGAAAACGCATACACTGGTGAGAAAGTAAAATAGTGATTAGTTATTACATTATATGAACACATGCTTAAGGAAGTTCTACCACGTCATGGTGAAATAACTGCAGCAATGTGTAATCAAAGATCTTCTACGCCTGAAGATTCCAAGACACGTTAAATGTCATAAATGAAAAGACGATGCAGCTCTCGTGTTTTTATCAGACATTAAAAACACATTTAGCAGCTATTTTTGCTCTCTGGTGAAATTGGCAGCGAGTGGGTCGCACTAATGGTGTTGTAATTTTCTACCATGAGAGGCACGTGACCCGGGTTTTACTGTAGCTCACCGGAAATATAGAGAGCACTGGAAAGTGCTGACAACAACACTGTTTAAAATTGTCGAGCCAACCTGCAGTGCTGTTCTGTAATGGTCACTGACTGGTGGGGATAAATGATCTCATTTCACTTTCAAATAGTGGTGAATAGTACAGAAAATTACACGGTTTCATTTTTCAGAAATCAATACGACTACACAAAGCTGCTTGTGAAGAAGACTGTGTGTGTGCGTGCGTGTGTGTGTGTGCAGTGCTATTGATGAGCTGCCAGTCACTGAGAGAAATCCTGCCGTCCTCTGTGATCGTGTCTCCTGCTCTTCTCTGTGGTCTCAAACTAACTCAGATAAAAATGAGACACATCGCCCATATTATAATTCTTACAAACATAGTCACTTGTACTTTTTCCTGTTTTCCACTCTTGTTATCTCATTTCCTTTTTGGTCATTTGTTCACTTTCACAGTAATCCTCTCGTCTTTCTCTTTATCTCTGTCTGTCTGTCTGTCTCTTTCTCACTTCTCTTCACTCAGCAGCCCCGGGGTCTGTCTCTCCTTTCTCGGGTCGTGTTTTTTTTTTTTTTCCTCACGTCTTACGTAAGTCGATTCTATTTCTCCTGTCCTCTGTAGACTCGTCTCTGACAGTTATGAAACAGCACAGGGGGATTTCAGAGGAGGAAGAAGGACTCAAAACTACATTCTCTTCATTATGCCTCATCTACTGGGGAATTAAAGAGAAAATGGAGAGCAGAATCTCCCTTGAAATGAACACCTCCAAGAGGGCTGTCTGTCTGTGTGGCACGTAGGAAGGCAGCTTCAGCTCACGACTGCTGACAACAGTAAAGAAGAAGCTACAGGTTAAATGAATCATTTGGCAGTAGTTAGGGAGACAATGAGCATGTCTGGAGGTAAGGGTCTTTTTTTGCTTTGCCCAGGAGCCGCTGTATGAAATGCCACATGAAGGTCAGGCCCATCAATAGAATGAAGCATTTAATGCCAGGAATAATCTTTGTTGTTGTAGCATGAATGGCCTCTTTGATATCACTGTTGGATCAGAGGTGCTGATTGTGTGTAGAAAAGATGACATTTGATCTCAGTGGCTGCTTTGTTTACCTTGCCAAAGCTGCCTTTGCCCAGCACCATGAGAAAGTTGAAGTCGTGGATGCCCACTTTGACTTTGGCAGTGCCTGGGGTGTGGACAGGTGGACCGGATGCTACGGGGGCCGGGGACATGGCCACAGGGAACGGATCAGACAGCGAGACAGGCATTGCTTGAGGCAGAGAGGGTGTCGTAGCTTCTGGCTGAGGCTCCTGGAGAATGGCAGTGGGAGAGTAAAGAGATGGATGGCTGGATGCAGTCCAGCACACATACACACATAAAACTCTTTCCTACCCCTAGTTTTGGATTACAGTCAGGCAGAACAATCCTGCACCCTGGTGGAGACAGAGAGTAACAGGGAAGGGAGGGGACCGTATATAATTTATTATCTCATTATCTAGCTACAACACCAGACATAAATCTTCCGAGTTTTTTTTCTTCAGATAGAATTGTAAGCCAAGGAGACAACTCAAAATCCTGACCTAGTGTGAGCAGTGGCAGCTGCTGTTTATTAGATGTAGGTGTAGATGTAATTAGAGGCTGATAAAGGCTGTGCCAAGGCCGTAGGATAAACGGTCATTTGCATGGTAAAAAATAAAGGGCTGCTCCACTCACAGGAATAAATATCTATAGCTGTTGTTTTTGTTCGCCATGAGGATGAACTGGCGACTTGTTTTGTCCGTACTGGAGCAAGTTTCGTACCTGCAGGTCTGGGTCTGGCACAGGGATGTTGTAGTACTCTCCCTCATCTTGAGCCAGCAGTTTGAACCAACCGCTGATGGGACGCCTGAAGATCTCGCTCACTCCAAATGACAGCGCTCCCATGAAATCGTTCCTAGACGTGCGGTCCCAGTCCCACACCTCCACAGACAGTCGCCTGTCCCACTGGTGGCCGCGCACTGAACTGGAGAGACAAACACAAAAGCTCAAAATTCCTGGGGAGAGTTGGCTCACTGTGCAAGCAACACAACAGCGCACAAAGACACAGATGGAAATGATAGTTTATCTTATTTTTTCACCTTCATGACATTTTCAAAAGCAATCTAAAGCAATTTCCTAATCTCTCAATTCTGCTGAAGATCAGAACAATACAAACATAAAAGTGTTACAGGGTTAAAACTGTTTATGTACAATAAGCTGTATAAAGTCAGGGAACATCAACCTTTTATTCTTTTCTCTATTATTTGCTTTTGAATGTTCTTTTATATCAGTAATCCCTTTCATTTTCATTTTTTTTGCCTAAATCATTTTTTGTCCAGGACCCATGTACATTTTCAACCTTGTATTAAAGTTCACAAGGACTCACAAGGTGAAACTCTCATTCCAGACGGGATTGAGCGTTGAGCGGATGGTCTTGGTCTTCTGTTTGCTGTGGCTCTTCGGGTCTGGAATCAATTTCAGTTTGACATACGGGTCTGACAGGCCGTTTGGATCCATGGGCATCAGGTTACGAGCCTCCCGCACTGGAGAGAAAGCAGAATAATAGAAAGTACAGAGAGAGAAATCTTTCATTACCCGGGTAATCCTACTTTCTCTTTTCAAGCGACACTTCCCAGCGGGCCCTCTCACCTGTGACATAGACATCCTCCTTCTCTCCTCTGATGGTCAGGTGGATCCTTCCTCTCTTCTCTGTATGGTCTTGGCCGCAGAGACTGGGCACACTGGTCTCACACCGTCGATGGACATTCATGTCACAACCTCACAATACAAAGATACACATACACAAGTATGAACAAACACATGCATAAGCACTTTATCTTTTCAAAGACTGTCTAATTAAAGTCAAAATACCAAAAATGTAGTTTGAATATATACACACAGGCATATCTTGTTTTTGTCACTTTAGGACGGTGGATGTGGCATTCACTTACATTATATTTACTCCCCAGAGACTGACCATAACCATAATCACTGCATGGCTAACACAAACCTTGATCCTAACCTTACAGGAATACTTAGACATTTTGGGAAATACAGTTATTCGCTTTCTTGTTCATATTTTGATGAAAATCTTGATACAACTGTCATGTCTAACCTGTACTTATAAGTCTTCAGCCAGCAGCTGGTTATCTTAGCTTAGCATAAAGACTGTAAAAAGAGAGAAACAGCTAAGGTACCACAAGTTTTGCCTATCAGCAGCTTTAAAGCTCAGTAATTAACACATTATAAGTAATTTTTTTAGTGGGTACAAAAGCCCAGGTATAAAAATGACAGGGAGTAATTGTACAGGGGTTATGTATATATATATGTAGACTCTGCTGGTTGCTCCTCATCTCCTCATCTAACTCTCAGCAAGAAACTAATTTTGTCTGGAACAGCTTTTTTCCCCGGCTGGGAGGTGAGCCTCAATATTGTGCCTATGTGAACTGATATCCCCACAACATGATTAATACAAGTACACACACACAGATTTAGTACACTGCTATATGTGGTAAAACTCACAGGTACATTTCATGCCCTGATGTATGAGGCCGTACAGCAACGAGCCACAGTGGTCGCAGAAGGTGGGACTGGAGTAGGTCTGGATCTTAAATGTGTGTCGACTCTTCAGGTCCTGAGTACAACAGAAATAATCCGCATTGAGAATTCACACACACACACACACACACACACACACACACACATACACACACACAGTGTGACCATGGGATAAACTGTGAACACACACACATCTACACACATGCTTGCAGAGTATGATTAGTGGAGAGATGTTGAGTGGGGTATTCATGGACAAGCCAATTAGATTTCTCCACTGGGAGAGGACATATAAATGAGAGTGCATCTAGGCAAGGCTGATTGTGAGTGTGTGAATGTGTGTGCGAATACACTGTGCAGAGAAGGATGAATCATTTTTATCTCTCTGCAGCTCATCAGACCCCACCACCACCACTCTCCATACACCACCACCTTCTCCCAAACTGCTTTCCCTCCCTCAACGCTGTGAGCCGCTATTTAAAAAACACCGTCACCCTGTTTTCTCTTCTGTCTCTGTGTGTGTTCCTTTCACTCTCTCATCTTTTTCACTCAAACACACACACACACACACACACACACACACACACACACACACACACACACACACACACACACACACACACACACACACACACACACACACACACTCCCCTTGACCTCATTTCTGAGGCAGTTTATTTGGCTGGCAGGAAAAAAAACCTGAAGAAAAGACAAATCTCCCTGAAATCCTCAAAATGCCACAGAGAGGAAGACTGAGCAGTCTGTTGCTCTCTCCCCCCTCTAATTCTCCCTCTTATCAGTCCCTCCCACCCTCCACCTGTATCTCCCCCACTCTCTATCTCCAACTCCCTGTATCTCTGAGGCCTTGTAGGTTGACATGACATGAGTGCACATGTCACAGATGGGACAAGACTCTGCGATGCAAAGGATGTATGCATTGACGGATGAGTCATGCACACGTGCTACTTGCAATGGGCGGATGGATAAATATGATGATGGTAAATCTTGACTAAAATGGAAAACAAGGAAATAAGAGGAAAGTACAAGTGAAAGCACTACAACGTATGTGCTGACACATCTGCTCACATCTGGTTTGGGACACGCCACAGAGCCAGGACAAGTGAAGGTCACGAACTCGTGACATCTTTTGTGGACCACAAAACTGCAAACTGGAGGAAAGAAAGATGGAGAAAAATATCCTCAAAAATAAATTGGTCACACTGAGGAGATTAAATACTGTGGAAAAAGACAATAACACAGAGTTTATCTTTACCTTGACATTGGAATCCCTGTTTGCCGATGCCCCTGAGTAAAAAAGGCACATGGATTAAGACACAAATACAATTTCCTCTACTTCTCTTTAAGGTGAGATATTATTCTCAGCCAGAGGGGTAAAGATAATGCTGCTAAGACAGAGATAGGCCTGTTGCATTATTCCGTCCTGTATTAAGACCAACTGACATGCAGACACAAGCTGAGAACAAACTCGGTCTCATCAAAAAACAAACACCACCCGCTGTGTTAGAGGAGTCATTATCTGTGAAGTCTGAGTGTCGTTCCTTTCCAGGCCACACTGCTGACCAGGTCAAGTAGAGCAGTGTTAGTCATTGTCACGCATACACACACACACATACACAAGATTCTCCTGTTTCCAGAACCGCGGCGTTGGCTTGTTTCCTGTATCTCCTTAGAGCTTTAATTGAATAATTAAAACGATTGATTGACTAAAGAGTCCACTCAGCAGCTTGCCTGCTGTGAATCAAGTTTTGATTGGGAGGTTTAAAAAGGCAAGATGAACAAGACACCACTGAGAACTCCTCCACAATCACAGTGGAGGCCCTGTGGTTCATCGGAAACTGACCATAATCACTGATCTAAAATCAGTTCTCCATCTGGCTGGGTAATAATTAAAGATGGGGTTGCCGAGGGTAATCTGATCCTTGATCAGCATTCAACAGAGGTCTCTGTCTGCAGCATCGAGTGAATTGAGGCCAGTTCTGCTTTTTGACCAGCAGAGAGCATTATAGAACCAGGTATGGATTTGGAGAGAATCCACAGTGATGCTTACTGATATCACAGGGAATTCACTGCATTTAAAATTCAATGGTGCATTGAAAACATCTCCAACACATGCAGTTAAATAAAGACGTTGCCATAAAACTACTAATACTCAAAAATACTCAGGGTGTTTTAGTATTGATTACAAACTGAAATACATTTCAGAAAGGGAAAAAAAAATGGACCTTGTCTTTGCAGTGGGCATTATTCACTGAAGACCTTTTGGCACGTCACAGCAGAATAGACACTGGTGTAAATAATACAATTAATGATGGCTAAATTCCATTCAGCTGCTTAAGCGTAGACCCCTGCTATGGGCCACATTGGCTCACTGTCCCACTGTCTTTGGCTTACTAGGATACAGAGCCATGATTAATGTTATTAGCAACATTGGTGGTTTTCCAACTAAAAGTAAAAATGCCTGCTGTGAACAAGGCCTGTTGAGTCTGTCCTATTTGATGTATACCACTTTCAGTGTTAGAATCAGTGTTTTTAACTTCTACCCTTACAAACAACATGTTACTGACTCCATCCACACATAAGATGAAACTGTGGCACCAATGTCACTTTTCTCCTTTTGAGACAATTCCACTCAATTCTATCAGAGTCAGACGTGATAAATAAGATATTTATATTTCAAAATTAGAACTATCTTTCCTTAGTCATTAATTAATCTGCCAATCCCCTCTGGGGCTTCAACACCCAGGTTGCCTTCCTATGTGAAGGAAAAGAGTTTTCACCCTGAGCTAAGTGCTGCTACCGCGGCCAAGACAGCAGCCAGTTGGAGAAATGTCCTGAAAACTACCCAGAGGCTGCTGGCACATGCACCACCCTGCATCTGACATACACGCCCACCATATGTCCAAACACACACACACACACACACACACACACACACACACACTTAAACACTCAACTACTCACAAACACTGCCACAGCTTCACTGATCAGGACAAGCTCACTGTACGGTTGTTGGTCTATATAAAAGTCACATTTACACTAATAAACATGTCGGCTTGTCAGAGGTCAGATGTTACACTTAGGCAGTAGAGCTTAGCTTGACTATTTCTTTTTCCTTCTTTATTCCTCTCTATTCATCATTTGTGTGTTTCATGTGTATTCATGTGTAAATGCTTCACAGAAAAAACCATAATCCTTGTCCTGTGAAAAACATTCTTATTTTCAGGTTTGTGACCATGCATTTCTTTAACTTTCTTTTTTTCCATTTTTGTAATGATTCATTCCATTATTATCAAATGGAAGAAGTATTTTCTAATCTGTATCAAAATCTCTTTAAACCCATAACACGTTTTTTTTTGTTTTTTTTAAATCATCAGCGATGCTTACTAATAGTTCATTTTACTGCTTATACTTGATTTATAGTACTTAATATGTTCTGATTAAACCTGTTGTATTTACACTAAAGGAGCACTCCGATTTTACACACAACCTTCAGTTTACTCACACAGGAACTCCTAGTGCTACTCAGCCTGTAAAAACATTTCTATAATGTCTTCTGAAAAATAACCCTAATGGTGGCAGGATGGCGGGATAATAAATAAATAATAAACCTGCTACTGAGATGCATTATGGAATTGTAAGATCCAGCATTTTTGGAGCTGGGCCCATACTAAACATTCAGTAAATCACGGCCAATTTTGACCACTCTCACTTTATTCTGTTCCACAACTTTATGGAAGTGGCATACTAAATCTCTGGGGTAGCCCTTTGGGTGTGTTTGGGCATATTTGTATGTTCTGTAACTCTGTGTAAGCACGCATTCATCCTGAAGAAGCTGTGTCCTAATTGTGTTTATGTTATGTGTGTATCTCTGCATGCGTGTGAGCACATGCAGTTCCTAAAGTAACTTGTGTGTAGTGTGGGCTGTAGTGTGGAGGTGAGGTTATGTGATCAGATCAGGTCAGTGTGGTGGCTACAGAGTGTAGGCAGCTGGATCTGGTGAAAGACAGGAAAAGTGCAAAGAAAGTCAGGAGTAGTGGGATGCCTGAGGAGGCGGCTTATGAACTGCCGGGTTGGTTTCTGTTTAAATGTACAGCTGTGTGTGTGTGTGTGTGTGTGTGTGTGTGTTGATGTGTGTTGATGTGTGCGTATTACCAGATGAAGTCGGTGCAGTGGCTGCAGAAGGTGGGCTGTTTGAAGAAGCGGGCTGTGAACTGATGGTCTTTCACCTCGACAATCCTCTTGTGTTTAAGCGCTCCCTTCCTCTGGAACACGGGCACCCTGGGTGGAGGGGAGAGCGGCGAGGGCAGAGGGGAGGCACCGGGGGAGGTTGCCGATGTAGGGGAGGCCAGTGTCAGCGGGGAGAGGGACAGGGAAGGGGAGACCGGAGTCGACATGTTGCCTGGAGGGTACAGTAGAGAGAGGAGAGGGGGAGGGAGAGAGGGGATAGATGATGAGTGCCAGTAAGGAGGGTATAGAGTTGTACAGGCAAAAGACCTTGAACATGGGAGGGGGAGGAGGGGGAAGAAGCAAGGACAGGGAAGAGGAGCAGGAGGAGGAGGGATGGAAAGTGTAATGGGTCATGGTTGAGACAGGAGTTGTATTAATGGCACATGGGATGTAGGGTAGGGAGCCGTGAGGGAGTGACGTCATGGAGGGAAAGATCGAGAAGGGATGAACGGACCGGAAGTGCAGAGGAAGATGGAGGGAGCACAGGGAAAGTGACAGGGATGAGAGTGCAAGAGAAAAGAGAGGTGTAATGAGGGAGACAGGGAGGTTAATTCACATACAGAGACAGAGCTCTCCTAGGAGACTCAGACGCTAAATGATTAGTGCAACTCAGCGTGTGTCCCACATACTGCCTGTCCATTTTACCTACATGTCCCTCTCTGTGCACCCCTTATATCTCCATCTCCCTGGCAGCTATGACCACCCCCCCTCCAACCCCACCCCCTGGTCGTCATGTCAACTGTACCTCCTGTTGCCATGTCAACAACACCCCCACCACCTGCTCCAATATTAGAGCCTGTATCCTCTCTTGACTTCCTGCCTGCCCTTATTAGCAATTAGTCCCATTTCTGAAGTAAAGTTTGAACCAGAATAATATGTATATGTCTATAGGGAGCAAGATGTGCTGGAAAAAGTGCAAAATGGCAAATATTAACTGGAGAGATTGTGGTGCAAGAGTTGTGCGCTACTAAATGATAAATGAAACACCAACAGAGATTTAATGAATAAATAAATAAGCCTATAGCAAAAAAAAAAAAAAGAAACGATGTTAGTAAAAAAATGTGATGAAATGCTGGTGTCTCAGCAAAGAAGTAAGAGCAAATCAATCAAAAGGGTGAAAGAGGAGATCGGTGGGAAAAAAACGGCACAGTACTCAGAAATTAGTGAAAAAAATGACAAGAAGAAAAATATGTTCTAAAGATGTGTGCAGACCCAAACGGCGAAGAATGTAAAGACACAATACCTGAATTGGTGGTGATTTTGGAGGAAAGGCTCGGCTGGAGGACAGCTTTCTTGTCTTCCTCTCCCCCTCTCTTCTCTTCGTTTGGCTCACCTCAAAAGAAAGGCTAAGGTGTCACACCTGTAGTTGGTCACCTCAAAAAAAAAAGAGAAAGACGGGAAGAAAAGACAGAGACACCAAAAGAAGCAATGTTGTGGCAAGAAGAAAAGAGTCAGCCAAAAAAAAAGAAACGAAAAACCAATTGCAACAAAAAGAGAAAGCAACAAGCGTTTTGAAAGATTCAAGCTTTCTAGGAAGCAAAGACAGGAGAGTGAGGTGGTATATATCCGTTAACCCAGAGGCAGGGTGAGGAGGAGGACGAGATAGAGAGGTGGTATTCTCTTTCCAAGATTGATTCTCTTTTTACTAAGAGGAGGACAAGAGATGGAGAGAGAGAGAAAGAGAGAGAGAGGAAGATGTACAGAGAGAGAGAGAGAGTGAGAGAGGAGAAAGATGGAGGGGAATAGGCAGCGATTCATTTTGAAATCTGGGTTACTTCTCTCAGGAGAGGGTGCGGGAGGTAGAGGAAGGAGGACGGATGAGACAGACGCTGCCATTTTGCCACCACCAATACAGTATGGACAAGCAAGTGCCAACTGTCCTTCACTTCCACCAGTGCCAGACGGAGAAAGGGAAGGGAGAGAAGACTGAGTGTATCGACTCTGGAAGACAAGAGCAGAGAGCTTCAGAGTTGGAGAGTAAAGGAAATGGCCGGTGAAGCTAAAACTGGACATAAACTCTTAAAAGTCACGGAGTTTGCAGGGGATCCAGATGACTGAGGGATCAACAGGCCTGTGACATAATGAACTCTGTTAATCTTCTCTGCAACAGCGGAGTGAACAGTATGTTAACATTCAAAATTTATTCTGAGATCAGAGCAAGTGGCAACATGAGAACACTGCTCCACTGTGCACTGAAACCAGGTCAGCTAAGCCTGATGGGAAGAGTAGTTTCCAAGAGAGAGGGGCTGTTTGTCCATTGATTACCCACACACACACACACACACACACACACACACACACACACACGCACACACACACACACACACACACACACACACACACACACACACACACACACACACATACGCACGCACACACACACACACACACACACACACAAACTTGTTTTGTCACTTAGGAGGACAGTATATTGACTTAAATTCATTCATGAAACACAAACGAGTCTTACAGGAATAGTTTGACATTTTGGGTGATTAATTTTCTTGTCAGATAGAAAATTGATATGATTCTCACGTTTGTAGCTGGCATTTGTAGCTGGAGTCAGCAGCCAGTTAGCTTAGCTTAGCACAAAGCCTGGAAACAGGGGTAAACAGATAACCTGGGTCTGTCCAAAGGTTACAAAAACAGCAAGCAGCGCCTCTAAAGCAAACTCACAAAATGACACTTTGTTTAGTCCGTGCAAAAATTGAAGAGTAAAAACAATTTGCTGCTTCTTTCTTGGCCGGGACCAGTTGCCAGGCAACCAGCAGAGAGTTGGACTACTATAATGTGTAAATTAGTGGGCTTTGAGTTGGGTGGGGGTGGGGGGGGGTTGGGATGGGGGGCAGTCGACCTTCGGACAGAGCCAGGCAAGCTGTTTTCCCTGTTTGTAGTCTTTCAGCTAAGCGAAGCTAACCAGCTGGTGGCTCCAGCTTCATATTCACCGTGGAGATGCGAGAATTCAATTCAATTCAATTTATTTTGTATAGCCCAATATCACAACAGAGTTGTCTCACAGTGCTTTACAAAGTCCACTGAAATAAACAAGAAGTGTAAGCGAACAAACAATCTAATAAAGAGTCCAGCAGTCGATGAGGCCAATGGATCAGTCCGATGGATCACAACCTTCCCATTTCACTTTCTGCAAGAAAGCAAACAAGCGTATGTGCCAAAAATGTCAGACTATCCCTTTAACCCGAAAACTCAGTGGTGACCCTTGTGGAGATCAGCCTTTTTTTTTTCCTCAAATGAGGGCTGAGTCCTCATACAGTGGCTGTGGGAACACATGTTTGTCCCCACAATGTCAGCAACACACACACAGAGACACAGACACACACACACACACACACACACACACACACACACACACACACACACACACACACACTTTAATCACACTCCATATGTGCACATGGTTTATGGACAATCTTGGGAGAAGAAAGCAGCAGGCAGGAGCAGAGATGCAGGCAGGAAGGGGACATAGGGGTGGATTGGAGTGGGACGGAGAGACTGAGAGAGGGAGCGAAGGGTTGAAGGTCTAATTAATGGAAATGTAGGTTATTAGTCTCCTGATGAGGACACTGGCAGAGAATTAATTAACAATTATAATTAGCAAGATTGTTAGAGAGCAAAATGGTGTCAGCCAGCAAGATAAGAGTGAGCTAGTGTGCATAAGTCTGTGTGTGTGTTGGAGACTGTCATTATTATGTGTGCGTTTTAAAAAAAAAAAAAAAACAGCTGTGTGAACATGCCCTATCTGACAATGATATATGTCATTTCAGCATTAGTCATGCAGAACTAGCAGCTGATTGGAGATGATAGGGGGCTTTCCTTCACACAAACCACTACCACACCTTTCTCTATTGAACTGCCATTACTTTGTTCATTTTCTGGCCTGTAAGATTCACACTCTTAATCGGTCTTATCTAGGATGAGTCATGCTCTTGTTCTGTTGTCACAAATAAATGAGGAAGATGTCCTCACGTAGTGGGGGGGGGGATAAAATATGAGCTGTACACCAAGTAGTCCTCTGTGATCGCTGTTGAAAAACAAAGCACATAAATGGCTCACAATGTTTCCTGTCCATGCGGTGTGATGAGTAAGCACTTGTGGCTCTAAAGTGCCTGTATCAGTGTGCGTTTGCATGCCTATTGGAGCACGCTTTACAGTGTTTGATCCCAGACCATAAAAGCGAGTTGGTGTGCAGCCAGCCAATGATCCATTAAGGCTGTAAACCAAGAAGACGTGTTCCACACACGGTGGAACGAAAAACACATAGAGTGTCGGCCTGCTTGATTTAGAGAAGAGGAACAATGATATAAAATATAGACGAAAAAGAAGTGGAGATAAAAGGAAATATATAGATGACACTTGAAAAAAAGAAAAATGAGGATAGATCAATGAAGAAGACAACCCCCTTAAACTACTACTCGTCTCTTAGTTGCTACCATCTTCACAATTATCACTATTATATGACTCATTTCTGATCATGAGAACTTTCCACACTCCAGCCCCCCTCTCCCTTCCTCTCTCAGTCTACAGATGGCTATCTTATTATTTCTGACCATGGCTTAATGAAACAGAAAATTCTCCTCCGATGGAATCTTTTTTGGGGGAGCAATCAGCACTTCACCAATTACACGCATCCATTATCGCCTAACGAGCGCTCACTCGCATCAAGCACCGGCTTCAACCTGGCTGGCTGGCTGGCTGGCTGGCTTTCTCCTCCAATGAAATTAAGGTAAATTGACTTGCCTAACTGTTGTTTGTGGAATCAGGGGAGAAGTGGTGTCTGAGGTAATCATATCTGCCTGTTAAATTTGTCTCTTCAGAACCAATTGGCTCTGTTTGCCTGTATTGGTTTTCTGTTGGGGTGTGCTTCTATTTGCTTTTTTAATGAAGAGTGGTCCGCTGTGTTTTTGGAAGAGAGCAACAAACCTCCACGCCAGTCAGATGAGACATTTGGCAGGCGACTAGGGCCCATCAACATGGCCTACAAACTCTCAGTGCTGAAGCAAATAAACCTGCTCTCCAAATTTATTTTACTGCTGACCTGCCTCAACAAATATAGCTAAAATGGAAAACCATACGGTCAAATGAGACAGTCGTGTAAATTAAATTAAATCTGAAAAGGTCTGTGGTGTGTGGCTCAGGAGAGGCGCCTACACATCTAAGAGAGTGGTCTAAAGAGAAGGTGTTTCTCACTGTTTCAGATTTACAACTCTTTATATAGCACATCAGTCAAGTGTTAAGTGGAATAATGTTTATGCCCTGTGAGTCAATAACCTATTGCATACTTATCCATTTTCTTTACTGCTACTATCCTCTAGTATGTTGCGCTCTCATTATGGTTTCAAACCATATCATGTTAGCAAATAGTTTCTCATTTACACATACAAAGGTAACAAAAGGGTTTCTGGTCACCTGATGAATGTAAGTCTGATTTTCACTTTCCTTTTATCTCTGTTTTTGTCTCCTCTAACTTCTGAGCTTCTGGGCTGCTAAATGCTCCACTATGTTAAACCAGTTAGATGTGATGAGCAGTGAGAGTGAATCAAAACAGTAAAGTTGCAGGCTGTGACGCCTTTCACTTTATCTGTCACTCATTATTTTGTATTTGTATAAATAAAATATTTGTGTTTGGCAGATCCTGTCTCCACTGGGGTTGAGGCCCTTAGTATCACCCGTTTGGGGCCGTGGCCAATCCAATTGATCATCGACTAACATGAGCACAACAGGCACATGAGCTGAAACATATTATTATTCACAGTATGTGCAAAATACTAACAAGAACTCAAAGCCTCAGCTGTAGGCTGCAAAACCTTTCTAACTGCTGCAGGGAGGAAGAGGAGGTTGTGAACAAAATGTGCTCAAGGGGAAGGATGAAAGCAGGAGGGCAGGAGATTCAGGGTAAGAGGGGTGATTGGATAATGAGGCGAGGGGAGAACAAGGTAAAGTCTGACGATATCTTAATCTTCATCCCACTTTTCTAGGATGAATTCCCTGTGGGTAGGTGGCGTTACACACACACACACACACACACACACACACACACACACACACACACTAAGAGGCAAACAAGGGTGTAGTATGAATAATTATTGTGTCCTAGATGTGGTGGTGGTGTTGCTTCAAACATATTGGCCGCAGCATACACGAAACTCCAGTTTCTGAAGCTCTATTTTAAGGACTAAGGGCACAAAGGTGTATTTTCTTACCTCTTTACATTCTAACAATAAACACAGAGCCAGACAAATCCATAAGCATCAAAACACCAAAGAGTTCATCCACAGAAAATAGATCTGCAAGTATAAGCAAGTTTGGGGCTGTTGGTCAGACGTCGCCTTAGGCTCTGTGAAAATCTGATGGGATTTTTGCACAAATTTCTGACATTTATAGAATAAAATAAATCTGAAAAATATTCATCTGATTGATCAATATTGATAGTAAATGTTAGTTACACCACTAGTCAACATCTTTTTTGATCATCTAAAAAATATTGCTCTCCTTTGCTGGGGAAAGGTTTGGTATGGACCAGTTTCAGCATGAGTGTAATTCAGTGCAACAGAAAACACAAGCTACTTTAGAGTGTATAACAGCTTGAGTTTAAACATCCACAGAGATCCTGGTGGACCAAATAGAGGGAACAAATTTGCATTAAAATTGGTATTTGCATTGTTGCACTCTCTATCTAATAATATTAATATACTCTACATTCATTACCATTACAATTAATCAAATAGCCACAGACTGTTACAGCCACTGTTGCTTGGAATGATAAAAAGCATGCAAACGTACGCTCACGTACAAACAGAGACACCCATGCAACAGAAACAAAAGACATACGTTTGTGCACATATTCCCTCTTTCTCACTCTCTCTCTTACACACAGACACACATTAACACACAAACCGTGAGGTATAAGCTGTGGGTCAGTTAGCTCATTTGTCCCTGGTTGTGGTCCAGTGTGGCTCATGTGAAAATGGAGGAAGCGAGAGATTGGCTGTGTAGCTGGGGAAAAAAAGCATGAGATGAAAGGGTGCTTGGGTGTTTTTTCAACTCCAGAGATCAAGCCGATGAGTTGTAGAACCCTGCGGCGCTGCACACATGATGAAAGAGAAACAGCACTCTCCTTCCACAAGTACTGTACGTGTGCGAGTACAGTGTGTGTAGATAGACATATAGATTTGGTTATTCAGAAGATATTGATACCGATAAATACATTTCTGCAAACCAGAGATAGAGTAGAGCAGAGAATAACTGAAATGACGGAGTCAGTCAGAGGAAATAGAACTGAAAGAAAATCACAACGGAAAGACGAAGGGAACCTGTTATTGGCAGAATACTGAGAGAGAGATAGAGGGTGAGGTGTGGGAGTGCAAGGGCCAGTGCACTGCATAGCAAGAGGCCACGCTTGTGTCGCTAGAGAGAGAGAAAGACAGAAAGAGAGTGAGAGAAAGTGTTAAGCCCTGCACCGCAGACATGCGTTACAAATCCCCAGGGACCTGGTGGCAGATCAGTACAGGATCAATCTGCTGCACCTCAGCAGGGACGCAGCACACTCCATTCCCACACATCATTCATGAGTGTGTGTGTGTCACTGTACTGTATGTGTGAATGCCTGTGCATGTGTGTGACCAGGGAGTTGGAAGAGAAGCGACTGAGGACTGGGAGGCGTTGCACCAAGGAGGAGAAGGGAGATGGAGGGAAAAAGGATGGAGCAGGTGGGAGAAGTTAAACAGGGATAGATAGCCATGTTGGGTGCAGATATTTATCAACTGACCAAACCAGACCATGCATATTTTACAACCTCAAGATAAAAGCATAGCTGAGCAGCATTTGCTAGATATAATGTATATTTAATCAAATAAAAATTGTATTCCTGTATGTGATATCCATAAAAACGCTCAAAAGTAAACTACGTCACTGCTGGCATCTAACTAGAGCCAACTCCAAGATAAATGACAGAACACAATGTAAGTGATAGAAATCCCAGACGGGAGATCAAGGATCAGTTTATCCCCTCCACTGTCCCATCATAACCATTAGAGAGAAAAGCATAACACTGACCTCAGATCAGTGTTTGGGGACACCATGATCCAACTGCCTGTAACTCAATCTTATTAGAGCGTTAAGTCATTAGTGCATGTACACACAGAGGCCTCACAATGCAATTAGCCATTAGCCCATCACACTGACAAAGCATGGCTAATTAGCAGATCGCAGGCGCACAGGGAGCAGAACAAAACATATTTAATATCCCCATCAACACTCTTGCAGAATATCATGTGTCAGGTGCTGTTTAGATGTTTTGTCATGCTTGGTTGAGCAGTATTTTAAAGAAACAAGTTGCATTTGTGAATACATTTTCAACTTGCATTGAGAACCAGTTAAGATATTTTGTACAGAGGATGATGAACGTTGTATTTCCAATTGAGTTTCATACATCATTCTGTGTTTGCAACGCTATTTGACTGATAATGAATTGAGTTATAATGACTTCTCTTCATGAAGGTTAAAAAGAAAACAACCACACAAACACACACAAAAACTAAAGGCTGTCATTGCAAATATCATTCAACACCAGTCTATGGGATGAATTCCCAGAAAGCTGCATCAGGGTCAGGTCTGTTCTAAATTCTGCCCTGATCAGCAGAAACACATCTGTTTATTGTAGCGGAAATAACGCTGGTCAGGTGGCACTGACTTGGCCGCTGTTGACTGAGGTTGAGAGTTGAGGCAGAGTGTTAGGTGTGTTGCTCTCTTTGAGGGTGAAAGAAGTGGATTATGTTAGGTCAGCTCTGGCCAGATCAAAGCAAAACTCTGACAAGAACCGAGAAACCTCTGAGAAATATATGCAAGCAAGCATGCGCGCGCATACGGACACACGCACAAATACGCACACACACTCTTTGGCAGAGGACTGCCTGTCAGAATGCCAAAGAAACTACTCTTTGAGCTCTCCATAAATTTACTTTGAAGGAGTTCTGACTGGGTAATAGCTTGTATGGAAAATACTGTCACAAGAGAAAATACACACTCGCGCACATACACACACACACACACACATACATGCCCACAGTGCACATACACAATCTCAAAGCCCCTTATTTATAATCGCATTCGCGAGAAAAGAATTGGAAGGAAACACAGCACCACTGGCATTAATTAAAGAGAATCATATTTTATGAAGCAATTCTCAGGAAGTAAGTGCAGCACTGACCCTCCAGCCCCACCCCAGACAGACAATGTCAAATAAACTAACACATTTAAATTAGGGCATAGACCAGACCAGTCTGGGCTAGGAGCAACATCACCCTACTAGCAACCCGCCTTAGCATCCCGTAAGTAGGCCTATAGTGTTGGCGAGGTTACTAGAGCAGAACTGGGCCTTGTACAATGCTGAAAACACGCACACTGGTTTCTGTGGGTATATGCGCCCTGTCACTGTGGTAGGATTAAGCTTTTCGTGGTGCAACATGCGGACCCTAGACCTGGTGAGTACAACGTGTGACACTCCTGTATTTCCTTGATATAATTCATGGCCAGTTCAGCCAATGAAGACCCTGTTTGAATTCTGGAGCACCACACGTATTGCTTCCCAGGTAACGGGCCGATAAAGAGAGGGAATGAGCTCGAGGCTGCACCAGGATCTCTTACAAACTCAGGCACTAGACTAGCCTGGAGCACACTGCACTAGGCTGGACTGGACTGTTCAATGCATACAATTTGACTAGAAAGTAAATCTGATAAATCAAAGCAGATTAGGACAAGAAGGTAAATCAAAAGAGGAGCAAGTCAGCAAAGTAAAACAAATTGAACCCGACGACTCTAAACGGGAATTGATGGATCAGATCAGGCAGGACAGTGCAAAGCAGAGTGCAGGACTATACAGGAAACTCAAGAGACAGATAGCTCAAAACAAGCAGAACAGTCATTGTGAATGTATTTAACTTCCTTTGGTAACCAAATCTCTGAACCAAATTTTATACAAAAGGAAAGGCATTTTCAAGAAATTAGTGTAGCCAGTGTGTGTGTGTGTGTGTGTGTGTGTGTGTGTGTGTGTTTGTGTGTGTGGTGTGCGTTGTGTGTGAGTGAAACCACATGTGTGCCTGTGTGGGATGATCAGACTACTTGAGGCAATGCTTTAGATTGCAGCTTAGTGAGGGCTAGAGGAAGATGAGGATCATTGGCTGAGTGATGTACGCATTGTGTGTTAAATATGCATGCACAGCAAAGTGTGTGCATGTGTTTTTCAGAAATAGCGCAAGATGAAAAAAGGGAGGAAGAGCAAGGGAGAGCAGTACAGAATCATGCAGCAGTGGGCTTTTACACATGATTAGCGCACATGCAATGCACATACAGGGCTTGTACCATCTCAACATAAAAACACGCATTCAACACTAGAAATACACAAGTTTAGACACAGAAACACACTTCTGTCCTGACTGGTTTGAGGCTATCAGTGATATGAAGCTTTTGGGATAACATGCAGGGCAGCACAAATAGATGATTTAAAGATTAGGTGATCAAAATGATACCATATCATAGCCACTTCAAGCCAAACCAGTCCAGTCTAGATCAGCATAGACAGCAGACACGTCACCACCACGTTGCCCCTCAGCACTCTTCCAAAGTGAGCCTTTAAATATTTCACCTCTCACTGATTAAGCTCAGGACTGAGCAGAGGGGAGCATCGCAGATCTTTGACCAGTGCTTTTAGGAAAGTGAAGGACATTATACTATATTACCCAGCAGGCACCAGGTGGTGGCGGTGCAGAGGACACCATGGCAACGCCATGAAAATGCCATGGCAACACCATAGCAACTGTGGCCTTATTTGCTCGCTGGTGGTGTGGTACAGCCCAGACTTGCTACAGTGGCATGGTCGTCAGATACACACTTCAGTCACATCAGTAATAGTAACATTATTCATTAATTATTTCATCAATCAATTAATTGATCATCATCATCAACAATCAGTCAAAAGGAGCAAGAACACAGTATCTACTGGTCTCTGTTTTTTGCTAAGTGAGAGACAGACAGAGGAATGAGCTGATTTAAAAATGAAGTGATCAAAGGAAAAAAGCAAAGGTCAATGGATGGGTTAATTAACAAAGAGATGTGATCACCACATGAGAAACCTTTAAAAGAGGAGAGGTGGAGAATGTTCATAGCTTGTTAATGGAAACCAGGAGAGAGAACTGCAGAGGAGAGCAGGAGAAAGCAAAAGAGACAGCAGACTGTGTGAGAGAAACATACTGATGTGTAAAAGCAGCGAGTGTCAAAAAGTTATGCTAGGTAGTTCGAGAGGAGTGACAGACTGATAGCTATAGTAGATACAGATGAATAGAGAGTTTAGACTTTTACTTGTCTTTTTTGTCACAGGCACTAATGTCTTCACAGTCATATAGGAGGAATCGAAATTCAAAAATGATTTCAGTGTCTAGAATCGCTACAAAGCTAAAACATTTAAAACTATTTCATCTAACACTTCCTCCAAATATACCAAACTTAACTAATATATATATATACCTGTATGTATATATATGTATATATTTATTTGTACATATATATTTCTTTATAGATAAATGATAGAATTCAAAGGATGATTGAATACAATAAAATATCTCAGTTAAATCACAGTATAACATGGTACATTCTCAAAAACATAGTATATTTTAATATATTCTTTTTTCTCAGCATAAAATAAAATAAATAAAACAAAATAAGCCAGAGGGTTTTTTAGAGTCACTTCTGTTCATGCAGTCACAGACTTAAGTATTAGCGCCTCAATAGAAATCAATAATGCTCAATGACATACCAGGTTTAAGCCCTGTTGATTGGTTGAAAATTACTGTGTTCTACTACACAGGAAGCAGTCAAACTGTTGCCGTGGTTTCCACTGTCGGAGTGCAGAGTAGAGCGAGCTTACTACTTCACTGAAAAGTGGCTGCCCTGGGTCCTAAGCATTTGCTACAATTGAACTACACAACCCTCCCACCACAAATCTTTGAGATTTCATTCCGCTAAACATGCAATGATTCTGGGGCTTTCCAAAGGATGGGAAACGGCAAAAAGCATTTCTCTAAAAACAAAGACAGATTGTTTTAAAAATTGCCCCACGCAGACCTTGAAAAAAAAAGCAATTCATGTGCAGATAAAAGATACAGTCTGCCTTCATTGAAAGGCAAAAGAGTTAAAAGAGAAATTGAGAAGGTCAACTAACCCTTCGATCTGTGACGACATGCACAAACACAACGCACAGTCCCTCACATAGCAGGTCAATGCCCCCACCCCACCCCTCCTTCTAGCCAGTATCAACAGCATCCAAAAAGTTACAAAGTCTAAAAGTAGATGTTCTTTTGCTACATCATGTCAAAGCTACATTCAACTACAATAGAAGAAGAGCTGGGCTGTGGCTGGTCTTAGTGTGAGAAATGAGGTGGACATGTTGACCTTATGAAAATGGAGAGTGTATGCGTTGCAATGTTGGCAACATTGGCACAGTTTACACAGTAGATGGCTTTTGGCACAGCACACAGACGGTACAATGCTACAGTGGACTACTCTCTCTTGAACACACAGCGTTTTGTATTCATATTGGTCAGCCAGAGCCAGGTGCAGTGGACTTTCACTCATTTATTACAAACAAATCTGACCAAATTAGAGAAAGCCTATCCCACCTATGAGAGAATCACTGAAGATGTGGAACATCTGACTCTGGCTGAAACAAATGATCTCATTTTAAACTAGAGGAAAAACAATTACAATGTCTCAGATGCAAACAGATGTGCCATTGCATCTCTGTCACATTGAAAGTGGGAATATTGCTCAAAGTCAAACAGTCATCTGGTAATCTTGATAACAGGAGTTATTACTGACTGCATCCAGTGAAGTCTTAGCTAGTATGTGCACCTCAAATTAGAACTCAAAACATTCACAGTATGTCGTTCAGTCTTATTTGCCATAAGGAAATAGCCAAAGTACAAGATCATTTCCTCAGCACAAGTATCCGTGGTACTTTGTTATTTGAACCTTGGTTACAGTGAATTTTATTGTACATAAAAGCAACATGAGTTAACATGAAATGTTTTCCACATATTAGCAAAATATGTTACCTGTGGATTGTGCAGTTACAACTGTGGCACGCATGTCTAAAAAAATACAATGCAGAATTGTGCTTCATATAATCCACCATTAAGAAACTCTGCCAAGGTACAGTATAGTAGTGAAACACAATAATATCCTAAGAGAGCTTTTACAATGCGATGCACTTGGTTTCAATTCCCATTACCTCCTCTGAATAAATCCTGGCTGGCCACTTTCATAAAAATAATAAAGTTCATAGCTGCGCGCCCCTTGCTCTGCATCGTGTAGCCACAATTATTAAACTCACCAGAAGCCTTTTGCACAATTGTCTCCAAAGCTTATTTGAATATTATGCAGCCATCTAGTGCCAATTACAGATATTGCACCAATCATCCCCTTGATCCACTCACATGACGGTGAATTATGCATTGTTCGCATGTGGAAAGAAAAGATGGGGCTTCATCAATGAAAACAAATTACTTGAAAACCAATCTTGCTGAAAAGCTCTTGAGTGGAAATTTGGCGCTGCTATTGAATCATTCCCACTTCCAACACTAGCCACATCCAGCCTCCTCTTTATTAAAACACTAACACAGTGAGAGAAATATATTGATAGAATAAAAAAGAGGGAATGGGGAGAAAAGTCTGAGTAAGAAAGAAAAGAAAAGACAGACATAAAAGAAAATCTGCTACATGTCTTTTTTGTTCTCGTTATTATTTCTCTTTTAAAGTTCTGTTTGTTGTTCAAATACTCGACTGTGTTCGAGCTCTGGTTGGACCAGAGGTGACATGACAAACTCCAACAGGGAGGAGAAGTGGTTTCTGTTCAATCTGATTGGTTAAAAGGGTTTCTAGTAAAACATGACATCACGTGGATGGTCCTGGGGTAGAGCTAGATGGGTCTGATGGTGTCATGAGGTCACTGTGGGCAAATAAATAGCACTGTCCTCACTGCCCAGTGAAAGGTGATCAGGCAGACAGAGTGCATGGGAGAGCTGACTGCATTGCTTTTCATATCAACTGATTTACAAAAGGGAAGAAGAGGGGGCAGTCTCTCCAACACCAAGAAGCAGTCCACCAATCCAGTTCAAAAGCCAACAGCCAATGAGGACAGGGAGCCAGAGTCTACTGACCAAACACTGGTCTCTTTTGGGAGAGAGTGGGTCTCTCCACATCCCACCGAGGTGTGTTCTCAAAGCCAGAGGGAGGGAGACGTTTTGAGCATACATCAGTGTGTGTGTGAGTTTGTCTGTGTGTGCGCGCACGCGTGCATGTGTGTGTACAAATATGACATCATTACTCACAGGTTGGCGACTACTCTTATCCATAGTTGTGACTTGGGGAGGGGAGGAGAACCGAAGATGACATCACAAAGCTCAATTCTGAGCGGAGAAGAAGTTCAGGAGCTGCTGTCCCCGGTGATGCAGCCTCGCCTTCGCTCTCGTCGTCATGGGAACCATCCAAACGGATGTAGCTCACCCTGGTGTGGCGTCTCACTGTCGCCCTCACTAGAACGTGTACGATGGAGCAGGTGGCGGTAGTGTTGCTCTCACACAGAGTAGTGCTAGCAGTAGAACTACTGTCCATGTTTGCTCCTGCGTTGATGGCTGCTAATTGATTGCCTATGGTCACCAAGGCAGCCATATCTCTGGTGTCATCCCTGGCTCCAGCTGCCATGGCACCACGGTTCTCAATAGCAGTGGTGCTCGCTCCCACGTCTCCCTCTCTCCTCTCCCCCTGTCATACCTCGCTCTCTAGGCTGGAGAAGTGGGCCGACCCTCGCCGTGAGCACAGGCTCTTGGCTTTTAGTGGCAGATGGGGAGAGTAGAACCTCCGTGGCTGTGGCACCGAGCGCAGTCTCTGGTACTGGAGTTTGGCACTGGCTGAAGCCTGAGCCTGGCCCTGGCCTGCCATCCCTACCCCTGCTGGTGGTGAGACAGAGGATGAGGAGGGCGGAGGCGGGAGGGGCATTGGGAGGGAGGTGGGAGACATGGATGGCTGCTGGGGTGGCGACGGTGAGGGCTGTGGCGGATGGTCTGTGGGCTGTGTGCTGAGGCTGAGGTTAGATTGGCTGCCTGATTTGGCCTGACTGGGATCTGGTTTTGGGGGCAGAGGCTTGGGGCGAGAACCCCCGCTGAAGCTGTGGCAGTGGGGGAGAAGCTCTTCCTGGCTATGGGAAAGCGCTGTGGCTGCTCTCTTGGAGTGGGAGGTGTGCGAGCGACTGTGGGGATGTGGGTAAGGATGGGGTTGGGGGTAAAGGCTACAGGAACACATGGTGGCCCGTCCTGCTTCTTCCCCTCTGTCCCTTGCTCGCCCTTTGCTCTTCCCCCCTCCACTCTTCCACTTTTTCTCTCCCTTCACAGGGATCTTGTCCATAGACCAGTATCTTCTAGGAGGAGGAAAGGCTGCGGGCGGTGGCGGCCACTGAGAGTTGAGCCCTCCACTACCTCCCCCTGATCCCCAACCTACTCCTGGCCCTGAACCCCAGAAATCAGCACCAATCCATCCCTCTGCCCGAGTTCCTAGTAAGGAATCATCCCGACTATTGATACTGCCCCCTTTCTCTCTGGAGGGGTAGGTGCCAAAGAACCATCCTCCCCCGCCTATGCCCCCTATTCCACTGCTGCTTCCCCCTGCACCTCCTTCCCAGTATCTTTCAAAACGGCCAAACTCCCCTGACGAGCCCTCATCTGAATAACTGTCCTCTGCCCTGGCTCTGTCCCTCTCTGACTCAGACACGGCACCCCTACCTGCTCTCCTTCCCCTCTCCTCCACCCGCTCCCTAGCTCTATCCCTCTCTTCCTCCTCATCATCGTCATCATCGTCATCATCATCTTCATCATCCTCAGAGTCCCACTCATGGAAGGACAGCCCTTCTCTCGTCTGTGCTTTCTCTTTTTCATAATGCATTAACAAAGGGCGCCGTTCTCCTAGTCTGGAACTGTCCTCTCTGTCCATCCCTCCACTTCTTCTCCTCTTGGAGGATGGAAGGAGTGGGTGGAGGGACGTTGGAGGAGTATTAGAATCATCTCCTCTTCCATTTACCCAAAATTTGACTGATGCAGGGAGTTTATTGAGGTTAGGGTAGCGCTTATTCGGGGTGGGATGTCTGGAATGAGAGCGTGAGGATTTGGGACGCCTCTCCCTGCTTCTGCTGCTGTCTTCCTGTTCCCTGTCATTCCCCTCGTCTCCTCCTTCTCTCCTACTTCTCTCCCTCTCTCCTTCCCATGAATCCCGCCCCTTCTCCCCAAACGTGCTTCGATACTGGGCAGAGAAGGAAGAGTAGTCTTGGATTCCTCCTTCCCTCTCTCCCTCTGCATCTCCTTCCCTCTCCGGCTCTACATCTCCCTCCTCTGGCTCTGAGCGTCTTCCCCCAGTTGATTTCTTCCTTTTCTTTGTCTTCAATGCCTTCTTCTTCTTCTTTTTCACCTTTCGCCGCTTTCTCTCTCTCTCTCGCTCTCTTTCCCTTTCTTCTCTCTTTTTCCTCTTTTTGTTCTTTTTCTTTTTCTTCTTCTCTTTCTCCTTTTCTTTTCTCCTCTTCTTTTCCCTTTTTTGCCTCTCAGTATCTCCACCTGCTCCACTCCTTTCTCTCTCACTCCAGCTTGCCCACCACTCTTGGAGCTGAGACAGTTGGCTACCCCCTCTCTCCCTCTCTCGTTCCCTTTCTCTGTCACCCCAAGATGTGCGTGGTTTCCTTGGGGGTATGGGGGGTGGCAGCCGCCCGTGGCTAAGGGAACGAGGCCGGATGATTGAGCGTTCCCTTTCCCTCCCCCTGCCGAGGAGGAGGCTTGACTCTTCTGTTAGCTCTTCGTCGTCATCATCATCCTCCCCATCTATTCCTCCAGTCCTGTCTCGTGTGCTCCTGGAGGAGCTGTATGAGTAGGTGGGAGAGGTGGAGCGAGAAGACGAGGCAGATGAGGACGTGGATGTGGATGAGGTGGTCGACGAAGAGGACGAGGACGTGTAGTGCAAGGACGCAGAGGGAGAGGGAGGGGTGTAAGAGGGGCTGAGGGGTACTGGCACAGGAAGTGAGAGTGGGGGAGAGAGGGGGCGTGCCCTCCTCCCTCCTCCCTCCCTCACTCCATCTCGTGCTCCCCCCCTCCGCCCCAGGGGGAGAATGTTCTCGTACAGTGGCCCTCCAGGCTCTTTGGGCTTCTTGGGCCTGCGCTTCCTCCAGAAGGATGAAGGAAGAGGGGGAGAGGGGTGTGGCAGTGGGGGTGTAGGAGGCAGAGGGGCCTGACTCTTAGAAGGCAGTCTGGGAGTGCCCAGAGGTTTAACGGCCCCTTTCCCCTGACTTCCGCTGCCACCTCCCACCACCCTCTTCCCCACCCCGTGGTCCATGCCTTTCTCTGAGTAGAAGGCCACACTGGCTGGAGGGGGCTGGGGGTGGCCCCTAGGCATAGTCTTGGGGGTCTGGGACCCTGCCTGCTGCTCCATGCAGGGCCCCAGTCCCTCAGGGTCAATGGGACCATAGTATCTTTTATAACCATCAAGCCCCCCACCCCCTCCAGCAGTTGAAGCCCAATTTGGTGGGACTTTCTGAGCAAAGGGTCCCATGTCAGTGATGGCCCCCCGTACAGCCATTGGGTTCGTGGCTGTAGCAGATTTGGGCAGTCTCCAGCGATCCACCACAGCCAGTCTACGGTCTGGCCGGGGCAGGAAGGTGGAGCAAGGCAGGGGTGCACCAGCAATGGGCGTGCTGGAGGGACCCAATGCTGTTCCAGAATGCACCACGGTGGGAGGAGAGCCCGGTAGAGGTGTTTTGTAAACGGGCTGTGGTTGCTGCTGTTGCGGTGGTTGCTGCTGTTGCGCCATGGCAATGGCTGGGTTGGTCATAGACGTTGAGACAACATGTGGCTGGGATGGAACTGTAACCATTGCAGTGTGGTGATGAGTGGGCAAAGATTTAGCTCCACCCGGTGCCGTTTCATCCTCAAAACTACAGCAGCTATACATTCCCTGATAAGAAGAGAAGCACAGAGTCAGTTAGAGTTTATTTGCAGAGTAACATGAAATAAAACAGAATAAACAGTACTTCTTAAAATGAAAATCGAAATTAATTAGATGTTGCTTTGGAGATAAATGTGCAGTAATACACTGGCAAAGCAGACTGCAGATATCATGTGACACATGTACAAAAGACATTGTATTACTGAATGTACATGAGAGATTAAGAGATGCAGAGAGAAAATGGGGAGTGGACGAGTTTGGACATCAGAGAACAGCAATCCAAACAAGTTCCAGTATTCAAAAGAAATGCAAGATTGCTTTTTTCCAGATAAACATTCATTCCTATTTATAGTACAGTAGTGCATTGTTTGGTTAATGAAATTGCATGCATAAATGCATACATTATGACCACAGTTGTGAAAAAGGATAAATTATTATCAGTAGAACCACAACAATCACTAGCATATGGTGTGGGCTGGTTCTGTCAAGGTCACTGTCAAAGGAACAGGATATCCAGGGTGTGAGCGGAATTGAATTTCAATTAATCTCCCGAATTGACTGAGTGGAATTGAATTGACCCCAGACCTCACACTTTCTAACACTCACACTCCGTAACAGATAAGGGCACACGCGGGCAGGAACACACATGCTTACACATGTGTGTATGTATGGTTACATGCACAGCATTTCAGTTTCGAATCATGTTGTCCTGTTATGGTGTAGCGCAGTTTCAGTGTACTAAATTGTAGGACCACAATGTGGTTGTTACAAAATTAAGTTTTAATGTGGAAAAAGTTAAATCATAAACAGTGGAAATGTGGATATACGCTAAAACGCTGTCTACGAAACAGAAAGGCATTCAGTGTGCTAGTGTAGAAAAACACTTCACACACACAGACAAAAACACTTACCCTGCTGATTGCCAGGAGAAAGTCCAATTTGCCAGAACTGGTGGCCATGCAGTGGCGCAGCTTCCAGTAGACTAAATGTTCCCAGGCAAACACCAGCAGACTGAGGCCCATAGCCACCAGCAGCATGTAGAAGACCCCGGCCATGTTGTCAATATCCAGTTTACTGCTCATCACTTCAATTTTGTCATTATGGCAGATACCTGACAGCCAAAGGCGCTCCAGCATCTCAATCTCATCTGGAAAGGGGACCAGTGGGAGTGGGGTGGGGTTGGGGTTGGGGTGGGGGGAAGGCAAGGATGAGGAAGAGGGCAAGGAAAATGGATGAGGTTAAAAGGGGGCAAAAGTAGAGAGTAAAGTAAGACAGGACATGACGAGCCATTAAGGTGTATAGGTAGATAGGTAGGTAGATAGATAGATAGATAGATAGATAGATAGATAGATAGATAGATAGATAGATAGATAGATAGATAGATAGATAGATAGATAGATAGATAGATAGATAGATAGATAGATAGATAGATAGATAGATAGATAGATAGATAGTGACAGGGAACACACAGGCAGACAGAAGGCTAATAATAACCACTAAGGTACAGGTCTACAGTACTGTGTGCTGTTTGCCCATTATCCAAGGTGACTCCTCAAGGTCAAAGGTCAGTAATACAAAAAGCGGCACTGTGTCCAAATTAACAAAGAGAAAGGAGACTGAAATAGAGAGAGAGAGTCCAAAACAATGAAGTAGCACTGAGAAGTAAAATGGCACCGACAACCTAATCTCAACATTGTAACCCAGAGTAAATGAGGAGAGGGGCAGAAAGGGAGACCAGGATCCACGGTGCTATGGTTGGATAGGTTGAAAAAGCATGGAAGAGAGAGAGAGAGGTAATGAGAGAGTTGGGAAGAATATTTTACAACGAGAGAGAGGCAGCGGCATTCTTTCTCTGACCACGGACGCATCAGGGGAAATGAGACAGACACAGAGACAGAGAGAGTTAGAGGGAGCTGGAACAAGGGAAGCAGAGATGGAGGATGAGAGGCAGAGATTGTGTCATTATGACAAACAGCAGGAACACTCCTCAGCTTGAAGAGGATGAGAGGAGAGAAAAAGAGGGAAAAATGTGAAGAGAGAGAGGAACTGATAGGAAGGGATAGAGACAGAGGCACAGGGAGGAGATCATAATCATTTAATTGTGCTGGAGGGATGGTCAGAATCTCTATCAAGGTGGTAAGCTCTTGGGAATTCGAGATTCCCATCTGTTAACCTACCAGGAACCAGGCAAGACCACTTTAACCACCACTCTGCTTTTTCATTTATGATCTCACTGGCCTAATGAATCCAAGCGGCCCTGCTAAACCTGTGACTGGCTGCGAGGTTTCTAAGCATCGTAATGGACAGCCAGAGGATGCAGCGTATGATTTATGATGGAATTAAAAAGGTGTATTCTCCAACAGAACTCATTATGAGAGCTTTCTGTTACACTAATTGCAATGGCATGAGGAGCAGCAGTGCAATAACCATGTCTGAAGGTTGCATTTTACTCCATATAACAGTCCCTGCACCATTTCAGGTCAAACCGCTAAAGCAGGGTTTAACACCTGACAAGTCACGCATCCACTTGCAACACTACGCTGCTCTGCAAAAACTCAAGCTCTAGCTTTTCATTTGTGCCATCATTAGCCGTGCTTCCATAGCTTAGATGAAGCCGACTCAGTCATCTGTGTGATCTGGCTAATGTGTCTCCTGTAGAACATCATTAGCCAATCAGCCGTGGCCTCAAGCTACAGCAACAGATGGACACAGCGCTACTGCAGCCCACTGGCAGACTCAGGTAACAACTCCCTGTCTCAGATTCATTGATACACACAAGACGTACATTTCAAGACACAAGGGTCTGTTTTTAACTCCGGAGTATATCCCCATTGAAGAGGATTTATCGGTGTCATTGACCTTCAGTAGCAGCTGTGTGTCCAAACAGATGCCTGATGTGAAAACAGCAAGTGTCTTAGTGAAGGGTACAGATAAACAGGTAGTCTCATGTCTGTCCTCCTCTTCACAAGCCCTAGTCGAATCCGTTCTCTAAGCTCTGAGTCTCATCTCCTCGCTTTCCTGCCATTTGACTTCCAGTGATTCATCTTGTGCTTCCTCATCTCTCTCTTCTACAATCTGACTCTTTCTTACAACGCCTGTTTCTTTCCTCCCTTAGACCTTTGTGATGGCAGTTGTCTCTACCTCTCAGTCGCAGCCAGCTCAGGCCTGCCAAATCTGACAGGTGTGTCAAATCCACACTCCACCTCTGTCGTTTCTGGCAGGTCAGGTCAGGTGGAGCTGGCACGCTGCACACACAGAGCTGGCATACACCACAAAGACATTATTTAATAAAGGAGGCTGTATTTGTGTGTCTTCATGTGTTGCAAGTGTAAATGTGCAAGTGCCTGCGCGCATGTTTTGCATTTTGCAGCGTGCCAGATGCGGCGTGATGCCAGACATGTCCAGAGACGCTGAGCTCCACAGTTGTTGCGCAGTAAACCATGACCCGTACAACCCTGTGCTTTTATCACAACATGACAAACCTCTCGGCATTCATTGCAAGATTTCTGAAAAAACACCCTGCCAGCCAAGAGCTGCAAACCCAGCTTCTCACATTTTTTTAATATCTACTCACTGAATAATATATTCTTGGAATCAAAATCCTGATACTATGCAAAAAATAGAAGTGGATCTGATAAGTGGGAATAAGGAAATCTTGCTACTCAGCAGTTTTTATCAGGAACCAAGTTGTATTGAGATCAATGGACCATCTCTTAAATCTGTGGTATGAATCACCAGAGGCAGCAACAAGGAGAACAATACACTCACAGGGTTGACAAAGTGGCGGACTTCTCTAGTGCCCCTCTATTCTCTAATGCAGTTGTAAAATGATATGGCTCAACACGGTACGTGGTACGATAATGATGTAACACTGTGACATGATTTAGCCCAGCTGATGGTATGAAGCAGAGTCCTTGAGCCGCAGGGCGATTGTTGAGATGCATCCTTTAAGGGCACGGTGAATGTGAACCCCCCAGGCCCACCCCCCTCCCGCCACATCCAAACAACCTAATCCTCTTCCTTAGTAATCCACTCCAATAATGCCTGCCTACAACTAGAACCCTCAGCATTCAGCACCACCCTGTAACTAGATCCATCCAGCATACACAGCTGATGTTAAAGGTTTTTGCTACACAGAACTGAAGCAAGGACAAGGGCATATGGCAAGTACTAAAAGAAACAACAGACACAGCATGTCAAGGCTGTCCGTGCTCTATGTTTTTCTTGTACACACACATCCTATCACAGGTCCAACAATTCAGCTCTAGACGCCAGTCTTATTTAATAGATCTTGGCACCAAATTGGCATTATCAGTGTGTAAGCAGCTAAAGTGTGTGCGTGCCAGAAACAGCTAAAGGGCTTTGTCCGCCACGCCATAAGCAAAGCTGATTTAAAAAACGAGGAAAAGCCAAACAAGCAGCATCCAATTGAGACAATAAATGCGTGTGGCGGACTGCGTAAAATGACAATCAAGCATTAGTGTACTGACAACTATTGCTAAAAACAGACTCTTTGTCAAACAAGGAACCGTCCTCCCATGGATTAATCATAGACACGTGTGTGCAGCAGACAAACAGCATACTAATAACGAGCTATCAATTATTCAATTATCAGATCTGTTTTTCTATATTTCATTTTGGTTCATTGCACCCTCCCGTATCGCACATTCAAGCTATTTTCAGGTGTTTTTCTTTGGTTATTTTTTTTTTCTCACACTTCCTCGCACTCCGTGTCAGTCTCAGCTAATCTGTAATGAGTGTAAATCTGTCACTGCACAAGTTGTGATGATCCTTTTTTACAACATTGACTCACACAAGTAAATCCTTTTTTTTTCTTTTACAAGCCCAAGCAGGAAAAAGGAAAAGCGAGTGAAAGTCAGACAGATTGAGAGGAGTGAAAACGGGGGGGAGCGGCATCTCCACTTTCACCAACAGAATCAACTATTTTCTGCAATTCTTGAAATGAACAAATGATATTCCTCATGCTCCCATCTCCCCTTTTATTTCCCTTTCTCTCTTGTAGCCAGTAAAGAGACCCACAAAAGCTCTTTACCGTCACCATTCAGCCCTCTCCTACACACCATTATTCCCTCTGTCACAGTCAAAACACCTTACAGCCATCACTCTCCTCGCACCTTACATTCCCCATCCTCTACTCAACGTCCTCTCATTCATCTACCCCCTGTGTCCTCCATCCACCCCCCACCCTCGTGCTACTCTTGTCGCTCGTTTCTCTATCCTGTCATTTTACCCCTAACCTTCCCTTTGCCCCTCGATTGTCCTAATTATTTTCCTCTCTTCCCTCCCCTCCTCACAGTTCTTACCATCTCCCACCAGCTGCAGCAGGGCCAGGTCAAGAGGACGTTTCCAGCGTGAGTTTTTGTGCAGGGCGATACCGTAGCCTGTGGTGGCAAAAACCTTCCCCGAGCCTATGGTCATCACCTTGGTAAAAGGACGATGTGTAAAAGTTAAAAAAAAATGACCATGGGATAAATATATACGGTATGTTAAATCTTGTGTATGAGCAAAAATACCTTGTCGGTTAGTCCTCACCTTACAACCTTCGTCCTTCCTGGCCATATAGTTCAATACTGCAGCATCATAAATAAAAGCATCCAGTTTCCTGTAAAGGGATCAAGGGAGAATTCATTCATCATTTAATGGGAGAGAGGGAGACGAGGGATGAAGAGACTGGCAGAGGCAGAGGAGAACATACAAAGGTGGAGCTCTGTACCTGGGAAGACAGTTGGGGTGCAAAAATATACAGCAGACAGGCGCACAGAATGATAGAGAGGGCATGAAAAGTTAAATCATAACAAGAAAATGGAGGAAGGGTGGAATAGTAAAGCAGGCTTGGCGGAAAGAGTGAAAACACAAGGAGAATAAAATAAGGCAGAGATCAGGGAGAGATGTGTGAGTAAGAGGGAGCGGGAAGGTGGTGGAGGAGGCAGAGGGGAGGAGGAGGATGGGGATTTATACGGTGCGAAGAGCGCAGTGACAGGGAGAGAGAGAGAGAGGGGGGAAAGATTTACACACTTCAGGGGGAAAAGACATGGGATAGAGCCAGAGAGTGATGAGGATTATAAAGTTTAAATACAGAAACACCAAGAAAGCACACTGGGTAGGGGAAAGAATGGACCAAAAAAGAGAAAGACAAAAGAAGAAAATGGTAAGATAAGAGCGCAGATGAGGAGTGACAGGAAGGGAAAGATAAGCACTATGGAAAAGAAAAAGACAGCGAGAGAAAAGCAAAAGTTTGCGCATGTTAACACTGAGTTATAATTGTGGTGTCAAGGCAATGGGGAGGGGGAAATGATGACAGAGGCTTAGGATAAAGTAAACTGGGATTATCCAACACATGACGGGTGATAGAGATTCTACTAGAAACTGAAGAGGGAAATGCTGCTTGGGGGTGGGTGGGTGGGAGAGAGAGAGAGAGAGAGAGAGAGAGAGGGAAGAGAGAGAGGGAAGAGAGAGAGAATGTAAAGGTGAGAGAATCTGTGCAATAAAGCAGGAAGTGTGACAAAATATGTGAAGTGATAGTCAGAGTTGAAAAGAATGACACTGTGTATGATGGACTGCTAGTGCGAGAGTGAGAACATTAAAAAAAAAAAATCACAAAGAAGAATGGCAGCAGGTATGGCTCCACCAAAAACAAAATTATATAATAATTATTCACTGGAATGATGGAAATACACAAAGTTTTGTAAAAAAAAAGGACTTTGACGTGAGACTGTACCGTCGATTGATATAAAGAAATTAACTTAATTAAAATCAACCTCCTGTAGACAAGAAACAGGTGTAGTAAGTTGAACTTTAACAGTAACATTATGTTCTGTGATAAGATACAGTCCCTCCCAAGTAGCCACTGAATATATTTTGTGACGAGACTGCATTGCCAACCAATGTCCAGACCTGATTGTAATTGAGCCTGTTGTCAGCGTTTTTAGTTTCATCCTGTTTCATCAGGAGACAGAAGCAAAAAAACCTTCTATTGACCATTTAGTGGCACTACATTTACTTGAACTTTATCTGAATGACAGTAGATGGGGATTTGGTAGGATAAATATAACAATTCAGTAGCCAGTGCCATTATTCAATTGTTTATTGAATTGTGAGGCCTAATCATGACAAGCCTACATCGTCATTTATTTTATAAGTGAACTTTCAGCGCTTTGTGCAGTGACCTAAAATCATTCAAAGAATCCTGATTGTTGTTGCAAGGCAATACATTGAGCTGACAGATTTTTGTTTTGCTTAAATCTATCCATTTACTATATAATACTACTATGTTATGCGATCATCTTGATTGCTGTATAGTGTCTTGTAGGCCTATTTGGGCAGAAAGACTTTATATCTCAAGCAAACAGCAATATAGTTTTATATTTGTCTGAGGAAAGTTTGAACAATTTTAACAACTTTCTTAATTTGATAAACAATTATTTGCAAAGCATGCTTGAATAGCAACTCAGCTACCGGAAAATAAAAAGCAAGATGTGGAGAGGGACAAAGATCTGGCAGGATATATATAAATGTGAGGGAATGAACAAAGTCATGTTGTAGCAGACAGACCCGGTCTTGAGGTTCAATATGGCGTCCTCCACCCCTCTCTGGTTGTATTTGCCCATGTACTGGTGCATGTCCGGGTAGTTGGAGCGGATGTTTTTTTCTGTGCTCCCATTGGGCACCGTGCCAAACTTCAGAGGTGGGTACTGCTCCTCAGGATGCTGAAACTAGCGGAGCAAAGGGAGGCGAGGGAGTGAGACGGAAGGGGCATGAGACACACCAGGCTGTGCACCAATCTGTCTGACCTATTTCTGTCCACTTTCCAGGCTAACTTATAACACTCTGTGCACAGTCAAATCTTTGAAAAGAGAGCAGTCTGTGGACTTAAAGTAGTATTTAGACCTGTCTTTTAAGTATTCAAGAACTGTGGTAATTGAGTTATGTTAAATGAGATTTTATTCATTTCTAAATTCCTGTGCTTTAATCAATTTAACATTCAAATGCACAGGATTTGGCTCACTCTAAGACTTTAATTCTCCTCCTGCTTCCCCTACTTAATCAGTATTCAGGCAATGAGGTACCTTCTTGTCCGAGAGGCCTGACACTGTGTCAATGTACTCCTCCTGGATCATGAAGGCAGCCAGGTTAGCAGTGTAGGAGGCCAGAAAGATGACAGCAAAGAAGGCCCAAATCAGCACCATGATCTTGCTGGTAGTTCCTCGAGGGTTCTCCACTGGCACAGAGTTGTTGAAGACAATAGCCCACAAAAGCCATACAGACTTTCCTATAGTGAAAGTAGACCCACCAGCCTCTGGCCAACATCATGACAGGTGACAAGAGAGAGAAAAAGAAAAGGGTGTTTGAGCATAATGAGTGGTTGTAGCATTAACTTTTCTCTAGACAGCAATCCAGCCAGCACAGCACAATAGTGTATTCAGTAGCATCTGACTGCAGATGAACCAGCAGATTCAAATTAAACTTCCCCGAATGATCTCTAAAATGGGTATACTATATATGAAAATACCTAGCAGGCTTTTTGACACCAAAGCTCATAAGGCGGTGACTATACATTTCGAGGATGGCAGCTTTCAATTCAGCTGCTACGTGATCTTACAAATAATTAAACCGCATGGTACAAATCACCATTTAAAGGGCTCAAACACTCCTGCCTTTATACGACAGGAGTAAAAGAGGAACGAAGGAGAGAGATGAGAGTGAATGAGAGGGATATATGGGAGGATGACAGAGAGGTAAAATTATGTAGAGCACAGCAATCATGCAGTAAAAGAGGCGAGTCGGGTTGGGTATTGGACCGAGGCATCAGGCATACTGAATATCACAGGGGTACAAACTATGCTGTTGAATAATAAATGGCTGCTTCAATATCGAGAATACTTGGATGCAGCTCAACATACTGTAGGTATAATTTCACTTCACCACACTCATAGCAAGGATTCAGGGCAACACATTCAAAATGTCCAACGGTACATTTTGAACGTGACAAATGACCAATGACAGCAAGACAATAAATTCAATACAAGCAAAATAGCTCATTATTGTACTAAAAAATTATTTCGACTGAAAATTTTAAACCACATCCTAGAAGTGAGTTCAATTTTGTCTGCGCCCATCACAATAACTACGTTTGGTTGTCCCAGAAATTACGGAATAAATGATATTATTGTCATTTTAAGACCATGTCATGCCACAGATATGATGATAATACTGTACCACCAGCATAACAGTGCACGTACACTCTTTTCAAAGAGCAATGAACGTACTTCTTCTGAATTTTCAGACATGGGTAATTGGATTGTGAAAAATCGGGGGGTAAGCACCATAGCCACCCCTTGTCTTGTGTGACACGTTATCTTCACTTCACCTTGTTCACTGTTGCTGGTGCTGTGCGTGTGAGTGTGTAGCAGCTGACTGAGCCCCACCAGAACAGGACAGAAGCAGAATGACCAGAGATGACAATAAAACGTGTCTTAGCATAGTTTTTTTCTGTTCATTTGGCTGTGAAAAAACGCTTATGCACTGCAACCAAGTCTCAGAATCGCAGGGGAACCCCTGCTGTTTATTTTGGCACCATGTTGGCTAAAATGTTGGTCAAATTCTTATGTCTGAAAAATTATCGAGATCATGTCCAAACATTGTAAGTCGACAAAGTAATTATCGTGACAGGCCTGTTTGTTCATTTGACTCATGCAGCAATAGCGATGGACTGCACATATCAGACCAAGAGAAACAGACAGCTTAGACCCATCACTCACTCTTGCCAGTTTGAAGGCTGCGGTTGTAGCCCACAGGGCTGAAGAACTCAAAAATGAAGACAGTCACAGCCACCACGGTCAGGCACATGACGAACATCATCACCCACACCGCTGGGCTGTAGGGCTCTTTGAAGGGAAACAACAGAAGATTTAAATGAACACTCAACACAAAGGTTCTACTAAACAATTTTTCACTGCATTATTAAAATATTATCATCATCATTATTATTATTATTGTTGTTATTATTATTATTACTATCGATAAAGACAAGAAGTTTCATAAAACTGCCTCATCATGTACTATTTAAACAGAGATGAGCCTTGAATGCAGTGAAAACAGAAACCACTGTAGCAAACATATTCTCCAGAAGTCCATAAACAATGTTTCTCTTTTTTACAATCATCTCAATGCAGTCTATTGGCCAATAACAATGTTCTCCTACTGAAGCATAGAGTCTGCTGACAGAGTGAAACTATAAGTTAGGAAGGCAGGAGCAGCTAAGAAAAAGTAACAGCTAATCTAGATGTAAGGACCAGCAGCCAAAGGCTGGGGCTTTTTATGCAAACTCAACACTTTACAATTTGATTAGATTCTGTACATCAGCTAGCAGCCTCACATAAACAGAGTCTCTTACCTAAGAAAGCGGATGGTGATACGGTTCCGTTGCTGCGAGAGACCATTACACTGATTCCCGTCTCCACAAAAGGGACAGAGAAATCCACAACCTCTGACCTCTCCTCATTGATAGTCAGTGAGCCAATGGCCATGTCCGCTCGCTTGTATACCACCTAAAGGGGACAAGAATCAGTGGTAAGAGAGAAGTCTAATTATGGGTGATTCCTGTAGCGGTTACAGCTGGACAAAGTCAATCTTTTACAGTCCACAAAAGGTTTGTTTCCAGGTGAGATAGTGACATTTCTTCACTCTGACCCTTTGTGCATCCTCAAATGTGCCTGCATGAGAAAGGCCAAGGATTCAGTTCGATACAAATACGGAACACATGTCTCTTGTGCATCTCTTTAGCATACAAAATGAGTTAAGGCCCGTCTCCTCCCTGCCACCATCTAGAAAAACCTGAAAACCGCTGTGTCTGCTGATTGTACAAGTGAAATGTTAATCTACATTAGACATGGCACATCCGCTCTTCAGAGCAAATCAGCAGAAAAATGAAGCGAAGCGGAAAGCAAAGCACCCTCCCCTCAACTCTGCCAAGTCTCTGGATTACCTGATCAAAGAATGGAAGGCTTTGGTACATCTGATCAAAAGACAGACATTAGTTTGAGAAAACAAAATTCGCTTGGCCTTTTGCATGTGAAAATAGATTCGACAGACAGCTCTGGCCTGGGCTCAAGTTATAAATGATAGAGCAGGAGAGCACAGTGGAAGTGTTTTGGAACCTGTGACAACTGGCGTTTGGCAAGTTCCCTCTGGAACAAAGATAGAAACAGCAGGGCGCTTCAATGAAACAGCAGCACCCGTATCGATCTCAGTATGTGTGTGCGCATGTGTGCATGCTTGGCTGTTTGTGTGTCTGTTTTTTATTTTTCTGCCAGCATCTCTGTGTCTTTCTTGATAGTAGATCATGAACCTCAGTGAGTATTTCCAAGAAAATATCAAGGACTAATCACAGCTAGCTAGGGGGTGTCGGATGTGTTTGTGTGTACACGGATGCGTCTCTGCAGATAAACATAGCATAAGGAAGTGTTTGCAGGAGACTGTGTGTTCGCCACCTATGTTAGCATTTTGTGTAACTGTGGGGTTTTTTTGCCCTCTATTATAGTGTACGTTTCTGTCTCTACATTTGTGTGTGTGTGTGTGTGTGTGTGTGTGTGTGTGTGTGTGTAATAAATGACAGCTGTCTGATTGCTGGCAGTAGTTAAGTGGCCATAACTCTCACAGCGATTGATGTGACACATAGCGTTTAACTGGTCACCCAGGACGCAGGAGCACAGGCTGAGGAAATGCTACTGTGCGGCTTGTTGGCTAAAAAAGCAACACAAAATATGCAAAGGCACAAATATAAACTCACACCATTCACACATACGCAAGTGACACGGGACCGACATTGAGAACACATTGTTCACAAAGGCAGACAGGCAGAACCACAGGCACCAACACACACACACACACACACACACACAAAAGACTTGCCTCTCCGATCATGCCGTTCCAAACACCATCAATCTTCTTCCCATGTTTCCCATTGGTCACTAAGTAAAGGTCATAGGTGAAGCCAACAATCTTGGCCAATCTCTTAAGGATGTCAATGCAGAAACCCTTGCAACACTGCTTCATGGGAGCCACGCCCTCATGGATGGCGCTGCAAAAGAGTCACAGAGAAGACAAAAATAACTTTAAAAAAATATACTGAAATAATAATAATAATAAACTATATATAAAGCACTTTTCTTAACAGTGTAACAGTCAAGGTTAACAATTCAAGGCAGATAAAATAAGAATAAAGCTGAAGAACATGAGCACAGAGAAAGTAAAGACAATAAAATGAATAAGATCAAATTAATAGGTAGAAATATAATAAATAAAAACATATGTCAAACATTATGCCTTTGAGAAGGCGTTTTGACAACAGTCAGTGTTGTCGTAGCTCAGTAGGCAGGGACTTCCCTAGTGTGGGGGCTCTAATGGCAAAAGCCCGATCACCGTTTGTCACATACCGTGACCAGGGAGTAACCAGCAGGGCTCCATCCACAGATCGTAATGGTCAAGAGGGCACATACCAGGCCAATAAATCAGAAATGTATTTAGGAGCAAGGCCGTTTGAGGCCTTAAAAGTAAGCAATAAAATTTTAAAATCAATTTAGAATTTAACAGGGAGCCAAAGTAGGGAGGCGAGCACAGGGGTGATGTGATCGTGCCTCTGTAATGAGTGGGCCGGTAACGATATGTACCAACTGGAGATGGCGGAGGGAGCCCTGGCTGATACTCGAGTTAAGTGCATTGCAATAATCAAGCTGAGAATAGATAACAGCATGTACTTTTGGTATTAGTTCATCAACAATTGATAAAAATGACCTAATTTCAGAGATTATCTTGAGCTGGAAGAAACATGATTGAACAAAATGTTTGACTTGATCATCAAAACAGAGGTTAACATCAAATATTACTCCTACATTCTTAGCAGCCTGTGTTATATCATTTATCTATAAACTCCCAAAGAGCTGATGGAATTTGGGACATCCAGGATTTGATATCAGACAGGCAAGTTTAGGCTGTTAGGATTTGAAGGTTTTAACGGCATGTATAACTGAGTGTCGTCTGCATAAAAATGATAAAACACATCATGATTGTAAATAACCTGGCCAAGTGGCAGCGTCTATTAGACGGAGGAAAACAGACGAAAATGGTTACAGTGAAGGAATATTGTGTCCAAGCCCTTAGTGGCAGGTTTGATCGACCAGTGTAGGATAGGTGCTGTCATCCCTTCAGAAGCTGATGAACCATAAAGCTCCACTGTGGTCATATCTGATTCCAGACCCCTGAGTCATTCCACTGATCCTCTGAGGAGCAGTCTGTTATTGATTATGGTCAGGGAGCGAAGAGACCACAGTTTTGATAGGTGATTGATGTCTCCTCAATTGGACAGCATCAGGAGAGGTTAGGAACTCCATTTATTACAGTGGTAAACAAAGCGGAGAGGCTACTATTCTTTTTCTTTGTTTCCTCATTGTTATTTCCTTTCATTACCACTTAGTGTTGTGTTGTAGTTTTGGGTTAAACATCACCACAGGGACCATAACACCAAATCCTAAATAAAACAAACCTAAAACTAATGAAAAAAAATTTTGAGGGCGCTCAAACCTGGCATTAAGGGGTCGTCTGCAGGGCACTGAGTCACGGATGCAGGTCCCGGATGCAGGATCTGCCAGCTCCACGATGACAAATGGCCTTTCCTCCAGCGTGACAACACGCAGGTGCTGGGCATCATCAGGTGGTTTAAGGAATGGCCCATAGCGTGACCAGGCTGGGTACCGAAGCCTCAGCACACCGTTCTCCCACCAGCCTACCTGAGGGAACAGACAAAAGGAACATTAGAAAGAGGTGGAGTACAAGCCCACACATTTCTAGTTCTTTTTAATGGACACCACCTTTTTTTTTCTCAGAATGATAGACACATCCAGGTAATTTAAACCCTACTGAACCCAGTAAATATCAAAAAGACACAAGTCAACTCACGTCCGCCTTGTATGAAGATATAGTAGATAAGTTGAATGTACTTGGTATTTTAGTAAAAATGCATTATTTCTATATCATATTACATTATACTATTTCTATTGAAATTTGTTCCTGATCTGAGACAGGACCACTATAAAAATAAGTTATGTTCAGTTTTTGTGTTTTTCACCTGTCATGCTTTGATGATTGTGTTACACTGACACTGTGTTGTTGCATTTAACATTCCCTACATTGACTGCTGTTGCAAGCCAAATTGCCCCTCTGGGATATTATAAAGCTTCACTTTACTCTAGTTTGATTTATTTTATGTCTTTTTTTTAAAGTATTATTTCCAGGACCCATGCTGGATGGAATCTGAGCATGTGTCTTTATTTCAGATCTTCTGTGTTGTTGCTGACGTTGATTTCTAAATGTTTCAATAGATGTGTTGCGTATGTTTATCAAATCAAATAAAACAAAGGTGCCCAAGATTTCCCCACAGAGACAGTATTCATGTCGTAATTTTGAAAACAGGGACCTGCGGTTTACCAGCCAGTGAGAATCTGTGTCCGGCTATTAGTAATCCCATCATCGAAGCTGTATGGGAAGAGATAATGTGTCTTTCTAACATCTGGAAATAACTAGGTGTCAGTGGGGAAGTAACTACACTGTATAGTAATGTGGGTATCTTGCCAGTAAGGGATTAGCTAGAATTCTAAATTCAATAACTAATAACTACACCACAGTCATTAATCTGTGCTACATTTCTGGTGGTCGACTTGTTAGCTGTTTTATATGAAAGTTAAAGGAAAGGCTTGATATCAACTTTATATCCACGCATCCAGTAGAAACATTGGTCCAAAATGTAAAGCTTGGCAGAGCACTGGGAGGTGTGTGGAGGCGGTTTGTATGGGAAAACATAAGGGTCAAAAGTATTGTAGCTGCTGTGTATCACCGTAGCTGCATGTGTGAAAACATTTTGTATTAATACATTCAAATACATGAATGTACAAAAACGTTTTGATCAAATGAATTGAAATGTCTGATTGTGTAAAAAATATCTGTGCAAATAGATTCCATTTTTGAATCAATAAGGAGATCTGTAGTTGTGCATGACATCCTGTGAACAAATTGCACAAACAATCCAACATTTACAGCTACAAGTCAAATTTCCAAGTACAAATCAAACCTAGGAGAACATGTACTTTTGTCCCACATTTAACGAAAGGCTTTCTAGAAGTTTTTTCCTGCAGTCTGCGAAGAGGTAGATCGCTGCTGCCCAGACACTTAAATAAGATCATTTATCAATAAAATGAGATAAATACACTAACAATACAGCTTTACCTTGCCATCAGACAGTCCTTTCCAGAGGGGAACTGAATAGATTTGATTTGTGGCAGTAAACTTGGGATTCGTACATACAATTGAGTTGTGTGTGAACATTTTTCACCCACGAAAAGATCGATATGTAACTGCAAGCTTTCTGATGCTTTTATATAAATGTTTTATTCTAACTGCATAGGGAAGTCATGCAAAATGTAATTGTACCTGCAGAGCTGAGGTGTAACTGCAAACATTTGTGCAAATCTTCTTTGAGCACTCATACATTGGAAATTATTTGTGTAAATCTATTTCGTTTGTTCACAAAATGTCATGCACAGGGAAGCATATCTGTGCTCCCAGAGTCCTATGTACCCAAGGTCTTATGTCTCCAGGGCCCTGTGCTCCCTGGGCCTTATGTTACCAGAGGCCTGTGTTCCCTAGTTCCTATGTACCCAGGGCCTAATTGTTCCTGGTTCCTATGCTCCAGGGCCTTATGTTCCCAGGTTCCTATGCTCCCTGAGTCTTATGCTCCCAAGGCCTTATGCTCCCTGGTTCCTATGTTCAAATTGTCCTACATTCCCTGGGTCTTGTGTTCCCAGAGCCCTATGTTCCCTTGAGCCTACCATTGTGACATTTTGTTTTGAGATTTCTGTCGTTTTACATTAAGAGGAGATGGGAGACGTGAAGTGTGTCTGTGTTATATTAAGGGAATATGAATTTGAGAACATAGGACCCTGGGAACGTAATGACAAAACAGCCAAATCATAATTTCGTACCTGTTTTCCAGCAGCAGGTTGTGTCTTTAAGTATATTGTTGTGATCCCAGAACTGTTAGCCTAATTGCCAGGAAAGTTAAAAGGTTTGTCTGACTGGGACAAAACTAGTACAACACAATATTTCCGCAGATTGTGCACCTGCCGCGGCACGAGACCATTGGCTATGTTTACAATTAAGATATCTTCCAGTTAACAAAATAGTGCGGAGAAAAGGGGCCCAGCGCTAACGCTGTTATCGCCCCAAGCTAAAACTCCAGGCAAAAGTATCAAATTTGACGAAAACAGCTTAGGAAATTGCGTTTTTTACTGCCCTGCTATGGTTTGCGCAGGGATCTCTGTGACCGAATCACTCACTATCATACAGAGGAGTGCAAAGGTTTGCCAATTCAACTAAAGAACAGATAATTAATTTTTATATATAAGCATTAAGTGGGTTTTTTTTTTTTTTAATATTGTGCTTTATTAATTTGCCACTTTAATTTTCATCTGTAAGTGGGCACGCTTCAACACAGTACCTACTGCATAATGTAAAATGAAACTTGGGAAAGCTGCTGAATAAAGCTATAAAATCAGCCATAAAATCAGAGCAGACTTTTCATGTTAAGGAGCCACTCTAAATTAAATTCAAAATAACTGTTCAATAATTAGAATATAAAAAGCCTATTTTGTTTTGCAATGACAACAATGTTGTAGCCTGAAACCTTTACATTGTCCCACATGGACGGGGAAAACACAACATTATTAACACCTATACAAGATAATACATTCCCATACAAATGTCCAGCATAAACGCTGCATTAGGCTGCTTCATTTTGACCTCCCTTGAGTGGCACAGACGGGGAAAAATGAATGGCACAATATTATATCACAAACTATTGCCACAAAATGACTATAGAGTTGAATGATCTCTATAGCGACAGTCTCAATAAAATCTGAGTATGATAAGCTTCATAAAAGGTTGTATTTACTGCAGGGCTATGGTTCTGGATTTCCCTAAATTGTACGGGGTTTTATAGAGGTTATTGTGCTCACTCACTCTTTTTTAGAACACCAGGCTATGAATATTCATTGTTGTGTGGGTTGGGAGCAATTACCTGACACATTTCTGCATATGCAAAGGCTACACTGATTGATAGGGTTACAGTGGTTATCCAGATAAATTTGTACTATTCATTTACTATATTGTCAAATCAGACATTGAACAAAATAATAATAATTTACATATAATGGCTTTGAGTAGGATAAAAGCAAGTAAGACAGATTCATGCTTGCACAAACAGTGGGCTGCACTGAGTGGTCTATGGTGACATTGGTGTTTCTGTGGCAAGGAGAAATCCACATTTCTCATCTCTTGACCATTGAATTGGTTTGATTTAAGAATTCTTATGTGACAATCTGTGGCGAAAATGCATTTTTCGACGTGTTTACACATTGAAAAGGCGCATGTGCAGAGGGCATACCCATGGCTACAGATGTCATTTCAAGTATGATTTTTAAAATCTGTTTGCGAATGATGCTGTGAGACCACATTGTTGTGTGTCCACTGTTGACCTGAAAATGTCTGTCAAGCATCCCTTTGGCTGTATCATTGTTTTCCCCTTCTCTTTGCATTGTTTATATGCACTCTGGATGTGCTGGATGCTGGTGCCTGGCATATTCAGACTTTTGAAAGCAGCAAAAGGCAGAACTATGCCCAGGAAGGATTTCTTTTTTTTTTTTAGGGGGCAGCATCATCAGATCTTGGCATGATCACCTGATAAAAGCCACTTCTAAGTGTCATGACACATATGACTGAGGTAACATATAAAGAGTGTGCTTTCACACTGTATCTTCAAACACACACACACACGAAAATACATAAAGATATAGTTTACACACACACACACACACACACACACATATATATATATATATATATATATATATATATGTAGAGAGAGAGAGAGAGAGAGAGAGAGAGAGAGAGAGAGAGAGAGAGAGAGAGAGAGAGAGATATTTGCAAGTGCTTAAGCAGGCCAGTAGAGTAAAGTAAAGTTTGGCAGCTTCGTGCTCACTGTCTGTCTGTGTAATGCAAGCGCTGGCACAGAGAAGAGGAGGAGGTGGCAACAATGACAGTATTTCGACTGCACTTCGACCGCAGCTCTGCAACAGACATTCAATCAAAACACACTCGGGGAACAGACAGGAAACAGATAGAGCTTACAGGCGAACACACTAGTTTGTATCAGGCAAATACTCGGAGAAGCGCACACACACACGTCAGAAAAAGAACAGCCAAAAAAATACCACTTCAGACTTTTCACATAACAAAAAGTTTGAAGACTGGTGACCACTTTAAAGTAAAACATTATACTTTAGTGGCTGTGAGTGGCTTCAATAAATGTTCATCCAATTCTAGTCATATCCTGTAACATGTAGCTCTGTGAGCTGTACATCTGTAGCAGAAACAAGCCATGCTAATGCTGGACAACCTTCAGTACTAGTCTGCAGTGTTTCAGTAAGCTAAGCTGGGTGCTCCCGGGCTCTAGGTAATGGTGCAGTCATTGTAAAGAGAACATTAAATATTCAGGCAGAGCCAACAGCGTGGATATGCATAATAGGCAGATACAGGCGTCTTATCCTCATTGTGGGAGTGCGTATGTGTGTATGTGTGCGCAATAGGGTTTATGCAAGGAGGGTGTAAGCATATGTGTGCAGGCATACAGTATGTGCCCTCATTTGTGTGCGCTCACATGTGGATGTCTGTGTGTAAGTTCTAAGCATGTGTGTGTATGTGGGCAGGTTTCGTACCCTGGGTTTGCACAGAGTCGAAGGACCAGCGTAGGAGCTTCTAATTGAAAGGGATTTGAGGGATATGGCAGGAGTCAGCATGTTACGACACGCTGAGACTGGACTCTGGTGGGCTGTTAAAACCAGCAGGAGGCTGAGAACCACCAATGTCTGTATTTGTGCTTATATATGGCTGCGTGTGTGTGTGTGTGTGTGTGTGTGTGTGTGTGTGTGTGTAAGCTTGTGTGGGTGCATCTGTATTTGTGTTTGTATTTGTGTGGTGTTTATGATTATGTGCAGTTGCAGAGTTTGTGTTCTGAGAGTGCTGTGTGTCTTTATGCATGTACAGTGCAGAGATGAGGTGCTGGTGTGTGGTTGAGAAAATGAGCATCGCTCTCTCTTCTGACACTGACAAGGGTAAAATCCCGGCGTATTAAAGGGAAAACATCTCCAACAGGTGACAAGGCTTCGTATTAAGGATTTCTGAACAAACCACAGCTTTATAGAATATGCATGACATGCCAGGGGTACTGGTGCTTGGTAGACGCGCATGCAGTTATGTAGACAAGACACTCAAACACACACAACAATGGTGAGTCTGCAACCAGATGGTAATGACACCCAGAAATCTTCAGCACTATTTAAATCTGCATTTCATTTTACAGTACAGGACATGAAAACACAGGCTGCAAATAAGAACAAATCCCCAATGACGTGTCATATCAGTATCAGTACATTGTTGTCTGCAAAACAAAGAATGAAATGTATGTGTAGATGCAAATGACTGCAAGACAGCAACTATTGATTATTTTAATTAGCAATTAAAGGACAGGGGACAAGATGGGGAATAAAATCCACGGTGTAGAAATATACTACAAAATTCAGCCAAAGCTGCGTGAAGCCCCAGCAGTCAGAGTTAGTCAAATCAAGTGGGTATCTTCAAAAATGTTTTTTTTTTTTTGTACAAAATTCCCTCTTCGTGTTTAAGTCCCTCTGCTGCATCTCAGCGAGTAAACTCTCTTGGGAATCACTAAGAGAGGGTTTTACACTAAAGAGACTTTAGTTGCTTGAAAGATCACTTCTTGATTTGGATAACTCAGACTGCAGGAGCCTGATATTAGCTTCATCTCAACTTGAAAAAGCATTTTTGCACAAAACTGGGATGTTGTCCTGCATCTCTCACTATGGAATTGCACCATGAGCATATTGCTTCACAACAAGAAGACAGGGGAACCAACATGCCATTAAAGTTACATGTGGGCATTTACATATTGTTTTAGAACAAACATGAAAACATGAGAAAAGCATGATTAAAAAAAAATGGATCCATCACAATTAGAGATTAGACATGGTGGCGTCCTCACATTGCTGGTTTTATAATCTCAAGTCAACAAATCATTCAAAATAATTATCAGTTGTCAAAATTGTGACGACTTGATTTCTGTCAATTGACTAATAATTTCAGCGCCATAAATGTGTGTGTGGTTTACTTGTGGTATTGTCTGAGTGTGCTTTAGCCAGAAAAACACAGAGATACCAAGAGACAGCAGAAACTGAAAGAGCATGGTTGGAGCACATAAAGCACGGTCAAATGGTCAGCAGCCAACTTCCTCAGACACCAACAGCTATGGTGAACCCTACATGAAAATGAACCCATGTGACCAGACTGTCCTCACTGTCAGGCTTATATTCTTATTTCAAATGCCAATACAGCACAGATTTGCTCCTGTAACTCACATGGAGAGATTAAAACTCAAGCATGCTGCTCCAATCAGCACCAAACCTGCTCCAGATTTCATTGCTTTTGTCCTTGCAGTTTCTCATGAATCCCGTGATTCAAACAGTTTATGAAGACGACAAACTAACATATAATCAAGTGTGTCATGTGACTCAACAGAAAGCATGCGCCTTTCTCCTCTGAAGTGAGAACACATGATTGACCATATGCTACATGAAGAACTGATGTCATGTCCTTACATCTTCCCATCCGCGTCCAGGTGTCCAGGAAATTACATCCAGGAAGGGGTTGGCGAGGTAACCATCACCGTTGAAGGAGTAATCTCGACCACCAAGCGTGATGTTGCTGAAATACCTGCATGGCGATGGAGGGCGACAAAGGGAGAGACAGCAGACAGTAAGTTAAGACAGAAAACACATTTATTAGTAAATGATGTAATTGTTTTCTTGGAGGAGATGAGAAAATAGAAATCAGAGGGCTGGTTTTGATGCAACAGTAAGCCTGCCCTATTCTCTTTCCATTTGAAACTAAGTAACAGCGCCTCTATGGTGACAGTGAGGGCTTGTCTGTTAATCAAATCTACAGACAAATGATCAGACACACAGAATTGTCAGGACCTTTGAAGTCAAACAACTGCTGCTCTCTGCATCAGCTGAAAGCTCTATAGTTTGTCTGATAATCACACAGGACAGACGCTCTGATTGTCTCCGCATGTCATCTTGTTGGCTTCAAAACACAAAATCTGAAAGCTTTTTTTGTACATGACAGAAAGCCTCATATGGAACAGCTGCTTGTAGTTACAGACAGTGAACAGCAGGTAGCAGTGCTAAAAAATGGAAATTAAAACATCTTCCCCTTCTGTGCTTGGACATCGTTTATAAACAAAGAAGGAAGAATCCATTAATCATTGCCACACTGTTTGTGCTGTGCTTCATAAAAAATAATGCAAATGAACTAGTTGACTACATGTTTGGCTCATTTTATACTGACCAAACATGGAGCAGTCTCTCTATTCAATATCATGTGTGGTGCATATGTGGATCAAGAATGACTGGCGTTAAAAATGAACCAAGATGATAACAAGAACCACTTGGGCTACCTGTTAGAGTGTGCTGCTGCCTGTTTGCACAGCCTATGAGGAATATATTAAAGCTGGCTCATTAATATACATGAGACATGGTCCGCTTGCTACAGATGCTGGGGTAATTTTGCCAACTCACAACTACACGCACCAACAACATCTATTTTGCATGGATGATAGCCAGCTCCAAATTCAGATATCCCCTCTGTGCCTGCTCTCTGACACTGAATCTACCAACTCCACCCATATACCTCCTAGCTCATTCTGGCGCTGAACCAACTCATTTCATAGAATACTGTATCCTATCTCCATTCCCTTTTTTTTTATTCTTTTTCTTCCTTTTTCACATATTTTGTCTGCTCACATTCTCCCTTTAGAGCATTCCTCTTTCTTCTTATCTCCCTCTCACCTCATCCTGCCCCGCAGTCTCTGGGTCTGATTGGCATCCGTCATGCAGTTGGTGACAAAATTTGGCCCACCCGTGGTTCCGTAATCCTTGCGCATCGCCACTGCCCCATGAGTCAGCACAGACACACCCCGAGCAATCCTCCGACGCGGTTCGTCCCTCCAGCCCTGGGGCCGCACGGCAAACAGAGCCCGGGGCAGGCTCTCCATGCCCAAACCTGAGAGAGCTGGCCCCACAGCAAACCACATGTGCGAGGCTCCGGCCTGACCAGCGGCCCAGGCAGCTCGGAAGACCACCTCAGCCTCCTCCTGGGAGCAGTACAGCAAACGTACCTGGAGGACAGCAGGAAGGCAGGGAGGGAACAGGGACGAGGGGAGACACACACACACATACACGCTAGTGAGATAAGGAGGGGACAGGGGAGACGTGGAGAGAGACAGAGGGTGGAGGAGTAAGGGAAGAAAGATAGAGCTGGAGCAGAGGTGCACCTGCATGGGAGGGGGGGAAGATTGGATAGAAAAGGCCATATCAAGAAGAAACAAGGATGCTGAGGGAGGTAAGAGGAGAAATAGCTGTAAGCTGATGTGATATGGTTCATGGGAGTCGGGAAGCAGACAGTCCAAAAAAGGTAAGACTGCATGGCTGCATGTTATGTGTGCTAACCAGGAAGTGCAGGAGGCAATGGGGGTCAGTGTTTAATGAGCTTGGGCCTGATGAAACAAGTTATAGTTATGAATAATGAAAACAGTAAAGTAAAACAAGAAAGGGGAAATAAAACAACTGTAAGTTGTAGAGCAGAGAAATAGAGAGATAGATGTGGGGAAGCAAGGGGGGGGTGGGGGTGGTTATAGACCAAACACACCTGAGGGAAAACAAGGGGGAGAGGTTAAACTCTGACATGTGTTATTAAAAGCAGGGTGGAGAAAAGACCTGGGGACAACAGGACATGGAGGGGGTAAAATGAGCGGATGGAGGGAAGTAATCAGAGATGGGAAGAAATAGTCACTCCTTGGAGAACGGAAAGGAGGAGGGGGGATGGCGGAGAAAAGCAAAAGCAAAGGATGACATATTTTGGTGAAATCAGGGCCTGGAGAGATAAAAGATATTTGCAAAAGAAGGGGTGGGATGATGGAGTAAGGCTGGGGAGAAAAAGAGAAGAAAACATTAAAGACAGAGAAATTCAACATGCAAAGGCAGCAGTGACAGTGGATGAGCTCTCTGCCGCATGTGCTGAGCTAAGGAGGGGTGAGGAGGGGGAGTGGGGTAGACATTGACCAAAGAGGGCTTTAAGGGGTTAGAGGGGAAATGGAGAGAGAAGGAAGGGATCGACAAGAGGAAGATGGGGCTGAGCTGAGCTGAGCTGAGCTGAGCGGAAAGACGGAAAAGGGAGGGGTTTAAATGCTGACAAATACCCAAGAAGAAAGAAAGTGTAAGAGCATTTAAAAATAAAAGAAGTGCATAAAAATGACAGAGTGAAGAAAAGAGACAAAGGGGAATCGAAGGACAAAGGAAGAAGACGACTCTTTCATGGGAGGGTGACGGGTGGGAGGGAGGGGGTCAGTGAAACAGACTGAAGGCACATTTTGAGAATTGCGCCTTCATTGAATTTTGAACTGTAATGGCTTGGCAAAACAATCCTGCCTGTATGCCAATAAACCTCCAGTGAATTAGGCAGGGAATGAGAGTGACAGGGGAGGAGGTGGAAGCAGGAAAGGAGGGAGAAAGAGGGCGACAGACAGAGAGGGAGGCTGAATTAAGGAGGGAAGGAGAGAATCAGAGTTATAAACAGACACACACAGTATCTAACGATGTGAAATGGAGAAAGAAAGGACCATACAACAGAGAGAGAGAGAGCAGAAGAAATACTGACAAGGTAGAAGCTGGAAGAGGAATGGAAGAAAATATAGACAGTGAGAGACTTGAGTAGAAATTGACCCAGAGACCAGCATCACTACAGTGTAGAGGACTCTACCATATATGTGGCAGAGAGAGAGAGAGAGCATGTAATGCAAATATACACAGCATCACAAAGCATTTAAAAGCATTTATTGGCCCTGCAGTAGAGAAAAGCTAAAAGAAAGGGGGGGGGTTTGTTGTGAAAAGCAAGAGGGTTAAAAAGCAAGCACTGTGTATAGGCACCCCACTGCAGGCAGTATGTAATATTAACAGTGACAATAGCAGAGCAGAGTCTAAGGAATCCAATACACATGAACACACTCACAGACACAAACACACACAGTCACGCACACACGCAGAGCTGCAGTGACCATGCTGGGACATTAGCGATGACATTGAGACCCAGACTAAACCAAGCCAGCGGAGAGCAGAGTCTGTGGTTGGGAAGACATGCAGCAAGAGGGCTGAATGAATGGACTGAAGGAATGAAAGATGACCATACAGAGATGGAGGTGAACAGGAGAGCAGCAGAGGAGAGTGAGCTTGTCTCCAGGCAAAGAAACACAGGAGGGGAGGCAGACGTGGAAGGAGGGTGTATAGTAAGCATAAGAACACAGAGATGAGTGAGAAATTGAACAGGGGGATCATGGGGTCAAATAGGAGGTTTAAGGGAGGATGACGGGGGGGCAAAAGATGAAGGAAGTGTGGAGGAGCGTGGAGGGAAAAAAAAGTGGAGCAAGGGAAGTGAGAGTGGAAATTTGGAAGAAGTTAGAAAAGAAAAGGAGGCACAAGCAAACCAGTGGGGTAAGAGAGGGAGCAGGCATACAGTATGAAGGAATGAAACAAACCAGAGGTACAAGCCAAAACCACAAGTCACTCTAGTCATTAATCAGTGAATCAATGTGCATTAGAAATGTAGAGCGACTTTCTGTTACACTATCAAAACATCAAATAAAAGATAAATGCTGTTAACAACTATATATATATACACTCAATATAGATATATATACTGTATATGTGTATGTATATATATATATATGTAGACAGAGAGAGAGAAGGAAATTTAAATGAAGTTAATTAAAGATCGTGATTAGTTAGAGATATTAAGAAGAAAGGGAGAATTATGTCTGGATCAAAATGGAATCATGAATTAGAGGTGAAGTTCGGTACAAAAAATCTACAGAGGTGAGTGTTCTCCTTCCTCAACAAGCAGTGGTCGATTAGTGGGTCACTACTACACTACTAACTCACAATGTGCAGCCAAACATTGTTCAAACCCACAGAACTTTCTCTTTTAAATGCTAGTGGAGATCCCAGAGTTTCTAATGATACCGACTAAGTCAAGACAAATTTTGCAGGAATGTGTATAGAATAATGCACAAGACGTCTGAATGTCAGACATCGTAATGCTGCAGCCATGAATATTTCACTCTGTAAACATCGTTTACACTATCTACAGTGAAGAGCTGGAACAAGCTGATGCAGAATATATACTCTATGCGAGACTGTCAGACAGTTTGGGAAAACAGTTTCTTTCCAACCTTAAAATCAGTTAAGTGGAAACAAGGGGAAAACTGTATGTTAAGTGGTTCAGTTCCTTAACACTTTGCAAGCAAATCTTCACACAATGCCACAGGACAACCAGCCAGCAAATCAGATTGACTCATGGTTTTATTTTGTACTGTTGAACTCTTTGTGCCTTGGCAGATGGGAGGGGAAGAGAAGAACAGAGGGATAGAGGAGAGAGGGGAGAGAGAGATGTGGAGGGACAGAGGGAGAGACGAAGAAGGAAGGAAAAAGCTGGGAAGCCACCTGTCAGAGAGGGGGCCCCCAATGATACTCGCAGCACTTCCTCCCCTTTCCTCCCCCTTTTCCCCCCTCCCTCCCCCCTGTCTCACCTGCGCCTCGTTCTCCTTCAGCAGCCTGCGCGTGCGTGCCCCCCCAGGGTCGTCGGTCACGTTCAGGATCACCACACTCTTCTTCTCCCAGCCGATGAACGAGCCGTCCGTCAGGCCCTCCACCACAGATAGGAAGTCCTGGTAGCCATGGTGACGCGTGGACACCACGGAAAAGGCTGTCCAGTCATACTCCTCCAGCACCTCAAAGATGACCTCTAATTGGAGGGCAGTAGAGGAGCTGAACTGGAGAAAGATGGAACCTGATTCCTGATTTAGGGAAGAGAGCAGCAGATTTGGTTTAAAATCTCACTGTAAAAATCATCCTCTGTAGTTGTACTGTATCTACAATACAGCTACAATGCAGTGGGTAAGCAACAGACAGCATTTTCACTACAAAGAACTACAACTCTCCGGACTGCCCCATCTTAATGCACAACATTGAGGCATCAAGGGGCTTGAAGTTTTTATGGAGCAGCAGCACTCGTGCAGCCGCAGGACTAAAACAGCTAGGATTGTTGCACAAATTCTCCTGTGACATCCAGAAGGGAGTGTTTCTGAAAAGTCTGTTCAGGGGATGGGAGGGGATGAGGACTAGACGAGGGTACATCTTCAAAGGAAGTTCATCAAAGTGCTACAATTTAATTCCTCAAGAGTAAATGGTTAAAACAGTTATTTGTAAGCACAAATGCAATGCTTTCTGTTACTTTTTCTCCCCCGTTTGGTGGTGTAAACCATGCGACACTTATTTCTCTGTTGCATACATACTCACACCCAAATGTACAGTACACACTCTCTCTCTCTCTCTTTCACTCTCACTCTCACTCTCTCTCACTCTCTCTCTCTGTCTCATTCACTCATACACACACCCACGTCTGCTCATTGCCTTCCTCCAAGGAACATCAGAGGCAGAGCGACAGCCCCAGTTGGTGCCATTTACAGATCAAACACTGCAGAGTTTCAGCAGATCGGCGACCCTGACCTTCAACTTCCCCTCCGTCCCACCGGCACTTCCCCAAACCTTTTCTTCACAGAGAGGATGCGCGACATTGTGACATTGATAGTTGTTATGGCAGTATAAGAAGCTCTTCCTTTATACTATATTCCTAATGCTGCCTACCCATTCTGCTTCAGTATACAGCACACACCTAATTAACACTGGTCCTCTTGCCAGTTCTCACATTTGGAGCTATGCAATCACACGTCTGGGACATCTGCCCTCTTGAGTCCATTTCACACATGTACCGCAACTTATCTTGGCATTGTGAGCTGTATGTGAAAATGTAAATATCCAAATCAGTTGGACTGGACCTTAACTGACTTTGCCCTGCCAGCACCCTAGTGCACAGCCCCGTAATGTCCAGTTGAGACTTGCGTGATACTCAAGCTCTACTCAAACACCACCCCTCGCCTAAAATCAGAGTATTTGCAGTAGGTGAGAATACATGTGACACGGGCAATCTCCTGTTGTGTGCTACATGTGTGAAAGGGCAACTCCAGACAATGTGTGGACTCCCCTGACGTCCAGAGTACATATGAGAAAACAACTGTGTATTCCTCTGATTCTTGTTTCTCTGTCTCGCACACATCACCCACCCGCACCCGCGCACACACACACACACACACACACACACACACACACACATACACACACAAGCTGCAAGCACTTCCGCTCCACTCTCCCTCCCCTACCCCCACCTCCCTCCTCCTACCTGTGGCATCCTCCCCAGCCCCGCTCCCCCTCCTACAGCCACTATGGGCAGTCCTGTTTGCGCGGAGACAAACTCCAGCATGGGGGCCAAAGGACCCCAGGCAGTGCGAGGGGGCCTCTCCTCTTCATAGACCAGACCCTGCAGGGGCCGCGCCGCCAACAGCTCACACAGCTGGGACAGCACCGTCTTAGGACTACTGTCATTCACCTGGGAGATGATGGAAGGAATGAAGAAAGAGGAAAGAAGAGAGAGCAATAAAGACAGAGACAAATAGAGTTGGCCAACTAGAGCAGTGAGTCTTCACTTTATGTTATTCATATGGAAAGTGTCTGTAATACGCATGACAAGTCTCGCTAACAACACAGGCTGTGGTCAAAGAGCAGACGTCAGACGTCCACTCATTCAGCAGGGCCCACACAACGACAGCAGAGCGCTGCCCATTCAGCTCAAATAATGGGAGTGAGTATGAGTAATGGATGGTCATTGTCATCCCCTTCCTTCAAGTAAGGTTGAATGAGCAGTGGGCAGAGGAGACAGAGTCCAACCTGTAGCCAGATGACGTTAGCAGAGCCCCACTGGGTGACCACGCTCTCCCCCAGGGAGCCGTATACCCGGCCAAAGCCAGGGTAGAGCACCCTTCCCCCAGGCCCCGCCACCGCCGCTTCTGCCTGCACTGTAGCACCGGCGTGGATCACGGCAATGTTGAAGTTCATCATGGCCCCTGCATCACGCTCCCGCGGGCTGGGCCGGAGCAGGAGGTGGGGGGAGGCGTCCACCAGACCTGCCCACTCTGCCAGGACCAATAGGAGAGAGAGAGTAGGTATGGCGACCATGGCAACCTGCCGAGGGGGGGAGGCAGATATATATCGCACTAAGAGAGGGTGCCTGAAAGAAAGAGAGATAGCAAGAAGTAGAAGAAGGTGAAGAAGAAAAAGAAGCAAGAGAAGAGGAGATTAAGTTAGACTCAGGTGGGTTTTTTTCTATAGTGTCCAGTACAGAGGACATCAAATCAAATCAAGGAGGTGTAGATGGAGAGTGAGAAAGAGAAAAAGACAGAAACTGATCAGAGATTGCATACAGGCAAGACGGAGTAATGAATTCTGAATCCAATCACGAGGTAATAAAACTTAGCTTTGGCTGGAGAAAATACTGGACAAGAAGTATGAAATGCAGAGGGGGGGGCAAAAAACAAAAGAGGGGAGAGAGAGAGCAAGCAAGACAGAGAGAAGATGAAATGGGCGCTATTTAGGCTGCAGGCTGAGAAGGAACAATATGAGGAAAAATAGAAACTGGCCGTTAGGGGGAAGGAGGGTGAAAGGGAGAGAGAGTTAATAGCAGACAGAGACAAAGATGGGGGCGGAGGTGGTTATTGTGCTGCATGAATGATAACAACAATTAAGATCACTGTAAACACGCTCGCCCTCACACAGCCGAATCCATGCGCAGACACGTGCATGCAAGTGTTTGACTACACACACACACACAAGATAAATGCATGGCTCCACTATGCCCGTAGAGCAGCTTAATGATAGAGAGATACGCGGGTTAATGCAGTGCGCACAAACATATACGCACACACGCGCACAAACAACCACACGAAAAGATAATGACTACCTGGGAGATAGCAGGGTTAATATGCGAGCGCACACACACACAAAAACACAGCACATCATTTTCAATTTACTTCTGGTGCCAACTGCCCTCCCTCCTTTTCTCCATTTCCTTCTCACTTTCTCCCTGCTCCATCTCGTGCTCTGTCTTTTCATATTCCCCATCTCTTCTCCCAATTTTCATGGCTTCAGGTACCAAACACAATTGCATTGATTAACAGGGGCCTGCTGACATAATATTCCCTCTAAAGTCACTTTCCCTCTCTGCACCTCTATTTCCCCTTTCCTCATCTCTATGTTTTTCACTCTGTCTTCATCTGACTCTCCTCTCTTTGTCACAGTCTGCCGATTCTTTGACCCTGATCAGTCTTTTGGATAGAAAAAGAAAGCAGCCAAGAAAAGAAGAGAGGGCGTGGAGGAGAAGCAGTAACTGGAGGAATGGGAGAAAGGGAGCAAAGACAGGCGAAAGCTGTGAAATGCACAGAATAGAATAGAAAAGTATTGTCAGTCCAGGGCACATGACTTAAGATGGACTGACTGGCGGATTGATTGAAGGAAGGAGGCCAGATAGAAGAGTAGGAGAAAAGGAGAGGACGAGTGTGGTGGGATGGTGGGAGGTGACGTAAAATATGTGTGGAGTGTAGCAGGAAAAGAAATATTGATTACTGGGATGTGTATACGTGTTTGGCCTAAACAAATACACAGCCAAACCAAGTGTTTTGAGTGACAGGGCTGTGTGTGTGTGTGTGTGTGTGTGTGTGTGTGTGTGTATAAATATATATATATATATAGTGGGACACTACAGAGAAAAAGAGGAGGAGAAAGAAGGAGAGAGCACTGGAATGAGAGGGCGAATGTGGGAGGCGGATAGATGCGGGTAAGAAAAAGAGACGGAGGTGTGGAAAGATGGGGAGAGACAGATCTGTTAGTAGGAGAGAGGGAAAAGTAGAATGTAATAATGAAGGGGAGAGGGAGAAAAACAGGGCTTTGTTGTTTTGTTTTGTTTTTTTTTTTGTTTCCTTTAAGGCGAGGAAGATGTGGCAGGAAAGAATGGGAAGGACATGAAGACAGAGACGGGGAGAGAGCAAAAGACAGAGCCAGAGACGAAGCTGCAGGAATACTGTACACCACAACATTTGGTGGAGCTGTATTCTATGATCCAGAGCTCTGAGCCATTAAGTGTTAAGGCCTGTCACTGTATTTCACTCTCATGAGGTGTTTACGTTGCACTGCTCCACCAGTGTGTGCAATTCTATCACAGCGAGCCTTGTTGACAGTGTGAACAGTGGATTACTATGTACAATATTCACTTTTCCCAGCAGTGTGCTCCTACCTGTTATCGAATGTGCATCTGCAACATACCACTGAGGCTCGCTACAGTACAGCAAAGTATCGTAAGTAAATTAGAATCAAATCCTCCTCTAAATATATCTTACTATATAGTTAATTATGTGTTCCAATTCTGCAAACTGAATCATAAAAAGCATGCAGTGAGGGGGCTCACAGTGAGCACACACACACACTGAAACACACATTCACAGAGGAGGGGAAGGAGAGCGGGAGAGAGAAAGAGATAGAGATTACTGTTTCATTTGATTTGTTGCCGTAAATGAATCTTTTGTTAAAATGCAAATGTTCGCATTTTAGTATATTTTTTCCCCTTCTAGCTTTAAAAACGATCCTCTCCGGTCTTTGGAGCTGCTTCTAATTCTGTAGCGTGTACACTGCATACATATTTGGCAAGGGACTGCCTACAATCCAGGGAGTGTTTAAATTGGGATCAATTAGTCAAAAGGTGTATAGAAGTATGTTTTCCCTGAACAGGATTCAAGGTAAAGAATGAAGGAAACATGGATCATTTTGTTGCTTTATTAAACGTCTGCCTTATTAGGAGCATTTCCATGACTGCATGATAATAAGATAATGGTTATTTGGGACTTTACAGGATAGTGTTCATTACCACTATGATGAATATTATGATGTATTCTTGAATGTAACTGCACTGACTACAAAAGAAAAAAGACGGAATTGAAAACCTTTCAAATTTTCTAAGAGTGCTTTCTTTGATGAATTTTTTGAGACTTTAAAACTTTAAATTGGCCACGGTGCATGCACCTTCAATCATCATTTGCTGTCTAAATCATTATATTATATCAACACTTACACTCACGTATTTGTATTGTACATTGTTGATCTCTCAATTTGTCAATCACTGTAATAAGCAGCTTATTGTATCTACAGTATAATTATTTTTCCGCTGAGCCTGCTTAGTTTGTTTTTTTTAAAACAAATAAAGTGGCATTTACAGCACCACAGAAGCTGGCGTACATGCCAGCAACTTTTAGAAGCAAACTAAAAACACCTTCAGGAATATTTGCAGAGTACTTAAGAGCAGGAATATTCTCAGGCTGACAGAGACAGCTAATCAAGAAGATGAGAGAGAAAACATTCACGAAAGCAAGCCAGGCTCCTCTTTCTCTTCCAAATACTCTACCAATACTTCACAATCAAAACAGATCTTATCATATTTCTGCTTACACATTTGCTCTCCACTATATAATGTGCTCACTGTGATTCCAGATGATTACCCATTGGAATTAATGGCTACTTTATGTGCAGCTTTTGCAACAACTTCTTCACTGGTTTGAAAAACATCAAAACAAGTTTGCAGTTTTTGCGTCGCTGAAGGCAAATCAACTACTTTGGAGGTATATCCTTCTATAGAGAATTACAGTGAAGCCTATATTACTCCTGCAAACACCACAGAGACAAAAAAAAAACTTGTATAGCCTCTAAACACTAAATGAAAAATTGATTCTTGGTGTCAGTGTGATAGTAGGAAAACAATCACAATGTTTTAGAGTATCCTTCCCCTTAACTGTACATGGCACAGCTGCAGCGAGCGCCTGCGGTGACTCTGGAAGAGTGAGTCGCCGGAGAGCGGGGAGCCGCTCGGGTAGAAGTCGGTTGCTGGCATCCACGCCTCTCTGAGCCCCCATCCCACTGAACTCCAATGGAGGCACCGTGCCAGACCTTGTGCTGCATCGGATCTGCTGGGGAAGATGTGAATGGGGAAGGAGTCTGTGGAGTCTGGAGTTGCGGAAGTGCAGCGTTCAGCGTTGTGTTTTGCCCACATCAGGGCTCTGCTGCCCCATTCCAGTCTGTCATGCAGAGTAATGGACCTGCTCCCTGCTGCCTATGGCACAGGCTGCACTGAATCAGCCCAGGCAGTTTTCCACATCCAACACACAACATCTGAGATATATGCAGGCTAATGTACCTATAGTCTACTGTACACCAGTAGAATAAATTGCAGCTGACTCTGTGAGTCACTATAAGTGCCTAGAATAAGAAACCCTCCCCTAAAGACTCCGTTTTTTTTTCATTTGGCCACATGCAAGACCGCAGTAGGCTCGAGAACACTGCTGTATGTAGCCTCTATAATTTCCTTGGGTCCATTGCTGTACTGTAGTAAAAGATAAGATAAAGTTCCAGCACAGTGTGGTGCCCACAGTGTGCATATATGTGAGTGTATCAATGTCTGTGTGTGTGTGAGTGTGAGAGTGTCGTGCGGGGTAATATGGCAGTGTGGGGGAGCAGAGGAATGAAGAGAAGAGTGCAGCTGGAGCTCAATGCTCCTCGTGTTAATTGGCCCATACTTCAATCACAGCCACTGGAGTGTGTCCTCTCTGACGGAACATATCCTCTCTCCCTCTCTTTCTCCCTTTCCCAATCTCACGCATTCTCTCTCTCTTTCTCTCCCTGTCCTGCTGCACTTGTTCACCCACTCATCCTCTCGCTCACACACACTCACTTGACACACACACACACGGACATGAGCACGCCTGCAGACACACTCCCTCGCTCGGTCTGCCTCACTCATTCACTTGATTTGGTCACTTGTTCATTCATCCTTTCATTCATTCAGTCCGTCATTCACTCCATCACCTCACTCTGCACCATCTCACTTTCACTAACTCCTTTTTCCTCTCTCTTTCTCCCTCTCTTCCCACAACTCCTTGCCTATTTTCCCCGAGCCCTCCCCATTCTTCCACACACGTCTTTGTCCTGTACTTCTTTCACTCACTGCTTCCTCCCCTCCCTCACTTCCTCTCCTCATTTCTCTCTCTCCCTATCTCTCTTTCTCTCTCTTTGATCCCTGTCGAGTAGAAGAGCCACCAGGCAGGCGAGCGGCTCTTGTTCCCATTGTGCATAGTGTGCAGAGTGATCGGCGAGTAGCGCGGCGCACAGCAGCAGGGCGTACAGTACTGTGTGTTTTTACTGCATGGCTGTAAACAGCAGTAGTAAAGCCTGCTGCTGCTGCTGCTGCTGCTGCTGCTGTTGCTGCCTCCCTTTGACTTGATAGCTGTGGCTATCATAAGCCGTTCTAGTGCCAAAGTCAGAGCCATCTATCAAACCCTTGCAACACCAGGTCCTCACAGGAAAATGCAACACACAGTATTTGTAAATTACACTTGCCACAGGCTGATAACCAGATCAGAGCTTGTTGCTTTCATAAACATTACGCCATTTTTTATGTGGAGCAGTTAAATTTTAGGGGCTACCTCATACGGAATAAAAAATTATCTGTGATTTACAAATTTAAGACACACTTGCACACACATTCTCACAGGAGCAAAGAAAATATTCAAAGGTGAATTACTGTTGCACTCTTCTATTATTCTGTCTAACAAATAAATACCTTGGAAAGTTAAAAATGAAACTACATTGAGTTGTACCTCCAGGCCTTTACAGTCTCCACCTGCAAAAAAATAATATTTTTTCCATCATATAAACTGTACTGTTACAGGAAAGGGGAGAGTGAAATCTCCGCTGGCTCTGCATAACACTACCAGTCTCTAGCGAGTAGTCTCCATTTGTCCTCTCTGTATTTTGTAACCCTTTACAAGAGCAAAATGAAACAGTCACCTTGACATCTCACTTTGATGTTTCTTCACAGCAAAATGGCATTTTATTCTGACATTTTAAGTCCCTTTAATTTCCATTTGGCTGCACAAAATGTGTCTCAGTCCAAGGTTCAGAGTATATTGCCTTTAATTCAAATATTTTTTCATGGGTCCGGATTAAACACTTCTGCCAAGAGACAGTGTCAATTAATTGGACTTCACTTCCGTACATTCAGGGGATAAATTTCATTACTTGAATGGGAGGACACTCCTTGTTTCTCTTCCCTCTATGGATTGATGGAAATGAGATGAAGCTGACCCTGGACCCTGCCACAGTGTAGCGCTGACAATTCTCTGACCTCATTTTTTAACAAAAAAGAAAATGTCTTAGTCCTACACACAGTGGTTTCTAGCACACCAGACACGAAAAGCAGTGACTGGAAATCACATCCATTACGGATGATCATTACTGAAATAATAACCACATCTCATCTTTCTAACTCATAGCATTAAGCTCAGGGTATATAATTACCTAAGTGGAGAATGTGTGCAATTTTGCTTTAATGTAACCTCACACATGTCTAGTAATTGCAGTGATGTTTGAATATGAACTCATGTAACCTGAGAGAAAAACAAGCTGTCAGTTGTTTCACTTTGCTTTGTAATACAGCCTGGGCATCTTGAATTATTCACTTTCTGTATGTGTGTGTGTGTGTGTGTGTGTGTGTGTGTGTGTTTGTGTGTGTGTGCGTGTGAGCGTGCACGCGCTTTATCTTTCAACCCCCTGTCACTCATTTAATCCTCAGGACATTTTAAGCTCCCAAACACACACAGACACACACACACACACACTGTATTTTGAGTTATACAGACTGCATAAACACCATTAACTTGTGTATAAATGATGCACAAAAATATTTCTCTCTATTTTATCTTTTCTCCCTTACACACACACACACACATCCATTCAGAAGACATCAGCTACAAATGGTTTACTAACCTCATGAGTGTTCAGACATAAATATCAGTAAAGTCATAAGCTTTCATGTGGAAAGGCCAGTGTCGAGGGATCTTGCATCAGGAATTCACATTACAGAGTGCACAGTATTATTTCAATAAGCCTAACTGGCCTATACTAACACAACTTGAATGAATTAAAATGGTTTTGACATAGTTTGTATGTCCACTGCCAATGCTAGTATACGTGCTTACATTAAAGCCAGCCAAGGAGCCAGAATATTTCATCTCTCCACCTCAATACCTGACATCTAATACAGCGAGGAGCAGAGGTCTGCTGGGCTGCTCCCCGGCCAGCCCCCTCTGCCCCCAGGTTGACTTTAATACCACATAATTTAGTGGATTTAATGTACATATAAATTGTTTTTCTGTAGTTGCTTTTCTTCCAAAAATCCCCTGTCAAGAAGTCCTTACAGAGTACAACCTGAGGGATTATCTTATTATGTTTGTTTTAAAAGGAATAATTTCTCACTGCTCAACCTTTTACAGGCATCCAAAAACTCGGAGGGCTTTGTCTTTGGGGAAAATAGCTTCAATATCACAGTGCTGTCAATGCAGTGCAATCATCTAAGAATAAACATGCATTCATGCTGTGCATTTGCATAATGTACTGAACATTCATAAATGAAATGCTTGGCTGATTGTTGTTTTTTTTTTTTTTTTTTTTTTAAACGTATTGAGATTGAAATCAGGAACCAATTAGATGAGAGATTGTCAGCAGATGTAATGAGACTGTAGAAATAAGTCTGGGAATATTCAGAATTTGGTAGAATCATGTTAAGACACGGAACAAATATGCTGCTTTTTTTTTTAACAATAACATTACATGGATTATTTTCTCATTCCATCTCAAGCCAGTAGTCGCAAAGCCACAGCGTTGTACCTCCCTGCTTGCACCAGCGCTTCCATTAATTCCCTCATTGATTGGCCAGACACTGGGATCACCTAGCCAGATCTAAATCAGTCACTAATTAAAAGAGCAAGATGAAAAGCAGCCGACACTGCAGCCCTTCAGGACCTGTAAGGTGAAACATTCTGTAACAACTACAAACTAGGAAGCTGCTCAAGACTCTCAGCAGAAAAAAAAACCCACCTAGCTCTGCATGGTAATGATTCACAATCTTATTCTGAGGATAAACAGATTAAACTGGTGTGAGAAACCTTCACTGATAACTATCACGCCTTTGTACAAGGTCACAGGCAGGTACACACACACACACACATACACACTAGCAGACATGCAAGTACAGACTTTACACATATGGATGAATATAAGCAGAGTCAGTCACACTTCTCCATACGCACCCAAACATTTAACAAATTTTGAATAAAAAACAGTGAACTAGTCTCTTTCAGTAGCAGGTGGCATATGTTGGTGAAGTGAAGCCGGGTTGTGTCAATGTTACAATGTTGTGTAAAGGTTTGAGCTGCGTTCACAGCACATCTGGCTCTGCCCCCGCTCAACCAAAGGTGTTAGAAAAACTTCTGTCAGCCTATCCTCTAAACGTTGTTGGATCAGTTTGGCTCAGGAACTGCACTCCCATGCAGACAGGAGCCCAACAGGGGAGAGGAGTTTGAGGAGATTGAGACCAGTGAAGAAGGTTTTTTTTCTTGTGGAGCGTCGGATGATTCTCGAGAGACAAAGGTTGTGAGGGGTTAGTGAGGGGAATGTCAGAACGCCAGTGTTGTCTTCACACAGACAAATCTAGAAGCCCACTAATCCTGTGATGTTTGTTTTCACAGCAGCAAATATAGAAGAAAATATCTGTCTTCTCCTGTTTTTTCCCAAGTCGTGACACATGAAGCAGCAGTATCTCATCAAAGAGGTGTTCAGTAGTCTGAGATGGCCACAGCTCTTTATGATGGTTTCACATCACACTCTATTGTACAAAACGTAATTATGAGCAGCTGGGGGCGAAGAACTGTTCATGTCATGAGAGATCTGAAATTTCTGACAGCTTTGGTTTTATACTGGGGGAAAAGAACTATGCAAGTGTGAAAAAACAAGTGGCAAAATGGCTGCAAAGCCGCCATCGGTGGCAGTTACATCTAAATAATGTTACAATCGATTCAGCTTGTTAAAAAATAAGCTATACTCTGTTTGTTTGTCTCTGATTTACTTGTTAATGAACCGCTAAATATATGTAGCTCAATAAATATGGCTAATTTAGGCCTGATTTTGTTTGTCTGGTGTGACTAACCATCTTGGAATAATACGGTAATGCTCCCATGTCGGAATAACAAGAGGTTTTCTTGTTCTTCCCACTCTGGCAATATGGCATGAATACAGCATGAGTAGTGCACTAGCACATCAGTGATGAGTCAACATTATCGAGCCCCTTTAATCATACAAATGGGCAAAGAACACACATGAGCATCACTGCACATGGATACATACAGTGCATACTCACAGTGAGTGACACTACCCCCAGACAACAGTGTGATGGCTACTGTAATCCGCAGTCTTAATATTTGGGTATCGATGACATAGAGCATCCAGTGCCAGCAATTGATCTTCTTGCTATTTCCCATCACTGCTCAGTGCAAAATGTGTGAATAAGTGTCTCTATTTCCAAAGCTGCAGCCTTTGATAGAGAATATGCCACAGTTAATACTGAACAGATCACATAACAATCAAGTTGATGAGCCCGATCAGCACCAGACCAAGGTTGGGGTCATTTATTGGCTCATTTGAAAAATTAGATTGAAATTGCTATTACATAATTGAAAAGAGAGCATTCATTCCTAATCACCTTTCAGGAGATAGACTAAAGAAGGCTTCGATGTCAAATAAAAGTCCAATTTGAATAATGAAACCTTGCAACCTGAATTGAGAACAAATTAATCCCGACCCGCTGTCAAAAGACCTGCATTCTAAGCATATTGTACATTTCGTTCTTTTCGGTGTCAAAAACCAGGAGAGGATCTGCGAGACTGACTCGAATCAGAGGGCCAGTTTTAGAAGCTGGAGCTATTTACATGCAGAGATGAAGCACATTAAAACAAGCTCAGGAACATCAAACTATCTTCATCAGAGGCTTTCTTCCATCTCTGCACTGACGCTCCTTCCCTCTTCCCTCCTTGTCTTCCTCTCCTTGTTGTACTGTAGATAACACGCTGTGCAAATTCCATTCAGGTGCAAACACGCATATTTGCATTTGTAACAGCTGTATAGTCGGCACCTGTTTATGAAGGAATTCCACATTCAAACTTGAAAGAAAATAGAGCAAAGCTATTTTTATATGAAGTGATAAGGCAATAAAACAGCTTCAACTTTGCACCTGGTACCTGCACCTAGTAAATCCAGCACAGTCATTCCAGTACAAAGCCTGCTATAAATGCCAGCTGCTGGGTTCTTTGAGAAGAGAATGACAAAGGGTTTTAACAAAGCTGGCCCTACATGCAGCGCAGGGAAGTCTCACAGATCAGGAGGCATGACACAGCAGCCCAGGGTGACATGCGACATGGGCCGCAGACACAGCGTAACATAGCTTTTATAAATGCCCCCATTTCCTCTTTTTAATAACCACTTATGCTGTCATTTCCTGCGCCATCCATCATCATGAAGGACCGCACCACACTGCTGCAAAACGCTGCGCCACCGCAAAACGTTCCTGCACATCTCTCCATCCTCTTTCAGGATTTCTCTTCATCCTTCTTTCCACTGGTGTGTATGTGTGTGTGTGTGCGTGTGTGTGTGTGTGTGTGTGTGTGTGTGTGTGTGTTTGCGTCGGTGCGGTGCGCACTCAAATGTATATATACAGCACAGTGTCTGTAAGTGTGTGTAATCCCATGGGCAAGGTCCCAAGGTCCTCTCTTATCCAAAACTGTGAGTGGTGTATGTGTGTTTGTGTGCAATATGCCATTCACTGTGTGTGCATTTCTGGGTATGCTCTTGGTGTGTGTGTGTGTGTGTGTGTGTGTGTGTGTGTGTGTGTCTGACTGCATACCCATGGGTATCTGCCTGAATGTACTTTTTGAGAGTGTGTGTGACTGTGTATTGCATGCAGCCATGTGAAGCTGTGTGCCTGCTAGCTGCCTCCAGACTTGTATTCCCAAAACAAGCCGCAGGGCTTTGGCTCAGGTTTGTGTGAGTGTGAGTGTGAGTGTGAGTGTGAGTGTGAGTGTGAGTGTGAGTGTGTGTGTGTGTGTGTGTGTGTGTGTGTGTGTGTGTGTGTGCACCTGTTTGATAGTGACTGTGTGCAACGAGCCACGCTAAATTCTACCTCACTGCTGTGTGCGTTCGTACCTGTCTGTGTGATTCAGTTTATGAATGTGTCTGCCTGCCAGCCTGTCCATATGTCTGTCTGTTTTCTTCTCCACCTGTTTGCTGAATGACTTCCTGTCATTCCCTCTACAGTCTGTGTTCGACTGTCGGTGCTAATCCTGGTCCAGAGTTGGGTTCTAACTGGGCTGGGGGCGGCACCTCAGGGTTGCCAAACCACAGCAGCTGCCACCTTGCTGAAAAGAAACCTCAGATAGGGAGTTCAGTTGATTTCCAAGTCTCTGCAGCATCAGAATTTTGTTTTGATGTTGAATGTTGCCATACTGTACCATGCTTCATCCTGAAAAACTACATTTTGATCGCACCCAAAGCAACAATTGGTTATTACTGTAATTCACACTCTGAAAACCGAGTTCCACAAATGAAGCCCAGTTTCCCATAACGGAACTAGATGAGTTTTGTTTTTCCTGCAACTTGTCATAATCAAGTGCATCATAATGTCACGATTACATCTAATTAGTGGTAACCAGCTGTGATAGAAGCTGTGCCTTCACTGATGTTACCAAGAACATATTTTGCTTGTGCTGACTAACCAATACTGTTCAGATCAGAATGTATTAAAACTATTAATTTAGCAATTACTTCAAAACTATTCCCTTATTTCTGTATGATTTCAACTTGAAATTTAGATTTACATGCAGTGAATCAAGGAGTTTTTTAGTCTTCTCTTCTGACTTTAACCTACAACTGTATGCTGGGATGTAACTTTCATTATTGATTAATCTGCAGATAATCATTTAGTCTTTGAAATATCAAAAATTGCCAAAACATGCCATCACAACTTCTTAGAGTCCAAGGTGATGTCTTCAAACATCTCGTTTTGTCTGACCAGTGGGCCAAACGCTAAAGATATTTAAAACAGAAAAGCAGGAACATGCTGGAGAAGATGGAGCTAAAAGATATTTGACATTTTTCCAGTCAGCAGTTTTTGCTTGAAAAATGGCTCATGAATGATTAGTCAAAAATCTAAATCTTAGCTAATTATTTTTCTGTTGACGGGCCAATCGTTTAATCGGCTAACAGACCCCAAACATTATTGTCATTGTTACTAAAGCAACCTGTAGCCTTCTGAATTTTTACACTTGTATAGTTGAGTGAAATTGTTATTTCATTTTCATTCTTAAAACAGCAGAATAAACTCTCAGCTTTTTTGCTTTTATTTTAAACTATACTGTTATGTATTAACTGATAAAAGTTTAGTTTTAAGGCAAAAGGGAATTGCTGTGTTTTTACCTTCATTTATGTTTGCTATGATGTAATGTTTTAAAAGCCTTTTTGACTATAGTGTGCAATTAGGACTTTAGTACTGTTTAGTACTTTATTCTAATGAATAGTCAATCTGATAAATTGTGCTCCCCTTTTGATTTTAATGGGGGGTGCATTTCCTCCTCAAATTATATGGATTTATTTAATGAGCACTGGTCAGAGATGCTATAGGAGAAAATATAGATTGGTGGTTAATGAGTTGGATTTTTTGTTGTTGTTGTTGTGAATAATCCTTTACTAGAATTTTACATGACAGCGCTACTTCCAAATAATTGATCAAAACATCCCATGCCACATGACACCCCAACAGCCACCACACAAATGCGATTCTTGGCTCTCCGCATCTTCAGACCAAAGTGAATATGCAACACGTTCATCAATACAACCCCGCACAGAGTCCAGAGCAGAAGATTGGGAGAGGGGAGTACTGTAATCGCTCCAAAACACCAGCCTCTGATCTCGTTAAAGACTAATTGATGTTCTATGTTAACGAGCTTTACCTTAATTAGTGGTATTAAAAAGAACACTGGGTGCAACGTGGGGAGAGGGTGGGAGAGGGGTTTGGGTGGGCAGCAGGCCTGAGGAAACTATCCACTAATGTTGCATCAAACACACGATGAAAGGGGAGGCAGGAGAAACAGAGGGAAGCGGGAAAAGGAAACTGTGCAGAGGAAGTCATAGGTTGCAGGGGTGAGAGAAGAGGCGGAAAGGATTGAGGCAAGAAGAAACAGGGGGATTGGCAGAAGAAAAGAGAGACAAGTGAGGGGGGATTGAGCTAAGCTCGAAGGTTTTCTGCGCAAAAGTCAATGAATCAATGAGGTGAAATTGATGAAGAGCGGGGGGTTGGAGAAAACAAGCACACAAATGTTGACTCTATTCCTCTCATCTCTTCTCCTGTGCCATCCAACCACGTCCCCCTCTGATATTCAATTCCAACCATCCCTCTTCTTGCTCTGCCCTTCGTTCTGCTTCCTTTCCAATCTCTCACCCGGCTCTCCCCTCATGCCTTCTCTCCACCTCCTCCTCCTCACACCTTCTCTAATCTCCCGCTCCCTCCACACCTTCTGTCTCTCTCATCACCTCTCCTCTCCCCTCCCCTCCTGTCTACCCCTACTCACAGCTGGTACAGTACAGATCTCTCTGGGCAACTGTACGACAGATCGGCAGAGAAGGGGGCTCTGCTGACACTGAAGGCAACACTTTGCGGGCAGCAGTGCATGCAGCGGGCTGCTGCAGTACGCCTGTGTTTAAATTTCACAGGGCTTGCGAGGGAAAACGATAAACTGAACAGAGCGCGTCACCTGTGGGTGAAAGAGCTGATTGAAATGGATATCAGCTGGAGAATTCAGCTGAGAGAGGAGAGGGACACCAAACACCCCACAGACACGGAAAAGCAAACAACACATTAATTCCAATTTCCATCTAGATAAATCCATTCAGTGGGCTCACAATGCAGGCCAGTAAAGCTCTGCAGCAAATCTGTAAGAGAAGCAACACAGTGCCTCTCCATGTTACAGGTCAACAACATGATCTTCTCCCTCGGTGGTCTCTAAGGTCCAAGGCCTTTCTTGTTTGTTTTTTTTTTTGTTTTTTTCAGAGAAGGCAGTGGTGGTGGTGGTGATGATGGTCGCGGTGGGTTGTGTTTGTGCCCCTTAGTCACTTCCCCTCTATCAAAGTACTGCCAGGCAAAAACAAAAGTTGTTTGGGCACCCAAAGGAGGGGGTGGGGGATGAGGGGGGGGTGCAAATTTAGAAATCTACCTACAAAGTGAAATCTCTCACACACTCCTTCACGCAGCTGGGAGAAAAAAAACAACAAAAAAATAAAAAATAAAACCCCGCCTGCTCCAGCTGTCTGAGAGTGTTTGAGGCAAGTCAGCCCGGTGGGGGAAGATTCCTCGGTGGCATCAGAGGGATAACTGTGTGCCGCCATACGCCCAAATATTCAGCGTATCGGGTTATAAATAGATCAAGAGAAAACTGATCGGCAATCTTGCGGGCTTAGCGGTGGCTAAATAAGACCAGCACACACACACACACACACACACACACACACACACACACACACACAGAGAGAGAGAGAGAGAGAGAGAGACACAGACAGACTCACGCACTAACATTGACCAAGCAGCCTGAGAAAATGAGCATCAACAGATATGATCACCTCAATTAATACATCCGCAGCAGAGTGAGGGGGAAACTGCAGCCAGCGCCGCTGTTTAAAGACTTAAACGGAACCCAAACTCTGTCTTTATTAATAATGCATAGAAAATTCCTGGCAGACAAAATCATAGCCTAAAGGTTTAGTCTATATGATTAATTGAACTACCGGTAATCTGTAAGTGTGTGTGTGTGTGTGTGTGTGTGTGTATGTGTGTATAAAATTGGAGTATCAATGCCGGCTGCTGTGAGGAACCTACGCGTTAAGGAGCTGAAAGGCTTGTGAGTTTTCAGGCGCAGCAATGACAGAGGGGTCAAAGCCCCGGTTTCCCCCTCTCCATCCCCGGCCATCCATCTCTCCATCACGGGCGGCCGTACAGATGCCGACACCCGAGCCCCCTATTCCTGTCTCAATGACGCGTAGCACCCTCTCACTGCCCGAGCCGCAATTAATCTAAGCAGTACAGAGTCTGTGTGCGTGTGTGTGCGGGCTGAAGCGGAGGAGAGAAAAAAAAAGAAGAAGAAGAAGAAGAATGCCTCCGCACTGCAAATATCATTAAAATAAATGTACTTACTGTTTTTCACCAGCCTTTCCCCCCTCTTTTCCTGCGTCCCTCCATCCTTTTTCACATCCTTCCTTTTTGAGGTATCCGTTTTGCGGGTGTCCCCCCCCACCGCCGCCGCCGCCACCACACACACGCACACATGCACACACACGCACACCCCCACCACACACACACACACAGACACGCACGCTGGGAAAAAATATATATCTAAATATATATATGTTCTACATGTATTCAATTTCTCCGATCTCTCTCTTTACCTCTCTCCCTCCCTCTCTCCTCTCCTCTCTCTCACACTCTCTCTCTCCCTCTCCCTCTCCCTCTTTCCCTGTTCTTTTGTTAAAATTCAGTATATGCGCCCCGTCACCTAGCAACCGTCAACCTCCCTCCCTCCCTCCCTCCCTCTCTCTCTCTCTCTCTCTCTCTCGTTTCCTCCCCCCTCCCTCCCTCTCTCCATCACTGGCGACACGTGTTGAATGCTAAACTTAGCGGTCCGGACTAAAATTAATAAAGGGATGGACGCACCATATCTCCCCCTTTCTCTCCCTTTCCCCCCTCTCTCTCTCTCTCTCTTTCACTCTCGCGCGTATCATACTGCAATATAAATATTTACTAGAACCACTCAGCCCTCTCATTGCCCCCCACCCCTCCTCTTCCTCCTCCTCCTCCTCCTCCACCCTTGCGTCCCTCCGCATTTCCCCTCCCTCCCTTCCATCCATCCATCCATCTCTGCCTCCCTCCCCGCATCCCTCCCTCGCCGTCCTGCCTTTTCTCCTGCCTCCTATCGCCTCTTTCTGCTTCTCCAAGCAAAACGGAGGCGCCACACCAAGCGTCTGTGGATCCACATGTGAGTGTCACCCTGCCCGGTGCGTCTTTGCATGGAGAGCTGCAGCATGCCTGCCACTGTGTGTGTGTGTGTGCGTGCGTGTGCGTGTGTGTGTGTCTGTGTCTGTGTGGGTGCGTGCGTCCATGTGTGCGTGCCTGTGAATGAAAAATCCATACTACAGCAGCATGTCAGTGACCATGTGTGAGCAGTTTGCAGAGGGTGGAGGAACATACAGTATCATAAGGCTGCAGCTCAGTCAGTGAACTCCTCCTGTGAAATGAAATATTCATATTTAAGTAACTTTTTATAACCATTTGTTGCAGAGGACCACTGGGTGTGCTAGATTATATTTCGTTCTCTCTCTGGGGGGCGCAGAAGGTGTAAAGTACATTAAATTTGTGCTGTTATCTCCCCCTCGGTCATCCTCTCTCTCTCTGTCTCCCTTCCTCTGTGTGTAATCTGGGATAAGCACTAATCAATGAAGCAGTAGTTAGCCTCAGATCATCAGCAGACTGCACCAGGCTACTCAGTAAATGGTCTTATTATTGTTGTTTAACATTCTCTGCAGACCTTTGATTGTCTTTCATGAACACACATGCAGAAATGCCACACACACACACACACACACACACACACACACACACACAGAGTCCTTAGATGTTACAGCAGCTTAGGGACAAGCAGGCCAAAGGTTTCACTGTATTGATAGAAATGTGTCTCGCCCCTGGAGGTTTGGTAAATGATGGACACACACCTCCGTTCCATCTAACTGAACAATCATCAATGTGAGACTGACTCCAAGGTGCACACACATGTTTAAGTCTATTTGTGTGTGTGTGTGTGTATGCGTGTGTGAACTCGGATCAATGCCTAGAGGCCCCCTTTATCAGACTTTGAACGATCTGTCCTGTGGAACCTGTATTACTCTCCCAAACACAGTTATCATAAGGCACGCCCCTACATGCCTGCCTGTCTGTCTGTGTGTGTGTGTGTGTGTGTGTGTGTGTGTGTGTGAGTACATATGACCCTAAATACGTTTTGTTTGCAAGTCTTAGTTTTAACATCCTTAAAGGGTCAATTCACCCCAAATCTATTTGTTAAAATGCATGTTGTCAGCCATATAGATGTTTTAGTTTTATAATACATCCGTGCCAGTGACAGCCGTGGACGGAGGTGTTATATTTTCAGTCCGTCCGCCCGTATTCTCGTGGACACGATACCTCAGGAACACCTTGAGGGAATTTCTTCAAATTTGGCACAAACACCCAGTTGATTTCACGGTTGAACTAATTAGATTTTGGTTTTTTGGCCATAACTCAAGAATTCATACAGTAATTATGGCTAAATTTCACACAAATGTCTAATAGGATAAAATGGTGCAGTGATGACATTTTTTATCCAAAAGGTCAAAGGTCAGCTTCACTGTGACATCATCATCAGACTTAAAATAATTCAACAGCAACATCTCTCTCCAAAATCAGGGTCCCCATTACTCTTGGTAATCCACAGAGCAAGCTGTCCACAGTTTTCACTGGTAGAAAATAGTTCCAACAAAAACTTTTTACAGTGAAGCAGAAATCTCATAGATATCTCAAAACCAAATAAAACAAAAAATGGTCAAGTTAAGGTAAGGTAAACACGTTTTCTAAAATGTGTTTTTTTTCCTTTGAGAAAAGTCGTACACGTGCACAGTCAGCCACACCAACAAATAATTATCAATTGCTCCACTTATAATTTTCTCAACTGGCCGATTCAATATAATAACAGTGAAAAGTGTCAGAAGAAGACATCCTGCGAGTCTTTGTCTGACCAGCGGTTTAGACTACAATGACGTCAAATAGAGGCAAATCCTCATATTTAGCCAGAACTAGAAAATGTTGTGACTGAAAGGATTAATTAGTTATTAAAATAATCACACAAACACAAAAAAACAGCCTCACACACACTTGTTTCACCACACATGCCAGTTTCCACCTGGTTGTTTCCACCCAGCAGGCTTTGTGATGGAATGATGCCGCATTAATAAACAATTAAGAACACAAACTGCTGCAAGTTACTCTACATTTACACTGATCTATGGTCAGTTTTAGGGTTCAGTCCATATGGCAATAAAGGTGAGGATGTAGGGCGATTACGCTGATCTGTGTGTCCCAGACCAGTGATTAGACTCCAGATGGTATAGAGAGACTGGTGGCTGCTGTTTCTGGGCCATACGATTTGTGATAAGGGATCCATATCTGGTTCAGTGGTGCGTTCACTGTCACTGCTGTGGTATTAATAGGCCAGATACAGATCAGCCATTCATATTTTCTGCTACGGGGAAAGGTGAACCAGCCGCTGTACTCTTCATATTCCTCTTGTTATCTGTATTTGCCACATGCATTCATCTTCATTTGCATTCATCAATCAATTCATCATCACAGCTCGCCCGTGTGCCCCTCGCTCTCTTCCTTCCTGTCTCTATGGCGGTCTCTCTGTTTCACCCGGGGCCTATGGAAATATTGGAGTGGTAACATTAGGGTTTATGAGGCATGTGATGGTATGCGTCATCACTGTATTTACTCCACAGTGTGTGTCGGCATGCTTCTGTGGCACACAAAGACCCACAACCCCTTAGTACATTTACATGATACTTACAGAGCAGGAGCGTGTTTTTCTGTTGTGGTTAATAAAGGTTGGACATATGATTGAGGCACATTGCTGATGTCTGTTTGTTTTCCCAGTTCCCTTTACAGTCTGTGAGAATATGCTCGTGTGTTTACATGTGGGGGAGAGTGAGTGAGTGAGAGAGACAGTTTGATTTTTGTTGTTTGGTCTAATCTGATGCAACTGGGCTCGACTATCTCTATTTACACATCTGTTTAGCTCTGAGCTAACAATCAAACAATAAGGTTTTTGCTCTCTCTCTCTCTCTCTTTCTCTCTATCTCTCTCTCTCACACACACATATATACACACACACATATATATACACACACACACACACACACACACACATATACTGTGTACACATGCACTGAAACAAAGCACTTGGAATTCTGGACCTCATGACAACATTTCTATACCCAAGTTTATCTTTTTTGATGTTTTTTTTTGGAATAGCAGCTTGAAAATAGCAAATGTATATCTGATTGTTTTGCTAGATTATATATATATTAGAATAATGTATAATGACCCAGCACATATCTAATAGTGGAGGAAGTATTCAGATCAATTATGTATTAATTATAGTTATATAAGTATTATAACTAAGTCGTAACACACTGTAGAAACACTCCACTGTAAGTAAAAGTATGTATGTATAATAAGGAAAATTCATGTTAAGCATTAAAAATGAAAATAATGAATGCACAAAGATCTTGTAAAAAAGCAACAACCTCATAATCATTAAAAATAGATATAAGTAACTGCAAGGGGAAGCAGCAGATTCTCGCATTTGAGAATCATATAGCACCATGAAATGTTTTGCATTTTTGCATGAAAAATGACTATAGTAATAGCTGCCAATTCATTTCTTACAATCAATTAAACATTTCAGCTCCTCTTGTATATACTGCAAGGTAGTTTAATATTTATTTCATAAGCTCCTCATATGTTTTTATATGTAAACATTTTCATTTTAAAGTAAGTAACTACAGGCTAATACCTCAAATTTATACAAGGGAAACTTTGTCACTTTTTATCTGGATGTCAAATCAGTGTTGAAGGTAAATTTTGTCCATTCAAGCAATAAATAACTCGTGCATTCTATACTGACTGAGAAAGCTGACTTGTCCTGATCATGGAGCTGTGTTGACAGTGCCTACATTTACCATGATGCTTTGCACACAAGCTCCTCAAATCCTCTCTGCTTTGCTCTCTTCGGGTTTAGCATCAGCTACTGACAGTTCAAAAACAACATAAATAAAACCTTACAAAAACTGGCCATGCTCACATTCATTGCAGCAGAACTGATGAGCAGAGCTGATGGAGCTTGTAGTTCTTTGTGGTCACCAATGACTCAAATGACACTCAGTTTTCCAGGTCAGTGTGTACTATGCACACTGAGGTATTTAATGTGGCAATGTTTCCCTTTAAGTGCAGTGCTTGAGTAAATGTACTGAGCTACATCACTATATACAATGTAGATCAAAGGGGCTCAAATAAAACACAAGCAATATGACAACAGTGGTTGATAAATCTTATTACTAACTTAATTTCTGTGGAAAAGCTTTATTTATAGTGTGCTGGCGATGCCAGTAACAATTACTTTCATCATTGATTATTCCTTAGATTCATTTCTTGATTATTCACTCCAAAAACAGTGAATAATGCCCAGAATAATTTCCCAGAGCCCGAGGTGATGTCGTCATGTGTCTCGTTTTGTCCAAAAAGGAGTCCAAAATTCAGACAATGGGGGTTTTACTCAAAAAATAACTTTCACCGTAAACTGATTTTAAAGACAGTAGCTCGTTAATTTTACATCCATCAACTAATCAATCACTGGACTAATCCACAGCTCTGAATTCGATCAATAAGCTCCCCACCTGTTGATAAAGTTTAGTGATGGAGTGTTTTTACATTGGTGTATTTCTATTTTCATATAAGGATCTCTTCTACCACTAACCAGCATTCATGTGATATTTAGAAGGTCCACTATCTGTAGCTTGCAAGTTGGCTGTTTAATAGCTTTGTTTTCTTCCTATTTCATTAAAGAATAAAACCCAGAAGACTAATAATAAACAAAAATGGACAGCCTGCTGCTTAAACAGCAACAAATTTAACAACTGCTACCTAAGACTCTGACTACCCACAAACATAAGTGACAATGGTACATGTTCATACACTAGTTGTTTTTAATTTAAAGTGGCATTAAATGTGAAATTTCTGGCCTGGTAAGAAGCTTGTTGTTTCGGTATTATGGAACTATAATTTAGGGAATTAGTTTTTTTAAGAGAAACAACAGGGGGAAGCAGGGGAAACAGGGATGTGACAAAATATTTTCAAATATTTAATTGTAATACAAATGTTACTATATAAACTGATATGTACAGTATATGAGGCTTATTTATATTTATCACTCTAACAATATTCATCAAATAACACCATCACTAAAGATTAAAGGATAACTGGTATTTTTAGACCTGGGGCCTATTTTTACATCAAAAACTTTTGAAATTAGTCTAGAAGAACAGACAGCAAAGGGCTGTGAAAAATTACAGTTTTTGTCAGTGGAGTCTGGTGGCTTTGAACCAAGCAATGTGACGGCTATTTCTGGCTAAACAAAGAGGATCTTACAGGTGCATCTCTGTAGGGATCCTTTCTTTAATGCCATCAGACACTTCAAATAACAATTTGAGTCTGTCAGTGGCAAAAAAAAACCAGCACTTTTAGCGGACCTACTTTGATCTGGTGCGATTTCACTGAAGGATTACATTACAGCCATTACAGACCATTTGCCTCCTGTTCTCAGCTGCCTGCAGCAGCGATCTACTGGACCAATTCTATAACATTTTATACCTATCACTCATTTTGAACATAGAGTATGTGAAAATAGGGCCCAGGTTTAAAAATATGGCAGTTATTCTTTAATAACCCACACACAGACCACACTGATCTTATACACAAAAATTCAGATTGATTTGACTACAATCCAAAGTGCAGTTAATGAAGTTGATTAAGAGAGAAGAGATCCTTTTATGTCACTAGATTCCTGCTGTTTCTGCAGTACTTTTGTCAGGCACGTCCCACTGAAACACAAAAAGACAGGTAGAAAAAAGTTGACCACGAGGAGTGAGAGATTGCGAGGTTGTGAGAAGGCCTCTAGTGTCTCAGAGGAGTGCTGTCAGACTGGCGGTATACTCTACCTGAAATTGAATTTGGCCAAATGGTGGTTTTGAGTGTCACATTTTGCTTTGATCACTGCAGCGAGAGAGGACTGGTCCGCTGAACTTGTTGAAATATATCCCCCTGCCTCTTTCATTGATGCACATCATGTGATGTTTTTATTTTAAATTTCCGGTTCTGTTGTCTCCTCTCACTGAAACTGGCACTGGCATGGATGTCGTTAAACAAACGCACCTTGAGCCATGGAGAATAAACGGAGATTTCCACACGGTGCTGCGTTAAACAGACGTTTGTGAACTTACTTTTTGGAGTAGTACAGTGCTTAAAGCTATCGGGATGAGTGAATCTGAGCCTGAATGGACTGTGTGGTATTCACATTAAAGACATGGAGCTTTGACATGGAAAAAGACAGTATGGTGGAGAAGGTTAGAAGAGATGGAGACAGAGAGTGGGAAAGACGTTCGGTAAAGAAAAGTGAAGGGGCCATAGCGTACTGCAAAATTACTCCTTTTAAAAGAGCTAGAGGTGCCTTTTCAACTTTCTTTAAATCCCTCTACCTTGCATACTACACCACGTGTGCATTTACTTTGCATTCAGTCACTGAGTCTATCTCTCTTTCCCTTTTCCTCCTGCTCTCACATTCTCAGCAGAAAGTGAAGGAAAGTGGCAATTGAATTTCCTTTCAGTGGCGGTGTGTGGAATAGGAAAAAGTTCAGGGCCACAGTGCTTGCCTCTATCTCACACAGACACTGAACGCAGCCTTAATCCATTCCTCTGACCTTCCCCTTCCACACATACTTGTCTCCAAATCCCCTCCACTCCATTCCCGGAATAAATTATTTCATTTCTTTTCGGTCCGCAGCATTTTTATGCGTCTCTGTGGTGTGCCTCAACTTCTGTCCCTGTGGAGAGCCCTGATGAATGTGTTGGGCTCACACCCTCTGATCATCCCTGCTCTGAGCGCCTTTAGATACACACTGGCTTCTGGCTGCCTCAGATGCACATAAGGACTCTCTCTCCTTCCCTCACCGTCCTCTCTCTGTCTGTCTGTCTGTCTGTCTGTCTCTCCCTTGCTAGGCTCGCAAATACACAAAGGAATAGTGCTAGCTATAGAATAGATCTGGATCCTTTATCTTTTCCTTCATAGACACAAATTGTGCAGAGACAAAGCACTTTTTCACTCTCCTCTAAGGATGTGAGCTGGCACTGTTGTTCCTTGTTCAGATTAATGATGACATTTAAGAACACTGAACAATTTCAAATAACATCTATAATTCATCTGGGAACATATGCTCAACAATGTATGTATACATGTTCTATAATTCAGTCTATATTGCTTAGCTCATGAATATGGAGAAAAGCTGTAAATGAATTATTCTGTTTTATAATTGGAGTCTCAGGACTTGATTGCCAGAGCAAGAAGCCTGTGTATGTGTGTGTGTGTGTGTGTGTGTGTAATGTTGTGTGTTAATATGGGTGCACATGTCAGAGGCATGTAGTCTGTGTGTGTGTATGTGGAGGAACTAATGAAGGCAGTTGCACTTTCTCTTGCGCCAACTTGTCATGTTATGATGCTGCGCTGATTGGCGTGGCCTGGAATGCTGTCTGGAGCCCCTAACGATGTCGGATAAGACCTCATCTTCCTCACTGGCGCGCGCATGTTTCCCAACGGGACACAACTTGACAACATGAGATTGGGATTCGATAAGGATAAGTGAGCGCTCTGTTTCATCCATGTCTCCAAGGGATTCACTTCTAACTTCTAACACACCAAAAAAGCGCACATACACACAAAAGAAACCACATTCCCCCTGGCGGGCGGCCCTCCAGTGGTATCAATTAAGGAGCTGGTCCAATCAATGTCTTAGCACCAGCCTGATACTCAACTACAAGAAGATTAAGACTAAGCTCACATCTTAACACAGAGGAGCCAGCCACACAAGCATACATACAAAGACCCCCTACTCACAGCGCATAAAACACACATTACACACCAAAAATCACAGAGATATTAGCACAACAACCAGCCTCCTTTTTGTCCGCCGTGTCAGTTGCATCTGGCGGCGTTTGTGCTTTGAGACACTCGATGATAAGAGGACAATAATGGAATGTGTACTTTCTCTCACTGTTATTTTTCTAGCCTTTTGTCTCTCCCTTTGCTAGGCTAAAGTCTGACCTAAATACTTCAGGTTTTTGATGATTGGACCAAAACAGAGATCACAGGCGTCCAGCGGGCTTGTAGTGATAGCGGAAGGGGGGGCTGAGGATCCGGACACACTCACAGAGAGATGCTGCTACTTACCACACTTCATAACTGTTCAACACGGAGCTCATAAACCAGTCAAACCTTATCCTCACAGACTGCTGAATTCATCTTCTTAAATCTTACTGAAAGCCTTACCTTTCACCCCGCTGTGAGATGAAAAAGCTGCAGCGTATCAGCTCAGTGGCCTCCACCAAGTCACCGCTAATCCAGGCCCAGGTGGGAGGGGTCCATCATTCACACACTTGGAGGGGACACCAGAGAACCTTTGACCTTGGCTTGTGACCACACCTAGAGATTGAAGAGCCGGTAATGCAGCGATGGCAGCCGGCCCACCAGTTAATGATCTGCTTCTTCCTTTTTCCAGCTTAATATAGATCCATACTGCTCACCATCACAGCACTGACAACACACACACACACACACACACACACACACACACACACACACACACACACACACACACACACACACACACACAGTCTTTCCGCCATAGACCCGCATGCACATGAACACAGCAGGGGCTGGAAACATGGAGGTCAAAGAATGCCTCACCAGTTTTCTAAGTGCACCCATTCATTTTTCATATGATGATGTGAGGGTATGTGAAAGGTGTAAGCACCGTGATGAAGTCCCCTCCAATTCCATCACCGCCTGTTCCTCCATCCTGCAGGACACAAAATAAGGACGAGCAGCTCAGACCAGAAGTGGAGTTTCAAAATGATTCAGTCAGGTTGAAGTACTGCGCTGCTTCCTCGGCTGAGTTTTAGTCATCAGTGTTTAAAGATTGATATTGCAAGTCATCATTAAAGTCATAAATTTAGCTGTTACATTAGTTAGTGTTAGTGAGATTTTATTGTACACATCAATCACAGTTTTCTAACTTTTCCCACGTTCACAAGAATATTTTTTAATGTAATGTCAAAGAGTAAATCATTAAATTAAGAGTTATACTTAAGAAATTAAAGAAATTAAATCATGCAGAAGAAGGTTAAGCACATTTTCAGCTTTGCCAGTTGCATTTTCATCAGTTGCAATGAACGAAAATCATAAGCGAGATCACATCCTTCCCAAAAATTCACCCTCCAAGCTGAACGGTCAGCTAATTCTGCCTCATTTGATTGCTCAAACTGCCCAACAAATATTACAAGTAGCAGTATCGAGCAGGTCTTAGCTTTTCTTTATGCTTTCCTCTACCTGGGACTCACCATGTTTTTTTGGGTTGCTTTTTTGATGAGCCTGCGAGCCTAACTAATTTGCATATTGAGATCCAATCACAATGCTAGCAGAATCAAGATAATGAGAACGCTTATTAATACCAGGTCCTGTTGATCAGATGTTTTTATCCAGATAATGTTTCTAGATACAGATCAGGTGTAAAGGGGGACTCTGTGGCACGTCTTTCCCCATATCTCCCCCTCATTTCCTGTCATCTCTCTACTGTCATATCTCTAATTAAGGTGTGAAAATGAACAAAAATACACAAGAAAGATCACAGATATTTAAAAATAGCGCTTTTCTGAATTCTTCAGTATCTGAAACTAGTTTTTACGTCTGAATTTGATCTTTGCACAAAATTAATCTTAGACTACAGTAAACATCTATTTCATCAATTAATCAATCAATCAGGAAGCCAATCTTATGATCAGCTCCGTCATCTGAGAGTGCTGCCATCTCCCACCATGGTTACCATTAACTCAGATCCCAACCCACAAACCCCAATTAAATAGTCAATCACAGTAATCAATGATTCAATCAACTGCTGAATACACATCTAAGCTGCCACCTATCATCCTTTAAACTGTTGTGATGCATGTGCTGTCAGAGCTGTGTGTGCGTTGAGTCCAGGAAGAATCGAGGCAGAGACAAGCAAAGCACACCTCAGCTCTCTGAAGTGGCTTCCCTTCTCTAAACACTGATGTGATAAGATAGGAGCAAACCCCACCAGGAATTTGTTTTCACCGCTCTTTCACTGCGGAGTGGATGATAGCGAAGACACGTGGAGAAGAGAGGCACTTTGGCCCCGTCTCAAGGCACACGAAGCAACGCAAGCGAGGAAGAATCCAGGCCCGTTTATTGGTTTTGGCCCCGTCAGACTGACCCAGAGAAGCCAAACATCTGCTTCTCTTATTTGATGGGGAGGCAACAATGTGTGCTTGGCAGTCGGCATCAACTCTGACTCACACAAATGGAGAGTGGTCCCGTGACTCAAGGACGGACACGGGCGAGAAATTATGACTGGTTCGATCCCACTTCTCATTGACTAAACACAGATTCAATTAAACCCAGCTGAAGGTCATGAGGTAATACAATGTAAGCTAGTCTGGCGCTGTGCTTGATGGAAGTTCTCATGGCTCTGGTAATATTTAATCCAATGGCCCACCCTGACCCCTCCTGTGTGACAGCTATTCGTATGAGCGCTGTCATAACCTGAGTGTAGAGAAATGTGCTTAAAATTCAGACTGGTGCGAACAAAGTGTATTACATAATGTTTCCAGATCCACATATAGAAAGATGACAGAGTGTTATTGTTGAAAACAGTGGTGGTGACAGAGACAGAGAGGAAAGAACAGATAAAGATCAGAGAGAGGGAGGGAGAAAGGGTAGGGGTGGGGGGGGGGGGGGGGGGGGGTGACACAGGTGAGGAGGTAGTAAAGTACTATGGGCGGGGAGTGGATACTATGGGAGGGAGTGAATGAGGGAGGGAGAGAAAAAAGTAGATAAGGAGGGAACAGTCGAAGGAATTTGTGAGGAACTGAAAGCCGTGGAGGGCAGTTGAGGGGAAAAGGGAGGAGCAATGGGCAGACAGCAAGGTTACACATAAGAAGTCTGAGTAGGGATTAAACAAAGCACAGAGAGGCAGAGAAGGGGAAGAACAGGTACAGTTTGTTAGGTTTCAGTCTTACCTCACAGCTAATTACTACTTTCTCACCACAGTGAAAGAAAGCAAACAGGAACTAAGTGAGAAAAACAGCAAACAGAGAGAGCAGCTGAAGGCAGGAGAACAGAAAGCAGAAGTTACAAGAAAAGGAGGGAGGGACGGCAGTTAAAAAGCCGGGTCCTGGAGATCAATTGAGGAAGAGAAGCAGAAAAGGAGAGACGAGGCTGTGAGGGAGGGGAGGAGAGTAAGAAAACAGCAGACACTCATTGACAGAGAGGAGTGGACTTAACTTCATGGATTACTGACATCAGCAAAACAAAAGAAGAAGAGCGTCAGAAACAGGTCACTGCGGTCCAGCAGCACTGTAGCGTTCTTGAGCCTGTCTACTATGCAACCAAGACAGCTGAGATAGGCAGACTCAAGCACAGACACAGTTCACAAAGACAGTTCTCTCTGTTAAAGCACCATGCTGATGAAAGAGTACCGCATATGTATGCCACTGACTGTGGATGAGGTAAGTGTGTTTGTCTTTCCCACGCTCACACACAAAAACACATACACACACAAAACTCTCCTGCACATTTAAACTGAGAGACAAAAGAGAGGGTTTTGTTTCATATGTGTAAGTGTTGTTTCAACGTGCAATCTTGAGTGTTAATGTGCTGATAAGAAAAGTGCCAGCAGAGCACACAGACCTCCTGCGGCTGCTCTGTGGGAGCTTTGGCACGCTGGGCACAGAGGTATGCTCGGCACGGCCAATCTGACGGAGCCAATGCACGACACCAGGCCAGCAGCATCACACAACTGCTGTTGTGTCTAAATAGTCACCGCATCTGTCTGCTTCTCCATTCCCGTTGCTTGCTTTAGCACTCCTTGCAGCGCTCAAAACTAGTTGGACTGGTTACTGCTTTGCAAGACCTAAATTTTAACAAAGGTGTCTGGCCTGCAGGTTTAAACAAAAGGAGATCCCGCTACAGAGAAAAGGTGGGCAGATGAGGGAGTTATGCGCCAAAGTGCCCTTCAAAAGGAATGTCCTCCTCACTCCCTATACCAGCCAACCCCCCTTCAATTCTACCTGTTACCACAACAATGACAGTGACAAATAGCAGACCAAAATAGGATTTACAGTATCAGTACAGGGCACACAGAAACTTGAGCTTGCAGCAAATCCTCTTTCGCCTGAATGTAATGTAAGTTTAAGTGCAGCTTATTTGAGGCAGTATCAAATTGTGACGGTTACCTCGGTCCTGCCCATTTACAGCGTCCCAACCCTTCGCTTCATTTTTGTAAGGGGAATAGCGTTGATTTTCAGGTGTGAAATATAGTTCTCCTGTAACACAAACCAGCACTGCAATGTAATGGAATGCTCACTATTGTAAAATGCTGTGGGAAACACCGACAGGATGGCTGCTGCATTTCTGAAGGTAGCACGGGTGAGCAGGGTTGGTAGTTTGATCTCCAGTTCCTCATATCCACATGCTGAACATGACCTCCTCCCTGTGTGTGTCCAGGATGGTGGGAGAAGAAATTCAAGTCACAAGTGTACATTTCAAGTGTACACCATGTGCTTATCTTATCATCCAGCCTGTAACGCCACAATGATATACAGCGGACGTAAAAAGTATTCACCTGCCTTGGAAGATGTCATGATTTATTGCTTTAGGACAGTGAAACAAAGGGGATTTAATGTGGCTTTTTGACACTGATCAACAGGAGAGACCCTGAAAACAGATCTCTAGAAAGTAATCTAAATGATAAAATGCTTGTTTGTCTAAGTCTCTCTCTCTCTGCAATGGGACACACCAAAATCACCGCCGGTGCATCATGTTCACATGATAAGTTCAATGGAGATCATACATGTGTAGTCAAAGAGTTTCAGTTGATTGTAGTATAAATACACCTGTATTTGGAAGGCCCAACTTTTGCTGAGTCAGTATCGTGGCAGCAACATGGAGATTAAAAAGCCATGGATATAGGACACTTCCAAGTCACTGAGCATCACTTAGAGTGTAGATAAATCATTACAAAGTGTTAAGAGTATGGCGCAGCTGTAAATCTACTCAGAGTGACCTGTCTTTGTCTGCTGAAGAGTGTCACAACATTGAATCACAGTAGATTTAATGTGGCTGTTTAAGACCATAAAACACGATAACTTCCAAAGTAAGTGAATACTTTTTATAGGCACTGTACATCATCACTGTAAAGGGAATTAGACAGAAATTTTGGTGCATGATTACTATTTAGGGATAAAGGTAAATGTCACGCTCTGGAGTACACAACCACCTGCAAATATTTTGGTACGATGTTTGTATGCGTCTTTGCAAAAACAGCCTCATTTTCATTGTCAGTTGTCAGATGTGGTGTTACATAACACATCCAAGCCTTTGCTCTTAGCATTTCATTACAGTTAAGAAAAAGTTGCTTTGAGCTGCACTTCATCGTAAAATCTTTCATTTTCAGTTTCCGTCACACTGACACTATCTGCAGAGTATCCACCCCATGATGATGAGCTATATTTACACTTCTCAGGCATTTATGACAAACTCCCTGCTTGTAAACCTATCCTTTAAAAATAAAAAGACAGTAGGAGGAAAGGACATGCCAGAAGGTGTCGATGAATGAGTTTCTGAACACATCATCAGCCATTCAGAGTGAATAATAGTGATTTAAGGACAAATAAGTCTTTTGAAAACTTGCTGCTAAGATTGGTTTCCAAGAAAGTGATAATGATTCTTAACCTGTGTGTGGGAGGAGCTCACCGCTCTGTAGTCTGTTAAGCACCCATCGCTTTGATTAATTAAGTCCCACGAATACCCAATAAGTAAATATTGAATGTTGACATTCTACAGTAATAGGAACAAGAAGGAGGAGTGTCACATTGATGTCGACAGAGTACAGTGAAGGATGGTAGACCGAAATCTGCCCTCCTCTTTCTCCCTTCCTCCCCATCTCTTTCTGTTTCTGCTTTTAATTTGAATAATGCTTTAGTGGTACACCAATATAGGGCAAGAAAATGAATTACATCATGGTGACCACAGCAGAACAGTGTAGTTGTTTACGGTAGAATTTTATCGCAATAACTTTAAAACAAAGTCTACCAAGTGACGTGCAATGAAAGCAAACAAAATACTGTACAGAGAAAACAGGGTGACAGCACCGTCAGTGCAAAAAAGGAAGTGCTGGTGTGTAAAGCATGTGTAAAACACTGATTCTGTCAGGCTGAACCCATCAAGGAGGCCGCTCGAGATGCGCAAAGGCCTCGTCTTCGTTAGAGCGTATAGTCCTCATCAGCACTGAGCACAAAGTGGGGCTGCAGTAGAGAACAAAGTCCCACATCCCACTCCCCCAATTTAGACACCATGCATTCAACCTCAATGGCCAAATTAAAATTAAATCTTGATGCCTGATTGGTCACTTGTGAGAAATCTTTATACATAGCAAGTGACTATCTGAAAAATGAAACCAAATACAAAGCTTGTGCCTAAGCAGCACTGAGAAAGTGCCTGTCGAGACAAAATGGGACTCAGCAACTATGGCTGAAACAGCTGCCAGGAGATTTTTTTTCTGTCCTCACTCTCACAAGCTCCTTCTTCTTACTGGCTGATGGTTATTATAATTTCCTCAAAGGCATGTGATTAGAATTGGCTGGATTCTTGGTTACTCAAGTCCTCAAAATCCCCTTATTACATTGTGGCCACCAGTGTGAGAAATGTTAGATATCTGTCAAATATCTTTTAATTTAAACCTTGTATGTGCAGAGTAGAGAGAAATAACATTAAAATTAAGTTATGTATAAGCCCCATAAGGTAAATCGAGACTAAATAACTTAAATAACAGCTACTGTAGCCACAAAAACAATTAGGCTATGGCAGTGTTTGCTGCTCTTGGGGGCCAAACACTAACATGTTTTAGATGTTTCCCTGCTCACACACACACCTGACTCAAATGATAAGCTCGTCCTGAAGCTCTGCAGAAGCCTGATAAACACCAATTCATCTAAAACATGCGCAGCAGTGGGCCTCAGGGCCAGGTTTGGGAAACACTGGACTGTGGGATAATGCTGAATGTAAATATAGTGCGTACAGTTGCTTAAGTGAAGAGGAGTCCTACTGTGCGGTCAGTGTTTTGCTATATTCACCCAAAGTTTGCCAAAATGAGCAACAACTAGCCTCCACAAGTTACTGGCCATACCAAACCAAGACTGGTTCCCTTTATTGTTCATGGTTTGAACTTTTTAGTTGTTGTTAGGAAAAATGTAATTACCACACCTACCGCCGATCAATTAAAATTTTCCTTGATGCATGACCACAGACTTTGTGACCTTCTGAATGACTAACACTGCACTCAAAATTTCCCCTTTTTTTGTCACTTTTAATGCCTAATCTTGAGGATTAGGAAGACAATTCTACTTCGGGCTTCACGTTTTCTCACCACTGTTCTTTTCTTTCTCTTCTCCCTCTTCATCCCCATCCCCATCCTCACCACCATAAACCTCATCCTAAACCTGCCCTCGGGTTCCAGTACAGGATTGGGCAGCTGTACATGATCAGTAAGCACAGCTGTGAGCAGAGCGGTGGCGGAGAAGGGGTGGAAGTGGTGAAGAATGAGTCAGATATTCACCCCCAGCATGGCACGGGACAGCTGACCGAGAAGCGAATCTACCTCAGCAGGTAAAAGGCAACACAATGGCAGTGCTGCACTAATGATGCACTTATTCTAATTATTATGGATGTTTGCAACGTGAGCCTCAGACTCAAGCAGTCAGCTCTGTCATTAACTGATTGTGTTTGATCTTTGACCTCTTGCTTTACTGTAATGCTTTCGGTCCTATAGATCCACCTTGCAATTATCACTACAGACAAGCAATAAAACATAATTTCAACACAGTAACACCCACACTGCAGTGTAACCTGCCTACATCCAAAGTCCAGGTACCCACAGTGTGAAACATGTTGAGGCCTGTGCTGCAGGGCAACAATGGAAACATTACTGTATCCTGAGCTCATCTTTCAGTAAACCCTTCATGTTCGGATTGCGTAACTTGAGACTTCCAGTTGAGAAAAACACGTCCAACGGTCACAATAACAGACACGAGGGAACATGTTTTCCTGTGTTATTTTTCCTTGTGTACTCGCAAAAACAAATCACAAATTCTGAGATATTATGTGTTAACAAGTATTTTTAAATGGTATATATTTGGTTTCTGGTGGTAAATTACATGATGGAGTATAGAGTAAATAAAACTCTGAACTATACACTCATTGAGACTATGGGATGTGGTTGAAAGCTCTGCATACAGTGTAGTAAGGGCACCTTAAGTTAAGATTTTTTTTTTTGTTTAACTTTCTGAAGGTCAAGAGTAAATTTTAAAGGTCAAAACTTTTAAACCTATCTGTGAATACATTAATAAACACCTAGAATTGCTGCCTATAAACCCCGAAGAGGGTTTCAAGCCAAAGTGTTATCCAAGGGATTATGTTTTTCCAATATGTAGTTTATACAAATATCGAAGTAGTAAGGCATGTGAGAAATGTTGGGAGTGAAATGTTGTAATGAATGCTCAGCAGCATTTAACAATGTATTTTCTTTGCTTTGTGCTTGGGGTCCATCAATCAATGAATCATTATTATGGTGAAAGCCCAGTCTAAAAAAAAAAAATTATTTGAATTTTCCTTTGACTTAACATTCATTTCCTAACCCTGAGCTAACCTCACTCATTACCCTAATGTAACCTCAACTCTTATTCTAATCACCACTATAAACCCAAGGCCTAATCCTAAAATAAACTCTTAAAGAAGTAAAGAAATGTTCTCACTGTGGAGGATTTCCCTAATCTTCCTGTGCTTGTGGGACATTTGGTCCTCATTAGTAAAGATATGCTGGAACACACACACACACACTTAAGTACAGTGAGTGCAAAATATATTCTACCTCAATCATTTTCTGACATGTGACCTAGAAGCTACAATAACAATTTATCACCACAGGTGTAATTGCGAATGAGTCATACAAATGAAGGCTGTGGTGAGAGTAGCCTACAGGTAATCTGGCTATAAATGGCACAAAAACCACTTAGGATCTCTCTGTCTCCCTCTATAATCTCTCTCTCCCACCCTTCCACTCTTTGACTGCGATTGTTCTTTCTTCCTGTTTTGCTTGTCAGTAAACTGCCGTCCTGGGCGAAAGCATTTGTCCCGCGATTCTTCTATGTGACAGAAAAGGCCTGGAACTTCTACCCGTACACCATCACAGGTTTGCGTTTTAATGCCTTTGTTTGTGTTAAACATCAGGTTTCTTTCACCTTAATGCATTATACAAAACTTATTTACTTTTAACAGCTGTTTTTCCAAGTGCCTTCAAATATTTATCACTATGTTTGCATGTATTCCCCTGTGGCAAGGTGCATATGTGTGTGAGAGCAATTGCGTGCTCATGCATGTATGAGTAACTAATTCTGTTTCTCTCTATCCATATTGAATGTCCCTGGTGCTGCAGAGTACTCCGTAAGTATTCTCACACATCATTTACTGTACATGAATGCAACAGAGCTCATCTCTTTCCAGTATCAGTGGATCTAATCTGCAGCCTGCTTCCACTCTCTCTATCTCTGCCCTCAACCCTTTTTCTCCATTTTTACCTCTCGTCACCCCGTAGGTATCATTCCTCCCCAAGTTCAGCATCCGTATTGAGACGAGATTCGAGAACAACAACGGCGATAACAGCAATGTGAGTATGACGGAGAGGGAGTGAGAGGTGAGAAAGATGGAGTGATTAGGGAAGAGGGGGAGGAGAAAGGCATGGGGAAGGAGAGAAATTGCAATTTTCTCTGCAGCACAAAGAAAATGTTCATCAAATTGATGTGCCCATTACAAGGAAAACAAGCAAAGCACAAAATGCAGTATTGGCAGATCTATTAACCAGACATGCAGCAGCGATGAACACGGCTGCCATGTTGCATTCTGTCCATAATTGGACACACACACACACACACACACACACACACACACACACACACACACACACACACACAAATAATAGCAAATCTGTCTGGCCCTTGTGTCTGTGCTCTGTAATCATGGAAGTAACAAGACTCAACATGCCAATATATGGAAATCTAGTTCTACTTGTGGAGAAAAATGTGGCAAATCTTGTTTCATGTCGTGTCGTTACAGGTTACATAAGTTTACTCCAAACAAACAGACGGGCATGCATGATTTGCGCATCATAAAATCTTCATGGCTCAGTGAGGGACACATACTGTACTGTAGTTTCTTGAGTATTTTATTCTCATATTACTTTAAATTTCTACTCCACATTTTAGAGGGAACTATTGTGCTTTTTACTCCTCTATGTGTTTATTACAGCTGTAGTTACTTTACAAATGAGGTTTTGCATGGATAACATATGAAGAGTTTATAAGAGATGATGGTAAATTATAGATTACATCTCCCAACAGCATGTAGAATTAGAGCTCAAACGTGACGATTTGCTCCTCTTCCTTGTACTTATTTCATTTTATGTTTTTCTGATTTGTCCATTATTGTTGGACAAAACTACCAAAGTGCCACATTTGTCAGTATTTATTAAGTTTTACAAAACCAAACAATTAATAAATCAGTTAAGAATGTAATCAGCAGATTAATCAGTAATGACACTCATCATTAGTTGCAGCTCTGTTTGAAATAGCAAAACAATATCTCCAGCTCAGCCAAGTAAAACCATAAAATGCTGCTAATACATTAAAGCATGAGTAATAATAATCTAATGACATAATATATAATAGTTAATAACAGTTGCAGGTGCAGCAGTGCATATTATGCACATTTTCCAGGTTTTAGTTACATGCTTTTAGCAGTAAGTAACATTATCAATGGAGGAACTTCTTGCAGGTATTTTTACACACCTGGTGGATTTGAATTCTACCACTGTCAAGGCTCTCTGTGTCTTTGTATGAATATCTAGACCACACAGACAACAGAGAGAGACAATGACGAGGAAACCATGAAAGCATCGTGTCCTGAGCAACACAATACATCCAGCTAATGTAACACATTCCATAAGAGGGAGCAGGACCTTGGCTAGACACAGACCAACAACAGCACCACAGGAGCATAGCAGGCTTTTATCTATCGGCAGCTTTTTCTTATTTGTTAGTTTTCAACTGTGAAATGAACAACTTCAGCGGGGCATTAGAACAAATTTTAAACAAGGTCAGATAAAAGTGCACTCTCCCCAGCTTCCCTCCATTCTCTCTCAAGGAAAAGTGTATTCTGCTCTCATAGCTCTTCTTTTTTCCCCTCTCTTTTAATATCCCCATACGTCCTTGTTTTTTTTTTTTTTTCCCTTCATCTCACCCTCCTGTGCTCTCTCTGTCTGTTCTCTCCTCTCTTTGCTCCAGTGTGATTTGCTCCAAGGGCCTCAGGGTGGGATATAGTGAGGGGTGTTATGGTGTGTGACCTCAGCTTTCTACACAGTTACTCATCTACTCTCATCCCGCTCTCCACTGAGTGAGTGACTGTATGTGTGGGAGAGTATAGATGTGTGTCTGCTCTCATTATACTGTATGACCTCCCCCATCTGTTTGGATGTAGGTGTTCGGGGACACGCCGACCCCTGCAGAGAATGTGAGTTTCTTGGATATCCTGAGTGACCCCATCCCCGAAAAGCACTACAAAGAGTCAGAGGTACGTACTGTATTGTTACAGGTGTACAAACATGCATGGCCTATTGATGTTTTGACAAAGAGAAAAGCTGTGTATTTTCATCACAGTGATTGTTCAGCATGTGTGGAAATACATTTAGAGTTTCATGAGAAGATCGACACCACTCTCATATCTGTGTTTGAACTATTGAGCCTGGAGGCCAGCAGTGCAGCTTAGCATGAAGACTGGAAGTGTGTGTGTGTGTGTGTGTGTGTGTGTGTGTGTGTGTGTGTGTGTGTGTGTGTGTGCGTGTGTGAGGGGGGGGGGCTGCTTCTGTTTAAAATTCAAAATACACAGAACAGAACCTCTTAAGTCCTCTAGCTAACACATTTTAATTATTCACACAGAAACAGAAATGTTGAAATGTAAAGTGGTTGTTTTACAGGGAGTTACAAGCACTAACTATTTCCTATCAAACAGTGGCTAGTTAACAGCACATAACCACCTTTTTGTACGGACTCATCAAACGAAATAGAAAGTGCTAATTAGTTACGTTTTGTTCCCCATTTTTTAAAATTGTGAGTGAGCGAGCTAAAATCTCTTTTAATCATAATTCAAATCCATATTTACTGTGCTTTACTGGCTTGTGTTTTTGCCTTTGAAAAGAGCATAAATCAGTAATACACCCACACACTTCCTTTAAATCTGCCTATCTTCATCCCCTACCCACCAAGGTTTTACACTTCTTTATCCCTTCAAGTCCTTAGAGGCAAGGGTCAGTTCACAGAAATGGGTACACAGAAGGATGCAGACAAGCACACATTAACACAGATGTGTACCCAAACACAAACACACATGCACACACACGAAAAACTGCAAACACACCAATCTCGTAGATTATGTGACACGGTGAGAACATAAAGTCACAAACACAAGCACTGTCCAATCTTTGTTTCATCACAGATGTATGTGTGTTATCACACTTTCCTCTGATGGGCTGTGTTGAGCAACAAACACTCCGCACACATATTGTCACACTAACACACACACACACACACACACACACACACACACACACACACACATAAACTTGCAGCACACATACATATCCATGGTTTCCCCCTGAAGACGCCTCACAGGGCCAAAGTTTCTGCAGACTCAGCAAGTGCAATATAGACCCGCTGTTTACTCTGTGCAGGACCTGAGTCGCTGGCAGTCGAGTAAAACTGGCCGAGGGCCTCTGGAGAAAGGCTGGAGAGACGACCACAAGCCCATTATGTGCTCCTATAAGAGGGTGCAGTGCAGCTTCGAGGTTTACGGGTTCCAGACCAAGACAGAGGAGTTCATACACAAAGTGAGCTTTCCTCCTATCGTGCCTTTTCCCTGTGCTGATGTAAGGGGGTTGGATCAAGATATGATCTGCAATTAATGTTACGAGCCCTAATAGGCGTAATACAAGGTGGAAAAATTAGAATTTACAGCTAATTGGATTTAATAAGCGCTCTGCGTCTTCCGAGCATTGATTACTGCATGATGAAGCCTTTCACTTCGTTCGTTTACAGTACAGTGAAGATCCTCAACAAATCTGACTGGCTATTTGCTACTGGATGTGCCATGTGTTGAATTTTTACACAAATAAATCACTGCCACATTAATTTCCAGACATCAGTAAAATTAGAAATCACCCAAGAAGGCTGTTAGCCTCAAGTGACCTCTGCACCCCGTTTTATTTAATCCAACATTAGGTCAGATTTATTAGGAAATGGACTGTATTGTTACACCACAAAACAGAAAGAACGCCTCTGCTGCTCTGGCACAAACAAAAGCAACAATGTTCAGAGTTTCTCACAATGGAGGTGTGTAGAACATGTTAAACAGCTGATGAGTAAATCACTTTGTAATCTTCACATTGAAGCAAAACAATGAAGCGTGAAGGAAACCAAAAGCACTAAGAACAAAACTAGCAACGCCCTTTTTCCAACATTGTTATGATAAAACTTAATGTAACTTAAAGTCTTAATGGGAATTTGGCCTTAGTTTTCACTGTGTGCCAACACAAATAATACCACTGAGATAAGTTTCCACCTATCTGAGATTAGCCTCCACTTATCTCGACCACAATCCCATTTCTTTAAAGTAATTCCATAATGGTATTGCTCTTACTTTAGTAATGACGTACTGTAACATAATGCTAAATGTTGCATTTCACACACACACGTGTACACACTCTAAATTCAAAGCATATTGCATTAGTAGCATTTTTATCTACATTTTCTTTTCCCAATCATGTTTTTGTTTCTGATATTATTGCAGAACATCCGGGACATTCTGCTGGTTGGCCACAGGCAAGCAACAGCGTGGATAGACGAATGGCACGGTGGGTCAGAAAAACACACAATGTGATACAAGATAAAGCATTTGGAACAATGCAGTTAGAATTTGCTGTATTTTTTAAATGTGACCTCAATACACACCCTGCTAAATTTAATACATATCTCATATTGTGTTCTGATGGACTGTCTGTGTGTGTGTGTGTGTGTGTGTGTGTGTGTGTGTGTGTGTGTGTGTGTGTGTGTGTGTGTGTGTGTGTGTGTGTGTGTGTGTGTGTGTGTGTGTGTGTGTGTGTGTGTGTGCGCACGCGCGTGTGTGTGCTTTGCCTTTTCCCACAGGGCTGAGTTTGGAGGAGGTGAGAGAGTACGAGCAGGCGATGCAAGAGAGGACCAACAGCAAAGTCAAATCCAGCCAGAACAACACAGGTGAGGTTGCAGCTCCTGACCTGCACTGTACTGAAATACCACAGAGGATGGGAGGGGAGACAGACGGGGGACTGAGGGAGAAGAGAGAGAATACGGCTCGATGTGAGAATGGTGAAGGTGGAGAGAGAGAGAGAGAGAGAGAGATGAAGGTGAGAACAGGCAGAGTAGATGAAAAGAGCAGTAAGTTTTGAAATGTATACTGTGCTCCGCTGTGATTATTCTTGCATTTAATTTCAGCATAATAAGCAGGTAATACAGCAGTAAAAGAACAGAGGAAGTACAGAGAGGCAAAAACACACTGATTTCACATTTTTAGAGCATTACGAATTTAAAATAAATTTCAATCTGAGGTATTTTGTTTTTATTTAGCGTGCTATGTTATCCATTGCTGTCATAACACTGCAAAAGAGTATAAATGAATAACTCTGTAACACTAGCAGGCTTGAGCAGTGGCTGGTTGCACCACTAGTGCCTTAGCTGTGCCCTACAAGTACCCAGATGGCTGGTGTACATCTGTGGGAGAAAAATGGAGGGGGAAGAGCAGTCAGGAGGCATTTCACAACACAAGGAGCAGTGAGGAGGGAGAGACAGAGGGTGTAAGCCCAGAAAAGGACGGCAGAAAGACAGATGTAGGGGGGGGTGATGCTAGGATGGCTCATGAAGTGATAATGCCACTGCGTCGGACTGATAAACAGTGTAATGCAGCCACCTGCTGAACTCTCCCCATCGCCAGCCCTCTCAACATAAATAACCAGCCATTGCAGCACTTAGCTGCAAATGTCAGCCCTGGTGGGGGTCTGTGTCTGGGCATATGTGTTGCATGTGTGTGAGTGTATGTGTGTGTGTCTGTGTGCGTGCACGTGTTGTGTGTATGCGGGTGTGTGTGGTCACCCTGCCCCCTGCTGGTTAGTCTGGTGAACTTAAGCTGAATGTGAGGGATATCAAAAGTAGAATTCCCAATATGCCCTGTAGCATCTTGCTGCCTTTGCTCCCTCTCTCTCCCCCTCTCTCTCTCTCTCTCCCCCCCCCCCCCCTTTCTCTCTTACTCTCCCTCTCCCTCTCTCTCCCCCTCCCTCTCTCTCTCTCTCCCCCCCCCCCTCTCTCTCTCTCTCTCCCTCTCTCTCTCTCTCCCCCTCTGTGTGTGATGATGAGAGACATCAAGCTGCAACAAATCTGCAGTCATTGCTCAACCTGCTGCGGCTCGCTGCACTGCCATGACCCCCTACAGGCCAAACGCTGTTACTGCGTTTCTCACAGACTGAATAATAGTTTTGATTTCATTCATCTGCTGTAATAAAAGTAAATGGATGTCATTTACTCTAGAGAGTCGAATAAAAGTCGGGTTTGTGAGATGAATACCAATAAGGGATTTAACTCGTGGGAATCTAAGTGTACAACACAGATCTTAAACATACTTAGAAATCTCAAACACAATGTGTGTCATTCATCTCAGCGCCTCTTTTGCTTTTCTTCCTCTTTTATCTGTATCGTGTTGTTTCTTTCATGTCACGTGTATCTCATTCTTTCTCTGTCTCGCAGTCTCTCAACTTCAATTTGCTTTATTGTCTTGACATGTGAAATTCATTTATGTTGTCAAAGCAGATAATGGAGAATCGTGGATAAAGGAAAAAGGACCAATTAACAAAAATCTTTATCTATCTATCTATCTCAGGCCCAACGGCTGCCTCTCGTCCTGCGTTCTCTCGCTCCATCTCAGTGACAGACGAGCATTCCCTGAAGAAGATGGGACTGACGACTGTGGCCATGTCTGACCCATCTGCCTCCTCGGTGCCACATAATCCCATTCGCCTCAACTCCACCCCTGAATGACGCCTCAAACGCAGACACACACACACACACACACACACACACACTGTGCAGCAGGCACACCCAGAAACCAATGTCAACATTCAGTCATATGATGCTATTTCTCAGACACAAACACACCCACGTGAAAACAGTGACAGTAACATCATTCAAAATGGAATAGTTCAAACATTTGGGCAACACACTTATTTGCTTCAGATGAGAAGATCAATACTGCTTTCATATCTGTCCAGTAAATATATGGCTACAGCCAACAGTATAAACTAGGGAGATAATACATATAACTTTAATATGTCATCTTTAAGTTTGGTGGTCGTGGATTTTGAATCTGTCTTTGTGCTTTGTGCTATTAACACACATGTGAGAGCAGTATCAGTCTTCTATAAGTGTATTCCCATAATTTTCCCTCCACGCTACCGTAGAAACATTTATCTTTCCTTATGAACATGTAGCAGCATTCTTCATAAACGCCGCACAAACGCACAAGAACACACAAACCCTATTCAAAAACAATTTCTACTGTTGCTTTCGAAAAAAAAATCCCTCCAGTGTCTTCAGCAGCCCTTTCTATCAGTTCCTTAGCCACTGTGGAGCTCAATGACCACCAGCAGGGCTCTCCGATTGTTTCCCAGCCCCCAGCCTACAGACAGATGCATAAGGAGCTTAATAGAGTGGATCTAATGAGAGAGCAAAGGAGACCGGGGGAGGCTGTCAATGCTATGGATCTGCACCCCTCTCCACCTCAGCCAATAGGTCAGACCTGGTGTATTGACAGAGGGCAGTGAGGCATTGTATTGGTTCCTTGATCGCTTAGCTGAGAGATGCAAATGGGTCAAGCCACGGATAAACTTCAATTATGAGTCAATAATTTGAGCATTTATACGACTATTGTCTTAATCTTTTTTATTAACATTTAGAGGAGAATGGGTTCTCATCATCAGGGATCAACAATGACAACGATGAAATAATAGTTTGTTGGTGCCTTCTTTGTAAAAACGTTCATTTTTACTTCAAAATCAAGTGGAAAATGTAGATGGAAATTAAACTGTATAGTCTTTTGTTATGGATTTTTTTTTTTATCAATAAATACAATTACTTTCCAGTGAGAATATCCACTACTGTCCTTGTATCTGCCTAGATAATCAAAAAATTGACTCACTGCTCACATTATCAGCCATGTTTGATCAGAATTGACCTATAAAGATGGACCAGCTGCTGGCACATCACAGCACTCGCATGTAATCTACTCACCAATTTCACACTTGCGTGCCATGTGGAACTGCCTCCAGCAGCAGTGGACATGGAGAGAGGCAGCCACTTGGTCCTTGGCCCTGGTTTGGCTCTGTGGCTCGTGGCAGTTTTCTCTCTGCAAGACAGCGGAGGAGAATAATGAATGTTTAACAGATGCGGGGTTGTGAGTTGGGCGTGTGTGCGTGTCTGTCATCACTGTTTCACTTTATTGTTCAAGACTTCAGGACAAAAGCCCAAGCTTGTCACGGAAAGACTCAGAAGTTCCCATGACTGACAGACATGGCAGCTTGCTTCAAATGATGCACTAAATAGCTCGCGTTATGGGGCTCATTATGGCTTCTTTTATCCATACAAATCAAGAGCCAGCATGACAAATTGTTATTAGCTTCCTGACAAAGGGCTTGCAGACATGCATTCACACACGCAAACACGTAAATACATGCGCGCAAAACTCTTTCTCTCAACGTCTGTTTTTACAGTGGCAGCAGGAGGCTGACATAAAAGAGCAAGTGTTCAACACAGCCAGGAGTGCTGCAGAGGGAGCACAAACTACCGGCTGCACTGCATTAACATTACCTCTTTCTCCTTTACTCCTTTGTCTCCCCCATTAAATTTTCTCTCTCATATTGCTGTCTCCGCTATTCTCCTCCGCTCCTTCTCCTTTCTCTCTGTCCTCCTCCTTTATTCTCCCTCTTTCATTCTTGAAATCTCCCTTGATCTCCCTTTCTTTCTTTCCTCTGTATCTGTGCATCCTCATCTTCATTCCTCAGGAGGGCCTCTAAAGAAGATGTACTGTGTTCATTATATGGAAATGTTCCCCATGGTGTATTATCATAGATCCTGACCCTGTAGCGCTGAATCATCCTGCTATTCCCAGTTCGAACATCAGATCCTACAAATAGCATGGTAGAGGAAAGACGGGACGCTCTCCAGAGCCGCAACCAGCCCGCTGCTGCGCTGTCACCTGCACTGTACTCCACTGTACAGTCACTTTCATGGGAAACCTTGAGCTGACCACCTATGGGCTCACAAGGGACGGAGAGAGGACAGTGGAAAGACAATGGGGAAAAGTAGGGAAAAAAGGAATAGGAGATCAACAAGAGAAACCAAAACGAGCAATAAAGAAAGTTTTTACAAGCAGGAGGTTGAGCCACAGTCTGTTTATTCTGGTGTGTGTCTGTATGTCTGTACATAAGTTCACCTCAATGGCATTTTGCCCAACCACACTGATGTATGAGCTTCTCCTCCAGATCAATACGCGCTCTCCATTCACTACAAAGACAGTAATGCAACTGCCTCATTTGTTTTATGATGTGTGCTCGTGTGTGTGTGTGTGTGTGTCCATGTCTTTCAAACTGGTCCCCATTTCCTGGGTGTACAGTATCTTTGCCTCAGCCGTTAAAGGAGAGTGACCATTAAGCGACATAGTTTAGCATGTCACTAACTTAATTGCTCAGTCCACATGGCAGCATTGATTTAATGAGGGTTTAGTGTGTGTGTGTGTGTGTGTACTTGCATATGTGCTTGTATGGTGGGTGAAAAGGGTCATGGATGACAAAACGCATGTACATACGCTTGTGTGATTATTTACTAAAAGACCCATCTATGTATGTATGTGCGTCCGTGTGTGACAAGCACTGTGGGGGGGCTTTTCCTGCCAGGATTTAACTAACTGTACACCCTGTACTGGGTCGCCAGCCAACCTGACAAGATTAAACTGCAAAAAAGCCAATACACTGAGACAGACAACCACTCACGCTCACACCTACGGGCAATTTAGAGTCACCAATTAACCTGCATGTCCTTGGACTGTGGGAGGAAGCCGGAGAGTGCCCGGAGAAAACCCACACAAGCAGCTGGAGAACATGCAAACTCCACACAGAAAGACCCCAGGTTCAAACCTGGAACCTTCTTGCTGTGAATGCTAACCAGAATAATGCTGTCTGGCTACAGACCAAAGCAAGCTAATGTTAGCTATCTGCTAATGGCATAAACAAGCTGCTGAAATAGACTGCATACTGTTAAATAGATTCATGAGATATAGTTTTGAATAGCACACTGATTCTTCACACATTTAATAATTAGATCGGGGGGGTGGAGAATGGATAATAGTTAATTGCTAGCTAATTACAACACAACCAGATTTACACATTTGCCTCGTGGTGACTTATCCATGCACTTATCCTCACATACACTATACATGACCAAACTAAAAAATTATAAAATAGCAGCGACATCATCACTGTGTCCACCACGCTCAAAGTGATGACATATGGTTCATCGGAGCAGCTGCTGCCACATAATGATTTCACACAAGTGAAACTGGAGACTGCTTGCAAAGTTTCTTTGACAGAGAAAATGATAGTTGTTTAGTGTATGTATGTGCATCTTGTCCTCCATGACCCCTTTCACCCTCTATGGTACATGTGTGCAGCCAACAGTGGACCGGCAAGCCAACAGGGGTCATTTTGGAGGTCCACTGTTGGTCTTGCTGTAAACCATGTCAAAGACTCTCTGGTGAATATATTTTAATTTTAGCCAAGAGGGAGCTTGCAGGTGTGTGAGTGTTGAGTTCATCCTTAGCACAGCCGCTCCTGGCTGGTGCCGGGTTTTTAACAACTCACTAACATGTCGTTTTTTTCACACTCCTCTGTGGTGTGAATGGTTGACAGGCTTTCAGACTATAGTGGTTAGTGGATCAGGATACATTTAGAAATAAGGGGCACAGACGTAAGATCATTCTTTTCATTTAAATGAATCAGTCCAAATACACCTGAGATCAGCATAGTCAACAAAGACAGAAAGCTATTACAAAGATATTGAAAATTGTCTATTGTTATTATCAGTTGAATCGTGGGAAATGCTTTTTATCTACCTAACTCACCTGACAGTCTTATGCTCACTCTTTTATCAGCATATTGAGTGTAATAGAACACGCAGAGGCACCAAACCTTTGACTCTATAATGAGTAAAAAAGAAAAAAAAAACCTCACATGTAAAGGGACAAACCAGGTTGGTGCTGTATGCCATGAAATGTAGGCAGAGAGTCGTACTGAACGTTCAGTCTCTCTCTCTTTTTTGCAGTTTAATCTTGTCAGAAGCACAAATCTGTGTGAGTCCCAGTAATAATTGCAACCCTGATTAGCAAGTGTTTTGTTGTACATAATATAGGTTGGTGCGTTTACCATCATTTTCATCAGCTCAGCATGCAATTTGAGTTCTGTGTGACAAAGACGTAGAAAATATTTTTTGAAACTGGTTAAACTGGCTTAACTTAACATATTTATTACAAAAATAATTGTTAAGGTAGAATACAATGTGCGAAATAAACAAAGAAACTACTAAACCAATAAAAAACCAGAACCAAAAGAGAACTCAACCTGAGCTTACTTTCTCACTAATCTTACCTATGCTAAATGCCACAACAAAAATAAAAGGAAACAAAAGACATCCTCTGACTTACCTTTCCTAATCTAACTAGCCAAACCAAAACACATGGGAGCAGCACCCCTAATTCCATTGTGCATTTTAACAAAGAGCTGTTTAACAAAAGCACAAGTGGGTAACTATCTCAGGCCCGTCCTCTGACACAAATCTACAGGGTTTCACAAAGTAGCGTTCGAATAGAGCAAGTAACTATAAATTCTACTGCAGGGGTGTCCAAACTTTTTCCCCAGAGGGCCACATACAGAAAAACATACAAAGGCTGGGCCACTCACTAGAAGTGAGCTATATTGCTAACTTTAATCCACTAGAGGTGATGTATATCGCCTCACCTCTAGTGGATTAAAGTTGGCTAAATCAAACAAATGTAGGTAAATTCTGCTTGATAACTGAATATGATTCAAGAAAAAAACGCCTTTCCATTAGTTGGCTTTCATTTATTAGTTGTGGTACAAGCTGGTCTTTGCCTCGTAGGCTCTTCTTCAGTGTGTTAAGGTGATCAGTGAGATCCACTAAACATGCCAACCATCAGCATCAGAGAGGGAAGCTTGAAATAGTCTGCTAGAGCCCTGGTGCTCGAATCAACAGCCTTACCTCCACTTTCTTGCCCCTAGCCGGACACAGTACAGGCCATTCCTTTGCACCCACCTGTCCCAGCTGGAGCCTCATCCCTCGTACCTCCACACAGCTCGTCCCAATTAACTCCCATCATGCCAACTGCACCTGGCACAGCTTCAAAAACATCCTCACCCGTCCTGGTGCTCTTTAGACTGCTAACATCAAGCAGCTCCTCCGTAATGCAGAAGTGATCTTCATTAGTTATTAGCTGTGCTCTCATCGCACACCGCGTCTGAAACTTTCTACACTCACTTTCTCTCTTACGTTTCCTTAATTCTGCCATTTTGGGTCACCTGTAGCAAATTTCTTCTTCTATTACTCATTTTATGGAGAAGCTGCCTCGTTCAAGACAGTTACTCCCCCTAGTGGTGAGAGTAAGAAGTACAACACAGTCCAGCGCAGGTTCCATGTGTGGCCGTGTTACAATACATTTTTAGAATTTCCTGCGGGCCAATGAAAATTGGACCACAGGCTGCAGTTGGCCCGCGGGCCGTAATTTGGACACCCCTGTTCTAGTGGCAAGCTGTTCACAAAGAGTCGCGCACACACAGCTGCCCCGACTACCAGCTCTGGGCTCTTTTAAAAAGGGCCGCGTTGATTGGAGCTCCCCGATTGGTTGGTTTGCAGGAGATGCCACCCAATGGCAGCAGGTGGAGGAGAGAACCAATCCGCAGCGGAAGAAGGCAGGCAGCAGACAGGGAGGAGGTCGGATAGGCAGACGAGGAACACACGGCCTAGGGCCGCAACAGTCTCACCATTGACAACCATACATATTTTTCCTACATAATGTTCCATGTCACCATGCATGCACATGCGACCATCCCGAAGACCAATACAAAGGACAGAGAAGCTCAGATTGCAACACACACAGAGGGAATCTGACTTTTTTTCTGCTTTCATTTTCTGCTAAGGTTTCCATCACTCCATAATATCTTTACATAGCAAATAGTTGTTTCATGCTATATTAATGTTTTTGATGTCATATAGGGCCTTGAAAGAGGCCATGTGATGAAGGTGATTTTCCTGAAAAAGATCTTAGCCTATTACAGAACCGTGCTCGTCCTATAATTTAATCTAATGCAACACAAAGATATCCGGTAAGAAATTCAAACTAGCAACAAGAAAAATGCTAATCTGGACCACACCAAAAGTGCTGTAGGATATGATTATAAGTGAGCAGATCACAGAAAATGAAAATGATTAAGTTAGTTTAATAACAAAGTGTAACTTTTTCCCTCTTAGCTGCTAAATAATGACAAATATTTCCTTTTGAATAGTATGGTGAGGCATTCACGCTCCATGTTAACTTCTCTTTCAGGTGTGATTTATGAGTAGTGTTTTCTTATATCCTCCTTTTTTCCTTTTGTTTTCCAAATACTTTCAATAGAGAAAATTGTTAGAACCATTGTAAGAAAAGCATTTTGAAACGAGTCTTATTGTCACTTCTGAGTGGAACACGGCACTCAGGAATTTAATGAGCCTGATATAGGGTGGTTGTGTTTACAGCAATCAAATCCAACTCTGAGTAGAATTCAAAAAATGAATGGTTCAAATAAACAAATAAACAAACAAGCAAACAAAATTTAAAAAAAACAGCTTTTTCAGAATTAGCATAGTGCAAATCCGACATACTTGTATAAATAAACTGGGCGATGGTAAGGGGACCATTTGGCTCGCCAGAATCTGTTTGAACTAAATCATCTGTAATAGTTTTGATTACATTAATATTCTTTTTGATACTTGTTTTTGCTGACATAGATATCAGCAACTAGAAATTAGCAAGTCTTTATGTGGGTCAGCATCTGCTTTTCTCAAAGATGATGACAATTGTTGAAATATTTGTGTGATTAAATAACAGTGAACTGGTTTTGAATTAAGGGGACTTATATACTGGTTGTATTTGTACTTGTGTTTGTGCATTTATGTGATGTTATAGCTGTGACTTTAAATGCTTGAAATTTGGTGCATGACCTTGATATTATGATATTGAATATATACCAAATGCCAAGGTGTATTTTTAATACCATAATAATATTGATTTTCTGAATTTAATTCAAACTGAACACTTATTCAAAAAATGTTTTAAGATTCGTTTTAATGTTGACAGAAAAAAAACGCAAGCAACTGTACAGTACATAATGACACAGGTCACACATTGACATTTATAGTGTAATAGTCCACAATTGGTCATGTGGGTGAGGGAGAGAGAGAGAGGGAGAGAGAGAGAGAGAGAGAGGGGTGGGGGGCGAGTGGTTGCACAGATACACAATCCTCACAGAATGAGTGTGAAACGAATTAAAGGGTGACTTACTGTTTATAAAAGTATTGTGAGATAATATTGTGAGAATATTTACCTCCCATTGTGTCGTTATCAGTGTCTGATATGGCGTGTGTGTGTGTGTGAGTGTGTGTGTGTGAGTGTGTCTCTGTGTGAATTCCCACAGTGTGTAAGTCTTGCATAAGACTAAACGGTGAGGCCTAGATGCTTGTGTTCCCTCATTACTGTGTCAGCAATACAGTTTTTAGCCCACTCAACCACATAAATGACTTCAAATCCTCTGTGTATTAAGCCTCACCACTGGGAACCCAATTTGTAACCTCTGACCAGTAATACGTTAACTGGACTTTATCTGGGGACAGGCAGAGTGTAAAATTCATACTGTATCTATGAGAACTAATTGAACCAATTAAGAAAGTGAATATGGATTACTGTGGGACTGTGAGCACACACATCCCCTCTGGAATAGAGTTGGAGACCAATGCTTTCACGCGATAATGATTGTCATTGCAAATGGATGGCGGTGCAGGTCTCAGTGTGCTGCACAACAACACTCCCACAGTCGGCTGGCTTTGCATTTCCACTGATGTGTTTTCATTTCCTTAGCAGCTGATCCCAGGGCTGCTATTCTGGGCAGTAATTAATTGCATGCGGGTAAAGGAAAAGTCAAGGATAAGTGTTGAAACTGTTCCTTGTCTTGTACGTACTCTCACATCGCACACAAACACAAAGGCTGCGCTCATTTTTCACACAAACACACATTTGCTAGAGGAAACAAAAAGCAAACGAGTATAAACAAGAAGATACACAGAAACTTGCACAAAAAAAAGAGCCTTGGGTACTTCATGCTTTAAATATCTTAATCAGCAAGCCCATAAAGCCTCCTGATTTTAATTGCCCCGCCATGACTATTAATTACATAACAGCCATTGCAGCCAGCATGCCCATATGTTTGCTAATGGGAGAGGATGGATTAGAATAGTGAGCAGAATACATTAGAATACAATGGCTTTTATTGATCTACAAAGGTACAATTACATTTCCCCTCCAGGATGTACATACAAACAACAGAATTTTTTTTTTCTTGTGAGTTCCAAACAACGACATAAAACAAATGGCAGGAGACACTTCATGAGCTGAGAGAACAGTGTAGCCTATTATTGTAAAGATGCGTCATGGGCAAGATTACTGTAAAACAAGAGACATGTCAGCTGTAGGGACGTAGCACCATATTACTGTGAAACAAAGGATTCTTCATTGCTGCAGGGACAACGTGCAGTATTGTTCTAACTCTGAAACGCTGTGTTCTGAGGGGACAACAAATACAGTGGGGATAATACTAGCTTACAAAATTTATCTCACTTGATTGGCAGCCACAGATTGGGAAAACCTTCGTGATGTGTGCACACCTACGGTGCTACTTACATTATGTCAGCAAATAAAAGGGTAAATGCTACATTTATATAGTGCTGGCCAACCATCGGGAACAATTTGGGGTTCAGTGTCTTGCCCTAGGAAACTTTGACATGTGGAAACCTATTAAAGTATTTCTGAGTTTAGCAGCTTGGATAAATTAGCGAAATATTTTGAAAACATTAGACGTGAAAGCAGTTTCTAGCTGGAGGTTTGAGGGAGTAGATACATGTCGAAAAAGTACAGAAGAGGTTTATGACTGGCCCCGTGGTGGCCCTATTCATGACATGTTGCAATATGCTGAGCACGTCCGAATGGGGCACCTGTGTAGCAAGTATTACTTCTTTAGCATGAATAGTGTTTGATATACTGATGACTTTAATCATTCTCCCATAGACTGCATTTAAAATGAATGTTCATAAAACTGTGATTGCTTGCAGTGCATCTGTGTGGAGTTGTTTATCTGACTTACAGGACATCTTGACAGGTTGTTCCTGTCTGTTTGTACAGTGGGACGCAGGCCGATACATGTCAACAGCTGATTGGTTCTTCAGTACATGGTGAGGTGCCAGCTGACTCACACATTAGAGAAGAAGTAGTCCTTCATTTCGCCAGGCTCACCTGTCACTACTGTTCTCACTTCTTGTTGCTTATTGAGCACTGGGGCTTGTGAACTGAGAGTGTTTCCTTTTTTGGGTACATAGACTGTAGAAAAGAAGAAGAAGAGCAGAAATGCTTTAAACCTGTATTCTGTCTAGTAGCCAGAAGGGGGCAAATCCACTGGTCTAATTGTGTGGAAGTCTGAGAAAATTCTCACTTGATTAATGACCTCAGTAAACATTTTCCTCATGAGTCCATGGTCTCAGTCGGTAGTTTCAAGTCTTCAATACAGCATGTGATGATGTATATTTAGTAAAGTATGATCCCACTTTGAGTAAATAGGTATAATAATATCATTTATTGTATAATGCTATATTGTAATAATACAATACATGTACACATAATAATTTCAATACATTTTACTTATTTTTCTTTTTTTAGTTATTGTCATGCTTGTTTTGTTCTGCTGTCCTCCCATTCCATTGGACTGTTTGTTTGTTTATTTATTTTTCCCGTGCTGTCCAGGAGGTATTGTCCATCTACTGTCTACACTTTGCCTGAATCCATGTAAATGCAGCTTTAGGGCTTTTAATTGTAACACTTTGGTCACCAAAAAAACAATTTCAAATATCAAGTTAGCTAGCGCTAGCTGATAGTTTAGAGTTTGCTATGCTAACTCCAACCTCTCTTACAAATATGATCACTTCTGGCTCCAAAGATGGCGACTGCCTAAACACCAAACTTGGTAGTCCACAAACCAACAGGTGACATCACGGTGTTTATGTCTACTTTCTTTATAGAATCTATGGTTGGGTACCTAAAGGAGTACAATGGTCTTTCTGCTCACTTTGACCTGTTTTTGGGCAGATTTACATTTTAGAGACTGTTATTTGTTCTATAATATAGTTTTATGAGCCCTCCCCCTTGCTTTTTAATTGAAAGGTCCATTCAAGAGTTTGGTGTCGACCGGCTTCATGAATTACAATTCAAATTAAGGCTGCAAAGCCTTTTATTCATCATTTCATTCTTTATGCTCTAACTGTTGCTGGGTAAAACTTTTTATCAGCCTACTTAATAAGGGGTTCGCACCGGTTTTAAATGTGTGTAACTGTATATCTGTGTGTATTATTTGGGGATGTAATTTGAGAAAAACCAATGCAATCCTCTGAAAAACTGAAAAGTCTTCAGACAATATGGTAATGACTACCCAAGCCTTAATTCCATATAAACGCCCACATGCTTTTTATTCTCCTGCTGCTCACATAACATCTATTACAACTTTCCATAGCTCTAGGCCAAGCTTTCCTCTCGTCTCTCTTTCTTCTCACCCTCTGTCTTTCTTTCCTTCTCATCTGTGCTCATTTCCAACTTTGCTATTGCACTCTGTTTTATTTCCAAATCAAAGTAATGAAATGGATCTTCACTGAGGTGATTTCATAGCAAGAGAAGAGGAGGCTGTCATTACTGCATCATGCGGAGGGGACGATGAGTGAAATGAAAAACAGGAGGAGGAAGTGAGCACAGACACAAATCAAAGAGACCCGGCTTCATGGCTTACTTTTATTTCAAGTTCCAGCTAGATCTATAGCTACTGCCTTGAGGAAAAATCCACCCTTGAATACTCATATACTGTTATAAGCCATCAGTCTGTGGCGTTCAGTGGATTGCAGGAGTGCGTTTGTCTTGGAGTGTTGACATTTTTACTCTACATTGGATTTCTCCCTGTGTGATAGTTGAACAGTCGTGCAAACTCGTACATCTAGAAAGACACTCCTGCTCTTTGATTCTGAGGTGTTGTTGTTGATCTAGAAAAGAAGATTTTCTCTGCTATTAAATTATTAAAGTACCTTCAAGTATTTTGACATGACATCACATCATCTGTGTTTGGACAGTTATTCATGGGAAAACAAGACTAACAAGGACTTTGCTCATTATCGACATGCTATCATACTCACAGTGTCATTGCTAACATATTTATGCTTTGTGAGTTTAATTAATGTTTTGGTGTGCGAGCATCCTAATTTTTGCTCATTAGCACTAAGCACAACACACAGCTGAGGGGAATCCAATTAGTTTTGCAGGTATTTGACCTCAGTCTTTTGACCTGATCATGGCACTAAAAGTCAGAGGATCACCAGATTTTACAATTGTTTCTGAGGAGGACCTGAATGTCTGTAATAAATTCATGGCAATCTGGCCAAAAGTCAACAAAATCAGTAGGATTCATCCTTTGGGAACCATGAATGTCTGTACATTTTCTGTGTCAATCCATTAGCAAGCATTTCACTCTGGACCAAAGTGGTTGACCAACCAACCAATCAAACAACCAACCAACCAGGCAGACTAACATTACCATCCCTTCAGCCATGATGGCTAAAGAAATACTCTAGGCAACAAAACTGAGTCAGAAATGCAGGTTGCAGCTGCAAAAGATGCCCGAAGAGTTTGTTTTTTACTGTGGATTTTTTTTTCTTGAGGCACATTTGTTAAAAACAAGTCATTGGAAATAACAAATGGTCCTATTTAATTCATTAACTGAAATTTCTGTGAATTCCCCGAAGTTATTGGGGTGGATTGGAGCTGAAGCGTGCCTGTGAGCCTCTGTTACTGTGGGCCGCTGCTTTGTGCTGTCGTGTCTACCTGCTTCACAGGCCTATTATAGAGACATCAGGGGAGTAACAGAGGCCGACAGAGACAAACAGGTCACCCTTACCTGGGCTGCAGGATAAACGATTTCCCCTCCACCACTGCTCTACCTCCTTTATTTTCTCTTTCTTTCTACCTTCATCCCTCCATTCACTCCTCCATCAGCCCTCCTCTCCTCTTTCCTACCTGTCTTCCATCCCCCATCCCAACCCCATTTCTTTACCCCATCCCACCCACCCTCCCGCCTCCCCACCCCACCACAACAGAATTAATATTAAAAAGGTGGCTGTGTGTGTAGTTAGAGGGAGGGGGTGATGAGAGGAGGACAGAGTGTACAATGACCTTACTCGCAAATCGTTGCCTCATGTACAGCAAGCATGTCCTTGTTGCAACACCATAACAGCTCCGAGCCCCAGACCACAGTACGGCATAAACAAACACACACCCTTGCGCGCACACAAACATGTTCACCGACTGTTTCCTCTCAGTCTCTCCCTCTGCAGCAGCTTTGTACGCTCATTATCCACCCTTAAAAATTCACTCAGTTTGCTTGGTTGGCATTTAACAGAAAGTACAACCGATATTCCATTCTTGTAGCGTAGTGTTGCAGCTGAGTATAACACAGCTTTTTTAGGTCTGACACTTCAGTCAGGTGGAATAAGGAGGAAGAATGTGCCCGCAGCTTGTTCCTCTGTAACTGTCATAGTAAGGGACAAATTATGTCAGACTCTGTTGCCACTGCTTCAAAGATGCACATGTCCTTTTAAAAAGCCCTGGAGCTCTGGCATTTAACATTAACACAAGACAGGTGCCGTCATGCATTCAGCTCTGTGTCACCAGCGAGTCCTTGCGTATTTATGCATGCAATCTCATCCGCCGATGTATGATCACATGCATACTGTATGCATGAATGCATAGTTGTGTGTGTGTGTGTGTCTCTGTGTGTGTGTGGGTCCGCGCTACTGTGACATAAATCATTGGAGCTGAGCAGGGGGCTGGTGCTGCTCTCTCCATCTGTCTCTGTCTGCAGGGGTGAGGTATTTTACACTGATGATAGGGCGAACAGAGGGAGGCGAGAAAAAGTGAGCCATGCTCCATTCGTGTGGGATGGACAGAAAAATAAATGCTGTGGTATCGAAGGGCAGCGGCTAGCATGTGCATCATTCGAGTATGTAGAGAGACTTGGGGGAAGGGATGCGTCAAAGCCATCAGTTCACATAGTGTGCATCTCTGCAGGGCCTGTTACTCACTACCTAAGATCTGCTTCTGTGAAATAGACTCTGTTATCCAGTGCTGAGATTTAATGCTGCACATATAAAGTCTCAGTATGCTGCCCTCCCTCTCCGGCACAGTACTTACTAGACACATATGAATGAATGCACCTGGAAGCTAGACATTTAATATATGTTTGGTTGTTTTTAGTCCGTAATGTGACCACTTTAGGACCATTTACGGACTAAATTTTTTGTTACATCTACATACAACATGATTCTGGCTCCATCTGTGGGAGAGCAACTGGCTGTCCACCGGTCACCTCCATTCCATCAATCCTGCTCACCTCCTCTCTTAACAGGATAAACCGAAGCAGAACAGCTCCTGAACAAATATATCCAGTACTTCTTAATCAGGTTGTCACACTGACGAGGGAAAACACCCTTCAACCATAAAGCGCAGAGATTCTAGCCACTGCATAGGGCTTGTACCACTGAGGTGTCCTTCAGCAATGCGATGAATCCATAAAAAAACAGAGATTGCACCCAAACCAACCCTGTAGTCTGTCATACCTGCAGAGAGATGGAAATCGAACAGAGGATGTACATGTAAAAAAGCTGACTTGCAGCTGGTCTGCACATCATACAGTTTTGACAGCAGCGCCACTGGACACTGCCTCATTGAGCAGCCTGTGCTCCAGCTATACTCAGAAGAAACTGAGAGAGCTTTGTGGAAAAACAATTCAAAAGCTGGAATAGGTTTTGAGCCCCCATTTATGACTCGTGTTGCATCCCTCATCCCTCCTATCAATTTGGATTACAGAGTTTCGATGAGACCGAATGACAAAGACAGACATGAGGAGAGAGCGCTGGCATATATGGGTCTTCCATTGAAGGAGAGGGGGTCATGCTTGGTTGGCTTGGTTGTTAAGGTAGAGGGAGCAGAATCTCTCCTGACAGACAACCAGTAGCTTGCCACAGAGCAAGATTTGGTTCTGGGTTCTGAGATTAGCTCAAGCATGGCAATCTCTCCTTGGAAGCATTCTGGAGGGCTTAAAGAGGCAGCCATGGAGCAGCAAGACAACTGTGGAACGGACAGAGCCATGCCAAGGTTTTTATGCACAAACTCAGAATTGGCCACCGAACACAGCATAGTAAGACTGTCGGATGATTGCTGCTGCATGCCATGAAGCCTCGCTTAAAGGAGCAGGTTTTTTTAGGAGAAATATGCTTTCCTGTACTCTGTACATTTAATATGAAGCTTAGCGTAGGTGAAGTTAGCATAAAAACTGCTGACAGGTGGAAACAGCTAGTCTGGCTTTGTCTATAGGTTAAAAAAAAAATCCACCCACCTGCTCCTCTAATGGTTCTCAACATTTTAAAGTAAAGAAATTATGAAAAACATTTTGTCATCTTCCAGGGAACTTATTACAATTCAGTTGTTTGGACAGATCAAATGAGATACAAGAAGTTAATGTGTTTTAGAGGATAACTTAACTAGCTGCTAACTGTAGCCTTATAGCTACTCATCTTCTCATCTAACTCAAAATTTCAACTATTCTTTTACGGCTATGTTGTTTGGAAAGAGTATCGAAGCATCATAGTTGCCATTGACAGTGTGCTGTTACCATCTAAACAGGACAGATGTCTGAGCTAAGATATTATATATATATATATTTAATATGAAAAACAGCACTGCTGATGATATGGGCTAGAGGGATTGGCACACCTTGAGCAAATGCTGGTTATGGCATACATACATACTTATTTGCAGAGACGGAAATGCACAAATATGCCGAGGTCAACCTAATCTGTGAGTGCACATGGTTGTACTCAGAGCATATGGTATAAGGATGCAGGGGGTAGTTAATCCCTACAGTGCTCCTACAGTGAGTATGACCTTGGAGGGATGGGAGCCCCTGTATCCTCATTAACATGGGTAAAGCATGGCCACAGGGTGAACACACCTACCAGCTCTCCCTGGTTCCCAGCAAACTAATAGAGGAGGTAACACTTGTGCATGCATGCACGCACACTCAAACGAGCAGCCAGGCATGCACAAATCCCAGCATCTATTTTTCATTATTACAATGCAACCAGCTGGAGGCAAGGTTGGGCTGTGTTTCACTGCAGCTGAGAGTGTGAGGTGGGCTGTCATTGACACTCGGCCTCAAACATGAGTCGTTACTAAGAAGCACAGGAAAGACCCAGCGGGGATCACAAAGTCAGCGGTGAGGGGTGTAGCTTCGCTGCGCTGGAACTCAGCTGTGTCCTTTGTACGGCACACGTACACACACGTAGATAGTCACTCACTCAAACACTCACACAATCACGCTTGTGGCACAGGCTTTGTTTTATCTGATTTGGCTGTAATCTTGCTTCTACGAGGCAATAACTCTCAGGAGGACAGATCTACAGTTCAGGTGTATGATATACATATATTGATGGCTTGAAAATCTAAAATACCACGTGGGGTAAACAGAAAAGTTTGCTCGTGCTAAATTTGCACAACGATGTGACATGTCAGGACTGTCAGAACAGTAGCACCTAGTGTTTTACACTCGTGAATAAACAGGACAACACAGTGACTCGGAGAGAATGATCTAGTCCTCTGTCAAAGTGCAAGAACATCAGTTTTCTAAAACCTTAAACAAAAAACATAAGGCAATAATATCATCGCATTTGCCACTTCAATTCTCATGAAAAATTGGAGCAAGTACTGATGAAGTGCATGGTTGCGTTACTTGTAAAGTGTCACACCTTTTTAGATTTACTGTGGGTCACTAACCTCCAGCTCTCACACACCTCAGAGGGAAAATTGGCTCTGAAGGCTCCCTAATGTGATTTTTGATGTGACTTTACAGAGGTGTTTTATCATTTCTCTTGGATATTTGCCCCTTATTATGAAGATAAAAAAAAACGCGTTTTAAATTTGGATTTGAATTTGGACCAAATTGACTCTCGCGAACAGGTTTCTATAATTAACACCATTGTCATGCAGAGTGATCGAACACATGAATGAAGGTAGAATCACCTTTGAGGATATACAGTACTGAAGTATTAATTTGAGAAGGAATGAGTCACAGTCATCTGTCATCTCTATTCCTGTCAGCAGTGCTAAAACAAAGTGTTAAGAAAAAAAATGACCCCTGTGTCCTTGGCCTTTATCCTCTGAAAGACATTTGGGCCTTTTCACACGAGTTTAAATTCGTATCACAAATCAGCTCAAGTTGTAACAGGCTCACCTTGTTTTACTGCTGGTAATTTCACAAGGTTTCAGTTGTGTATGTGAGAGTGCACTGTCTCACCAAACTGAGACTGGAAATGCAAACTATGAATCCAGTATTGGGATGCAAACAGATATGCACTCTGATCAGATAAGAATAGAATCCATATATTTGCAGTGATATTTATCTTGGGACCCTTCCCCACACTGGCCAGTCTTTAGATTGACACAGTTCACTGTTCGCTAAACCCTGCCACCATACAGCGATCATCCAATCGTATCTTAGCAACCGTAACGAGGCACCGTAGGCCTCTCATGCTTTACATTTCTCCACATGCCAAAACGTTGTGCACGGGGCTCAAGTAAGAGCAGCACTCTGTAGAGTTAGGAGGGTGGCGTCGCTTTTATCACCTTTCCAAAACTTAAAACACGAGCATAAACACAAGGAATGAATTAAGATGTGCGTTCATTTGCTGTATTAGCTAAGATAGTAACAGATAGGGATAGTAGCTTTGAATTACACTCCCACATCAATGCATTGAGACTCTCTTTAACATGCTATTCTATACTATTGGTTTCTAAATGCTTTATTTTACATAGTACAGGTCCTGTCATTGGAGCAATGTCCTGAAATGAGAACTTTTTTTTCAACATGATTAAATTTCATATTAAAATATTCACAGGATCCACGAAAGCCTCTCAGACTTTTATATTATAATAAACCACTATAATGGAAAATACTATTTTCTAATATTTATCCCACTCTCAGCCTACAGCATGTTAGTAAGATTTTCAAGATAGGGATACTTACCAAAAACCCTCTGGGTTACTTTTTTGTATTAGTACAAGACAATGTGTGCACTGCACAGTGGAGTCGTTTTGGGCTCATAACATGAGGCACTGGAGCAGCAAAATGATGAAAATGAGGCACAAAATCTTCAGATGATCCTCATGTTCTTCAGCAGGTCCTGAACACAATTCAGCAAAACACTGATTTTAGTATCACGGCAGGGAATAGCCTTCACATTCTCCATACAGAAATGAAATACTGTCAACGGAAGTCAGCGCATTACATGCTGTATCTGCCCAAACTCCACTTTATGGGTCTATTGAGGTAGAGTATTGTAGTCTTTATGAAGTCTTCATGAAGCCTTGAGTCTTGGGATTACAGTTGGACTTCAAACTTCAAACATTTTTGAGGTAACACAAAGCCCAGGAAAAAATACAGTTCAGACAAGAAAAGTGTAAAGTTGGCTAAGCTTTCATCCCACAGGGTAGTGCGCCTCAACTACTGACTGTCAAGAAGCTCGGTTGGAGTTGCTGGGGCTCCCGCTATTGTGGCAAAGGTCAGTTTAAGCACCAGTACATCAAAAGCAAGTCTTCCCGCCCGTTTTGTGACTTCACAGAGCCTAATAATGCCACATTGGGTTAGCATTGAAAATGAGTCTCTTTTCTTCCTGCATCTTTTTTCAACTAAAAAGAGGCAAAACATCTGTGGTACAGAAAGATTGTTCAGTCAAGCCTTGTTTTGGTGCTAATTAGTCCAATTAGCCTTCCCCATCTCACACAGTTTTAAACAAAGACGAGCAGCAGCTCAGCTTAACCAGCCCTGCAGTTTGATGTGTGGTAGCGCTGGAAAGCTGCAGAAGCCTCTAGTTACAGACACAGACACGGGCTACTTTAAACAGTTTCAGGGCATCCTTGCTTCACAGGATAAAACTGCACCCTGCCATGTCTTTTGAAATATTCTATGTATGTCCCTTTAGCAAGATTTTAGCACAGAAACAGGGTTTTGAGCAGCAGGAGTCAGACTGCAGTGTGGAGGTAAAATTCCCACAGCCGTAATTTCATGATTAGCAATGCTGAGGGGCATGTTCCATATTGGTCGCATGTGCTGTGTGATAACAGATTTCATGAGGTGCAGTAAATGAACCAGTTAAACACAGTTGAACAGAGAACTACAAGGAAATTAGTTATTCTGAGCATAGGAAGAATAATTAATCATTCTTCAACAACAGCCTCTTCACAGAAGCAGTTTATCATCATGAATCAAAATACATCTTCTCTCAATTGCTTCTCTTTTATAAATACAAATTATACAAATTACTATTTGCAAATTGTATAATTACATAGTGTAAGACCCTGCTATGATACGTGATAGTTGTCGAAACATTACTTCTATCTTCTAATGGCAGAGAGAACAACAACAGAGAACAACATTTGAATTTTTCAAACATTTCCTCCTTGGGGCAGAGCAGCAGTAATAATTCACCAGTTTTGCGGCAGAAAACAAGATTTCTGCAGTGGTTCCACTGAATCTCCATGTTTTGTGTCCCAAGAGGAAATGATACATTCAGATGTTTTTATTTTCTTTCTATATACGTGAAGAGGCAGTCTGAGGATCCATATAAAAAGTACAACACTGTTTTTGCAAACGCCGGCTGCTTAGATGAGGGTGTACATGAAAATCAAAAGCCAAGAATCTATTCATTCCTGTACTGTTGCTGTTTGTTTTATTCTTTCATTCCCTCTGTTTCAATTATTGAAATAAAAGTTTAAATGTGTAGACATTTAATGTAATTAAAGAATATCAATTGCAAGTTTTTGTTTGGACAAATATGAGACAATCCCAGAGATAATTGTAATGCATGTGTTGCTTTCAGCGCCCCAGTGTTTCCAGATCACATCCATCATGGAGAACAGGGTGCGTTCACTGACAGTGGCTCTCAACTGGGAGTGTCAAAGTCAGGCATTTTCAAATTCTACACAAACAGTGGTTTTAAATATATTTTCAACAGCCAGTTTAGCACCTATTTATGTTTGGTAAATTGTTCATGGTGCAAATGTACTGAAATCACACAAGTTCATACAGTATTTTTATGTGTATTTAAGATTATAGTTATATTTGCTGTTACTCTTTCTCTTTCAAATTTTTTTTTAAATTAATAACAGGTGATAATGTTGTAAGGCTCTCTGTAGTACACTTGTAAAAATTAAGAACAATGTTTTGCTATCATCATGTAGAGTTTGCAAATTTGGCTTGAAACAGGCTATACACAGTCATAAACCATAACTCTCATAACCAACCTAACCTTTGTGTTGCCTGTTTAGGGCAAACAAGAGCATGTAAACGTTGGACTAACATTTGTTGGTTGGCTAGAAACACGAAACAAATGCTCCTTTGTATCTGCTGGACATGTATGTGGGCAACCGTTTCCTAAAACGCGAGCTGGTAATATGTAAATGTTGTATTCACAGCTTGTTTCCATTCCGCCAAGTGGCCAAAAATCAGTTATTGCAGGTTTAAATAAGTACTTTATAGTATCTACAGTATGTATGAGGCTGTGGACATGGAGCCAGCGGAAGTTCAGCACTTGCAGTCCTTCAATGAGTCTCTTATAACCACACAGCTTACATGGTAAAGAGATTATTTAATGGATTTTACATCCCATGTATTGGCTGCTGTGGTACCAAATGCCTTTTTTCTGCCTCATATTGTAAATGTGATTCATGTTCGCTGTTGGCTAACTGACACATGGACTACAGTAGCTGCTCAGAAATTAACATCCCTCTGCCTTCTCTCACATGGTTTATAATTGCAGAGCAAACCTCTCAGAGGAGTGCCACAGAAATCGAACCATAGCGACCTTCTGCCAGTGATCAAAGCCTACCTCAACCAGCCCCCCCCCAACACCCCATCCCAACTCCGACCCAAGAGACGAAACGAGAGAGCAAGGGAGAGAGAGGGAGAGATGGAGGGAGTTAGGGAAGGAATCCACACAAACCATCTCACGTCTCAGCAAGAGCTACCTGCTTTACATATGAAACACACCTTTCTCCCTTTAATTCCCATGAAATCGCGCAGGAAGCGGTTATTGCAAAGGGGGGACGAGGAGGAAGTGATGTGGAACGGCTAGAGGGGCCATTACAGACAATCCCTCATTACACCCTGGTCACAGCTTTGGAGTATTACCCCTGTGAAAACACACTCTCGCCCCTGGGTGGATAAGTCAAAGAGAGTAGATTGTCTCATCTTATTTCTTCTCTTTGTGCCTGGTCTCTAGACAGGCACGGTGGGGTTAAACTTATCAAAATATGCAGCTTTAGCTCGCTATAGAACCAACAGACAGGCTGGTTTAGATCTCTCTGAGCTGTAAGTGAGTCTGAAGAACTGTCTGTTGTATCTTTGTATTCCTCTCTTTGAGTGAAATGGAGATGGATCCACACAACAGATCTTGGTCTGTGATCAATCAATCAATTTATCAACCAACCTGCTTTTATAGACGTGGCTCATTTGCAGCAACAGTGTCTCTGAATTCTGAAGTCATCCTGATGAGGAAAAAAGGAGAGTTTTTCAAGGCGTCTTCACTGCCGAGCAATGTGAGTTGTTTGGCAAGACATCAGAGAGGAAAAACATCCTGAGTCATCCATCAGGTATGTGTGATCTATTAAGCCAAGTTTCTCCATTCATTAAGAGATGCAGTTTACAGTAGAGGCAGTCTGCAGGAATATTGACAAATACAAAAAATCATGGATTATAAAACACAGAATACATCAGCATCACAACTAGTAAGTAAAATAGCTGTCACATTTAGTAATGACATCTTCACTCATTTTTAGACATGTTAGCAATAAGGCTCAATGGACGGCAACAGGGATCTGCCAGTCGCTCCACCCTGACTCCTCCTTTAGCGCTACCATGAGGTTGACATTGAGTAAAATTATTGGATGGCTTGCCATGAAATACCCTGCCCCCCCCCCCCCCCCCCCCCCCCCCCCCCTGAATTGGAAGAGCATAAATGTACTATATTTTGACAATGCTGAACAGGGTAAGCATTGTACCTGCTTAGCATGTTGTTGATGTGAGCATTTAGCTCAAATCAGCCCTGGAACATAGGCTTTCATTGTAGTAATATGATATTAAATAATATTGTGTTTTACTATGATGAGCCACTTTAAGAGAAATATAAATTTTCTGAAAATAAGATATCTTTTCGGTTTCATTTGGTGGTCCTTTGATGATGCCTGACTGGAGGTCATATTTATCCAGCTTTTTATTTAAAGTTACATCATTGGTCTTCTACATTACATTTCCACTGTGTAATTTGGAAGATTAACCATCAAGCCGTGTGGAAGTTAGTGCTATTTCATGGCTATTTAAGTAGTATATTGGTAAAAATGAATATTTAATTTACTTTGTGATCATCAATATTTAAGAGGGTATAATTTGGGACAGTTTCCATGTGAAACATATAAGTTATCAGCAGTTATTTCTCCATAAAACAATTCACTTGATTATCTTTTCCGTGTGCGATATCACAGCAGTGAGTTGTTTGCTCACTTTACATGGATAAAAAATAAAAGAAAGAGGAACCAAATAGAAAATCTATTAAGACTTTAATTTTCTTCTTGCTTTTAAATACATTTTTTGACAGTGGTTGATATCTTTTGCATGAATAAGTTACATAATAAATAAAAGCAAACACATTTTATTTTCCTCTCATGTTTTCACAATAAGGCATTTATAGCAGCAGAAGTGGCCAACAGAGAGTCCCAGTTAACTGAAACACCCGAGTGTTTCCAGTCTGTCCAAACCAGCTTTAAATCTAGATCAGGTTGATTTTAACCGGTTTAAAATAGATGTTTTAAATTTTAAAATAGAAGACTGTAGCCTGAGGTTTGGTCAAACCTCTGAAACTGTCTCAGGATGTTCCAGGAAACTCTGCACGAGTATTTGGAAATTAAATAAGAAACAAGGAGAACACTGGTGTTGGCCCTAAAGCACTGGAAGTCACAGGAGGTAGCATTTTACTCTCCTGCCTATCAATTCTTTCTTTTTTTTTTAATTCATGCAGCCGGTAATGTTTATTGATCACTATGATTATCATAGCCATCCATCCACATTTTGCTGCATTTTTCATAGAGAAAGCTGTACAAGAGTCGCTTCAACATAAAGCTCTGTGTTGAAGGTTTGCCTACGCACAGATATCTTCTTCCAATAATAATCCGTGGCTGAATAGTAAGACACAGACTAATCATCAGAACAAGTAACTGGCTGACAACAACACTGAAAAGTTTGCATACAAAAACATGACATGAACATACGAAGAACCTCAGATCTGCCAGTTTATGTGCCCTTTACACAAATCATATTGCACTCAGCACTTAACCTTTATTTTAACGCAACACTTTGGAGACTGAGGAGGGGACAAAACCTTTTTTTCACAATAAAGTGGTCTAACAGAAGGACTTCCAGTTAGTTATCGGATTATACCAATGTCCTATATATGAATGAGCCAATCAGAGCTCTAGAAATGATTGATAGGATTTGCAGCCAATTGAGGACAGAACATAAGTTCATGTAGATGAGACCTTGTGTCTAAATTACATTTATCTGGTACAGCAGAGGTTAATGTCAGCTAACCTCTGTCAGATTTTTTTCCATTAATGTCTTTATGTTAAATGGGGTTTAGAATGGACATAACTCACTGAGAGTGTATTATGCAAACAAATAATTAACCCATTTCTGCATGACCAGTAAATCATGTAGAATATAAAAGCAAGATCACTGTCGCTGTTAAGTAAACTGTATTGGCTTCAACTCAAGCTCTGGTCATGTGACACGTTACATATTATCCAAACATATTATTTTATGCTAATTCTACAGTGCATTTTCACTTAATGTAAATGGTCATTTTGAAATGTACAGCAAAGATTTAACAATGTCAAATAAAACATTTGTGGAATTAATTCACACTAAGTGAACAGGTGTGGCCTTGGGATTGGGTTATAAATTGTGCTAAATCTGGCTTTGCTAGTAGCAGAGTAAGCACCGTGCAGCGAGCCAGACACTGTTGGGGGTTAATCAGGGAACAAAATGACCACCTGTTTTTGCAAAGCGATGAGGAAACTCTCACTTGTCTGATTGGAGCATTTGTATAGGGACTATTTTTGGGGTGGTTGCCTGATTGCTCTCCTGGAGAACAGTGACTTGAACAAGGTAATGTGGTTGTTCTGATGATTACGATGGATAACTACACTGGAGTAACTGCCCGCTGGCAATGAGAGTACAATGAAATGTCTGGTCTGAAATGTGGACACAGAAATCCACAGCTTCTTTTCTGTCTTTCACACAGATCCTCTCACAGATCAATCATACAACACACAAACAGGCACACTTAAAAGTAAGCAAATAACTACAAGTGCATTTGGCATTAATGCTTATAAATATACATGGAGGCATTTGGGTGTTGACACATACAAACAAAAGCCGCCTTGTGTGCACAGTCACACACAGTCAGTCGTGTTCAACACACACATACTTAACACACGTACAAACAGGCGTACACACACACACTTGCACTTGCACACGTGCACGCACACACACTGCTTGTTTGTGGCTTCTGCCAGCTTTCTCCCTCTGCATGCCGACTGTGTGTCTGGCACCAGGGTTAAGGTCTGGAGCCACACACAAGCTGTGTGCTCTGTCTGGCTTTTACACACTGTAAATGGGCTTTATGAATGGCTAGGACTCAATGACTGAGTCAACACCAGGGGCCACACTCAAACCCAATCCGACAACGGGTTTTGGAGATAAGTCAGAAACAACATTCACACAGCGCAGCCAGGAAGCATGTTTAAATTAATATGCCACCAGGTTTTCTTTTGTTTTGCACTGCAAACATTGTGCTGTGGAGTGTGTCAATCCACAGATGTGTTGCTTGTTAGCCATTTCTGGCTGAGCCCAAGTGCTTTTAAACAGCGTTCTGCAGTGTCAACGTGTGCGTATGTGTGTGCGTGTGTTTGTGCTCTTGTTGCCCCATGAAAGCCAGCGATGAATCCAGCTCTCGACATTGCGTGGAGCCAGTGCCTCTGACAGCCTTTGGATGGATGGAGGCCGCTATTCCTAATCTTGTGCCCTCAGTGGGATGCACACAGTTTGCCCCATTCATGACCATTATAGAATACAACATTCACCTGCTGTACATACAAGGAAGTTACGAACAGATATGCGGCACGCAAGTCCTCACCACTGCTCTATCATGAGATCCAATACCCGACTGACATTCAGGTCTGAATCCAGACTGAAGTCTGACTCAACAAAAGGAGCTGCCGGTGGAGTGAGAGGGCGGAGGCCAGATGTCAGCGTTTCGAGCCAGTCGGCGGCGTCAAACAGTGTCGGAGCCCTTCGTTTCCGTGACTTCCCCATGGACGACAGAGGGGAGGTACAGATGGGGGGCGGGGGAGGCGCTGGGATCACCTGGCTGGGATTTATTACAGCAGGAGATGGGGGGAGCTCCAGCAAGAGAGAGGAGCAAAGAGGTGAGGGCAGGAAGTTGTCATCCTTGTTGTGCTGCTGGGAGGCCTGGGACTGATCAGCATGAGGAGCAGGAGGAGGAGGCGAAGGGTCAGGGGCTGAGTGGGCTGGGGATTTGTGATCGGAGACATCAACAGAGCCTGGAAGAATGGCAGTAAAAAGGATTGGACACTGATAGAAACATCAGTGTCATTTAAGTTGCAGCCTTTATTAATCATGAGAGACTCACCAACACAAGTCATAGGCTCATCCAGAATGTCATCTATAGACTGCCGAGGGTCCATCTGTGGCCAGAAGAAAGGAAAAACACTTAAATCCTATCATACAAAAGGAATTCTTGAAGATCTCCTCCTTTTCATCTACAGACTCTAACCTGTGCTTTCTGGATAGCTTCCTGTAGTTCTTCCTCCAAGCTGCGAACGCCGGGCAAGGTCTGAACAGGACTTGCTGTAATCTGCACTGGCAGCTCAAAATCCTGGCCAATCACATCACACGGCTGGCAGCAAAACACCTGATTAGAAAGCAAGGATGAATTAATTGACAGGCGGTGATGAGAGTATGCTTGCGTTTGACCAGGCTCTGTAGAGTACCCTTGAAAAGCGATTATCCAAGATATGTGTGTATTGATTTGTGTGTTTACCTGTGTAAACAACAACTCTGTCTGTGCGTCCGTTTCTGGCTTGCCTCTAGAGCATCCAGGATCCTGTTGCAGGAATGGATGAAGGGTTCCTCCGCAAGACTGGAGGAATAATAAAAAAACATATCAATGATTGCAGTTCTGGAGAGCAGTCCCCCTGTTAAATGAACTATTCCCAACACATCAAAGATCCAAGCCTGTCTTTGCTCACCTCGTTGCCGGCGTTAGTGGAGCGGTCCCTGGGCCTGCTCCTTAATCTCTCCCTCATCTCCAGCTCCACACTCAGCTCCTGCTGCTGCTGCTGCTGCTCAGTGTCCGTTCTCCAGGGAGTCCCACACTGCAGGGGCGAGGACGAAGACATGGGTAGACTGGGACTTGGAGTTCCCGAGGCGGTGTTGGCTGGAGCCAGGAAGACAGCGTTGGTTAGACCACGCTGTTCACCTGCCAAACTGACTGACGCAGCATTCGAGAAACCATTTGGCACCGTGTTCAGAATTCCACTTGGAGCGTCACTGAGAATCCCGTTAGGAATTCCCCTGTCCGGGATGTACATCTGTTGGTTCGGGCTGCTGCTAGGTGAGTCTAGTCCAGAGCTGGAGCTTGAGCTGGGGCTCTGGCTGGGTGGGAGAGGGGGGCAAGGGGTGAGGGTCTCCAGGCCAGTACCCAGCTGGCAGAGGGAGGCAGGGGTGAGGCAAGAGGGGGGAAGCTGGAAGGGGCGGAGACGCTGCAACAAAGCAGTTTTGGTGCCGGAGACAGGGAGGCCGCGCTTACGTAGATGCTGCCTCAACTCTGACACCTGAAGAAAGGGAAGAGGTGGAGGGGGAAGGACAAAGGACACTTAGGGGTTTGTTTTCACCATGAGTTGTAAGTTGTAGTTATCATTTTTTGGCATTTTCTGCTTATGCTTTTCTTACTGTTAGATCAACAAGATTTGCAGGAAGAGGCTCTGGCTTGGATGCAGGGTTTGTGTCCATTGGGGTGTGGTTTGTTGTGGCGGGAACAGGTTGGGGAATTAGGGGCATGGCTCCAGAGGACTTCACAAGATCGCTGTGATCTCCACTGGAGGAACGACAGAAGCATTAACTCAACCATACGATAGGAGGATTAATGTCTTATTGGTAGAGCAGCGATAGTTGGCTCAGTTTGGATTAACTGACACAATCTGTGGGTGTACCTGGGCACAACAGTGAGCTGCTGCTGGGATTGTAGCTGCTGCTGCTGTTGCTGCTGCTGGTTCTGGAGGATTTGCAGCTGGAGGAAGACCTGCTGCTGCTTGAGGAGGTGGGAATAGGCTGGGTCTAAAGACTGGGTAGGGGTAGGGCTCTTCTGTTTGGCTCCTCCCCCTGGAAACAAACATTTTTTTAGGATTAATTCAAACACCCTGCCACAAAAGCAAGCCTTGATTGGACAAATGAAAGGGATTTTTGAATACCTCCAGTCCCAGACCCTCCTCTCTGGTCTGGAGGAATGTACTGGTGATATTTGAGTTTCCTCATTTTGGGTTTAGTGTCCCGTGGTTTCCGTGGGCGGGAGAGATGGTTGAAGTTGAGGGAGGGGGTCAGGGAGGAGGAGCAGGTGGGGCTGGGTGGCCGAGCTGTCTGTAAAGACACATATTGAAACAAACCATACTGTGGTTCAAGTGAGCAATTTCAAGAATAACATATAAGATATCCCAGAGAAAATGTCAAGTCGTTTGACAGTGTTTGCCCCATGTCAAGGTTAAATTCTAACATGAAATGTACAAATGCCCCGCAAATCTCCAGATGACAGCATGTGGCGGTTCTGACATACAACCATGCTGCTTGTATGTGAATGTGTTAACCTACAGGGCAAATAGGGAGCTCCCCCAGAAGTGCAAATTGACAGTAATGAATGCAGAGCAGCTTAGAGCGGAGCATTGTGTTTGACAAAACAGAGGAGTGACCATCCTATTAGGTCGAAGACCTCTAAAATGCTCTTTTATCTTTTATGTTGTATACCTGCCGCAAATACCATTCACCATAGCAAGCACACACATGCACACACACACACACACACACACACACACACACACACACAATACATGTTTTTCTGGACGAAAATGTCATATTGCCGCATTTATTAATTTGCATTCTACCTATTATAATTTCATTTTGAAGAGTCTTGACAAACAAAAAAAGTCCCTCTTAAATTTTAAATGTGCCAAAATGAAAACCAAACTGAAAGCTGTGGGGTTTTTATGTGACAGTATTAGCATGCACTTAACCTCACATTACCTTTGGCAGCAGGGGTGTGGTCTGAGAGGTCAGATACATCCCATTTGGTCTCCCAGTTGTTGCCATGGAGTTTGATTCACCCAGTGTTACACTCATAGGTTGTCGGATGCCCTCGGTTGCCGGGAGCAACGCCATACCAGACTGAAGGCGGAATATCAGATTATCAGAGTTGACATATGAGGCTATTTATAAACTCATCAGTCTGTTAATACTCAACTTTAATTTGTTTATCAGAGGTCATTGGTGGGAATTTATCTATCAGACTTCTTTGTTGCTGCCAAAATGCAATACATGACTCTTAGGCAAAAGCAAATCTCAGTGTCCTTTCCTCACCTGAGCATGACTGGGGCTGTGGTTAAGGGGTGGGCCCACAGCTGAGAAGTCACTCAGTAATTGGTCACCTGGGACCCCTGGCAATGAAGGAAAGGCTGGTGATTGGTGAGCGCCCTGCTGCTCTGTGGGAGAGGAGGAGGAGCAAGAGGAGATGTCATCTTCGAAGACATCAGCGGACCGAGGGAAAGAAGCAGGACCTGAGGAAATGAAAAGTGACAGAAAGTAAGGTCAAAAGAGGAGCAGAGGAGGTTGAGTGGGAAATAAAGAAAAAATGTATATGACCCTGCCGGTGTGTGTCAGCGCATGCAGATGTGTGTTGGCTCACGGTTCTCCAGGGGCAGTGTGTGTTCGTGCTGTTGCTCCACAGGTCCAGGCGGATGTTGGATCCTCTCAGTGAGGTCCTGTGCCTGGCGAGCCTTCTTCTGCCTCTGGGCCCCACACACAGCCCTCTCTGCAGGCGGGAGAAAGCGGGAAGAATGGTGCAGATAAGTGGACAGAGGAGGACAGATGGGTGATCAGCAAAGAGAGAGGAGAGGAGAGGAGATTGGAGAGAGAGAGAAGCAACAGGATCTCAGGACATATGTGGTGTGAGCATGCACAACAGTGCTGCCACAGGCAATCGGTCCCAAATTCAAAGCATCAGAGGCATCAAAAAATAGTAAACACTCCTACCCATAGGGAGATGTATTCCCTTGGATATGAACACACACACACACACACACAAACACACATTTTTAAAAGGGCAGAAATCATCGTTTGGGAAATCAGACAGTTTGAAAAGTCAGCTATGATAATAATAGTTTTTTGAATTAAAAGGAAGGTTAGAGGTTGTGGAGAGGAGGAGAGATAAAGAGAGATGAGAGATGTCAGTAATGGCAGAAAACGATGACTCTGATCCCGGGATGGGCGGGTTTATCATGTGCTGTCAATCACTGATATGTTTGCAGGCTGCTTAAAATGCAGAGTTACAGTGCGCAACAAGGTCACATTTCTATATAACTGACAGCTGATGAAACACCGAGCCCATCATAAGATTTACACACTTCATTTCCTCGCTCAACTCCTGTACAACAGGGAGTGGAGAGCATAAAATACACACAGACAGAAAGAGAGAGCGGCAGGGAAATATGTTACTATGTACTTTGCAGACAGGGTAAAGCAGGAAGGAGACAGAAACATTACTGGAGGCAGGGCATCACCTTGTGCAGTTTCAGTGTTCAGACCACTAGGGGGCAACTTCTGAGCAGAACCGTCGTCAGTTAGACGCTGCATCAGGAAACAGCAGGTCAAACCAACAGCCCAGACATTATAATGCAGTTCATTTAGGGGAAAGTTAAAAACAAAAGTCTACTTCAGTGCCAGTGTAGCTGAATGAAAAGCTCACTTTCACTGGTGTTTCTCCCAGAACATTTGCAAGGTCTTTGAGGGAAAACTTGGACTCTGTGCTATAAAGATTCACCACTGAAGCTAGTTCAAACTATTTTTTTCTCAAGTGAGGTGACTCCACACAGACAACCAATTAACCCATTCAATGGTGGGGAAAACACTGACCTTTATCTCATATCATGTTCATTAACTTCCTATGAACTTACGGCTATATGGAAGTAACACAAGTAAACAAAATGTGCTCTCGCTCTGTTCTATCAAATGTTATCAACACAAATTGATAAAAATGAAAAAAATATGACATATGTGGAGGGAAACTGTCTTTACATGGCAGCTTGTGTCATTATTTGATCTGCAGTGAGAAACAGGATGCCACTCACCAGAGCTTCACCCTGGTCTTTCTCTGCTTTTTGAGGGGTGGCAGTAGATTTCAACCCTATGTAGACAAACAAGATGTAGTTATAAGATGAAATGGCAGTCAAGTAGGTATGTATATATGTATGTGTATATGTATATATATATATATATATATATATATATATATATATATATATATATATATATTTAATCCAGACTTTCATTTTTTAATCTATATTAGAGTGTTTGTGGAGGGGCAACTCAGCTAAATCACTGCACAAACAAAGCACTTTCAGCCTTCAGTTAATTCCTCTAAGTTACACCATGGAGTGTCTCAGGTGCTCTTTTATGCTGGCAGGCATCCACATGTGCAGTGTGCCTCATGCAACCTGCCTCAGCCTCAGACAACAAAAAAGGAACTACAGCAAGGCACACCCCCTGTTCCTGAGTTTTTTCTAGACTAGCACGTATCACATTTGTTGCACAGATCTAGATGTATTTATGCATAATTAGTACAATATATTTACATATTTATCCTCAGACAATGCCCGATACTAACAGCATATTGTTGTTTTTGCACATATGTTGCACATTTACACTTGTATCCGAATTGGCAAAATCTTTGCATTTTATCTGCATTTCAAAATAAAAGCTTTTTTATTCAGTTAGTGTGACCATGTGCAGATTCATTAATGTGAATTCAATGTGTATTTTGCACATCATGTTTGTTGTTATCATACTTGCTAATTGTTCCCACTGATTCATAATGAAAATATATCAACATAAATGTCACTCTAATCTCTGTCAATCGATCATTAATATGAAATACAGCCTGCAGTCATAGTGTAGATGGATCAATCACAATGTTAATGATACACATAGACTAACCGGAGTCTGCATTGATTTCACTCTGCCTTCGATTCTGAATCCTCAACTGCAGGACTGAAAGGAAAAAAAGAGAGAGATTGAGCTGGCTGCGTTAAAAATGATGAAATATCACAGGTTACACTGATGGAGCAGTAAGTTAGTCTGATTTCTCTTTGAAGGACAAGTTATCTGGAAAAATAAATGACTGACGTAGGAAGGTAAGAGTTGAGCAATGCAAGAGAAGGACGATCACTGTTAAATGATATGGCCTTGTAACTTATATTACGCCTTGACTTTGCAATGCTTGTAGATAATATGTCTCCTTGCATGCCTACACATACCTTCACACTAGCCGTATGCACACACACATTAACATTCAGTAGGCCTACACGCAAACAGGTGAAGCAGGGTAGGGCTTGGCCTGTTACACCGAGTGCTTCCCCCCTATGATACATTTCACTGAGTTTTGAGACCTGAGAGACCTGGAGAGGGGAGGGGAGGACTGTGCAGGGGGTTGAGGGCAGTGACTATTTATCTCTCAGTATGTCTATTTCTGTTGGTCCCTTCCCCCCTTCAGCTGTCCCGCTCTCTCCACAAGCCTCTCATACATCCCCTCTTCCTCACGTCATCCTCATTTGTGCTGCTAACTATACTCTTCCTGCTTTCCTGCCTCTCTGACAACTCAAAACACAAGTTTAACACAGAAAAAATATGGATTTAAAACACATTAAGACTCTCTGCTGTGTTGTCTCAACAAATGCTGGAGTTTATGTTTGATTTCAGCACACGTGTGTCTGCCATTAGATTGTTTTGTTTTTTAACTGGAGGCCCGATACAAGTCTTGAACTAGAATTTAAATTACATTATTTACAGCAGCTAAATTTAACTCTCATTTTTCATTTTGGCTGTCCCTGCAGGGTGTCGAAAAAGAGCAGCGGACAGTGAGACTGTCCGCAGCATTTGTCGGCCATCCAGCCTGACAAGCTGGACGGAGCATCGCAGCGGGTGGCTCAACGGCCCCAGGAGGAGAGAAGTGAGCTGTCTAAGAGCTAAGCTAACTCTGTTTTGACCTAAGGCAACTCCTGGTTAATGTATGGCCAGACCAGTGTTGTGACCACCTTTGGGTGAAAGCCAGGATAAGTTTGTTCATTTGGGCTGGTCGCAGGCATTTAGAATAACAAAACAGAAACAGCCAGAATAACCAGTCCTCTTGCTGATGCTCTTGTCTGAAACATCAGTATTAAACTGATACTGTTTCATAACCATTAAAAACTCCTCATAGTAGGTTTGATATACATTACATTACAAACAACACTGTCATTCCTAACCCAGCTGCCAGTACTTAGATGAATCTGAGGGGTCAATAAAGGATAAGACATGATAAACATTTTCTAAATACTTGTCTTCTTCTAAATGTTTTTGTTATGTTACTGCCTATTTTCACCCTTTCAGGGCTCATAAAATTATTCAGATTCAACAGGATACTTTAGTTGAATTTCTCACAATTTGTAGACACATAAAATCTGTGGCGTCGAGCACATGCCGACTCTTGTGACATGATAAATTTGCAGTGGAAACAATTCATGTCAAAGGTCAACAAAAACAGTTAAGATTGTCCACTATAGAACAATGAATAAGGACTTAAACAAACCGCAGCATATCAGCATATGTTGGCTGTCAATGCTCAATGTTTTCCTCGCAAAGGATCGACGTCGGGTCGACATACTGGGAGACCTCTCAGGCTGTGCACATACATGATTTCAAACAGAGCAGCTGCCCCAAAGAATCACGTTTTCCAGCAGGTGTTTGCACACCTAGGGGACTATCTGTATTTCCATTTCCTCGCCTCTCTATTTTACCAGACGTTTACGACAGCTGCTTGGGAACAGAGCAGCAGCCGCTACAACTTGTAGAGGAACTTGCATAATGCAGTAATAGGAGAGTTGTTCAGTGCAGTTTGTCACAGAATGCTGGTTGTCTCCTGAAGGTTGTAATCTGTAGAGTAATGTATTGGATTAGACTGTGGTAGGATATCATCAGTCCATTCAACTACAGTGTTTACATTTTTATACACAGTAACTCAGAATCCGCTCTCCAAACTTTAAATTTGATTGTTGCTTATTAAAACATAAATAATATTGAATCTAATAGAGATTTGAATGTTTTTTAAGGGGTTTTAAATCAAAAGGGCTTTGCTGGCAAAGGCCCACGGTCTGTTTTAACATGTTCATCAACAAGCCGGCACATGTTTTGGTTTAACTGTCACACTGTAACATGCAGAGATCTTTATCCTCAGGCTGAGCTGTCCTCATGTCCATTCAAGACATTACTGCCTGTGGGTAGCAATCATTAGATCAATTCACCATGATCAATACCTTCATCCTATTGATCACATGATAGACAATGTGACTGACCAACCAGCCAATAACCTTCACAAACACTTCACCTCTACATATTGATGCTAATGTTGCCAATTATGCCTGGGATGTAAAGCCATTGTTGTGGGAAGATAAATCCATCTCTCTTTTAATTGGCGTGAGTTGAGACTCCAGGATCCTCACCTGAGCGGAACTTGTTACGGATGAGAAGCGACCTCTCGGAGGCCAGCAGTGTCATGGTGGAGGGGAGGGTGGAGGAGCCAGGAAGTGGAGCAGAGAGAGAGAGAGAAAGAGAGAGAGAGAAAATTCCTGGTGTCACTCTACCAGGAGGAATGGACCCCTCTCCTTCTGTCTCTCACTGTTGGGAATGCGGGGAAACAGAGGAAGCAGGGGAGTGAGAGAGACAGATGCTTGTTAATCCACTGATAGACACAAACCGATATTGATAGAGGCACACAAAGCACAGCGGAGATAGATTGAGGGGGAAATAGAGACGCAAAGCCTCTCAGACCTACAGGCAGACTGAACACTGCGGTGAGCTTCTCTGGCAACAGCAGGCCTCCCTATAGATGGCCTGTCATAATCACACAGAGAGTCACAGAGGCCCACCCACAGAGACAGAACTAACGACACAGAGAATTAGCCAGACAAGGAGGCTTTTAGAGAGACACAGCCAAAGTAGGAAGAGGAAGAGGAGAGCCAAGCTCGCATGAGTGACAGAGACAGAAGCCCCAGCAGATACTCGGACATCAGGGCCAGGGGACGCTGATTGTGGCGGACAAACATGAACTCGCAACACCTACAGCATCGTACAACACATTTGCAGTGTGACAGCAGGACCACAAATGTGTCCTGCACTAGAAGAAGAGGAGCTGCCTCTCAAATAGAGAGAGCAGTAAATCTACATAAGCTGCATTAGTGCACACACACACACAACCTATTAACAATATTGATTTGAACTGGCCAGCCACAGAACACCCAAAGGAAGCCTGTTTGAAGGGAATGGACAAACACACACATACAAAGCCACACACACACACGTACTCTGGAATAGCTGAGGTCATGCATACTAAATCACCACAGTGCTCTTCCTATTCCCAATCCCATAAATGCACACACCTCACTTATTTACAATATGAAGAGTCCAAACGAAGGTCACTCACTCATGAATGCAATCAAATAACAAGCAATTGATTGAGATTTCTTGTCTTTCACAGGCATTATTTCACAGTAGGGCACAGAGGCACACGAAGGCACTGAAAACACTGAGAGAATAAAAGCAAGAGAATGAAAGAGAATACTTACAGGAAAAGAGAGAATTGAGTCCCTCGGGGGAAATTGAAGTGGATTTAAGATTAAATTGAGAGAGGTGCGAGATGGAGGAAGAGAGGGAAAGAGAGAACTTCGTAGTGCGTTTAATGACGATTTCTTTCTTTCATGTTCTTTTCATATCCTTTTTTTTCTCTTGCGTCTGTTTTCCACACTTCTCACTTTCTCTGGTTTCTCCTAAAGGTGAAATGCTAAGAGAAAAAGGATCTGTGGTTCCTTCGTTCCCCTACAATAAACACTCACCCTCTCTACCTCTGCCTCACTCTCTCTGCCCCTTTCCCCATCCGCCCCAAAGCATCCTGGATCCTTGGTGCCAACTGTGGGCGACTGTCAAACTTTCCCCCTCCCCCTCAATGGCCTCATCTTCCCCCCTCCCCTCCCCTCCCCTAGGAGCCACACACTCCCCCCCAGACATCTGCTGACCGATTGACTGAGGAGCAGATTCAAAGACAATGAGCACTCTTGTATTTGTTTGTATATGCCTGTGCCAAACGTAGCCCCACTGATGAAGTTAGCGCAGTTCCTTACTGTTAGGGGCTGAATAGCCACATAATGTGATGGACAGAAAAGTGAAGGCAGGATAAAGAGACTGTTTATTACAAGGCAGGGAGAAAAGCCCGGGAGTGTTTTGGACTCACATCAAATCATGTACTGCAGCAGGACTGCAGGCTCATATGCTCCTGTCAGGATACCTTTGGGTCACCCTCTTAAAGTGATTTAGTACTGTTCGGTGCAAGTGTTCGTGTGAGCCTGCGCATGTGTGAGTGTGAGAGTCACACCACAGGTCAGTAAGTCAGTGTCCGTCAGCATATAGTTTACAGCATGTCTCAGCACCGGTGCCAAGCAAAATCACGGAGTTTCACCTCGCTGTTCAAAGCAACTTGGGTGAACGTGTAGGAGAGTGTTTGCCCACGTGTGCATGCTCTGTCCATGTGTGTGTGTGTGTGCCTTTGGGCTGCAGAGGGGGAAAAGTGGGGGAAGTGAGGTCGTAGCCGGTGCACCTGTTCTGTTGATTTGACAGACAGGCCGGTGTGTGCTGGTTCAGCAGGTCATACAGAGGGAGGGAGAGGGGGACACAGAGCGGGGAGGTGGAGACGGTGAGGCAGAAGGGACGGCAAAAGTCGGAGAGGAAGGGAGGGCGCAACACTTGGCGGGGGGGGGGAGTCTTTAGGACGAGGACAGGAAGAGAGCCGGAGCTGAGAGGGAAACAGAGAAAAACTTTGGAGGTTGCAGCCATTTTATCTGATGTGAAGGACCCTGACATTGAGATCCACTAATCAGAGAACATGGAGCACAGATAGTTGTGCATAGGCCAATTATGGTTGCCATGGAACAAAATGGAACAACTAATGGAACACAAAATGAATGGGAACCTTAACTAAATACATGGTTATAGACAGACAGCTCTTATAGGTGCCATTTGCACAGTACGGCTGTGTTTTTTCATCATTATAAAATCTCACCTTTGACAGCCTTTCCTCTCATGCCCTGTAAATTTCACACACACATGCACTCACACATATACACATTACACACATATAAACACTGACTGCACTGACAGCATGGCACATTATTGAGGGAAAGGTGATGTAATTGCTTTTTCCTCTGGTTCCCCTCCACAGCTACACCCTCTCCTCTACAGCCTGGACTCCCTTTCTGATTAACACCTGTTACCCTCCTTCTTCTCCCACTCTGTCCCTCACACACACACACACGGAGACACAGACACAGACACACACACACTTCATAGTGTTAATCCTACCCTGTGTCTGGTGAGCGAGGAGGCTTGCACGCTGTCAACCCATCCCCAGTGAAATATCATATTTCTCTGTGTAATTCTGGACTTGCATGTAACACACAGCTTCAGAGGCATCATATAGCTCGTAATAAAAGTATACTGTACGAGTATTCATTTCATATTTATGAGAAAACGGCTTCCTTCGCTGCTGAAACTGCAGAGTTTGAATGTAGATCCAGCTCTCCCTTGGCTCACTGTCTACTGCCTCTCACCCTGGTATAAGTATCCCTCCACCATTTGAGAGAGCTGGGAGACAACATAGAATCGGCACATGCAGCTAAAGACAAATGTAAGTGTGCCCTCACATGGCTGAACTATGCAATGACAGCCATGCATGCTGGATAGAAAAAAAAATCCAACCAATGGTTAGTTTAGCTTTCCATCATTTTAGCTGTTAGTGGCAATAATGGGGCATCTGTGATGCAACAGAGCAGATACACAACAAACATATCAAAGTGGCGAGTGTATCAAAGAGAATAAAAAGCTGAAACATGCCAGTCTAACACACTTCATTACATCTACTGCCTCTCCTTGCTCGATCATGATTGGATCTATTCTCATCCCTCTCTCCTCTGCCCCTCTACCTTTATCACTTCAATCACTTGGCCGTGTGCCTTGTGCCACTCAGAAGCCCTGCTGCCCGTTCCACTTCACGCAACACAAACACAGGCTCTCTCACACACACACACACACACACACACACACACACACACACACACACACACAAGCTCCACAGATCTCTGTCCGTCATCCACCTGTCTGTCCGTCAGTCATTACACTTTGAAGCTCTGTGCAATCTGGATAGCTACCAATTCTGCACACACACACATATACTGTACTGTACTGTACACACACATCGTCCAGCTGGACTGCTGATCTCACACACTCGGCTGGTTGAATATTCATCATCATGCACTGAGGACCTTGTACGCTTGGCGATGCAACAGCCCAGTGGTGTCAATTAGGGAACAGAGCTCTGTTTTGTGTTGATTTATTCTTTTTTTTTTCTTTTTTTCACAGACAGAACCTCATTGATTTAATGGTTGATCCCAATGAGAGACCATAACAATATGATGGTTGCACTTTAGTGCGTTACTACAAAGAGAAGGTTAAGTCTTTTATGGGATGAGGATGGAGCGTGTTACCAAGTGTTACTAAGACATGGATGCAGTCAAATAATTCTTACATTGCCTTGCAGGGTATCATAGTAGGTGGGCAACATAAATACAATCTAAGTAGTTTTATGTCTTGGTATGAACATACAGTATATAATGACACAGTCACATATTGGCAATATAACCAGATTGGTATGTTTTGTTTTTGGCCCCCTCTACTCTACTCATCTGTGAATACACTGAGTGGTTTAATGACTTATATTATCTTTATAGTTATATTACAGTTACATAACTTTATCTATATATTATGTAGAGAGAAGGTGCTGATGTGGGGCCTGATGTTCTTGTTTATAGACAGCAAACATTGTATTAAAAGAAATTTAAAAATTGTAAATTATTAAAATTTTCAGTGGTTTATGGGTATACATAGACATCCAATGAAAAAGGAACAACAGGGAGTTGGTATAAAACCTCTTTACTTATAAACAGATCATAATATAACTTAATAATCACTAAAAACTTGTACATGCTTATGGGTGTGTGTGAGTCATTTTTCTTACTCGATAAAATGACAAACTGATAAGTCAGACTTAGTAGTTGAGTTGAGTTTGAGGTGAAACACGGATCTCATAAGTACAGTTTGAAGGGTGCTAAACACAGACAAGAATACGTAGGATGTCTGCAAAAATCAATCAAAGTTAACATGGACTACAACATGGAGAAATCAAGGCATTTCATCACATCTGTGTCCTTTAAATCAACTATCACCATAAAGCAGACCTGCTTATATTTGCCACGCTATCCGTCATGACCTAACATAAGTAGAGACAGTCAAGGATAGGTTAGGGTAGGCCTATTTGAAAAACATTACTCACAAGCCCATATTCACATTGGAAAAGTTATTTGTTAATCATAATCTTTCCTTCTGTTCACACTGGCAACAGAAGAAAAGAGATCCTCTCTTAATGTGTCTCCAGTGGAAGAAATACGAAACAAAACAGTTCTTTTCTGTGCAAAAATTACTTCTAAAGCTGAGCTGAATTTGAGGCTTCAACAGTCTGACTTGAGTCAAATCAAGTGGGAATTTTCAGAAGTTACTGTCTTTTTAGAACAAAATTCCAAATTTTATTTCCACAGACAGCGTTTCTTTATGGAGTTGTGGTGGAAGAGTAGTAAAACAAAGTGAAAGATTCCCATTTGTTTTGTCAAACTCAGACTGCTGAAGATTCATATTAACTCTGAGGTGCATTTTTGGCTCTTCAATTATCGCTGACTTTTGTCTTCCATTTTGTACGTTGACATTGCATTAGGAAGGCTGTTACACCCAATATAAACAACAGGAACAATTACAGTGACCAATAACTCTGATATGATCATGTGGACATGTGAGTATCATTCATAAGACAAATGTAAAGAACAAAAATAAACCAATCCATTAAATGAGTAGCTGCCTCGCTATAAATGTCAAAGTGAAATCTGTGTTTAAAATGTTTATTGTTTATTTATTCTACTGTGTTAATAATTGAATAAAAGAGTGATTGACCTTTTTCTTTAACTAACAAGATTCCCTTTATGAGTTGCAAGTTACATATTCATTTAAAAGGTTACTTAGTGAAAGTAAAATATGTATTAAACATTTGCTCTTAAAGTTTTACCAGAGCAGATACTCCAGGAGCACACTCTCCATTCTTAGAGACACTGCTTGGTTAACCTCTGCTCCTCACACCCTCTACATCTCCACCGACCCTCTATAAAAGTCAATGTGCCAAACTAAAATACAATGGAGAGTATAGCGCAGGCTTTTCAGAATGCCAAAGCGTCTCTATTCACACAGTGGCCGGTGTAGACATAAGGAATAGGCCGGCCGTGAGGACCCCGCCAGGTCATTTGAGCAATACAGTATTTAATAACTTATCTCAGGCTTAGCTCTGTTAGGCTCTGTGGCTTAAATGGAGCAGAAAATTGAGAGAGTGCAAAAAACAGAGGACTGTCTTACAAACTCAATTACTCCCTGGTGGTAGTCCAGCAGATATAATCAGGTATCTTCATTTTTTTTTTCTTCACAGAGATCCATGTAAAGTCTGGTCTTGTCTTTGGTGATTAATGTAGAAGAGAGAATCAACTCTGGGGATCAGCTTAAATTAGAGGACAGAAATGGACCCTGACCCCATTGCTCATTACTGAGGAGACTTATATGTGATTAAAATGTGATTAAATATACTTCAATTCTTTTAACATCCAAACAGAAAATACAGCAAAATGGAAGTGAATTGAAAAAGAAGATGGGACAAAGATTCAGTTACAGTTGACAAAATTTAATTCAAATAAGTTAACATAATTCACATAAAACCAAAACTATCTGAATATAGTGTTCATGTTAGAATAAATCAAAAACATTTGGTCAGACTCTTACATGGTGAGAATTAAATACATCAAATCAATAGCTGCAACAAAGTAAGTATTCTCCTTCACAATGTAAAAAAAGTGAATACAGAGTTAAAATAAAACAAGTGCAAATGACTCACAGTGTCTCTGACGGTAAGAAAGATAGATCACATCTTTCACATAAGATAGTGCAGAAGTGCAGCTCTTACAAATAGTACTCTATATATATACAACAAGAGCAGGGAATCGTTTAGAGTAAATAAGTTCACCTTCTTTTTAGAGCACTTGAGGGTTTTATCGTGGATTGTATGGGAATGCAACTTCGTGTTAGCGGTCTAATCAATATTTTGAACGCGCATAAAAACCACAAGTTGAAGCATGAGCTTTCCCTTTCATATAAGAATTTCTTTTTTTAACACAGGAAAGCTAAAGTTAAAATCATGTATGATTTTTCAAGGCTGTATTTTTGGACCATTAAATGGAATGGGAATAATATACATTCATAAATAAATAATCTTAAAAACATTGAAATAAATATTGCAAGTGCTCCCTTTTTTGAATGTTAATTAATGAGGAAAGTTTAATGTGTAACCAGAGTTACGTACGAGCACCCTGCCAATCCCTTCGCTTTGGAGTCTAAGTCTCCACCTCAGACTCTGAGTTATTCAAAGTAGACACAGTGGAGCTGTACCATTCAGCACTCTCCTCTTCCTCCTGCACGCCGGACCCGCCACCGCCTCCCCCGTCTCCTCGGCCGCTTCCTTTTCTCTCGTTCAGCATTTCCATGGCCACTTGGTGGTAAGGGTGTTTGCGTTTAGTGTGTCGCCGTAGTGTGTTGCGCTCTGCAAAGCGTGTGTGGCAAAGCTGGCACTGGTAGGGTTTCTCTCCTGTGTGGACCCTTTGGTGGCGCTGTAGCTCACCGGCCTCCCTGAAGCGTTTGGCGCAGATGGGGCACACAAAGTTCCTCTGGCCTGTGTGGATGTGCTTGTGTCTCTGTTGTGGAAAATAGGAAACATTTTGGTTAAAGAATCTGGGAAAAGATTTAAGATTTAATGCAGCTATATTCAATATTTTTATATTAGCAATGGATCACATGACTACTTGTGTATCTGAAAGCGCTCACTTGTCACCAAGCTTATGCAGAGATAAGTAGAACCTTTCACTTCATTGCGCTGATTAACCATCAACTTTACAGTTTTAGTTCACTCTCGCTGCTCTCATAGCGTCGTGCTCTGCCGCAGCAGGGAGCTGTGGTCGGCTAAAACACTCTAATAACCCACTGAACACAACCTGTCCAGCACCCAACAGCAAACAGACAAAGTTAGCGACGAGCCGGTGAACATAGTGGAGCATTTAGGAGCTAAGGAGTCAGATAATTCCCTCAGGAGCTGATGAAATCCAAAGCCAAGGAAGGAGACTGAACTTACACATCACATGGTCACAACATGCCTCCAAATAAACACTTATGTTGCTCCATGTGTGCTGAACGTGTAAATGTGCAAATGTTTGCTAAAATATTAACTCCAATGGGGACAAAATGTCAGAATTGTGTTCACAGCTTGTTTCTGCTGTGCCCAAGCGGCCAAGAGATCAGTTATTGCAGGTCGCTGCACTAATGATCTGTGACATCTGCTCAACTGACTTGTGTTATCACTTATATTGCTGCTGAAATAATAGTCCTAATTATCTTGCACTGACCTGCAGATGGCTGGAGCGTTTGAAGGCTTTGCCACACTGCTGGCAAACGTGAGGCTTCTTCTGCGAGTGTGTGATGGCGTGGCGTTCAAGGTCGGAGAGGTAAAAGAAGACCCGCGGGCACAGCTGGCAGTACAGCACCCTGCGAGAGGCCAAGCTGTTGGGAGACTCCGCTGGAGAGAGAGGGTCCACTGGGTCGAGGGAGTCGAGTTTACCAGAGGAGAGGATGGGTCCGACGGGAGGGGAGGGAGGGGCAGCAGCGCTGGAGAAGTAAAGATGGTCATCCAGAGGTAAGTGTTGTGAGTGCAGGTCAGACGGGTCATATATGGGCTCTGAGGCCGGAGACTGGGGCTCTGAGCTGGGCTGAGCTGAGGGGTCATGGGTCAAACTAGCAGACTGTGGGCGCGGAGAGGATGCTGTAAAAGTTGATGGCTTCTTGTTTTCATTTGAGACCTCTTCGGCAGATATGGCTTCACTTCCAGGGCTTGAATCGGAAGAGCTGATTTGAGAATGCAGGAGGGGAGTCGTGCTGTGACGGTCGTTTTGAAGAGCGGGAGAAGACGAACGCACCGAAAGAGAGGTGATAACAGAGCCAGGGTTTACATTATTCACTCCTGACAGGATGACGGGGGGGTTGTTGGGGCTGAGTCTGATGACAGGATGAGACAGAGTGGGCAGAGGTGATCCCAGCGCACCGACCTGACCAGAGGGTAAAGGGAGGGAGATCGGGGCCGAGGCTGCTGTGATCTGGGACAACTGGCCGGTCGTGGGGTCAAGGACAGCGATGGGGGTGGAGGTAGAGGCGGAGTCGCCTGAGGAAGAGGGTACAGATGACAGGAGAAGAAACATGGGGGTGGAAGCACCAGGCAAGGTCTGAGGGACTGAAAGGGGAAGTGAGAGACCCACCGGTAGTGAGGAGAGCTGAGGAGAGGAAGAGGAAGACGACAGGAGGAGAATAGGAGAGTTAGCAGAAGGGTTTGTGAGGATCTGAATGGGCTGCGTGGGGGCTGATATCCCAGAGGAAGGGGACAGAACAACTTTAGCCTCCTGAACAGATTTAACACTTGGCTCTGGTGCCTTAGAGGGGTCTGCGTTTGTAATTAAACTGGAGAAGACTTCTGGAGTCTTTGTGTGATCACCACCTAGTGTTGGAGAATCAGTAGCAGGGGCGGGCGAGGGGTAAAGATGATCAGAAGGTGCATTTAGTGCATTATCTAAACTTTGGCTGAGGCTAGGATCTGCTAATGAGGCCAGTTCTGGTGACCCCATTCCCTCTACCTCTGCTGAATTAGCCTGATCTGACTGAGGGTCCTCTGACGTGGAAGCATCAACTTGCGGTACTTTGAGTCCATCTGGACCGAGAGTGTACGGGATTCCCTGGTCGTCTATGAGAAGAAGGTTTTCAGTGTCACAGTCAAGCGAGGAGAGGGAGCTAAAGACAGAGGTAGAAAAGAAAGAAGGAGACAAGAGAGAGTCTTCAAGTGCATCAGCGCCGTCCATGCGCCGCACAGAGTCCTCTCCCTCACCATCATCATCCTCCTCTACTATGTCTCTGTCTCCTTCTCCCTCATATTCATCCACCTCCATAATCAGCGAGCTCTCACAGCCAGAATCGTCCAGAAAGCGTCCACACCTCCTCTCTCGACTCTCTCTTTTCTTGGGCAAACTCAGGTCCAGTGGCTCTGTCTGTTCCTCCATTCCCACCTCATCAAATGTCTTACAACACTTCAAGTCCATTTCTCGCAAAATTAGAGGAGTATTTTCCTCAATGTCTCTCTCTGTAGTTTCCTCTTTAATCCCTTGCTGGCTCCATATTTTTACTGTATTACTGCTGGAGATTAAAGGAGTTTCTGACTCATCACTATTGATGATTTTAGCACCCGAAACATCTCCCTCATTGCACATCCTCTCCCCTCCCTCTGCCTCTGTCTCATGGAATGACTCTGGTTTAGCTTCCTCTGTCTTTTGATGAGTACCTTCCTTGGTTTCTCCTTCATTCTTATCAGCAGATATTTGGATTTTACCTCTGTTTTTGTCTGTGATCACTGCTCCATCTGAGACAGAAACAGGTCTTCTACAACATGAGCGAGCAAAGTCTTTGGTCAGGCTGATGGCAGAGTTTGTGATTGGCCTCTTGCACCGTGGGGGAACGACAATTTTGAGTCTGATTGGTTGGCTGCGTAAAACAGGCACTCCAGTCTTTACTGTAATTGGCTGTCTGAACCCACCAATCTTGCTTGTTTCCTGAGAGGCTGGCCTACAAGTCCCGCCCACCTCTGGCTTTTTCCCATTGATTGATAGAGCATCTTGTCTGATGGTCACTGCTGCTTTGACGGGGCATGGTTGGAGGTTACCTGGTACAGTACTGGGAGAGGTTTTTTCCTGTGGGTCCAGAACAACCTCTGTCACTGGCCCTGATCCATCTGCACACTGGCTGCCATTTTGGACATCCAGGCTGCCACTGGTCAGGACTGAAGCCAACTGAGAATCCATTTTGGGGCATACCCATTTATATTTCTGTGAAATATAAATAAAATGATGAATTAGAAAACTCAGAGTAGCAAAAATATATATATATATTTATAAATGACTGGCTGCAAAGGAATGGAATTAAATAAATATCCAGGCATGTTTGGGAAAAGTCAGTGTCTCAGTGGTGAGTATTGGGGTCAAGTTTGGTGCAAAAGCCAATACTGATAATTACTGTCATAATACTACCAGCCCACAAACGAGGCAGACTGTGGCGTTAAACTCCTCAGACCGACGTGATGATCGACTGATTTGACCCCCCCCCCCCCCTTTCCTCCTCCTCCTCCTCCTCCTCCTCTTCTTCCACATCAGACCGTCCTGTTAATTGTGTTGGTTACCTTGCATGATCCTAAATTCTAGCTCAGCGGATTTCTCACCGACGGGTCGACCGGATCATTCAGAGACACGCGCCGGAGTCCAGACAGGTCCGAAGGATGTGAGCGACATAACATTTCCTCTCTCATACTTCTGTCGTCCGCATGCAACACAGACAATAAACGCCTCATTTCTGTTTCGCTTTAGAATAATATTCATATTCCATATGGTTTGCACATACGAGCCTGTCCCTAAAAACGTGTCTGATGATAAACCGAGCAGCACCGTCCGTGGAGGACGCCATTACGCACAGTCCTAGGTCCGAAAAGCCATTATTATTGTGGTGCGTGTGCGCCTTGACAGCTCTCGGACCTAGGACAACGCCAGCGCTAACGCGTCCGCCGGAGTAGAGAAACGTGTATATTTACAGACAGTCGCGGTGTGTAGCGGATCCTTCCTTTTGCTCCGGAGCTTCCTCGGACCTACAGCCAGCCATTTTAGAGCCGAGGGTCCGAGACACCGAGAGCGCAACCCGGCACCTTTAGGACAAACTTTCCCGGCGCGCTGTCATTTCCCCCAGCTCTGCTGTCAGAGCCGGCGCAGGACGCACCGGACACCCTTTCGATACATTTAAAACTGTATTTTAAACTATACTCCACCCATACACTCGCTGCATAGGGACTGGCTTACCCGTGCTGAGGATATTTCCGGAGGACCAAATATGACTGTGCAGTGTAAAGGGTGATGCTGCGAATGCCGAGGGAGGGAGGGGTCAAGGGGAGTTGCTATGGTGTCGCAGCCTACCGGGTCCGACCAGTAGTCATGTTCAGCCTATGAGTACAGTTGAACCTGCAGCCTGCAAAGAAAAGGCTGCCTGTGCGCCTGAGAGTCAGACCGACGGGGGGGGGGGGCAAAACCAGCGAGACATAAAGAGGATGGAGACAAATGGACTCGAACTCACACAGCAGGACTTTGTGTGTTATTATGAAAAGGAAACCAGAGAGGAAATCGTTATGACACGACTTTATTTCAAATCATTCACACTTACAAGCCTCAAGACTTGATGCGTCACACTCAACAGAGGAAAGAAAGATCACACAGTGAGATATCACAGAGTCAAGCCAATATGAGTTAGGCTACATGAAGGGATCACAGGCATAACTGATATAGCATGTATTAATGCATTATATACACATCATGATGAAGGCCTATGGATTGCATCTACTGTATGCGCTGGCTCAAGCTGGAGAGGGATCAAAGTAATACTTGTGAGGTTTGCAGATTATAATTATGCCTGCAGTTTGATAAGGTGCAGGAGAGAGCGACAAAGGCCATGAGCACCGTTCACACCCACGTGGCCACGAGCAGCAGGGTAGCCCGCCGTGCCTCGGCGTCTAAACAGACCATAATCAAAGCATAAGATAGTTTAAGTCAAGCTGCAGAGTGGAGGAGGAGTGCTCTGGGTGCTGGTGTGCGTCAGGAGGTGTTCATATTGTGACACAGTGTCATGAGTGTTGGCTGGGTCGGGGGGTCAGGCGTGCAGGTCATCACTCCACATCACCAGGCTCACATGCTTCAATCTCTGAGACCAGTCGGTGGGGGAAGAGTTTAAACTGCAACCATGTGGGCTCTGAAAAATAAAGAGAAGGAGCAAAAGTTCGTGGTACTGCAAAAGTCTCCAGAAGTCAATAATGTGAATCAACCCCCCCTCACGTTTCTTCTGACTGCCATACAGACACAGAGAAGAAAAAAACAAACTCCAGGCTCACCAAGGTAGCAGGCTGGTGGCTGCAGCTTTGCGTCAAAGCAGGTCTGGGTTGCAGTGAAGCTGCACTGCTTGTGAGGATGTTTGCAAAAGAACGTCACATTTTCCCCGTGAGGAACCACAGCATCTGTAACGTCAAACGGCCAGCGCTTCACTCCTCCAATCACCACGCGGCTTCTCTCAGCAGGGATGAGACAGCGAGCTGTGGAAATGACCGACAAGGTATGAAAGTATAAGAATAAGTGTCAGGCGCAAAAAGCTGTTTTAACTTTTGCATGTATGTGCATGCTTGTGACTATCCCAGACTGTGAATATGTGAGTTAACGTCAGACTACCATGTTTGTGTACACTGAATGCGTCACGCCACAACAATTTGAAAGTTTTTAGGGGCTCAAAGCATCCTTATTTAAACTCATCAAATGCATACATTTTGTCTCTGGTGTGGGCATTTAAAACGTCCCCCCCCACCTCTGCAGTATGGGGGCGATGCACTCCAGCTGCCATTGGACAGGCAGGTGACCTTCTGGGGTCCATCCAGCAGGAAGTTCTTTTTGCAGAGGTAGTGGATGTCAAAGCCAACTTCGTATTCAGTCTTCTGGACAGCCACCACGTAGCCCTGCTCCACCTCTCGAGGAGGCTGGCAGTACACCTCTAAGAGAGAGAGAGAGAAGCAGATTGTCAGTCTGCCTATTCAGGAGAAAAACATTGTTGCTCAGTCATTAGCCGAATGTTTCCTGACACCCTTACCTCCTCCTGATGATGGTCTTACAATTAAAGTGAATGCTTTTTTCCCAATTTCTGATCATTACTTTGTTTTAACAAAAGCTAGCCTCAGTCATAGTCCTCTCAGTGAGATGTAAGAATCATTTTGTAAGAATTTCCTGTTTCTCGCTGTGGAACAGGCCATGCAATGCCAGGTTTGGCCACAAGATGACAGAAAAGCACTGCGAAACAAAGCAATAGCCCTTGAAAAGAGCAAACTCGAAGGGGTTTGTTTGTTTCTGTCTGTTTCTCGTCTTGATTTGCTCTCTTTACATATCTGCACACACACAAGCGCAATACAGAAAATGTGCATCTCTAAGAAAATAAACCCACAGTCTCCCCGTCCATTCACTCACACATCAAGCACCATTCAATATTCTGCTGATAACCTTGAAAGATGTGCGAGGACACATTGAGTGTAAAGATGAATAAAGTGCACACACACACACACATGACCCGTAGAAGACACAGTGCACTACTGCTCGCTTACTTTTGCAGATGGGGTGAGGATACTGCCAGGTCTGATTGTCCTGGCAGAAATTTTCACTGCTCCCCACTATATCCGCCCTGCAGGAGAGAAGGGAGAGAGTGATGGAGACAGATGGCGGTGTGACATGTACAGTATTGACAGCTGAGGAGCTTCTTCTAAATAACAGTGGTGAAAAAAGGTGTAAATGATTCCTTTTTCCACTCTGTCTCTCCTTCAGAGTGTCTACATTTTGTGTGCACAGTTCTGGCTGACACATCCACTCAGGCTCATCTTATCCTGTGGATGACTCAGTGTGTAAAGGGGAGTCAATACAAGATTAGACTGTAATGACCTAGTTAGCTCAATGGAGAGATCGTCAGCTGGAAGATCAAAATGAATTTCCTGCCATTCATCGCTCATCATCCGTCGTTCCCCAACACCTCTCCTGTAATCACGCCGTCCCTCCACTCCCCCCCTCTTCACACTCCATCCCCGGCTTCTCACTTCCTCCATTTCTACCTTCGTATCATTTCAGGTTTCCATAGCCTCTGCCTACGCACTCACAAACCTAACCTCCCATCTCCCCCCTCTCTCACCCAGACAGGCAGCTGTAGCGGATGGAAGTTCCTACTGAAGCGTCGCCCTGGATGCTGAAGGTGTTGATGACTTCCTCAGGCAGAGGGCAGGTTTTGGCAGCGGCAGGTTCGGACGACTTAGCCTCTGAAGGTCAAAGAAGAAAAGAAGGTTAAAGATTTTGTTGTCAGATGTTTTATCTTTAGTGCAAATGGCAAATACCACACTGTAAATATATTCCATCACAATGAAGCGTCCTGCATTGAAGAAAAAAATACCCAGTCAGTTACGCCACAGTAGAAAAGTTACATCTCCCCATAGCAGTGGTTGTACATTCACTCACTCATGCAGGTATTTGTTTTGCTTTTCAGTACTTTCACATTTTCCTTACATCCCCTACAGTTCAGGTGCAAATATTTTACTATTCTAATATACTATTGCTATTTTAATCTTAAATAAGTGTTTACTCCACACAATTACTAGTTACTCTGCAGACTGAGAATACCTTATGAACTTATAAAATATTTTACATTGTTATAGATTTAACTACCCAACAGCATGAAGTGATTATAATGAGCTCCTCCTCGACCATCTGCTGCACTGAAATGCTGTTACACACTGATGCACCAGTAGTAGTTATTGTAATAATAAAATAACACTTTATATGAAGTCCCACTGTATAGCGTCTATACCAAGTAGTACATAAACGTTTAATGAATTGTTTATATTACACTATAATGTTAGTTAGAAGCAGACATAAGGACATTTTTAAGTGGATATTAATGTACAGTATTTTTCAACAACTGTAACGTCTCCTAAATCACTGTGTTGCACTATATTATTATTCATTATCTGTTTATACACCAGTGTCCACTTATAGTGAAGTAAATACTTCTGTACTTCTACTGTACTTAAGGGAAATATTGAAACCTGAAAACTTTTACTTGTAGTCATGTACTTTTAAATCGTAGCATTATTACTTTTAAGTGAAGGATCTGACTACTTCCTCCATCACTGTTCTATAGTGGCAGCGAGGAGTGTGCAACACTCAGTGTGCATCTAAAGTGCAACGTAATTCAAAGACGTATACACAATATGTAAATAGCATATGAGAATCAGTGCGTAACTGACGAATGTGGACGGGATTTTACAAGTAACAGCCATTAGCAAGTAAGGAAAGAAAGACAAATGAAGGAAATAGAAGTGGTGAAAGACATACAAATTCATTAGCATCATAATATCTGTGCCAAAAGTAAAAGTACTCATCATGCAGAGTGACTCCTTCCAGAGTAATACATAAATATATATATATCACATTACTGGATTATAATGGATATGGATGCGTTAAAGTGCTCATCACTTTAATGCTGCACCTGGTAAAGGTGGAGCTCTTTTTAATGAGTTTATACACAGGTAGTTTCATCTATAATAATACACCGTAATTTATTAGTTGACTATATTTTGTATTTATAATATGAATCTGCAAAGTTATCAGATGAATGTAATAGAGTAAAAAGTGCAATGTTTGCCTCTGAAATGTGGTATAGTAGAAGTATAAAGTTGCATAAAAGTGATGTACTACACTTTTCCATCACTGGGAAATAGTGAAAGAACATGAAAGAAGTGAAGCAGGGAAGAAATACAGGTGGACAGGAAGGAACGTCCATCCTGCTACCTCATTTGACTTGTATTAACCAAGGTTTCTATTTGTTTGTGACCCACAGAGGCGTTTCACCCAAAGTCTTGTTCTATTTAAGTTAAAATAACCCCTCTTAGGTAATAAATCAAAGTTCGATGAGCAGGTGAAACACCGCCCCACACCTCTCCAAGCTCACAGCCATATCTGTGATTGTATAATACCTGGCACTGTTCATTCCTGGAAGTTTGAGTGCCTCACGCTCGTGGAAATATAAATATCAAGAGTGGTGCTTGGAGAGAGGCTGGAGCGACCCGAGCTCCATCAAATGCGGGGTTTCGGAGCTGAGCGCGCCTTTGAAAGGCAGAGACAGCTCTTGCCTGAGGGTTGTCTTAGGTATCTGAAACCGAGAAACGTTAATATAAGAATGTAAAGGGACCTATGGGAGAGGGAGAGTTACGAGTCTGTTTGGCTGTGGATGAGAGCCCGAAGCCGAGTTCTGTTTTCACATATCGCCCTTCTTCTGCCTCGCACTGCTGCCACCCACACAGGCTGCAGCACCAAACTGCTATGTAGCAGGTATATCAAATTCATCTTTTACAAAAAAATATATCATAGCGATTTTGAATGAACCACAACATTAAACACACAGCAATCTGATTGAGACCAAAGATGTAATGGTTGTGTTTTTCTTCCACAAATATACAGACACATGCACACACCACAAACTAAATAGCCTAGAGCTGCGTGCTTGTCCTTGGCTCCCATTGTAGAGAGAGGCCTTATCAGAGGCCTCAGATGGAAGAGGATGAGAGGAGAAAGAGATGAGAGGAAAAGAGGATGAGAGAAGAGAGCAGAGGAGAGGAGAACAGGGAACAGAAAGGCCTGGAGCAGCATGAGCAAGAGAGCTCTCTGACTCTCCTGACTGTGATCTGTCGCCCACACACACACACACACACACACACACACACACACACACACACTCAGAAACTCTGTAACACATGTGCAATCCGCCCCCCACACATACACATCTAATGTATACAGAACAAATCTACCTCTCTACCTCTCCACCATAAACACACACACACACACTCACAGTAGACACACATTCACACTCGCTCACACTCACTGAGTGTGCACGCAGCTCTGTGCCACTTTGACAGTGATCTGCCGCCCACTGCCTCTCAACAGGCATGAAGGAGCTCGACTCACACTCTAACACACATGCAAAGGACACACAATACAAACGCTCTCACACGTTCAAAACCCACCTACCTTCTGCCTGTCTCTCAGCAGGAGGATACTCTACGAGAAAACTGAGAATTGTATCCTTATTTCACATCTTTGAAAAGATAAAAAAAACCTAGAGGGTGAGACCAGGACCCAGCTGGGTTGAGGATTCCTGAGAAAGCATGATTGCTGTACTCTCAGGTGTGTGATTAATGCAGCAAGACTCAGAGCAGAGAGGTCGATGCAGGCAATACGCAAACGACATATTTCCAGGTGCTGTATGATGATGAGATGTGAGAAGATACTAAGAAGTATTGATGGCTTTACTTCATGTACTGCTGTGCAGCCTTGCGGCTCAGTGGTAAAAGTATTAAGGCTGCACAGCAGTAGAACAATTTGTCTTCTGTGAGCCACCTATTCAAATGTATCATTTTTGGGACTATATTTAGACAAATAGAAAGTGAAAATGTTAAATCATTTGATTATCTTGGGGCACAGTCGTACTTTGATTGTAAAATAATAACCTCACTGCAAAGTCCTTTGTATTTTCTGAAAGAACTGACTTCACCTACTGATGCATTTGTTTAAATGTGCTTACAGCTCTGTTCAGGCCCTGCATCTTTAAAGCAAACCTGGTCATATGTCAGTTTTAGGCCAGTAAAGACATTGCAGAGGACCTCCAGCACACACAAGGTCAGACACAACATGGGGTTTATAGAGAATGTATATTCCAAGAAGTTGTGATTCATTTTAATTCCACTTATAGGCTGTAATTTGGGGTATTTATTGATTTATTCAGTATTGTTTAGTTTATTTAGTGTAAATCATTTTGTCCATCCTTGATTAAGAACACAGAATAACAAAACAGAAACACCTCAAAGTCTGATGTTGTTCATTACAGTAACACGACAAACGATAGCCCAAAAGACAAACAAATCTGATTACATGTACATTTATGAGGTAACAGTAAATACTTTCTGTGCTGTGGTGCACACATACATGTGCACTAATATGATCTTCTTGCATGCACACGTGTGTTTGTCTGCCTTCTCCTCTTTAAACTTATCAGCAGTTCAACAGTAAAATCTTCAGACAGCCAATAAGAACAACTAAAGCTCTGGTTGCTATGGTGATGAGGACAATAGGTCCCAGTTGTGCAATGTCTCAGTCGACACAATCACAGAGGGGCTCCATTCCTGAATATCTCCGTCTCTCTCTCTCTCTCTCTCTCTCTCTCTCTCTGTCTAACTGTCTTGCATATACACAAAACCACAATAAAAGCTACGTTTAATATTTGGCCACGCCAATGGCCTGAACACGCAAGCTGTGCACATGCAGTGTGCTAACGGAGACAATATTTCATTTGAGAAAGTAACAAATACCACAGCAACATTCGCCCAGACGTTCATTACCTGTGGTATCAATTCCCTGCCACAAAGGAGGTACCTGACATGAAGCAATAAAGAACATTTTTCTGTTGAACTCAAACCCACCTGTGCAGATGGGCTCATCCCCACTCCACTGTCGGTCACCTTGACAACGACGAATGGTGGTATCCAAGCCATTCGGAAACGTGAATCCCGGCTCGCAGTGTACTTCAAGCAGAGCAGAAAAGGAGTGAGTGGGAGAGAGGAGGCGAGCCACTGAGTTTTCACTGTGGGATAGAGGCCAGGGACAAGTCCGACCTGAGGAGAGAAGACATGGTCCAGAGGGGGGAGAGAGGAGAGATAGGGAGCAAAACAACTGTGAGGATGTGCCTGGTTGTTCTTTGTATAAAACAATTTAAACATTCAGCAAGAAACCATTTTCATTTGTCACTAATGAGGTTGTATAACTGGATAGGATCCATGCACAGTGCCCTCTTTTACAATGCACAAGAATAATAAAAGCCCTGTGTTCAGTATTCACACAGGGCACATTTTTAGCCCAGCTTTTGTGCATGACCAAGGCCTTTATTTTATTTTCCAGGAAAAACAGAAACAGATGCATGTTGGCACAGCTGCGTATACACACAAACACTTTTAATGGCCGAGCTCACAATGGAGTTCACGGTGACAACTGAGGGCACACATGCATACAAACAGTTACCTGGAGCCACACAGCTGAGACCACACTGGCCGTCACACAGACACTGGCGCTTGTTGCCACAGTCTCTATCAGCTTTGCAGGGCCGAGGACACGTCCTCCTCCTCTCCTCTCCCAGAAGCCTCTCCGGACACGACCCTGTTGTGATACCACACACTATCACAGTAATTGTCCATTTGTTTGCTGCGACTCCATTCATGGCCCCTTGTAAAAAATGCAAATGCTGAGGGCCGTAATGAGATTTGGTTTGCCAGTTCTGCTTTGTTTTCCATTTGAAGGAGAGTAAATTCAGTGTGGGTGGCCGGGCAAACATTTGCCACCCAGGTTGCCAGATGAGTAAGTATTTAGATGGCAGGCTTTATTACTCTTTGCCATTCAGCCATCAATCTTGTTTTTGTTTTTTTTTTATAGAAAAGTGAGCCTGTCTTACTTCTGTGAATACTGTTTTTGAGTGTGTGTTTGTATGTGTGTGTGTGTGTGTGTGTGTGTGTGTGTTTTGTGACTTTTTCTAAGATGCAATTAATTTCTTAACAGATTTGTTTGGGAGTAATCAAGTATCCTCAACTAATTTCCCTCACCTCTCCATATGTATTCCATCACACAACATGAAACCAAATCCTCCACTTATTTTATGTTGCATGCAAACGTCGACACACCCTCTATGTCCAGAACATTTGAGGAGGAGAGGGGGGCAAAGGGGGAGCCAAACAAGGTTCCCCATTTTTCATTTCTCAGAATGAAACCATGTGTGCTACTGTATTCACTCTGCCCACAGCACATGAGTGTTCACATGTGCTGCACTAATGCACACATGATCATCCCAGAGCAGCATGGAGACACGTTGTACAGCACATACATGTAGCAACTATGATACTATCAATCGAAATAGCTATTGCATCTCATGAAATACGGACCAGAGTTATGGAAGCCCTAGAATCTGTAATAACTACGTAAAATGTCAGAAATGATCAAAAACAGATTTGCATCCATTAAAATATATGAACATTTTACCATAACTATTTACAACCAAAATGTACATTGTGGGAAAAGCTGGCAGCCCATAATTAAGAACAAACAAAAACAGAAATAATCTTACTTTAACTAAAACAGACTTTACTTGACTTATTCATGTGCTACATAGCATTGGCAATCCAGACTAATTCTACTTCAGCATAAACTGGTATTGATTCAAGTTCTATTCAATCAGACATCAGCCAAACATCAGCCATTCAAAATACACATATGCCGTATATTTCACAGTCCCAGTCTCATTAGTCCATTGCATTTTGAACTGCTAATAGTTATGAGTACAACTCTGAACTAATTATACAGTCCCAAGCCCTGTTTGCATGATCATCTTTATATTGAAATACAATCTACAGAGCAACAAAGCATGCAGGGGAAAGTCCAGGTGTTTGGTGATAGTCCAGCTTTGTGTTCATTGTGTATGCAGAGTTCAGTGATACCTCCAGTGTGAGGGATGGATTGAGTCAGGGGGCTTACCTGGAGCCTGCAGGGACACCGTTCCAGTCAGAGCCCACAGGGACAGCAGCAGCAGTGCACAGTCCATCCTTAACGCCAGGTTTCAGACGATATGAGGGAGGGACGTGCAGACACGGCATTTTTAAGGAACAGGGGAACAAAGGGGGTGGGGGGCAGGGAGGGGGAGACAGGGAGAGAGGACTGGGGGGGGGGGGTGGGGGGGGGAGGCTGGAGCAAACATCTGGTTTGCGTTGACGAGGAAAGAATTGAGGAAAATTCCACTCTGGAGGACCTTTCACCCATTTCTATTGAGACAGTAGATAAAGAGGATGACATATGCCTGGCTGTTGCCCCCTACACACAATAAACAAACAGGAGTAAACAAACAGGAAATGCTGTCTGCAGAGAAAACTGAAGAACTTAACCTTATGTCAGGAGTGCAACATTTGCTCCTCGTACATTTAACCATGCACCACAGTGTTACTTTTACACGTGTGTGTGTGTGTATTTCACACATTTCTGAATGAAATGCACTGTGTTTATGTGCACAAAGTGCTCACAAATAAATAAATATATATTTACACACATATACATATACATATATATATTTGTGAGCACTTTGTGCACATAAACACAGAGCGCATTTCATTTAGAAATGTGTGAAATACTCCTAAATGTCCAAGAGAGGCAGTGTTGCTTTTGTTGGCTAAGAATGGACATTTGGACTGATATGCCTATTAAAGGAATGCACACAACGTGAACAATCAGGGAAGATGTCAAAACAAGTTGTCTCTGGACATTTCACTGCATATTACTGTCTGGTTATCAGGCTTAAGTAAATAATTACAGTGGTAGCCCTCCAGAAATTTGACCTTTGTTGCCCATTCCCTTTGTCAAATTGGGCTATAAGTGAAGATGCAGGCACACAAAGTTTAAGAGAAGCATCCAGACTTGCTAAAAACAATAAACTTGCGATGAAACACAAGGAAAGCAAAGCAATAGTGAATGAGAACAATCTTTTATTGGTGTTTTTGGAAAAATCTCAACTACATCCAAATAACCAGCACCAGTGGGCTGGGCACCATGGACACCACTGATGCAGCAGGGCAGTTGTAGTTCAATTAGAGTCACTAAAAGATTTATCAACCACATCTGTGAGGATATTAGAGACTAAATCCTGTTGGGAGAGCAAACAATCACTGATTGAGGTGATAAAGGCTGAAATTAACCAACAAGGAGCATATTGATAATGTGCATAGTCTGTACACTGCAGGGGAACAAAGGAGGTCACCATGAAAGGTAAAGTAAGTCTGCATGAACATCACGTTCAAGTTACTGTGCCACGCTTGTGAAATCCATGGTCAAAGAAACCAAGGTGGCAGTAGTGTCCGAAGCAGAGGTGAGTAGTGTCTGGAGGTCTGAGACAGGATGCAAATAGCAGTGAGGGTTTCTTCCACTTGAAAAGTCTTTCTGAGGAACACTGAAGATCAAAGATGTTTCAAGGTGCAACAGATCATGTTGATCCAAAGAAAGAAAATCATTCAATAATATAGAACAGCAACAACAAGAGGGATAATCATCATAACCATAACAATAACAATAGAAGTAATGGTAACTATTCATCATGGTCATTAAGGGGATTAAAATCACACTATAACTAGTCATCCCTTCCCCAGGAACATAACATAGTGTACCATGCTCCATTTAGGTGTTGTGGGTACACAGAGAAGTTTATAGATACAGTTAAAAAGCAATAACAGGAGTAAACAGTAAGGAAGGAGCAGTATCTTGAAAAAAGCACTAAATAGCAACGAGCTTTGTGGATCAGCATAAGAAATTTTGGCTTTTGTTTCTCCCAGAAATCTGAGAAATTAACACCATTCCACTCAACAGGGATACTCAACCCATCTCCTGGAATACATCAAATACACAATAGTATAGGCCTATCTGACATACACAACATTTCTCCCCCCCCCCTCCCATAATAATGCTAATTAAAGTGTATTCAGAAATTAAAGTACAGCAACGGTGTGCATTTTACTTGGAAGATTGATTACAATTTCAGAGCACATTACAACACTGAGATTTGACGCCTCTGTGCACCGCTGAGGTACAAGAGAGACACCGAGACAAACTGTTATCGGGAAGAGTTTGCACAGAACTGTGAGGGGATTGGCTGTAAGACAGAAATAGCGCAGTTGGATATAGAAACAGAGGAAGAGAAATGGCCCAACAATTCAAAGAGAGGATCAAGAGGGCGTCACAACAGCAGGCTTTCACCAGCTTAGGTAAGATACCAAAACACCAGAGCAGATTAAAAGCACTCAAATGGGATAGAGAAAAGGAGATAGAGTCAAAGATACAAGTAGAGAAAGATGTACCAGTCGCATAAAGTTAAGCTCAAAGTACGAAGAACTAATAGTGTTGGGGAATTCAAGTCAATTAAAAAGGATGAAGCTCTATTAAAAAAGGTCGCACAAGACTGGTCAAGACAAGTGCTGGACTGTTTAAATGGTGTCTCCCCATGTCTTCTCATTTTGTCTCTCTCTAGCATGCCCATTCCCAGTGGCAGAAACATAATAGGAAAAAAATTAAGTGCTTGAGTAAAATCCACAAAAATGCTGAACTATACGATTACAAGATAATTTTTGCTCTCTATATTACAATTGTTACATGCGTCCTCGCCCCTGCTGCTGCATCCTGACTACAATAATCAAGTCGAAAAATACCCATCGATGGCTGACCACCTGTTAAACATCTCCTGACTCATCTATAATAAAAACATATTTACCGTAGCTTTGCCCTATCTCTATGTTTCCGTCATGTAGAAAATATACAAAATTATTCTCCAAATTTGCTCTCCCTCTAATTTTTCTGAAGTATTATAAAAATATACAATTCTCCAATAACAAAACTCTTTTAAAGTCACATCTTTCATCTGTTAAATTATTCTCTCCACCTATCACTTTTAACAGCTGACACCTCAACGAAACAAGACACCTGAGCTTCAATACACAAACCTTCTCCTTGTCTTATACATTCATCATCATAATCACCAGCTTCCTCATCATCATCATCACCACCATTTTCTAGACCCCATTCTGTCCATCATGCCATCCCAAAGATTGAGAGTCTTAAATTGAATCCAGCTTTTATTCCTCCGCTTCTTGATTTTGCTCTGCACTGTCATCACTGGTCAGCCAGACGGTTCTCGTATTTGCTAAGGATGTTGCGGCAGCGGCCAAGTTCCTTGCGGATCTCGGCCACTTCTTGTCGGAGGGCAGCGTTCTCTCTCTCCAGGTAGGCAGCGCGAACGGATATCTGGTTCTCCTTAAGACGGCGAGCATCTCGGGAACGCTTTGCTGCCTCATTGTTTTTGTATCTCCTGGTCCAGTATTTCTCATCCTGAGAGAGGACAAACAAAAATAGTGCATTTTGATTATTTCAGCACCTATCGAGTTATTTACCTTGTTTGATCAGGGGATAATGGTATTATTAGGTAGAAGTGCTTCAGTAAAATAAATGGCCGGTCAGACGTGCTGCTTAAGTAGTGTGCGGTGCTCTTGTACAGCCTAAATCCTATCCAGTTATTGGTAAAGTGGGTGTTGGACCATGAATGAGCGTGGGACATGTTCCTTTCATCCTCAAAGTGTTTTCACTACTGAGTCAGTGTCTGAGAGAAAATACAGTATGCAAACAACCCACGTCCCACTGCTGGAAAAGTAATACACACTCAGTGTCATTTACTGTGGAATATTTTGTGCTCATCCACAGTACGATACCAATCCACCATTTGTACACTTTATATCTTACCTCCTATTAGATCATCCAGTTTTTTTTAAAACTTACTCATATATCTGGACTTTTCAGTATTCATTTTCATTATTCATTCATTATTTCTGTTCTGTAAATTCTATTTTGTTGCTCTTATGTTTGTTACCACCCTGCTTCTTTGAAATTCATAGAGAAACACCTCATAACTTTTATTTTGAAAAGTGCCACATAAATAAATCTTTGCTTCCTTACTGACTAATAGTTTTCTGTCATTGAGCTGTAAAAGTGAGTCTCAGACCCCTGTATGTGCCTCTCTTTAGCTTTTCCTAAAATGAGTAATTTCTCCCTTTACATTATTAATGTGTGTGTTCAGTGTGTGTGCTTTCCCTTAATTTAGTAATGTCTACCTTAGAGTTAGGACTATTAGTCAACTGAGAAAAAATCTGCAACAATTTCAATCAGTGATTAATCATCTGAGTCAATTATCAAGCAAAAATGCCAAAGAATGTCGGGTTCCGGCTTCTTAAATATAAAGATTTGCTGGTTTGCTCTTTGTTATAAGACTGTAAGCATGTTGTGGTTTTGGTCAGCTCTCTGAAGACTTTTCACAGTTCTAGTTACTTATAAAGACCATTTAAAATACTATGATAACTTCCTTAAAAAATGCATAATAGAATTAATTCATTTATAAAATGGCCCTTTAAGGGACCTAATCTTGGCCTAAAATTACTTCCCACTTCACACTCACCTTCATGTTATCAGGTACCAGGATCTTGCGGGCCTTCTTGATCATTGGCTGTGGCTTGAGCTCTTCTTCACTGAAGGAGTGCCTCCTGGGGTCGTAGTTCTGCTGGCTGGAGGAGCTGGACATCTCTGCAGAATCCATATCAAACATTCCAATCCCATCTGGCCCGCTGTCCGTGGGCGTCAGCAGAGGTGGACAGGAGGACGATGAGGAGGACGAGGGCGACTCACAGGAGTCATTCATACTCGTCTGACTCCCTGGAATTAAAGAACAATCTGCTTTAGACACCTTTCACCGAACTACATTTATCCTGAAATTGGTAATACTGTCAAACCTAGATAGTAGTCGGTGACAGCGGCCCAATAAGACAACAACAAGAGAGCCTGCAGTATTCCATCATAATGACCACCAGATGGAAGCAGAGGGTTACTTTCTTAATATCATAAACAACCAACAACACTTTCCTGCCCTCAACTGATTCCAAAGAACTGAAGGTTTTTTTTCAATCAGCTTTCATGGACACAGAGGTTTTCAGGGGCAAGGTAATCTTTAAAGAGTGTTCTGGGTATGTAACCTGAAAATACACATGATTTTATAATATAATGAATATATTCTATACAGATAAACAGACACAATGAGACACAATATAGATTGTTGTACTAAGGGTTACTCATCCAATGCAAAGCTCAGGTTTTTCCATTATATACTGTTGTAACAGATCATCTCTATTGTAACTCTTTTACATAAAATACTGTTTTCTAGAACAGATCAAAGAATTATTGATATATATGATTTATTACACACCTGCAAACTGTCATAACAGAAAACAATAATCCAAATGATTATTATGTATCTCTCATTGTGTGTGCAACTCTGACAAACAAGCGTATCTATAGTCTTTATGTTCATGGGGATCCTGTGGAATCTCCTTAAGAAGTCCACTGAGCAAATCACTGCTTAATCAAACTGACACACAAACACAACCACATGAAATCTATTCGTTCAATCATGATATCATCATGATATTGGCTACTATTATCAATCAAAACCACAAATTCTTGTACGCCAAAGCTGACTACTAATACAGATATCTATATGTGGAAAGGTTATGTAACTTTCTACCCCTCCCCTTAAAACCAGTTTCTTTAAGTGGGGCCAGTATAGGGCTATACCTCACCCCACCCCCTTTAAGGCCCAATGCACTTCACTCAGCCGACTTTCCATCCCTAATAGAGCACAAACTATGCAGAACTATTCCTGTATCTCTATACACAGACAACTTGATCAACACACAGAAATGTGGTCAAATGCAATAAAGCAAAAAAGTCTATTTCACACTGACATGCTATTAAGGCAGAAGTATTTTTAATCTAAAATAATAATACTTTTAAAAACTGTCATGTAATCAGGGATACAAGGATATATAACAGTGTACCCACATGACTCCAACCTTTCAAATGACCACAGAATTGTATCAACACAATCTAAACAAAACCTGTTCGTAAAAAGTAAATAAATCTGCTAATTAGTGCAGATTTACTGTATGGAAATACTATCCAAGAGCAATCTAAAAAGCAAACAATGCGGTGGAATGAGTAAAAACCCTCCCTTCTACCTGTAACATGTGTTGTTAGCTCTTTAACATGTTATCTGTGGATCTGTAATGTGTGAGTGGCTCTCTCATGAGTAGTAGTGGCTGTATAATGGCAAGGTAGCATGTTTTCCCACCAGGTGCACCCGAAGGTGCAAAGTGTTCCCTCATGACGTTCCCATGTCCCACAATGACAATGCCTCCATAACAAAGCAAAACAAATGAAAGAGTGCTGTCACAGACACCAAGATGAAGTCAAGCATGTCCCATAATACATAACCAGCGGATCTAAGCATCACTGAATCATGGTGTGGATAGTGTAGGCAACCGAGTGACGCTGAGGCTGGAAAATCTGCATGTTTTTCTCTGTGTATGACAAAACCAGAAGATTTCTGTTGTTTCAACCCGACAGCAGGAACTAGTCAGAGCAGCCACCTGGTGTAGTATTTTGTTGGAATGGAAACCTGCAAACCCTCAGCCCTCCTGCAGTACATGGTTACCTCTCCCTGTTTTATTTATTTTTGGTGGAACACAGACTTAAAAAGTTGACTTGGTGCAGTTCTTGTCCATGTGTTTCAGTCCTCAGAGAACAAACATGTAGCAGGGCTTACGTGTATGTGTATGTGGGAGTGTGTATGTATGATGAAAAAGGATCAATAATACTAAACCAAACCCATCCTTCAAAGCTTGCCTGAAACACATCCAAATCCAAACAGATCACACCCTCCATTCATTTATTTTTATTTCTTCTCTCCCTCCCGCTTTTATTTTTGTCTTCTTCTTCTCTGCTTTATTTTCAAATTACTTATTATTTCAAAAAAATCTTAACATGCCAACCACTGTTACTTATCTGTGTCCTTTCATGTTTTATAAATCAATATCATCAGTTGTTGCCTTTGTATTTCTATGTCAAAACTAAAGCACCAATTGGTGAATAAAGAAATAAACAACAAACAAATGGTCCAATATGTGACTACACACATTTCAGGACTTGTACAACAGCATTCCAACAAGGCCTGACGCTGCTGTGAAGGCAAACAGTAGCCCTGATCCTCCTGAAGTACCTAATATATTATGTTCTTAGGCTGTTTGCTCCATTCAATATTTATGAAGCAGCTGTCGTTTGAGCACCTTCGTGATACTGAAGATTAAAATACAACTTCTCCAGTTTCAAGCTCTGGGTGAGTTGATGGGAATTATTTACTCAACTTCGCCAAAGTCCTGTCAGCTTTTAGAATGAAAAATGTTCCGATTTTAACCAAAAAACAAATGTATTTATCAATATACGTTTTGAAATTGGAATCTCTAATTCTTTTCATGTACTTATAAGGTTTCATATAAAGGGATTGTAATCCAAATGCATGGGACTTTATCATACAATATAAAGCAGTATCAGAGTTTATGAACATGCACTTTGTCACTGAAGGACTGACTTAAAGGTCCAGCATCAACATCCCAAACAATAAACAATTATCTGGTGGATAGGAGTGTACTTAATGTAATTCATTGCTGGTCAAACGCTCTGTTTGAAGTCCAGCAGCACAGGGAAACTCTTCCTGTTGATCCTCCTGTCCCTCCCCCTGTGGACTCCTCCTACATGTCTACTGGCCCTGCCTCTAGTTCTCTCACTCCAGTACTCTCAGCCTCGGCACGTGTACTGACGCGTACACATGGCTGTGGCGTGTGAAGTGGGGAGAGATTTAAAGACACGCAACCGCAAACACTCCACACACTCCTCTCCCTCTCTCCCTCTCTCTCTCTCTCTCTCTACTGTTTTGACCCTGCAGCACGTTAAGAACTGGCCGGGACTGAATGCTGATTGTGTTGTACACTGCAGCACATAGATCACATGCCAAACTGAACCAAACCTCCCTGTCATTGCTGTGAGGTTGACTCATCAAATAGCTCAAGACCTCTTTCTTTATTGCACCTCTTTCACTCAAATCCTCCGCCTCTCTTCGTCTTAGTCCCTCACCCAACTTTTAACCCTGCACCGTGCTACAGAATTCAAGGCGAATTTCAGTCATTGTTAAACAGCCATTTCTAAACTCTGTGTTTTCCCTTTCAAGTTGACTTTGCATTTGATGTCATGTGACTGTATCTGCTGCCTTCAGTTTAGCCCCACGGGACAGAGAAATGCTTGGTCACCATGGTATTTGTTATAGACTCAAAGGAGAGTTAAAGTGCTGAATCACTGGCCACTGGGAAGATTATAAGCACGCCACATAACCTTGATTTCATCTCAAACATTATTGAATTGTGGGGTCTATTAGTCTCATATCTGTGGCAGGGGGACAGTTTGTCTCTTTCAGCTTGTCAACTGCAAAGTTTGCAGATCCCTCTTCCTTGACGTTGCTGTTATGAGCTGATATGGACAAACCTTGAAGAATGAACTGTCCTTGTTCTTTTTTTCACTCTCTGGTTCAAGATTCCACCTACTCAGCTAAGAACAAAATGCTCCCATCAAAGTGAACTCACCATGCAGACAGTCGTTCCCCCCTGCAAGAGTCTGGGGCTGAGCCACCTCCAAGCCAATGAGCGATGGGGAAGAAGAGGAAGAGGGCGATGAAGACGTGGAGCCAGGTGGAGATGAGGGCGGTAGGCACTGGGAGCTCTGGTTGGGCACAGCCGACTGGGAGCTCTGTGAGGGGATCTGGGCCGAACTGGAGCTGTTGTTGTTATGCATGCTGCCCATTCCATTTTCGGTCAGAAACTCCTCCAAGTCCATGTACTGAAGCTGGAAGAGGCCCCCATCTGCAGGCAGGGTGCGATCCCATAAGAGAGGCCCCAAGAACTGGTTGAAACTTCCTCCTCCATTTACTCCGCCAACACCCCCCCCACAGCCATTACTGCTGTTACTGTTGCCTAAAGCACTGCCATTCCTCATGGGGCAGACTCCCATGGAGACCTCATCAAGGTCCAGTCTCTCTTTGTCTGCCAGAGATAGGAGAGCAGAATCATCATCAGTACAGGATGAAGATGAGCAATAACTTTGGTTTGACTTTCAGCACACAACAAACTTCTATTTTAGTCTGTGGCCTCTAGCAAATGGATGCTAACATCAACGCTCCATAATTGTGCTAACTAAGTCAGGCGGCAGGTTTGTCCATAAGATGCAGTTCTGTCATTCTCTCTCTCACACACACACACACACACACACACACAGACAAAAACACACTCACAGATGGAGCAGATGGTAGTTGAATTGCAGCATTAAGCAAGAGCCGAAACCAATTTGTTGTCATAACATACACATAAGCTCCTGTACAAATCTCACAATAGCTGGAGGTACGTTAAGGCACACAGCAAGCCCCCAGAGTGCACGCCTGCACGGCATTACAGCTAAACCAAAACACGTTTTCACTCATTGTAATCTGGATCCTAATTTGAAGCCGCAGCAGGGATTATAATCCAGGTGGATGCTCATCAGGGTCATGGAAGAGTCATTTTGGTAAAGTGTGCTGGTGCATCTGACTTTTGTGCTATGAAATAATTTGGATAATGATTTTACATATTTTTATTATAACAGCAGCAGCAGTGGATTTATTCATGCTCTGCAATAGCACATATTAAACATAGTCTGTGTCAGGTGCTAATGCTGTGCATTCACCATATATAGTGTTAATTCAAAGAGAGAGATAGTCCCTTACCTTTACCCTCACATGGGCTTTTTAAACGCTGGTCTCCCTTCATGGGGTGCTGCAGGAGGGTTTTCAGACCAGTCATGGAGTTGAGATGCCCCCCTGTGAGGGAGCCCGCAGGCTGAGTACAACTTCCAAACTGTGGGCTTGCGCCAGCTGGGAGGTCGGGGGTCGGAAGCTGGGAGAGCTGCCTGGACATCCTGGACCAGACGGCGTGACGGGGACAAGACACCTGGGGCACTTGACGGGGCGTGGCAAACTGACCGGGGTGCCTACCAATAGGACGAGCGTGCTGGGTGGCTGTGCACGAGTGTGCAGGAGGGGTGGAGGGGGGTGCAGGGTAGAGAGAGGAGAGATAGTTTTGTCAAGTGTCCATGCAGGATAAAGCATCCATTGTAATGCAATCACAAGTATGAGCACTAGTATTAATGACGCAGTTTAATTACACTTTGGAAACTTCAGATAGAAACACATTAAACTTTTACCTTTCACAAGTAGTTGTAGAGTTCCTTATTCACTTGCAGAAATATTAACGTCGAAATAGTCCATTGCAGTTGGCTGTAGTTAAAGTGTTCAGTGGATCAGGCTGTTATTCACAGAGGAGCAGTGTGGGAGGGACAGTCAGGATAGATGAGTGAGAACACTGTCCATAATAATACAAAAAAATGCAAAGGCGAGAAAATGACAATAAAACCCGGAACACTGCACGGACAGTTAACAAAAAAAACTTGCAGAGCGAAATCCCGAGTTAATCGTCCGACAATCAAAGAGGAGAGTCCAAAATAGTTGCAGAGCAAACCTCCGTCACAACAAAACAACCGGAGCGAGACTGAGTGTACTGAAAACACACACAGAGGCACGCACACACACACACAGTGCTCGGAGGGCAGTGTCTGTGTTGGTCAGATGACAAGTTGTGTTGGTGTTTCTCTGTTCTGCTGTCGCTCTGCTGTCCGTCCTGGGGGGAGGCGGGGTCGTTTCCTCTTTCTCTATCTGTACTTTTTTTGCATCCGGTGGATCCAGTCACGGGCGCACGAGCTTCGGTCTGTGTTTGGGGGCCGCGCGGTGTCCACGTCCAGCAGTCCTCTCTCTCTCTCTCTCTCTCTCTCTCTCGCTCTCTCGCGCTCAGCTGGAACGAACACGGGCAGTTCACGTGACGTCACACCTCGAGGAACAAGCGAGCGAGGCGCGAGGGGGGCGGGGCGGTAGGTTTTACAGCCCCCACCCCTCCCTGTATCCGCTTATTATTTATGAGACACACCTACCCGCGTGCCACAGTGTGAGTGGGGAACAGGCTGTTTGTTTAGTCTGAGGGACACAAACACGGTGACTTTTAACAAGTTCGTTCATGCTGCGGCAGTAAAAATGCGCATAAAGCGAGCTGCCTTTGCGCCATTAGGCCTGGCATCACAAATAACCCTGTTTGTGCTCCCCTGTGCTCGTGCTCAGGATCAGGGGCTCAAACGTGGCCCGTCTCTGTTTTAGCAGAGTTTGGGCTTCCTGTAATAATCAGCCAGTGCAGCATGGCTTTTCCAGTTTCCTTGTAATCCACAGAAAACGTGAGTGTGCCGTTTTTTCAGGCGAGAGGAACGCTTCAGCACGTTGCCTCCCGGCGTACAATAGCTGCTCCAGCTCACGTGTAGGTGGCACGCGGAGACGAGGCCTGGCCGCTCGCGGCTCTGGCTCCCATTGGCTGCTGGAGCTGCTCGCTCCGCCCACGACGAGCTCCTATTGGACAGAAATAGGTCGAATAAACCCGCCCGCTCGGATTCCCCCAGTGCATGCCACTGCCGCGTGAGACCAGTTCGAAACACAAAAAGCGCGAGGGCTGTCTCGTCTACTGTACAGTTGCAGAGCACATGGAAAACATACGATGCCGCAGGGTTTCTCTCCTGGGTTTTTGTTTTTTCTTTTAAAAAAGAGTTGGAGAGCAAAGCTGACAAGTAAACAGCTGACAGACTTAAGTCATCCTGCAGCTCAAAGCTTTAATAAATGAGAGTCCACATGAATATTATGCACTGAATGTGAATAATAGTGACTGTCAACTGTAGGAAGGGGTGAAAGGAACATTTGAATGAAACACTGACCTGAGATCCTCTGTTTTACTTTAAAATAAAACTATCCAGCTGGACGATTTGCCCTGCTGAGAACCCCCAACATCATAACTACATGTCACCTAAGATAACCCCACCAGCAGTGGCTATGAATCATCATATTTGAAATATGCAAGCAAGACAGTCATTGTCACTCTGAATACCAACACACACACACACACACACACACCCTCTGCATCAATTGCAGGACATTGTGGTTGGTGTCATTCACTAAAGTAGTAAAGACTTTAGCTGCTTTTTCTATCATGTAATCACTGATTTGGAATCAGTAGAAATAGACTTTTTTTTTCCAAATTCAAATGCGTGCACTGATTTCACTCATTCATATCTGAATGTTTGTGATAACAGAGTGATAGGCCTTTTCCACAGCAGACATTTTGACTTGTCATAGTAGGAAAAGCACAGGTGTTACTAACGTTAATGACTCTGTCCCAGTACGCTGTGACAATGAGCCAGCATGCACAATTCCAGTACCCAGAAACTAAAGCAGCTAAATGGAATCCAGCCTTCATTGATTTGATTATTTATACCTGCACTTTTCCTACTGTGATAAGTGAAAATGTTCTCCGTGAAAAAAGGCCTATGCTCGGGCATTTTGTTGACTTAGTGGCATTCATTTTGTAGTAAACAACAGGCAGGAACATAATTCAGTCACACAGCACTCAGCCTCTCTAGTCCACCCTGTACAATCCATGTGACTGTCACACTCATCCACACCAGGCCAAGACTTCAGTATAAATGAGTTGCTTACTGCCATCTTGTGGAGCCAGGAGTGAGAAGTTTTACACAGCCATTTACTTCAGTATGGCGATGAAATACCATAAATTATAATTATTGGAAAAAAGTCTGGCCCATAACACTGGAAAGGTTAATGAAGTCAATGGGTATATCAACTGTATCCTGAAATCAATTTAATCCAGTGATATGAAATTCACATAGGACACACAGCTAAATATATAATTGTAAAATTTGCAATGCTTACTTTGGGTAACAGGTATAAGTCTCTAATGTTCAATGACTGTCCGTTTGTACCATGTTCTGGGTGACGGAGTGGGTAACTTTGAATGAGTAACGAAAGGAAAACAGATGATTACACTTAAGGTTTATTCATCGCTGAAATATAATCAACTACTGACTTCTCAGTAAATAATGTGATAGAAATCTACTAAAACTATCATTTTTCTTTAGAAGAAAAAAAAACAAGGCTTGACAGGGGTATGAACATATCATATGTGAATAAAGTGACATGATGTACTTAAAACGTATTTTTCTTCAGAAGAAAAAGAAAACAAGGCTTGACAGTAAGAACATGATTGCAACTCAGCAAAAAGTAAAAGGTAGAAGGGGTTAATTATAAGATTGGCATGAAGACTGATTGGGTTACACACATAAATACATGGAATATTACATTTGTTTCTATTATGATAGGTCCTTGTCTTTAACACACGGTGAAGTACTGTAGAAATAATCACTGCTAAAAAGAGCATACAAATTACATGAGATAAACATGTGTTACAGTCCACTTGTTTAACCTGTTTTCAATCTCTTGGTATAAAAGCTAGGAATATCTCAAATAAATGAAGTAAAGTGAACACACTAAGCAAGGCTTTTTGTAAGTTTCTTCATTTTGGCAGGAGAGGGATCCTTGTAATGCTATTTACCAGCAACTTTGACATTTTATCTATATGTGATTAAATCACTAGGGAATATAGAGCAACTTTCAAATCAAGTTTAACACTACAAACTTCTGGGGATATACTGAACAAACCATCACATACTGCAGGAGTGATTTCACAACCTCAGCAAAAAACTTGACCAGAGAACAAACATGCACTGACAAACTATCAACAAAGGTCTTTGTCCCCATGTCCCTACTCCTAATAAATGCACTTTTAAAAAATCCTCAGAGCCTCTAAGTGAACAACAAGACAAAGTACACGGCAGAGACGTTTATCATACAGCAAGAGGTGTAGCAGGGATTCTAGTTATGGGGAAGAAAGATACATTAGCAGGTCATTTCACCTAAACTTGTCTAGTAACTGCACAGTGTCAGCCAAGCAGAGTGTCAATGCACTTAAGGGGTTAATGAACCTATGGAAACAGTCACGTCTTTGAAAACACCTTCCAATATAATCTGGAAGAGTTTCTGGAGATATTTTATAGGATGATCTACAGTAGTTGTTAACACACTCATTCTAATAGTCAGCAGAGTAGATGTCAACAGAGACATGAGGCAAATTCTCCTACAGGCAGCGTACGCCTTTTCAAGTCCCTTTTTTTTTTTTCTCGCCTTCCCATTTTAGAACTGAAATATCCCTCTTGTGTGCCACTCTTCAGATACCAGAATGCTCAGTATCTGTATGGTCCCTGTAGGTATGGCATCTCTCCCTGACCCTCTTGGGTCTGTCTCTCTCCTGGTCTCTTTGAAAGCTTCAGCCTGTTAGCATCTCCCCGCAGCAGTCCTTTAGCCCTGCGGCGGCAGGACACTTTGTGCCTGTGGAGGAGCGTGGCGTTCCAGAAGCGAGCGGAGCAGCGTCGGCAGGAAAAAGTCCCTCTGGCACGATGGGAGGCCCGATGGATGAAGGCTGCCAAAGGCCTGTGAGACTGCTTTCCACATACACTGCACCTTAGTCGCTCCTGAGTGGTTGAGGCTTTCTGTGGGTGTTTAACTGCCATGTGGACTAGCAGTCCCGCTTTACGGGAAAACACAGAATTGGGGCATATAGGACAGCCAAAACGTTTCACAGGGACTTTTAGGGACGACAGGATCTGCACCTTCATTCCCCCAGTGTTGACAAGCTTATACCCACCACCACCCGATCCTCCTCCACGCCTAATCGTCAAACGGAGAGAGCCTTGCTTTTTACTTAACTGCCCTCTTATTGTACAACTTATCTTTCTCTTCTTTTGGCTTCCATCAAATCTGACTAAATCTTGTGATTCCCATTTATTTTCCCTCCAATCTCTCCTGTTGGACTTTTTTTTTTTCTTCTTGTATCGTCTCATATCATCGTGTGATAACTGGAGGCTGCAGTCAAGGTGTTGGTGGGACTGGGTACCTGACTGATGATGAGGATGATGGTGGGAGTGATGAAGATGATGATGCAGATGATGATGTTCAGTGGAGGGCAGTTCCGTGAGGGGCTGGAACGGGGCTGTGGTGTGTAGTGTGCGGCTACGTGATCCAGCTGGATATATGTGCTCTCCTTTCACCCCGGCTGGGGAATGCGGGTGCTGGGGGGCCATGATTGTAGAGTTTGGAGGCAGCGGCTGCGAGTAAGATGGAGCACTAGAGGCTGAAGAATGGGCTGCATCATAAAAGAGAGGAGAGTACCCAGCTGGTGGCTGTGGGGGTGCCTGTTGGTGGCTATGAGTGACGACACTAAGGCTCTGCCCTCCGTGGCCTTCTGTGGAAGGAGCCATTTGTAGCAGAGCATTGGTGGCAGCCTCACTCTCAGATGCTGACTGATTAACATCACTCCCACCTCTGTTGTCTCCAGACCCACTGCTGCCTTCTTGCGGGTTAGGCGGTTCAGCGCGGGTCATCCCATGCTGTGATTGCCTGTGTCGAGTGAGGCTATTAGCGTAGGCAAATGCTTTCCCACACACTTCACAGCAGAAGAGCTTTTCACCCCCACCCTCATGAACCGTCTGGTGATGGGCGGTCAGATGGAAGTGGTGGCGGAACGACTTCCAACATATAGCACAGGTGTAGAGTCGAGGCGGAGGTGGGGGCTGCGGTTGTGGCTGGGGGTTGGTGTCTTGAGGCTTGACGTCTTGTGAGTAGGAGTAATAGGAGGAGGTGCTTGGCGCTTGGTTCTGGCTTCTGTCTTGGGCCACGCTACATTGAGGGTTTGGGTTAAAGCTGTTGAGGTTCTCCGCAGCTGGTGTTGTGGGCACTTCTTCCAACTCCCCTTTCTGGTGGAGTTTGCTATGCCTCCTGAGGCTCTGGGAGTAGCCAAACTCTTTCCCACAGATGCTGCATTTGTAATTCTTTGCCCCAGAGTGGACCGTTTGATGCTTGCTGAGGTGAAACGCCTCTCTGAAATACTTTCCACAAACAGTGCAGTGATGGGGCTTTTCTCCAGTATGGATGCGGTCGTGCCGGCGGAGGGTCTCGCGGCGTGCAAATCCCTTACCACAGACACTGCAAAGGTGGGTGCGTGGGAGGCCACTGGGCCCCATTCTGGGGGTGTATTGCCTACGTTTGGGGGGCTGTCCACCGGGTGCAGGATCTTTCTTAGCTCTGGGTTTGCGGGGACGTTTTGGTTTGGCAGTAGGATTCTGTGGATTGCTGCTCATAGCCTCCTGGCTGCCACCACCTCTGAAATTTTTATCCATAGATGTTGATGAGGGTGAGCCCAGAGGACCTAAACCAAGACCACCTAGTAGACCTCCTATGATGTCTCCCCTATCATCCCCTCTATTTCCACTGTTACTAGCTGCTGTTATAGCGGAGATGGCGTTATTGACAGAGCTAGTGACATCATCCTCTGAATCATCCAGTAGAGAAGAAAGGGGCAGGTGGGGCTGTTGCTGCGGATGGTGGTGCTGGCTGTGGCTCTGTGAGTGTGGATGCAGTGTTGGGGCCAATGGTGCCTTTCTCAGAGCTGGGCCCGCCATCCCACTTCCACAGGGGGAGGCACCAGAGTAGCATGGAGATGGATTACCTTGAGAACGGTGGTCATCGTGGTAGCCTGTGTAACGATTCCGAGAGTAGTCAGTGGGGTATTTACCATCTGTTCTGTCCCTGTCATTTGAACTCCCTCCCCTTCCAGACTGAAACAGACCATCACATCCTAAACCTGATTTTGGTTCTCCTTCCCCCACAATGATTACACCATCTTCTTCCTCAGTTTTCCCATAAATAACCCCTCTATTGCTCTGATAAGTTCCCCCTCCTCCATTACCTCCTCCACCCCCTCCCCCGACTCTGTCCTCACCATCAGTTCCTGTCTTGCTGCCTCTTTGTTTGGGTCCCCTACCTGGCTTGCCGCAGGTGCCTGAGGCAGCATGGTTGAGTAGAGAGGTGCTCTCACGGAAGGCACGACCACAGGCGGGACATCGGAATGGCTTTTCCTCATGTATCTTCTCATGGCGTGTCAGTGATTCTCTACGATTAAAAGCCCGAGAGCAGGTGGAGCAGCCATATGGGCGGGCTGAGGAGTGTATAACACCATGTTGCAGGAGGTGCCCTTTTTTCTTAAAGCCTTTGCCACACTCAGGGCAATGAAATATTTTGTCTGGGCTAGGACAAGAATTGGATGAGGACTGAGGAGTTTCTTGAGTCGAATGGGGAAGGCTTGGGTCAGACTGTGTTTTAATATGAATGGGGTTTGGGCCAGTAGTGGCACTATTGCTAGTACCTGCTGTGGTTGGCTCATGCATGCGCAAATGCCTGCGAAGGCTTGAAAGGTGAGGGAAGCTTTTGCCACAATCTCCACAGTTATAAAGGGGCTCTGTATCAGACACTGTGGGGTTGGGTTGCATTGAGCTCTGGTTATCAGATTTAGAAAGGTGAGAATCATTAGTAACCAGTACTGAGGCAGCAGTGGAGGAGGGAGCAGAGGAGGAGGAGGAAGAAACTACGGATGAGGATGAGGATGATGAGGCAAGAAGGGATGATGGGTCTCCACCCATATTTGACATACCGACCCCACTCCCAATTAAAGCTGGGGGCTGACCGTGACTAAGCCCTCCCCCATTACTACTAGTGCTGGGATTACCACTGTGGCTGCTGTGGCCATGGTTGCTGCTGCTATTACTACCACTTTCAGATTTTCTCTGCGGCAAATAGCCAGCCATAGCTTTCTTCCTCCTACTGCTACTGGTGCCACTACTACTACTTCCACCTCCACTGCTTTCCCCTTTGCCATCATCCTTTGACAAGGATAAATGAAGTGGCAAGGGGAGGGGCAACCCTGCTTCCTGCTGCATCAGAGAAGCTATCTGATTTGATGAGAGTACAGGGATGCCCTGGAAGTCAAAGCCACCCAGTGATGACGGCTGGGAGCCTGGGTGGAGCGGATGGTGCGGATGAGAATGAGAGTGAGGATGAGAAAGGGTGTGAAGCTGTTGCTGCTGGGGAGGCTGCTGTGGGGCCTGCTGCGACTGGGGAGTGGAGTGGCCATGTGAGTGAGAAGAATGCAAAGCAGGAGGCGGGGCGAGACTAGTGCTAGGCTCCCCACCTGTCTGACTTAAACCAATCCCTAAGTGGTTATGAGTTCCCTGTTGAACAAGAAATTGCTCTAAACTAGCGTTAGCAGGCACCCCAGAAAGAAAATACTGATTAGCAGCTAGCATGCAACTAAATTGTTGGTGAAGGCTCCGTGCATCAGACTGGGCCCCAACCAACTGGTGTCCCAATGAGCTGACTGCACTGCTGCTAGAAGGGTTATTAGAGGTGGCCACAGAGGTTGAAGGGGAAGGAGAAGAGGAGGAGGGACCAGATGATGCCTGGGGTACAGAGAGGCCGGGATGTAGAGGAGGAGGGGGTGGAGGTGCTGATGTTACTAATCCTCCTAATCCCCCAGCACTCCCACTAGCGCTACTTCCCCCGGCAAAGTGCTCAAAGCGGCCTACACCTGGGTGTAACTGCTCCTGTGCTAGTGCTGCCTCAGACGGGTGGAAAGAGCGCAGGAACTGTGGGTAGCCTGAAGAATGGCTTGAGCTGCTGCTGCTGCTCATCTTGCTTGACTTTGAACGAGAGCTCTGAGATGAGGAAGGCTGTTGTTGTAAAGGTGGGGGAGGAGGGGCACTCATCTTGGCAAAAATGGAGGCAGAATCAGAAAAGGCGTTACCTCTAGACCCCTGCAGGGGGCCCAAGCCAAGTCCAGACAGAAGAGCTCCAGAAGACTCAGCCTGCTGCTGCTGCTGCTGTTGGAGTTGATGCTGGTGAAGTTGCACTTGCTGTTGATGCTGCAGTTGTCGATCTAAACCGAGGCCTTTGAACTGGTGGGCCTGATGCCCACTTAACATCTCTATAATGTCCAGATTGTATTTTCCAAATTGGAACATTTCCCACTCAATGGCACATGGGGGTGCAGGGGCCAAACCTCCAGCGCTAGGAGCAGCAACAATGATCCCACCACTGGTGAAAGACAAACTTTACCCTGTGAGGTTATGATACTATTGTTTTCCAGAACTACTTGAATGTCTTAAATCTAAAGTTCGTCTCCCCTGATCGGTAACTTCTGGTGCTGCTACTCCCTGTCAATCATCCACGGCTCACACTCCACATCCAAAATGAGCGGGGTAGCCAGGAAGATGAGTTTATGATCAAAGGGTAAAAGTGTCTTTTTGACAGGAAATTTCCACCTTTATTCTAACGTGCTTAGAATAGTTTTTATTGAGAAGCAGTTCAAATTACTTCTTCTGGTTTCCTTTACGAGTTACTGCGTTGACATTTTCCTTCATCTAAGCAAGATTCCTCATCCGTGTTCAGCCAAGAAGTTCCTATAGCTGAAAAAACAAAATTCAAAAGGTGATGAAAGTCATAGAGGGGAAGAGGGCTGTAATTTTGAATCAAATTTCACACAGTCCGTTTCTCACAGGCCTTTAACCTTTAACAAGAAACCCCTTCCATTAAGGAGAATCTATAAAGACAGAAACGTAAGACTGTACTGTAACTCCATGGGCCAAATTTGGTGAAATAATAATTTTAATTTATTTATTATCAATTTATTGCAATTACAATGTCACAATACTTGTAATTACAATTGCAATTAGAGCTGTTAAGTTAAACAGAATACTTTTCTCTCTATATATATATATAATGAATTTGATACATCAAATTAGTACTTGACATATTAAGTTTCAGGTATCACTGGTGTCTTATTCATGCGGCAATTTATTGACCAAAGGTTTCTTAATATTGTGAGCCAATTAGCCCATCAGTTTAAGTGTGACCAATAAACAATTCATTTTCCAGTGACACTTGAACACTATTTGTGAACATTTTCTGTTTATGTCACGCAAAGAAATACAAGCCTCAACTATTCAAGGCTTTCCTGATAATTCTACTTTTACAGCCACTTCAACAGGTCAATAAACATATGCGCTCTTTTAATATTTTGTAATAACTTACCATGATGTGGTTTTGCAGGATTGTAGCACAACCACAATTGTTGCGTCAGTGCCAATTCTTTTTTATCATTAGGTTCATACTTACTAAGGAGGCAAAAGTTATTTTCAACATTCTCATGGTCTACACATATAGCTGTTCATAATAGGTCTCTGCCATAAAGCTATGTTAGTGGTGAAAGGAGGCAGACACGGCTGTTTTAACAAAGATACTTTGGAGAAAGTGACCCAGCGTATTTATTATACACTGGCTTACCAACCCCTTTTAACCCTTTTATGCCGTAGCAGTTCTGTGATGTACAGTATCTCACACTGTACTCTGTCCTCTCAGGTGTCCAGCATATGCTGCTGTCTCTGCAAGTACCAAATGTTTACTAATGAAGAGGCACACAGAGGAAAGAGAAGTGTGGCAGTGTGGCATCAAACACCACATCAGACAGCAGATGTCTCGCTTATGGTTAACTGCAGGTGTGCGGATGTAACTGATTATTTACCCCAGCTACATTTTACAACATGTGCTGACATAATTCTGCAAATCATTAATTGTAATTATCATCACAAAGAAGTTGACAGTTTTCCCAGTTTACATTTTGCATTAATAGAAAATCATGTGTCGCATAAGAAAAAATGAAACAGGGCAAATCACAACTTACACGCAGTCATTAAAACAGGTTGATGATAAATATTCATCAAATATAAGAGGATGTGCATTCAGTTTGAGGTGTTATTCGGTCCTGAGAGCCCTTTTAGGCAGTATTTCTGCATTTCTTCACTGGGACAGCGAGTGTCCTTTATCCAGGTTTTCCTTTTCAATGTGAAACTATTCATCAGTCGTTAGTGTGGAACTGCACATCAAAGAGCTGTACTGAATGTTTTCAAATGCAGGTCAACCCATCCTACAAAAAAATGTTAATTATTTTTATTCAATCATTTAAAAGAACTTGGGTTCAAAGTTCACCATACTTGTACGACTAGCTTTTCATGCCTGTGCCAATTTAATACCAGACAGTCACAAAAGCATTTGAGTATTCAGCACATTAAACCTGTCTGTCCACCAAATGTAGCAAATAACACTGTAAAGTGTTTTTAGTTTGATAAATGCTCTCAAATGAATATCAGTAGTTGGCAATCACCTGAGTAGGAATAACAGGGTTATTAGACAGGATCAGGTGCTGACGTGTGGCACCTCAAGGTAGGTTAAGAGGATGACCAACCTGTAGATATCCGCTTACATCCATTCACGCTGCACATACTCCGTATTAGTTATGATTCATTCTGTACACTGATTCATTCTTATTCATGCGTAAAGCACTTTGCGGCTGATTGCACTATCTGATCAGATACTAGAGTTCTTTTGTTGTGCACACTATGTGCAATGACAGTAAAGTAAACTATATCTAATCTAACTCAATTCCTATTCCAATTGGAGAAATCTAAACAATTCAATTGAATAAATTCACTTTTTATAAAGACAAAAAGGGGGAGAATTTAACATTTAACTATTGCATAATGCATTTTTCTTGCACTACATGAATGTAAGTTGAATAAATTTCCCATTACTGCACTTCTGAGCTGGCTGAAAGTGCACAGTCTACGGTACAGTAAGTCACTTTGAATCTCGTTTTGCTCACCTCGTAAAATCTTACCGTTTCCTCTAATCGATGCGATGAACCTAGAGGGGAGAGAGTTCCCCTGGCAGATGAGGAAGATAATCTATCGCATATTTGACTGCCTCTCATTTTAATGTAAACCGGCGATCCTGTGGAGAAGGACAGAAAAGCTTAAATTAACACCAGCGTCTCGCTCGCTGCACAATGTAAACATTAGCAGTGCCTTACAGGCGCAAGTAATAACGGATGCACTTGAAGTAGCATCCTGTAACAGTATTGGCTAACATTTGGAGGAAAAAAAAAGAAAAACATTGGACGCGCTTGCATGCAAAACTTCACGTTTCCCATTAGCATCATATTTTAGACAGGCTCGGCGTGTTTAGCTATTTGAAGCCACACGCAGTCCAGAAAACCTCTAAGCTCAGTTGCTAACGTTAGCCGTCATCCTTAAACCACATTAAAAGCACGCCGACCACCGTTAACAGCACGACGCTAGCGTTAGCATTTACATCTGCGTAACCTATATTCGGCAAATGTTTACCTACGCATCCAGTTGCAGAGCACAGTTGCAGATGGATGAGGCCTGTCACGCCTTCTTCTATCCGCCTAGCTACGTTAGCTATCGTCCGCGTCCATTTCTGCGTGCTGTTTTCCAGTCGTTAGCCAGAGCCATTTTCACTGATGCTGAGCTGGGTGAAAGCTTACACCGATCCCCCAAGAAATCAACGCCGACTCGTACCGCAGCCGCCTCCTTTCCATTTGATTGCGACCACTCGTGCTGGTAAACCTTTTGCCAAAGATTTCGACGGCCGAGAGAAATTTGGGTGGTCGGAGATAATATTTTTGGGTAAAAGTGAGTGACGTGTGCTCTCTTAACATTGGTCCTTTCCGGCCCTTGTAATATTTCCGGGTAGCAGCAGCGGGGCTCATGGACGGCTCAGGAGGGCTCACAGCCGACTCACGGTCTGCTGGAAAGGGGGATCCTCCTTCACCAGCACTGCTTATTCAGATGATTGCTGCCCTTTCCTCCTCCACAAGCCTCTGTCCGAGCATATTAAACATTATTCAGTCTCAGGGGGAGGCTGGGGACCTCTCCCCAGGCTGCACAATGGCTGTCATACAGGCCTATTTTTCCCTAATTATATTATACATTTATAAGATTTCTTGAAAATGCACAGCATTAAGTGAAAAAAAGTCAAAGGAAACTTTTATTCAGCCTCATATCTATTAGTCCAGAGACAAAATGCCTACTTCTAATTCAAGACCTCATTAATTAGGGTTAGGCATAGGTCGTAGCACACTTTCACATATTATTCCATATAAGTACACATTTAAAGAGATAATTATTATAATAAACTTCAAATTAACGTCATACAGACATTCGTGTTTAGAGAGGTAGAAATTAGGTGATGGGATGGCAGGTTTAGAAAACAGGTAGAGCATGAACCCAAAAAAACAGCCAAGTAGAATTAATAAGTGTGTCACAGATATATGTTAAAAGAAAATGTGCGCGTGTGAGTAAGATTGAATGTTTTATATTGATAGAATATTAGTTAGTTGCTGTAAATACTACAATCAAAGTACATTTTATTCATACACTTCCTTCCAGTTATGTCAGTCCCATTTGTCAGTTTGTCCAGATTTTCATAGCTCATAAACCATATAACGTATAAATGAAAAGGAAAAATAAATAACAAAACGGATAATTTTGTTTGTTATTTACATATTATTTTGTATGTATAGATGTTTATCTCCTCATTTCTCCTCCTCATTTCTCTGGACAGTTGAACCAGTTCAAACATGATCAGCCAAATCTCATCATCGGATCAATACGATGATTCAGAAATACATATAGGATATATGACTTGTGGTCTTCCACAGCTTTAAGTTATGGGGAACGCAGGAGCTCAGGCTAAATCATGATTTTACCATTGCATACATCTCGGATTTGATTCAATCATTTTAATCAGAGACATGTGAATAATTCCAGCTCTCTGCCTCTCTGATTTTTAGAGGATGGTAATCATGCCTGAGTTAGGATGCTAATTGTGTGCACAGAACATTTTACATTTACAGAATCTTTTCCTCAGGACCATCAAAAGCCCCAAAAGCCTCGTCTCACACACATACATTTGCAATTTGAATATTAATTTGTCTTTTCTATCAAATCAGCAGCCTCTCTCAGCTCTAGTTAGTATCATAAACTGAGCATGATTTGGGAAAAATGGGGTTTCACTTTACTGAGCAGATATATAAAGCATTAATATGAATGGTGACAGGTGTTGACAGTGTGGGAAGCTTATTCATCCATGATACTATCTGAGAATAGCCAGATGTTATTGATATGTTCAGCTTTCTTTAACACACTCTATACATTAATCTGCCCTGTGTAAGTTAGCAGCAATGTGTTTTACTGTTAAAACATATAAAATGATGAGTGAAGGCCTTATGCTGGTTTTGTCTCAGCACTGACGAGCCAGTGAACCTCCTGGTGGTGAAATGTGCAAATTACAATGATTGGAATGCATCAGTGGCAGCCAGTGCTCTAAATCAAACATAATAATTTTTGTTTAAGCCTTCATACATCTCAGTGCAATAAACGTACTCACAAGAGGTTTTAGATATGAAGTGCATTGCCCTCACCGCAGGTACAGTATGATATAACTCTGCACTCAGGTCTAGAGCTGTAAGTTATATGAAGACAATTTCACCTTTTCATTTCATTTAAAACCACAGTTGTCCACTCCCACTGGCACCATATAGCCTTACAGCGTATTATACAATATCTCACATCCTTTGTGATGTGGCGTTTTAGGTCAGTGAGTGTGTGTGCTCACTAACCTGCTGAAGACTAAAAGACTTTTTGTTAATATAGAGCTGTTGCTTCTGGTTTGACCCCTCATAAAATACTAATTTGTCTCATGGTTATTTTTAGAATCCCAATTTCATAACACATTGCCTCTGACCAAACCACAGGTCTCAGAACTGGGGCTTGTTTCACAAACATATGTTCGTCTGTTAGTCTGTCATAAGTCTGTCTGGCCTAAAGAGAGTGAGATATTTTTGCAAAAAATTGTAGCTCTACCTCAACTAATAACTGTGACACAAAAAGGGCACAATATGTTCTGGAGCAAGCAATGAAAAAGGGAAGATCATCACTAAATACTGTGGTAAAATTGTCTGTGTAACCAGTGGTGGACTTTAACAATATAAATCTAAAGTTCTGTATTTAAGTACAATTTTAAGGCCCTTTACTCTTCTACTCCACTACAGCTCAGAGGGGAAGGTTGTACCTTTTGTACCACTCATCTGTATATAGAATGGTTAAAACTAGCTCCACCAACCCAATAATATAATATATAATACACAATGAACGTAATGTAAAATAATACTCACTCACACTTTCACTTTTGATACTCTGAGTACATTTTCCTAAGGTTAATTGAGTATTCTTAATTTATGCAGCATTGCTGCTTTTACTTAATCTGAATACTTTCTCTAGCACTGAACATTTCTGTGTCAGCTAAATTCTTTCCAGAAGACACACATTTTTTGCTGACACAGAGAAGTAGTTTATTGGCTTTCCATGTGTTTTAGTTCAAAAGAGTCTTAATTTAACTAGATTACATAGCAAATTAGTCCTACTTAAGATGGTCCAGAATTAGCTTTGTGCAAGTAAGGACATAGACATCTATCTGACAGCTGACATGTTGGTACATCTTAGATAGACAGATTTGGCACTTGGAGGGAATACAGGTGTTATCTAGTCCTACAAAATGCAGAAATTAGTTTTTCCCTCATAGATGAATAAAGTATCATATGAAAGATGATTGTAAATTACAGAGCCGAGCTTATATACTGTATTAACATTGTTGCAAGGTGAGGTGCATGGTGCTTCAAAGTTTGCCTCTTTAAGAAAAGCTTGTGAGAGGCCCAGTCGTTATGGGATGACTTAAAAATATTCCATTCTAAGATAAGAATATATAGACTATATACCTGTGTCACTGAATGACAGAAATTTGATTTGGTAATATTTATAATCATTATGTCAGAGGAGGAGACATAACGACAGGTTGTGAACGACCCAACCATTCAAATGTCTCAGGTAGAAAAAAAATAGATTACGTAATGTAAAGGGGATATACTAACAATAATAATTCAAGAAACCTCACACTCCATAATGAATGACATTTTTTTCCACCAACTTTATTATACAAATTCTTTGTAAGTCACTGTCGTATCCAAGGGGATCAATGCATTGAACAATAACAAAAGGGTTGATTTGAAATTTATAGGCATGAAAATAAATCCATGAATTTCTGGAATTACTGGACCCGATCTCTGTCCATACAATTTAATGCTTTACATTTCAGGTGGCCTTTAACCATCCTCTCTCTAAATGAATTCATAATGGCAAAAACACACACCATATTCATTCATTTCTTTCTGATGACTAGCTTTTTAGCTCTCTCGTCTGGGTATTAGTTCTCAGTTGTGAAAAAGGAATAACCCCTGTAGTCTTGTCGGAGGCTATGACAATAGAAAGACAACAAAATGTTATGAGCTTGGCACTGTACAATTCATTAAATACTAACACATAATTTGTCGAATCCTCAAATTAATGTCGAAGAGATCACTCAAAATATTCTGATTGTACTAGCTATACAAAATACAATACTTGCACAAATTAGATTAACCATTTATAAAATCGTGATAATGAGTGTCAATGGATATGGCTTGTGAGATATTACAGACTTTGCTACAGACCTTTTGTGGTTCTATTAAAAAAATCTAATACTACTGTATGTCACCTGTCCTATTTCCCTGAAAAAGACACTGCACTCAAAGCATTCACGTTTCCATTAGACCTCCATTTCTCTCCATTTCTGTGTAATAAACATTCATCCGAACACACATACATTATGGCATCATGGGCTTAGTGTGTACAACCTATAATAAGTTATTGGGTCAGGCTGCTGCAGTGGAGCCAACAGACTGTGTCCGGTCTGGTGGCGTTAATAACCTCCGGCCCGTCCCAAACACATCTATCCCTCACTGGCTGTTAAAACACCGTCATCTACACATACGTTTAGAAGGCTGCAGATTTTTTCAATAGACATTTTTGTACCCGAGTGGAAACCTAAGTAATCACTTGAGATCAAGAAGTCATAAGGCCGATGTCTAGGCACAGTACACACAGCTGGAAAGATTGGCCATACAAGCGTGGATGACCTTAATATCCAGGCATACTGTAAATGCCTCTCAATGAAATGGAGCTGGCATGCATCAAGATTCGGAATGTTTTTAAAAACTTGAATTTATGACCAAATGTATGAAAAACCAACTAGTCATGAGAATGCTAGTTATCTAAAAACAATAAACACTTAAATCCCACCAAGTAAAAGAACATCACATCATAAGATAATTGTTAATAATAACCATAACAGTTATAATAATTATTAATAATAACACTCCATCATATTCATAACAACTACATTTAGCACTGTGTATAGGAAGATTATCCAAATGAAATCTGTGTTTCTGTTATCAGTATTTCATCTCTGTATCCTCTCACATGACTGAACAAAAACCAAGCAGTACCAAGTTCCTTCTTTGATCTGCACAATTATCTCAGATTAGTGTTGATAAAAATAAAAAAAGATCCTTCCGCGATACAGTACCTTCCATTGGTCAGTCACACTTTCAGCCATGCTTGTACAGAATGTAAACCTTGAGGACATGATACAAAGTAAGTCTGTATCTGGTGCAAATATCAGGGGACAGATTTGTGCAAAGTTTTGTCTCTGTGTTTCTCTTTGAACTGTGCTTAAATTGCTCTTGTTTTTTGTACACATTAATACTTAATACATCATGACAATATCAACACAAAATCAAGAGAAAGAGATAGTATCTTATATGGACCACAGATATCACATACTACAGTATATAGGATAGGATAGCCCTTAGTATTGATAAGCGTTGTTATTGATGAAGATTTTTTTTTCTCTTTTCTGTGTTTTTTTTTGTTTTTTTTTTCACTCATACTGGCTGAAGTGCGTTATGATACAGCAAGGTCTTCGTCTTGAGGATGGGAAGGGCTCCCTAACCATCCGAGTCTCTTACGGCAGATGAAGCCACGCAGGAGAAGGCCTCAGGACGCCCTCTCTCCTGACTCAGAGGTTTTTTGGCTTGCTCTGAAGCCAATCCTTTGACTGTACAAAATATCACTGACTTGAATAATTTGTCACCTGGTGAGAATAATAAAATGGTGATTGTCAGACCAGCTTCCTCTGTGGTATTTTCTTTGTATCTCCATAAATGGCTTTGAAGGACAGTTGTGTAAGTGCAACCTCTGCGTCATGGTCTATTCAGTTGTGCTCTGTAGAAAAACCTTTGCTCTTTGTACACAACCTACATTAATGTAAGTTGCCTTTGTATTGGTAAACTGAACACATATGTCTGTTCTGTTATGTCTTGACTCGTGCTTGTTCGTGTCAAGATTTCTCGTAATAACGTGACAGATGGCTCTATATTATTTGGTAGCCCATTGTTTTTAGTTAGGTCCTGATCTAAAGATGGAAACATTACGGAGAACTCACCCATAATGTATTCTAACATCAGTTTACACTCCTGTAGTGTAACAGTGGCCAGAGTGCGAGTCCCTCTGGGGATCTGATCTAAGGTCACATGGAAAACTAGGCAACCCAGGCGTCAGATTGGTAATGTGGGTACGTCCGCAGTTGAAATCGGGCGCAGAGTCCTGCCGATAGCGTCAGGCTGCTGTGTCCCAGTCAGAAAAAGCCCCCACCTCGTCCGCTCAATTACATGGGAAGCAACAAATATCAGTTCTGTCTCCATGTGTCAGGGTGAGGTTGGTTCAGCTGAGTGTCAGATTTCCAAAATCCTTCACCAGGTCATTCAGACTCATCTGGTCCGCCGGGCTTTTCACTCGTGAGAGTCTGTTTAATAAATCATTGTCTGTGGGGGCTGTGCAGGTTGACAGTCCAGCAGGTAGTTGGCTCAATTCTCTATTAAATTCTGTGATACAATTTTCCATGTGGGCCTCCTCTTCATCAACTATATATTTATATATAACTATATATATATATTCATATATATACCTATATATACATATATATATATATATATGGTCTCATTCTCTATCTAATATGGCTCCTGAGTACTTTTTGAAAAAACATATATGTATATATTTATATACATATATATGTATATGTATATAAATATATGTATATAAAAACAAAATTATGAACGACACTTCTGTTGGTTTTGTTTCACCCTTCCAGTCAGTCTTTCTACAAGTAATGGCACCGCTGTATATGGCAATATGGCAAATTTTGTTACAAAATATGGCTGATGTAGGCTATCGCATATTTGGAACAGATATTCCCCACCTAGATTGTTAATTAAGTAATCATATTTAAGCTATTTAATTACAAGATAACACTGATGTGAATAGCCTAAACACATTATACTGTTACTATACTTTATACTTCTAGTGTATTTCTTGTAGTTGTATATCTAATAGTTAAATGCAAAAGGCTGATCTATTCCCATACCTTTAATGAGGGGTAAACTCTACATTAGGCACAAACCTCACACTGTCACCTCATTTTTACTCCCCGTCCTGATCCCCTGACTTCCTCCTCCACTTCCTCCTGACCCCCCACCGCCACCTCCCGGTATGAAATGTAGCTGCTCAATGGTGTTCTGCCTTTTCGCTGCAAAAGCCATCCTCCTGGCGCTGTGGCCTCCTAGTGTTCCCGTTCCCATGACTACCCCAGCCCCGGGCATCTCCCCTGCCCAGCCCATGCCCCCACTCATGTGCCCTGTCATGGCCGTGCTCCTCTCCTGCTCTCGTCCGGACGTGGGGTGAGAGTTCATCTTGATCATATGGTGTCGATCGAGGGAGGGCGTGGCGCAGACGTTCTGCTGGGACTGGGCCTTCTGCTGGCGAGGCAGCGTGGGGACAATCCCTCCTGTGTGGGCATACGGATCTACCACCCCCATCCCGCCGACCCCCATCCTCTCCTCCAAATGGTCCGGGGACATGAGCAGTCGTTCCTGCCTTTCCTCTCTCCTGTCCTGGGTCTTCCTGGTGAGGGTCTGCGTGTTGGAGTTCTTATTGGAGGCAGCCATGGCTTTGTAGTACTGGTGTTGCTGGTTCTTGGACAGCCTGGACAGGGTCCCCGTGTTGCCAGGGACGTCACCCATGTTGAGCAGCTGGTCAGTTGACTTGACTTTCCTCGGGGGCTTGGAGAGAGTGTCGTAATTGGGGTTGTACTGGGGCTCTGGGGGATCCAGGGGGTAAGGATTGGGGGTGGGTGAAGCAGGCATGCCAGAAGGTGGCGGCGGGATCCAGGGACGGACTGCATGCCTGGGTAGGGTTCCTCTCCCACTGAGAGTGTAGTCTCCACCCCAGTGGAGGTGGTGCTGAGAGGACTGGAGGGCTGGCTGGGCTGTGTGAGGCCGGCGCTTGGTGGTGCAGTAACCAGACGAGTACTCATCAAGACCTTTCTCTGTAAGCCAAACAAAATTTCTCTGAATTGTTTAGCACCACAGTAAATAGCATCAGCACATAATGACGCACCCTGCACTCTATGCCACAGTGTCAAGACTGCCACAGTGCTTCAGTGCTCATGAAACAGCTGCAGAATCAGCGCTGTACGGAGAGTGAGGGGCAGACAGGCTGGTGCATTTCGTCTCCTCACTTGAAAAAAACGACGATACTTACCGAGGCGTTTGAGTGAGGAGTATCTGTTGAGCTCAGGCTTGGTGGCGCTCTCATAGGAGGGCGGCAGCTGAGCCAGGTTGTGCAGGGAATGGTGGAAGGAAGGCTGGGATTTGGTGTTGTTGTGTTTACTGGAGAGCAGGGTGCCTCCAGCTGCCAGCTGAGCATTGTTCATTCGAGGGGTGCGCTCTACAGAGACCACAGGGAGAAAACAACTGTGTGTTAAATGAGATTTGCTCCTCTGGATATAGCGCACTGCATGTAGCAATGTGTGAATCTGCTAACATCCACTGGAACAGACCATTTTTAACTTGCTTTCGACAATGACACAAGCAACAGCTATGATAATCATTATTATTGTTGGAATGAATGAGTCTACTTTGGAGCTTAAAATGAAACTGAACAAAGTAAATGAAGCATTGTGGTGATTACATGTAATTTACATAGGAGCCCGGCTTTCACCAGCTGCCTTACCAATAGTCGCGGTGTGTTTGGGGCTGGATCCTGATGAGTGGATGAAATTGTGCTGCAAATTACCCACTGTAAGGTAATAGAACAAAATGGATGTCAGTTTCCAGTTCAATGGTGCTTTAGCATAAAAAAAACAAAGACAAACAAGGCAACTATAGACATCTACCTATCTGCCTCCGTTCACCTTCACATTATCTCACACGTACAGAGTGAGGCATGCACATTATGAAAGCACTAATCTCCAGATTTAACTGCTTTAATCTTAAAATGGAGGCCTAATTATTACACAGTGCACTCAGAGGTATCATTTCTCAGTAACTACAGGCAGTACACAGACATTTCCGACAATTTTTGTTGCACACCACCAGAGAGGAAGCCTTTTGTCCATAATGCCTAATGCTTACAAAGACATCTTGGTGGTGGGACAGAGAAAAAAACCTCTGTGCATTCACACAGAGACGTGACAACAGCGACATGCCCCTGCATACAGAGTTACAAAAGCTCTGATTGTGTCTCTGATTGCGCTATTCACTAACTCTGTAAAAAGAAAAAGAAAAAACCTAGACCCTCACATCTGTTGTCCTTGCTTGGCAGTCCCGGAGCATAAAGATTTTTTGGTGGTCTCCCCAGCGTCCCCTGTCCGTCTCCTACAGCCAGAGCCACGCTGTTGTTTCTCTCATCCTGCTGGACTGGGCTCGACTGGTGTCGCAACATGTCAACCAGGGCTCTGATGTAATGAACACAAGCAAAAAGGAAGCACAAGATAAAACTGACAGTAATCAATTGGCTAATGATTGGCTACCACAGCGTATTAAATTCATAGTGATAAAACATGTGTAACACTGTGAGGTTATGCTTAGTCTGTGTTTTAGGTCTAGCACTTTTTATGATGATGACTTTTTCATGTTTGTTATTATGTGTATCATCAGATCATCATAGCATAGTGATGTGAGGATGAAGGCTAATTTGATGTGAGAGCAAATTATTTTTCCAAAATAAACTGTATTTAAATTGTGCAGGAATCAGACACAGTGTTTTTCACAATCACCTGCCAATGGTTTGGATATAAATGTGCGCACAATGATGGAAAACAATATGCTATTAATTATTTGCATTCTTTAAGGGATCAACCAACGCTCAGCATCGGTCTACAACCATCATCCTCCACAACTGTAGCCCTGCACCAAAATCAAAATGCAAATCTTTTTATTGCCAAGATTACAGCCCATATATGAGATAAAAAGCCCAGAGGAAGCAAAACAACCATGAATTCTGCAGCAGCCACTCAAATATGTTTCAACTGATGACTAATAACATTATTCTGAGCCCAGAATGATGAATCTGGGCCATTTATGGAGTCCTGAAAACCTAATTTCATTACAGTATTCATACATGGGACGAAGTAACAAATCATGGAGCGCAGTAACAAATCCAGAAGTGAGAGGCGACACAAGGAAAAGGAAAGCCTCACCTGGGCATATTGAGGTCCCTTTGGTTGGCCTCCTGTTGCACCTTGTTGAAGACCACCTTGATGCCGACAGCGACAGCCACCATGAACACAACCACACCTCCAATGACGAAGCCCGTGTTGTGGCTCTGCTGCTTCAGTGGGTCAAAGTCTATGTCAGGACCTAGTTCCTCTGATGTGATCATGGGGTCTGTCGGTGGCTTGGCCCAGAGTGGAGAGTCATAGTTTCTACACAAGTCCTGCTCCAGCTGCCGGCTGCGCTCCGGGCAGCAGAAGCGATAGTGGCAGGTTCCACAGCAATAGATGAAGGTGTCCTTGGAGCAGTTGAAAGCGCTGTCAAAGTGCCCCATTACGTCATAATAACCCCGACATACATCCATCCATACGTCCATCAGGCGGGGTCGAATGGGCGCCACCTTGGCTGCGCCTAAGGGAGGTGCGAGGGCCTCTGCTGAGGTCACATTCTTGGGGAACATGACCTGGGGAAGGGGTCTTGGAGGCGACTCCAGAACTCCCTCTGAGTTTTCTGGAAGTTTCTCAGGGGCTTTGGTCCTGCCTTGGAGAGCAGCTGGCCTGATATTGGCCTGCATGGCGAGTAGCAGGAGAGAGGGACTGGGACCGGTCTTGGGCTGCTCGGTGAACAGCCGGCCAGAGCGGTCTGCGTGCTGAGGTGGGGGGGACGGAGAGGTCTCCACAACAGTGGTAAGTGGGGCAGTAAGGAGGGAGAGCAGGGAGACAGCGAGGACTCGGAGATTGGTGGTGGGCGTCATTTTTACATGACTAAGAGATCTATTTTCTGTTGTTGAGTCAATGCAGTTACAACACTGTATCCGCTTTTGCAGTTTAACCCACTAAAATGGCATGTGAAATACTGAAGTAGCATGTACGACCTACTGGATATTGATGATGTATCAGTAGTTTCATTCAGTCATGTTGGATGATGAAATTTGAAGTTTGTTTTTTTCTTATTTTGTTTAGTCAAAAATGTAGTTTTTATATGGTGTTATGATAGAAAAGGTCAGGAACCGCAAAAGTGAAAGGACCTAACACTATCAAAATCACTTGGTATGTTTCAATAATTGTTGATAATGGTGTTAAAATGGTTTTAATTTTCTGCTAGAGAAGAGCTCTGCATGCGTAATGACTTCATCTTTTGCCCTCCGAAAACACCCCTCAAGTCTAGAACACTAAAATGGATGCATCTTTGCAAAAAGGACAAATTGAAAACAACAATCTTCATGCTTTTAGTCCTTAATGCCTTGTTCTACATGTCCCACTCAACAAAAGAGCAAACACCTCACGCACTGCAGGATGGACGTAATTATTTTGTAACCATAAAGGCCAGTAAAAATTAGTAGCAAGTATTTTCAATAAAATATGGCAGCCCTGTACATTCCTGTGCTGATCATGGCACTTGAACAATAGTCTATGGCCCGTGTTTTGTCAGATGTAAACAGTTTTATCTGTTTAGTTCATTCCTGGATGACTGTTTTAGTCTGGCACTGCATACATTCAGAATTGGCACTTATTTAAGCTGTAAGCAATTGTTTTCTGGAAAAATGTATGAAATCTATAATTCTTCCAATATATTTGGTGTTTTCTGTCATTGTAAACAATCAAGTGGAACTAACAAACCACACCACAGGTGAAAACTGCCTATAAATGATGCCCGGTTTCTCTGGAGCAAGGACTTGTCTCCATGTAAACTTGGTCTAGGCACTCGTCACATCTATAGACACACCACGCACTTTATCTCAATCTTTTCTATGGTTGGATTAATGTGCATCAGTACTCGCCTGGCACGGACTGTGACTGTGATTGGGCTGCAGGTGATAATGAGGGAGGCTCGGCTTAAGTGCTAGAAGACTATAACAGCTGAAAATCAGGAGTAAGCATAAACCGAGTAAGCTACTCCCTGCCTGTAAATTCCATGGCAAAATGAGGCAAACGTCACAGATTTTAAATGTTCTGTATTCAGCTTTTAGGCACAAAAAGTCGCCCGTGTCATTCAACTGTAACACTAATTAGACATGAACTGAATGGCACATTGCTTCTCCATGTGACATGTCTCTCTAAGTAAAATTATTCCTGATTTGTCTCCGAGGTTCAAAGAATATCACTTTTGTTGAGAAATATGTAAATGTGTGAAGTTATTGTGTTGGAGGTGTTGGCAATAATAGACAGAAGCAGATCTGTCTCCCACAGAAATTATAATTATATGTAATTATCAAAACGTCCCTATCTGTAGCAGAGAATGTAGGCACAGATGGGGGAGACAGAATGCTGAAATCACCGAGGGCTCCACTTGTTTCAGTTACATGCTCCTCTGACCTTCTGAGGAGAGTTCAGTGGAGGAAAAATGAGAGACACAAAGCAGCAGCTCTCCCACTGACTAATGTTCCAGAAGAGCTCTCCGGGAGAATTTGTCCTCAGTCGTCTCTAAACGTTCTGCTTGATTTCCAGAATTGTCTTCGGGTTTACACGTCGTCGACAATCAAACCTGGAATGTGTCGGCCGAGCGTCCACTGCAATGCAAACGAGAGACATGGTTAGAACGACGCTCTGCAACCTCCTCTCTTCACTTACTGACACTTGGTGTGTGCACATTTTGAGCACACATGGTCGCACAATACAGGCGTTTTTATTAATTGCATTATGTGTGTTGTGTGTGTGCATTGCGGGAAGCCGAGTGTGAGTTAGTGTGCCTGTTTGGTTGCAAGAGGAACACGCTCCTGAAAAGCCAACGATAGAGAAAGAGAGCAGAGGGATAAATGCAGGGTAGGGATTTAAATGAGCAAAGAGATTGTGGCGAGCGGGAAGAGCCAGAGGTATAGATGCAGAGACGACCATGAGTGGGAGGGCGGTGTGTGGGTGGCACAGAATCAAGTACATTTCTCCCAGCACTTACCAATACAACATAGCACATCACACAAACAGCACCACCAAACAGATCTGCAAATACAGTCAATGCCACACACAAGAGGAGTGCTAATCGAGACTGTAAATCAGCTGCTGTTGGAGCTTCTGAAGGGGAAGAATGTGAAACTGTAAAAAGGCTTTATGTGTGCGTGTGTGTACATGTGAGAGACTATAGTAGACATTCTGTAAACCTCCTTGTAGTCAGTCTCTTTCTCTCTCTCCTTTATTCCTTTTGCTCCCTCCTTCTCCTCTTTCTCCCTCGTTCTGCCTTTCTCTCTTTCTCAGATTCTGTGCGTGGGTTGAGGCAGCTAACTCTCTCAGAATAGCACTGCAGCTCTGTCTGTGTGTGAGTGAAAGCGGCAGTGAAAGAGAAGGGAGGCAGAATCCAATCTACACCCATTAGCCAAAACCAGATTTCAAAGTCACATCTGCCCCGTCTCTTGCTCGACAGGATGACACTGATGCCTTGCACCGTCATCCGCAGGGCGCTGCTCAACTTCCATCACCATAATTTCTGCTCTGACTACATTCACTTCATGAGGAATTTATGACCAAATATCCAGACAGCTCCCAGATAAACGTGCAATCGCAGCTTTCTAGCAATGCACAAGATCTCACATTCAAAGTGGTCAAGGTATTAACTCGAATTATGGAGGGTCGGTCCTCCTGCAACCAAAAGCTTGAAGTCTAATGTGGCATCTTTGCAGCAAAAGAGGCTCAACATACAAAAGAAATGTTTTCCTGTGGGTATCTCCGTACTGAAGCAATGCAGCAGAGAGGCAGGGAGAGAGAGAGAGAGAGAGAGGATGGGAACCAAAGGGTGAAGGGCACACATTCAGCTGTGAAGATGCATCCCTGAGTTACATGGCCACTGGAGGGAGAACAAACCATTTGCACACATTCCTGGCATTGCAAGCGACTGTACCAAAGCGAGCGAACCGAGCGGCGCCCTCACTTTGGCTGCAGGAAGCTGACCAGCTGTGCAGGCGGCAGAGCGTGCAACAATTTCAACAGGTGTTTGTTGGAAATGAAACAAAATGGCTTCTTTTTTTTTTTTTTCACTCTCTCTCTCTTTTCGGAAACGCTGTTGCAAAACTAAAAAAAAAAAAAAAAATGACGCGAATTAGCGAGGAGGGGGAGGGAATCCTTCACACAAGTCTCATGTTGCTGCAAAAGACATTTAATTAAGAGGGAAAGTCGCGGAGCAGCGGCTGCTTTGCTCTTGTCAGTAAAATATGAGCTGCGCAATGACTCCAGCGTTAGCCGAGTGATTTGACATCGACACTTCAGACTACAATCCCTCATTCGTTTGGTTAATAAGTTGCAACTTGCAATGAACAAGCATGCGGGTTATGGACATGACTTGCATGTATCAGTAGGCTAAAAGTGCGTGGGTGTATCCGTGCCGGTGTGTGTGTGCGTGTGTGTGTGTGTGTAGTCCGGCTGTATCTGTCGGTGTGTGTGTGTGTGTGTGTGTGTTATCAGTGGTCTTCATTATCAATTTGTTCATAATGTCGCAATGTGCTCGCAGCTGCCGATTAAAGTGTTTAAGTGATGGAGAACATGTCTGCCCAGCGTAAAGCCTGAGTGGAGATGTTTCCGTGGCGCAGCTTTTTCATCTAAATGTTTTGTTTGACAGCCTCCGGCACAGCTGATGCGTCTAAACACATGCCAAAGTCATTCTCCGCACACACACAGAGCACACAATGAAGGAATCAAACAGTTTTGCCCGTAATTCTGTTATTGGCGTTGCGTTAATAGAAGGTGCATAATGTCGTGTCTTACCTGTGCGTTGCTCTGGGGTTTGATGCTGGAGAGAGAGAGCCTGCGCACTGGATCTCAGCCTTTCTCAGATGGCAGCCTGTTATTGTAGCAGAGGAGGATCAGGACAGCGTGAACTGTTGCCGGATCTGCCACCTGTTTTTTCTTCCTTTCTTTGTTTTCTTTTTTCTTAAATGTCCGTGTTTTTTGCAAGTGCTGCAGATCTCAGAAGCTCTTGGTGTGTCTCCATCAGGCTTTTGTTAATCCATTATCACGGCAGGGAGAGAAACAGAGAAGAAGAAGAAGAAGAAGAAGAAGAAGAAGAAGCAGGAGGGAGAGAAAAAGAGAGAGGGAGGAATAGAGAGAGAGTGATCAACGAGATGCTCGGAGATTTAGCGATACATGTGACAATTCAACTATATAGCACGTCGGAAAAAATCCTTTTTGTTGAAGTTGAAGTGCAGGAGACGCAGGAAGTTAAGCTGCCAGACGCTCAAAGTGCCATCAATAAAAGAAAAAATCGCCCAATTTAACTTTTCTCCACCTAGAAGTGACCGGAGCTGGTTCCCTTCATAATTTCCAGGAGAGACAGGTTACGCCGTCTAACTGCGCCTGTCCTCCCGGAGGTCCGCCGGTGGGGGAGCGCTGTGATTGGTCGGTCGGACTGGTGCTGATGAGACTCTCAACTCCGCGCTGCTCTGCGCTGACCGTCATTAAGCCCATTCAACTGGTGGCGTCCGTCTTTATTCCCCTCCATTTAATCTCCCTCTTTAATTGAACCACACTGGCGGCCCGCATCTGACCGCCTGTGCCGAAAAATAAAGGACCAGTCAGAGATTCAGGTGCTGTTCTGTGAGAAAGTGAAAAGCAGAGACAAACGCTATAAAAAAAAAAAGAGGAAAACTTAATAAATGAAAGTAAATGCCAGTAAATTCAGCGGAAGACCTCCGAGATCCAAAGTGTGTGTGTGTGTGTGTTTTCTTTGTGTGTGTGAGAGAGAGAAAGAGACACGGTTGCCACAGCAACTGTGTCATCATGTTGGTGGCAATTATGAAAGCGATGAAAACGGGGAAGGGGAGAGGATTGGCGCAAAAGCTTTCACACTGGAGCGTGAACGAAACTGTCAATTAGACCCGGACCCACACTGGCAATTCAGAGGTTTCTTGAAGTTTAGGAGGAGCAGGGACGGCTGGAAACCTATCTTAAAAAAAATAAAGAATAAAGGCAGAGTGGAGGGGAGGCGGTGTGAGGTTTCTAGGAGGGGAAGTTGGCTCCTGTTTGGCTTCACTCCACCACCGTCACATGCAGTATCTGCCTCCTCACGACCCTCACATCAACACATCAGCACATCAATCAAACCGGATTTAGTGGTTTGGGGTTTTTTTCCAGTCAGTTTCAGGATTGTGTTACATGAACAGAACTGGACTGAGGCCCGCAGGATGAATCATAATTAACACCAGTGGTCTGTGTGTGACACAGGAAATCCCTTTATATCTGACCCGCAACTGACCATCCAACCATCTAACATTTGTTTGCTTTATGATTAGAGGAAGGAAAAAAAGCGACTTCAGCACAAATAAGAGAGGATGTGCCATGGAGGTGGACGGCAGGTATAGGAGAAGGAGGTAAGCGCTTCTAAAATGGGGCTTGGGGAAGGTGTGAAGGGTTATGTGGAGCCCCAGGTGTCTAAGAAGGGCCTGATAATTACCTGCATGGCAGGCTGCTATTTCTACACAGGTGGGTGGGCTGCATGTCTGCAGCAGAGGCTAGTGGAGCCCTTCATTAGATGGTCCAATGACGCTCTACCGGGTACACTTTCACTCACTGGTTTGCTGGGGTGGATGCAATTACTGATTTCCTCATAATTGTTATTCCATCACTACAGAACAGGAGAGCACTATAAGCAAAATGAAGCACTGCTATACGTCACTGGACAGCAAAGGATATACTCACACACACACAAACCATTTTCCATTGGAGTGAACATCAAATAAAAAGAGCCCATATGAGTCGTTTGTCATTTCACTTCTCATATTTCAATTTTATTAATTTAAATAATTTAAAATGGACACAAAATATCCAGCCAACAGTCTGCACATTGACAGGAGTTTCAGAGGCACCTTTTCTATCCAAATTAACACAGCGCTTCAGTGTGTTTCCTTGGGAAATGTAGGCCCCGCATGCATTTTAGAACAGAGAGAAAACCTGCCCAGGAAACCCCGCCGGTGCACCTGGTGGGGAGACAAAGTCTAGCAAACGTGGAGGTTTTCCTACTGATGTCTTCTCAGGTACCCACATGGCTGGTCGGACAGCTGGGTGTTTGAGACTACATACTGATTTGTAGGGGAGCAGGGGTAGTTAAAGCGAGTCACACCACTGTATGCTCAATACGGAGAATAGATTCTTCTTTTTTTTTTTTTGTTGTTGTTGTTGTATAAAGTAGTCTGGAAACATACCCTGTTCCTTTACAGCCACTGATCTAGGTCTTCACACACAACCACAAGACAGCTGAATATGAACATGTCGATTATAAACAACGTTTGAAAATACTGGACAGTGAAACAATTTTAGAAAAATAAAAAAACAACTTAAAGGGCTGACGATTCCACGGAGAACAAGACAGATCTCTTATGCTCCGCTGCTAACGCGTTCCATACCTTCACTTCATTCAGATCGCAATATGAAAAATTCCATTTAAAAAGATGTTACCGTTTTGTGTGACATTGACAACATTTCTCTCCCAAGACTGAACCGACTGACTTTGTGCACAAATGTTTGGCAACTTCTACCATTATTCCCTTGAGCTCAATTTGAAAACCCGACTTTAATTGAAAGTAACTTCCTGGTTTTAGACTCCCAAGTGAGCCTGGCTGAGCAGTACACAGTACCATCACAGCAGCATTTACCAGGAAAAACCTCAAGAGGAGTCTGAGATGATGGTAGTTATGTTTCATTAATGGACAGACATTAGAGGCCACGTTATGCACAGTGAAGCCCATTCCCTGTGTCATTCAGTCACACCAGGCTGAGAGCAAAACACAACTGATGGCATGATTTCTGCAGCGAAGGCATTGTCTTTCCTGTAAGTGGAAAGTGGAACACGTATTCTTCGTGTCTTCGGGTATGGAAATAATTAAAACACCTGTAATGCCGACAGGACAAACTGGTGGCAAAACAGAGGGTAAGCTATGAATACAAAGTGGAAAGTCTGGATAGGTGGTAGAAAGAGTCGGGGGAAAAAAAGGGGGGAACAAAAACATTGTCAGCACACTTCAATATTTATATTTACACACTCTCGCTCTCACACACATACACACACACACACACACACTGAGAATTTCACTGAGGTATTAAAGTCGCCTCAATGCACGTTTTTTATCTGCTTTCTTTTTCCCTGCTACATTATTAGTGCTACTGCTGTTGCTATTGCTGGTGGTGGTACTGGCTCCGTTGGCTCCGTTACCCAGAGCTGCTGGCACAGCTGCCGCACTGGGTCCCGCTCTCTTCGTGGGGTCACCTGCGTGCTTCTTCGGCTGTGGGCCGTCATTAGGGTCCTGAGGTGCCCCAGACGTCCCACCGGGCCCGCCTATGGCGTGGATCTCTGTGAGCAGACGAGCCCGAGACTCATACTCTGCATAGTCCTCTAACAGCAAACGCCCGGCCTCTTCATTCAGGGCCGACTCTGGATTCGGATGGATGAGGAGACACTTGATTGTCTGTGAGGGAATAAAGGAGATAAAATTGTGAAAATAGCGGAGGCAACACAGATATGATGCTCAGAAAAACAAAGTCTGATGGCCCCTCTTACAAGTAAGACGTGTCTGAGGCCAAGTTCTGCCTTCCAGTCCCTCTTCAACACGTTGACACAGATCTCTCCCTTGTGACCCACGTTGGGGTGAAAAATCTTGGTCAGGAAATACCCCTTGGGTGGAACCGCAGGGAAGTCCTTCCCGAGGACCAGGCGCATTCGGAAAACGCCACCAGCAAATGGAGTTCCCTCTGTCAAAGCATAAAGAATTCATCTCATGAACAGTATGTCCCACCAGTGCCAGACTTGCTTCATAAAAAGAAAGAGGGTCATAGAGTAGCAACTAACAAAAACGTGAAAAATCTTACATCTAAGTCAGCCACAGTTCATTCAACTCAAACTCTCCATCTTTATCAGCACACATTCACGGTGAGAACTGTCACATACACTCTAATATGTGACCGTAGGCAATATACTGTATTTCCTCTTGAAAATATTGTCTGAAGAAAGCGATGTGTCACGTTTCGATGCAGTTTGCTTGCAAATATCTGCTACCAAGACCACTATCAGTGCCTAATAAATCGCACTGATGCAGAGAGGTTGCCGAGTTAAAAAATGCGGACAAGTGTCTGGCTCTTCAAGGCCTCCTTTACAATGACAAAGTCTGAAGCAATGTGCTCATCGTGACAAGATGGGATGGAAATTATTGTCTATGTGCTTCAAGTGGGTTATGTGTCTCACATGTAATTAGCAAAATGTACAAAATCGAGAAAGAGCCTTTATATTATAATATATACATTTTCAAAGGAGCCGTTGAAAAGAACAATTTCTGCTTTGTAAAAAAAAAAAACACATGCAGTAATGCGTCTGCATGTCTTAAGGAGTTGTTGGGCTAATGAGTAAATTATGCAAAAAGTGCATAGTGTTGAAAAGAAAAAACAAGTCTGAAGCAGGTGGCTTCACATTTAAGTTTGAATGGTTATCCACAGACTACCTAAATACAGTGGAGCAGACAGCTATCACATCTTAGCCATCATAAGCGACACAGCTGTTACTACCTTAAGATGATGATAAAAGGTTGGTCGTGAAGGGAAATCTATCTTCGCTGCCAAATAGTTATCAAGATACTTTACTGAATGTGCAGTG